>NC_092317.1:25287585-25892102 GCF_036785885.1 Coffea arabica
GACCACTATTCATGCCTTTACCAAATTAATATCAAAATTCACCAAAAATTCACCATTTTTCTCCCTCTCTTGGCCGGCCTCTTCAAGCAACAAAAGAAAAGAAAACTCTCCACAATCTTGTCTTCAATCTTGCCCAATCTTTCAATTAAACCGATTAATCTTCCAATTACTCCATAAAAACTCTTAGTTTGGTGGAGTTAAGCTTGGTGGTGAAGTGGTTTGGAAGCTTAAGGTGTTAAGTTGCTTCTTTCTTGACTTGACAAGGTGAGTGGTGGAGGAACTCCTTTTCTCTCTTCAATAATGCTTAATTAGTGGTTAATGTGAGCTTAAGTGATGATTTTAGTGGTTATTTGTGATTTTTGGATGAAATTTGTGAAGTTTTATAATTATTGGTGATTTTTATGTTTTCATATGATTATTATTATGGAATCATGTATGATGATTGGAAATGATATTTAAGGAAGCTAGAAGGTGGAAAAAGTGGTTAATTGCAGGAAATTTCTGTTTTGGAAGAAATTTGGAAAGTTAGGGTTTCATGTTCTTACATTCTGCCCGGCACTGTAGCTCATAGTTAGAGGCCGAATTGCCCTTGGGTTAAAACATGAAAGTTGTAGGGAATGATATTTTAGAGAGGTCGGCACGTTGCCTCAGTGGAATGATATTTTAGAGAGGTCGGCACGTTGCCCGGGAGGTCGGCACGTTGCCTTAATGGATCAATTTAGTGCTCGACCCAGGAGGTCGGCATACCGCTTTGGTTGCTAGAGTTTGGCACAGGCGAGAATTGCAAAACTTTCATTCGAATTACGTATAAACAACCTATCTATTACAAAGCCTACCGAGCTATAAAAGGAAAGGAAAACCTAGCTATATACAGCTCGGCCCCTCTTTTGCCCGGCCGCCTTCTTTTTGCTGGTGACCTGCTTGGAGGGGGACTGAGATTGGGATGCCTCCTTCTGGGGAGCTGAGCTGCCCCCAGGAGTCGGAGAGGCCTCGGAGGTCTTCTGGGCGGCCTCTGGCTGTGGAGTCGGGGTGATCGGCTCGGAAGGCACGCCCAACAGTTTGGAAAGCCTCCTCACTGCAGCAAATGTCACCAAGTTAGCACAAACAGGACAGTGAAAGAAAGAAGCAAACGGCGGACTACATAAGCACAGAGGCGGCATTACGGGCGTCGTGGTCGGCAGGAGAGGGCACCACCTCTCCAGGGTACCCGGACAACGTCCCCATCAGCCCGGCCGCAGAAATCTGCTCGGTGGAGAACTTGGCCGCATAGAGCTTCACCTTGGAGCTCACCAGCTGGCTGAGGGCTTCGGAGTCCAAGCCCTCCGGGTAGGGGTTGGCTTTGACCTCCCCGACCTTCCACACATCAGGGGGAAAATTGTGGACTTAACAAAGAAGAAATCCCCCTTCCAGTTCTTCACGGAAGAGGGGACCCCGAAGAGCAGATCCTGGGTGCCTTCCCACCCCGAACTTTGCCAACAGTTCGGCGGGAGAAGTAGTACCACCCAGGAAGGGAGAGCTTGAGGGTATAGGAAGCTCAGAAGAAGAAGAAAGAGGAGGAGGAGATGATGAAGATGAAGACGAAGACGAGGAAGAAATGAGGATTCTGGGGGCTCTACGGTGGGCTGGAATCTGGGATGTGGTGGAGGTAACGCCGGAACGATCCGACATAAAATGCAGAATGTGGCAAAGGAGGAAAAGAAAGTGCGAAGGAGGAGGAAAAAGGACTTACTGGTGAACAGAATGGGGAAAAGATGGAGGAATCGCCGGAGTCTGGACACTGTAGGCCGAAAGTCTTGCTGTTGGAAATTTCGGGAGTAAGAAAATATGTGAAGAGAAGAAAATGGCAAATAGAGTCGGAAGGAAATCTGGCAGTCCCTATTTATAGGGAGTGAAATGGGGGGAAACGGCTGCTTGAATTTGAACCGTCCCCATGTGAACGCATTTAAGAACGGTACGGAAACCGAGGAGACGCGACAACCGAAAGGACGCGAGCGCATCTTTTCAGTGATTGCACTGTGCCTGAGGTGGCCATGGCAGAGCAGGGCGACGCCGGTCTCCCACGTGGCAGGGGCGTAGATTAAGTCTTTCTGGAAGCCCTACCTAATTTAGGGGGCTAGTGCAGAGACCCCGTCCTGGGCCGAGACACGTGGCAGCCCAGGAAGGCCAGAGCTGGGCTCGGACCCCAGGCCCATGGCCACTGTCCTAAGGCACACCTCCGCTAGGGCTCCGAGGGGTTCCAGAGAACAATCCCGCAGAGGGCGGGAAAGATCCCCCTCGGCGCGGGATTGAGACTATTCTGGGCAGGTCCCGAAACGTACGGAGGTCGGACTTACCAGCAGGTATAAATGGTAACGCACATCCACTGCACAAGGTACGCTCACCGTAGGCAAATTACCCCCAACTGTTTTACTTCTCGTGGATTCCACTCACCGGAAGACTAACTTGACCGTCGGAGTGCCCCCAGGGACAACCTCGGGGCTCCCCTGCTAGTCATCCTCTAGACCTCTTCTCATTTATTTTGCAGGGCTTGGACACGTTTTTCTCATCAGCACGCCGAGCTCATCAGGTCAGCTCGATCCGGGGAAGCTCAGCGCTTCTTCACAAACAAATTTTTTGAATATTGGAAGAGTTGAAATTTGCATCTGTTTAAATGTTGGAAGAGTTGAATATTGCATCAAATAATTTGGCAAGAAATATATGGTTTGCAATCAAAATTGACCATGCTTCTTCCTTTCTTTTTTTTTTAATCTAATCATTCTACTTAGTTACTAATTTTGGTTTTTTTTCCCAAAAATCAGGTTTACGAAAAAATACTAAAATTTGGTACACGATATTATTGACAAAAGTTTGGAGTTATTAGTAATAATCCATACTAACAATTATTTCACTTCTACATGAATATCATTCCACCAGATATGGATCTTTACTTTTCCAATCCTAGCTTTTTAGGTATTTTCTTTTATTTGCTCTGCACATTCTTTGATCATCCTAGAAGATGTTAATCATTTCATCAACTTTTATGAGTATCAAAATCCCTATATCTTGGTTCAAAAAATACATATATATATTTGTTTTACAATTTTTTGATATTATTATATTGCGTTCAATATTTATTTCTTGATTGTCGTTAATTTAGGATCAACCTAAAATAAAATTTTGAAATTTGCAAGTAGTTCAAATTTTTTGCCCTCCATTACATTCTATCACTTTTCTAATGTAATTTCATTTCTTTATTGGACAAAAATATTGTGCATTGTTGTCTATTGTACATCGTCATGCAAATAATTTGTTTTGGGTTAATTTACAACTTGCACTCTAGTTTCAATTTTGCCCACCTCAACTAAAAATATATTTGCACCTGTACTTAAGGTTAATCTGTGATAGCCCCATCTTCCCCTAGGGCGTACCAAAGGGGTTAGCGGACTGCCTGCCCAACTCTCGCCAGGACTACTAAGACGGTCGTATATAATCTAAAATGTTTCAGAAAATATTAGCGCGCTCACGCGATTAAAATCGTAAAATGGGAAACGAAAATTAAAATCGCAAATGAATAGTGACTTCCACTTCACCGTCCAACTAGAATCCAATTGTATGTAGATCTCACCATATACCTCGGAGAAACATTCCCAAACCACATAGGATACATGAACAGGGTTTAACAGTGTGATACACATACGTTTGTAATTTACAAATCAAAAGGGAGAAATTTAGATCAAAGTACATTTAGGGTTTTTCCAACCATCGAGGAGCTTTACAAAAGAATATATTCAAACTATATGAAAACTAGCTCAACTTGTGCTTCAAAACAATATAGTTCCCTCAAAAGTTATTCATATCCCTGTAAGGAAAACAAAGTAACGAGGGTGAGTTTATACTCGTGAGGTACCAATAAGACACACCAATAAACACATTTTATCACATAGTGATTCCAAAGCTCATAAACAAAACAAGTCAATGAAAGGATACAATTGGCTCTCAAGAGCCACTTTCCACTGGCCGCACTTGATCTCCAACCCGTTGACACTCCGTCAACTTTTGAAGAGAAGAACATCCCGTAGATCCCTACTTTACTCCGTATCCCTTCCACCGATCACCCCCTTACCGGGCCCGAACACCTCACAGTAACAGAGAGGGTAATACTCGAGTATACCATAAGGTCGAGGAGTTAACACTCCACTCGACTGCAGTGAACCCAAGGTCCCTTATCGATTCTCCCAAGCCTTTACCCGCTCGATTCGATTAAAGACCAATGGGGTATGAGCTCAGATAGCATAGTTAAGTTGTCGAGCAAAGCCCTCAGCCATGTCAAATCATACATGTAGACAATTTCACATTTTGACAGTAACAGTAATACAGATAAGAGATCGAGAGCGATAAACTACACTCTCGTCTCATTCAAGCCATTCAAGTTCACATAACAAGTATAAGCAACCATTTAAGCAGTTGACCATATAATGGTACACTCACCAAGGTAAGTAAGCAAATTCACAAGTTCGCTTCAGACGTAGGTCCCGGGTCACCGGCACGACCTATACAACAAGAATATCACAATTAAGACTCGAACACGAGTCAAATCAAACCCACACACTACCAAAAATAAGGCCCAAAATAACGTATAAGTGCATGGTCAAACTAGGGACATGTGCGGAAATGAAGTTTAAGTTGAAAAGCAAAAGACAGTTTTGACGTTACTTAGCGGAACTGTCACAACTGGAGCTACACTTATCGGTTTGGGGTACAAGTTACACCGTTTCGAAGCTAATAGAAAGGGTTACAATGTTGAAGAAGGACACTCAGTCCAGTTTGCAACGTATCTAGGTCA
Organism: Coffea arabica; assembly: GCF_036785885.1. Lineage (NCBI taxonomy): Eukaryota > Viridiplantae > Streptophyta > Magnoliopsida > Gentianales > Rubiaceae > Coffea > Coffea arabica. The sequence continues at coordinate 25,292,408 of NC_092317.1, forward strand.
AATTTACCAAAACAACCCCAGATTTTCCAGTTCGCAGCTTACTGTGAAATTCAATGAGCAGTCCTGATTCATTCAATCATATCTCAGCACATACGACTCCAATTCAAGTGATTCCAAAGCCATATGAAAGCTAAGATACCAGGCTATAATTCTTATGAAGACATCAACAACCAAATCAGTAGTATTCCCGGTTAAACTAGCCAATTACAGAAGCTGATTATCAGGTTCGGACAGAAACAGGACAGCAGGGGTATTTCGGTCTTTTCATAGGCTATGTTGCTCCGATTGGGCTGAAATTTTGCAGGAAACTATAAAACTTCATTTCCTACAACTTTCATGTTTTATCCTAAGGCTGATTCTGTGACGGCCCCACCTTCCCCTAAGGCGAACCAAAGGGTTCGGCGGACCGCTTGCCCAACTCTCGCCAGGACTACGGAGTCAAATCTTGTAAACCCTAGAGCACGCACGATAGAAACCCAAGAAACAATCCATCGGCGACTATTACATTGGAGACATGATTCCTAACCTTCAGGTACAATGATGCTTTAATTAAGTACTGCAACGAAAGAAAACGGAAACAAAAACGAATCGAAAATGAACAGTAACCACCAAAATTTTCTTTCTTCCCTCACTCAAAAGCCGCGCCCGTCTGATCTTCCCAACAGTGACATAAACATTCACCAGAGCTATAAAACATAGCATCTCAAACAAATACAATTAAGAAACAAGGTTAAATACTTGCTTACATATATTTACATTAGAGTCTTGAACAAATTAACTAAAGTACAAGCCAAAGTATTCCTACTATTCAAAATACAATTAAGGTTTCGGTTGCGAAAGAGCTTAACAAAATTTCATATACAATAGCTCGACCCTTTTCTTCCAAACCCATGAGTTCATAGTTTGTTCCCTGTAAGGAAAACAAAGATAACGGGAAGGGGGTGAGCTTACGCTCAATGAGGTACCCAAAATAATAACAGGCAAGAACCAAGGAACTTCATGCTCAATTAATCACATAGGTGTACCAAATAAGGAGATGAGCCAAACATCTTAGATAGAAAGGATACAGGTGGCTCTCAGGAGCCAAATCCCCGTTGCAGTACTTGATCCGACTACGTTGACCCTCCGTCAACTTTCAAATAAGGAAACCAGTCTAGTAGAACACCACTTTAACGCCAAATCCCGTTCACCAATCATACCCCCTTACCGGGCCCGAACGCCAAACAAGAAATAGGAATGGTAATACTCGAGTATACCGGAATCAAGAGTCTCAATACTCAAAGATTCCATAAAAACAGGCACCCACGGATTGTCAATTTCCTCGACCAAGCCCTTGCATGGATCGATTTAATTAACTCCCCATGAGATTGAGCTCAGGTTTAACAAGGAGGTCGTTGGACACACTTCCAAACGACATTATAACAAGTGCAGGTAACAGGCTCAAGTTCATAACAAGTACAAGTAATAGATTTCAGCTTGTACAACACATGCAAGAGAACGAGTGTGATAAAGTACACTCTCGTCTCAATCAAACTAAACAGGATTCATAGTCATTCATGTCATAGATTTCAAGTACAGATAACTCAAATAGCGACCATGCAAGGGTGTGGTACACTCACCAGTTCAAATAAGGATAACTTCAAAAGTTTCATTCCCAAGTGTGGCTTTAATCGTCAGCACCTCCTAGAACAATCAAGGCAAACACTTAAGACTCGACTCCAAGACCTAGTATAGAATTTGCAAGTGAGACTCGGTTACGAGCCATATGCTTAGTCAAAAGAACCATTAATGCAAAGCGAAGAGGTGACCTCGGAGTGAAAAGGTAACAATTAGTCTTAAAAGCATGAACAACCTCAAAGCCCTACCTACAATTGTGACGCCCGAAAGAAAAGAAAAGGGAAAATTTCTTTCTTTATTTATTTATTTTTCCGCGTGCATTTTTCTTACTTTATTTTATTATCAAAATTTTCCAGAGAATTTTATAAATGAATATAGTTTTCCAATCATTTTTCTAGTAGAAATTAGTTCATGAGAAATAAAGAGTGTATATTGGACGTGGGACCCGCTAGTGGCGTTAAGTTCGATAAATTCGACCAATTAGGTTATGTTTTGTATACCGGGATTAATATACTAGGTGTTAAGAGATAATTAGAGGTTACCCATATGGATGGGTGTTGGAGAGACAAAAGGATAGCTATGCATTAAAGAGGTGACAAGTGTCACTTTGTGATTCAAGTTGGACTTTTGACCATCTTACCTCAACTTTACTAAAACCAAAATTTGACCAAAAATCAAGCCATTTTCTCCTTCTTGTGGCAGAAACTTTGAGAGCAAGAGAGAGAGAAAAATCTTCATCTTTCACTCCAATTTCTTACTCCAATTTTGAGTTATAACCGATAGAATTGCAAATTACTCCACAAAAGTTGTTTACTAAGGAGATTCCAAGGTGTTTGTGGAGCTAATTTGGGAAGAAGAACTCTAAGCCATCACCTTTCTTGAGATTTCAAGGTATCATGTCTAGCAATCCATTCTTTGTTCTTAACAATGGTTTATTAGTGACTGTGTTGGCTTAAGAGGTGATTTTATGGAAGATTTCTTGGATTAAAGTGAAGCTAGTTAAATTTCTATTTTTTTTGGGATTTTCTGTTTTCCTATGATGGATATGGTTAGCCTTGAATTGATGGTTCTAAATGGTGTTAAATAGCTCTCTTGTGCGTTAATTGCCGTTATTTGCGGAAAATTTCAGTTTTGTGCGGAAATTCCAGGTTTAGGGTTTACATTTGCCCTGTTCTGGCCGGATTTATTTGGGCATGCTAGAGACCGAATCAGGCTTAGGTTAAAACATTAAAGTTTTAGGAAATGGAGTTAACTATTTGCCTACGAAATTTCATCTCAATCCGAGAACTGTATCCTATGAAATGACCGAAATACCCTTGACTGTCCATGAACCCTGTTTCGCGCCCAGATTTCTGTTTTCGTGGAAACTTCTTTTTTTGACCCTGAAAATGCATGATTTGGCTTTGGAGGTCTTCATAAGAAATGTAGGGTTATGTCTTGGCTTCGAAACTCCATAAGATTCATTTCAATCCGATAAGTGTAGCTTCAGTTATGGATATTGTACCGAAAGGTGTATTTGATAGTCTATGATGTGTATGTGGTTGATTTGAGATGAAATGGTGTTGCTTGTAGGATGGAAAAGTAAGGAAATTAAGGGGATATGCTGTCTGATCTTTGAAAGCATTTGATTACTTTGAGTTTGAGTTGAAGGGCTTGGATTTGGCCAAGGCAATGATATATGATGGATGGTTCCTAAGCCGTGGAGGTGAGTGACCCCAAACTGTTTCCAAAGCTACTTATGAATTGTTTCTTGCATTATTTACTCGATTGCATATCATGTGTGCTTGCATGTGAGTTCATGACATGATTTGGCTTAAATGAGTTCTTGGGAAGTCTTGGGCTTAGAACCAACGTCTCCACCACGGTTTACTGTTTATCTAGAGCAAATGGCTCCCTATTCCTGTTTCACTGTTTATTGTTAACTGATCAACTTGAGCGTTGGCCGTCTAAGTACCATGATTTCACTGGCTCACGAGAGCAATAAACGTACATTTGATTACTGATTCATGACATCATTGAAATGAACTATTATGAAACTGATTTTGACTGGTTACTCGCTGAGCTTCTAGCTCACCCCAAAAATATTTTATTCCCCTCCATAGGGCACTACAAGAATTTTGGTCATCAGTGATAACTACTTTTCGTCACAAATAATCAAAAAGTCGTCACTGATGACCATTATTGACAACATTTCAGTTGTCGCAAGGCCGTCACTGAATCTCCGTCGGTAAAAGTATACAGTGACAACTTTAAAGTCGTCAGTAAATATAACCTTTTTTATGACAATCTATGTCGTCAGTAAAAGATGAAAGTATACAATGACGACCTTAGAGTCGTCAGTGAATGAAACTTTTTATGACAACATATGTCATCAGTAAAAGCTATAAATCTAGTGACAACACCTTCTCTTGTCAGTGATGCAAGTGATGCATGAAGGGACGATAGTGAGGGCATAGGGGAATTAGTGACAACTTTGTTGTCAATAAACCCCTGATCAACCGTGGCAACAATCCCTTATCAATAGACAGTTTTGATTAAGTGACAATAACAATTGTCAATAAAGACATCCTGCCTAGAAAAATACTACTCATTTACAACACCTTACACATGACTTTCCTACTACAATAATATCTAAAAAATGAAAATATCAGTAATGTTTAATAAATAACAAATGTAGGCACCCGTTACAATAGAATATGCCAAAATAATATATTAAATATTCAAATGTCATAAATAAGTGCAACATCATAGTACAAATAATTTCATAAGTTTGAGTAGAACAAATACTACTCATATAAGTCAAGGCTGCACTAAAAAACATATTCCAAGTCCCAAAACATTTCCTGCGCTTCTAAAACATTTTCTAAACTTAAGACAGCACTATAACCACAGTTTTTGAGTCGACATGTAAGCTGTACTGCTAATCTTCTTCGAAACCTCCAAAATGAGCAATATATCTGCAATAAAGTAGTAAAGTTATTAGTAAAGTTATCAGGTGACAAAAGCAAAACAGTCTCTAATTGCTAAATAAACAACAAAAGTAACAAGCATTCACTAATCTGATACCACCGTAATGAATGCAGCAATTGCAGTAGAAATAGAGTGATAAGGGGGAGAGAAACTAGACTTGAGGAAGAAGAAAGAGAGATATTATTCAAAATGATTTTTCCATGTTGCCCAATCCAGATTTCTGCATTCTTATACAACTCAAGAATAACAAAATAACTACTTGATTGTTGACTCAGCACAACAGTCTAACTAACAAGGAAGATTCCCTTTAACTACTTGAAGGAAATACATTTCGCATGTACTATATTGGTATTCTTCAAGTGAAATACTATACTAGAAATACATTAATTCTTCAAGTTGAAACTGACAATCCACTGCAGAGAGACCAAACAGTACTATACTGGTATTAAAGGCTAGACGGACACAAATTAATGGAAGGGGAGAAGATGGAGAAGGGGAGAGTATGTGTAACAGGTGGAACTGGACTTTTTGGCATTATGGTTGATCAAAAGGCTTCTTGAAGATGGTTATTCTGTCAACGCTACAATTAGGTCCTCTTCAGGTTCATGTTTGCTAATTTACTAGTAATTAGTTCTTTACTTGAATTACTTTACCATTTCCATCTGCAACTTTACATATCATCAGAACAACAGTTTTTGGCAACTAAGTAGGAGCTAATTTCAGAAACGAAGGGTCTGAGACAGAACAGCAAATTCTCTGCAGCATATTTCTAACAAGAAATCAGAAGCTTTGGTCAGCAGAGACAAAGGGAATGAAGAAGACAGTGCCATGATAAAATTCAACCAAGAAAGAAAGGATTTTCCAGAGTAAAGGCGGTAATTAGGAGCCATCAAATTTTCCGTCTGAGCTTTAAAGCCTAAATGTCATTGCAAAACAGAAAAACTAGAATCAGGACACCACATAGCAAATCATTAGGCTTAACTGGAAATTGCATGACATTAATGTTTAGCAAGTATTCAAAAAGCTAAATCAGTATTTTGTTTTTGCTGTTCATTCCTAACCTAAATTAGTAAGCAGATATCAAATCTTCCTACTCTCTCCACAACGACCAGTAGTGACATAGACACTACACTAGTTTGTGTTCAAAACACTGAGAATAATAAGTGGCACCCACAAGAATGAAAGGGAGAGACAGGTCCAGAATTGCCATGAACCTTTGAAACCTGCAAGATGCAAGCGTTTCTGTATCTTGACCATAAAACGTCTTAAACATGACAATATTTTAAGTTTTTAGCTAACTCATTGGCCAAATGACAATAATAATCTTTTCTATTCTTTAGCCCTTCTGTGCTCCTCAAATTAATATCATGAAACAGAAACACTATTGAAGCTTTTTTTTTGTGTAATGTTATTGTTTCATGATAACAAAGCTATGATAAAGCCACAAATGTACTCCCAGGATCAAAACACCATCTGATTAGAACCTTGTGTTGACAGAAGTAATTCTTAAATGTCCCTCCTCATTCTTGATATTACAAGTTAATATTGTCACCTACCAATAACTAATTTGCAATAACTTATGTTAACTTTAAACCATAGCAGCCATTATATCTATTTAGACAAGTATATATAGTTGAAAATTGCTTACCAATCAGTTCGTTCAGATGTGCCTTCATCGTCTTACTTGTTGGCTTGCAGTTGTGCTTTCAAAGATTTAAGGAGATCTTGCATTTCACTTTGTTGGTTCTGCATTTCACTTTGTTGGTTCTGCATTTCACTTTGCTGGTTCACAAGCTTCTCCATAAGTTGTTGTTGAGATTGGACTGTTATTTCCAACTCAGCTGAGCGCTTCTCCGCTTGTTCTGCTCTTTTCTTGAAATCATCTATCTCTGCAAGCTTTTGGGCAATTATTCCAGCTTTGGAGGGACCACGGCCATGTACGTATCCGGTTACACGTCCAGTTACTTCAATGGAAATGTCTTCTTCAGTCCTATTTGCACCACTAGATTCAGATTCCAACTTTTTCTCCTTCATCATGCTCTGTCACAAAGGTAAATTCTGAAGTTAGACTTTCATAAGAGTTGTACAACAATATTAGAGTACCAATTCCATTTTTCTTACTAAGTTCATAGCAGATGTTTCGTCAACCATTGCATTCTTCTTCTTGCTGTAATGGGTGATGTCATAAAGTTCTATTGGTCCAACTTCCCTCCCTTCTTGTGCTTCCTGTTACAATAAGAAGTTAAATAACCTGCCTAAACAATCCAAAAGACATGTCTTCAAGATAATCAAATACCCGGTCAGCTTTATGACGAAGAAAGGATTTTGTTCCAGCTGTATGAGCAGTTTTTTGCTTTGATCTATTGATCTTGTTCCTCTCACTTATCTTCTGCACTTATCAAGTTCAGCCATGATCAAAATTTAACACACAAAAAACATGAGAAAGAACAATAGTAAATGATCAAAAGTCGGCCTCTATACCATAAAATTTGGACTACAGAAATAGTCACAAAGGTAAATCCAATCAGATTCTTCAACATATTGTGGACGATTTGCAAGTGCTTCCTCTTTTGTACTAAATTTCTTGAAAATCTTGTGAAAATTGTATCGTCGACTTCTGTACTGTGTATTTAACTGCTTAAGAAGTGCTGGCTTAACATGTTCTCCTTCATCATAAGCAAAACTATTCTGAAATATGAGTAAAAAATTTATTGTAAATGTCAGAAAAAGTGCATAAATGACCTGTTGCAGAACTAGTTGTTACCAAGTCAAGAAGAAAAACAAGCCTTCAAAGCAATTTCACTTACATTAACAAGTTTTAGCATTCCTTCTCTATCAGATTCTTGGAGTTTGGACCATTTTTCTGCTTTCCATTTGTCATATTTACGAATGACACAACTTGCCTCTGAGATGTACTGTTGTGCCCCTTCTCCAATTACTCTTCCACTAACTTCAGAGACCTGGACTTTTACCTTTTTGCCGGCCTTCTTTTCCTTGGACAGTGCAATATTGCGAGTATATCCTCTTTTCCTAGTTACATTGATACCACCTACCCAAAACATAGTACACAGTTATGAATGTCAGTGGAAAAATCTGAAATGAAATTAGCTGTGTAATATAAATTACAAGTAAATCTCATATACCGGTATCATTCTGTTGAACATCATCGCTCTCATTATTCCGGTCACTTCCACAACCAATGGACTGGTTAGATCCGACTTGTACTGAAGTAGGAGTAGTATTTTGCTGCTCAATAGATGTAGGAGTTGTCAACTCATGTCTTGATGATCCTGTAGCAGTTTTGCGACCATTTGAGGTAGTAGGATCCTAAAATCCAGCCAACTACACATTAGAAATGTATTTTTCAAATATTGCCAACTACCAAAAGTAAGAACTAACCTCAGTCTCATCAAATAGGCGAATTTGAACTGACTTTCTAGATAGGCTAAATTCAGCACCATTATTGGCATTGCTAGCCAGACTACCTTTTGGGCCACCAACTTGCTATAGTGAAGTAAGAAAAACACAGCAGGGCAGATGCTTAATTGTTTAAAACCAATGGTATAAAGAAGTGAAGGTACAAGTACATAGCAAAGTCAATTTTCATCACCTGTTCACCTATTTTTTCTCTAGCTTCTGCTGCATTAGGTATTTCAGCACCTCGAGTTGGTCGCATAGGACATTTTCCTTTCTTCCCTGGCCCAGCCATGTAACTACATGATAAAAAGATATCAATCAGCCATGCATTTAGACTAAATATGTCTAAAAAGCCAGGACAAGGTACAATTACCAGCATGCTCACCCGAAGGAGGAACTTAATTAATATGCCTTGTATTTTACAATAGATATTGCAAATTAGAAGATAAGAGTGACTAAAAATAATTCAAGATAAGAAATACACTTGATTTGAACCAAAAGTTACATGGTAACTATAAATAGAAACTGAAAATGTTATTTACAACATCGTTTAGTCAGACTCATAGTCATCACTTTCTACAAATTTTTCACTTTCATCTTCACTCGAGCTCAATTGCTGAATCTCATCATCATCAACAAAAAAATCATCCATTTTCCTGGCATGTTTAGCTGAAGAATCAGAATTTAGGATGCCAGTTTCTACAGCTTCATCAGCTAGCATATCACCTCTTTTCAAGTTAGACAAATCGACATTCTCTTGAACCCCAATTAGGTCTTCAAGATAATCTTCTTGGTAAACCTCTTCTTCTTCACATGATTTATCCTCATCCTTTTCAAGAACAGCATATGATGAACGTGGACAGACTGACTCGACAACATGCCAATCACCTCCAAGCCTCATATCCTTTACGTAAAAGACCTGTTCGGCTTGGGAAGCGAATACAAATGGCTGGTCTATATACCATTTTTTTGACAAATTGACGCTGCTTAGATTACTGTGTTTGTCTATTTTAAGACATGAGCTATTTTTCAAGTCCCACCAATCACACTTGAACAGAACTACTCGGCTTTGACTGAAGGAGTATTCAACCTCTAAGATATCTGTAATAGCACCATAGAAGTTTATTTCTACATCAGCATGCTCACCCTTCACCATAATGCCACTATTCTGGGTTTTTCTGTCTACCTCACGTGTTTTGGTATGAAATCTAAACCCATTGACATTACAACCAGGATATTTGATCACTCTAAAATCCAGTCCTTTGGCCAAAGACAACAATTCATCACAGCATCTGCCTTGTGTATGCATGTAAGTGACCTATATAACCCAAATAAGAAATTAGAATGACTGAACAAATTAACAACTATATAAATACCACAAGTTTTCTAGTAGTTTGTTCCATACTTACACGATCTTCAAACCACTTTGGAAACTCTAAATCGTGCATCTGCTCTACATTCGACACATTTTGCTGCTGAAGCAATTCTTTGTGCATCCTATACAATAGTATTATTAGTTATCTATGTGCTACGGTTAGTGCTATAATTGACTAAACATATAACACTTCTCATATACATAAGGTAATAAATTTATTACCTTATGTAATCATCAATTTCTTCACAATTTTTCAAGATGAATAAATGTATTTTCATCAACTCTGATTCACTTAAGCAACAAAATGTTGCTGCCCCAAAAGGCCGAGCCATTCCAGAAAAAATAGACAACTTTCCAGCAGCCTCAAAGCGTTCGGTGTTTCTTTCTGGTTCATTAAATATTGTAGGAACATTGTGCAAGTACCTAGAAATGAATGTTAGACATTCATCATCCAAGTAACGCTCAACAATGCATCCTTCCGGTCGAGCTCTGTTGTGCACATAACCTTTGTATTGACCCATTTTTCTGTGTCACAAAAATGCAGCCATAAGATGTCACAGCAGTACGACCCTATGAAGCAAAAGAAGATTCAGTCTTAAAATAGCCTTTACACTACCTCTCAAATGGGAACATCCACCGGTATTGTGCTGGGCCAGCAAGTTTTGCTTCAGCAGGTAAATGGACCATTACATAGAAGAAATTTGGAGGGAAAATTTTTTCAAGTTTGCAGAGTATTACAACAATGTTTTTCTCCTGTGCATCTAACTCATCTACATAAAGAGTCCTGGAACAAATTTTCCTAAAAAAATTGCTTAGTTCTACCAAAGTTTGGGAAACATCCTTTGGCAGCATGCCTCTAATTGCTAATGGAAGTAGACGTTGCAAGAATACATGATAATCATGACTCTTCATCCCTGAAATTTGGCACTCTTTTGGCTTAACACAATGAGATATGTTTGAGGCAAATCCATCGGGGAACTTGAGTGAGCTCAAAAACTGGCATAGTTTTTGTTTTTCGCTGCGTGAAAGAGTGTAGCATGCAGCGGGCATCACCTTTGAATCCCCTTGAGTTTGAAGATGCAATTCTTCCCTCAATCTCATTTCCTTCAAATCCTCTCTAGCTTGCCAAGTGTCCCTATTTTTGTGTCCCGTACCCATCACTGTAGCCAACAAAATTTCACACACATTCTTCACGATATGCATAATGTCCAAGTTGTGTCTAATTTTGTTAGTACTCCAATATGGCAGCTCAAAAAAAATGCTTTTCTTCAACCAATTTGACTGATTTTGCATGCGTTTTCTTTTCTTCTCTTTAAGCAATTCAGGTGCCTTACCAAACACCATTTGATCAAACTCTTGAAGTTGTTCAAAGATTTCTTCACCGGATAAAGTTCTAACAGGCTGTCTAAGATCACTCTTGCCATCAAATGACTTTCTTTCTCTGCGCCATTTATGGTCCGCTGGCAAAAATCGCCGGTGCCCCATATAGCAACATTTTAATCCATTTCTCAGATATACACTGGTTGTATCATCTAAACAAATAGGACAGGCCTTATAACCTTTCGTACTCCACCCTGACAAATAGGCATATGCTGGAAAATCACTTATAGTCCACAATAGAGCAGCCCGTAACATAAATTTTTCTCCCACGGCTGCATCATAAGTCTCAAAGCCAGTGTCAAAAAACTCTTTCAACTCATCAATTAGAGGCCTAAAAAATATATCCATATAATTTCCTATGCACTTAGGACCTGGAATAATCATTGATAACAGGAAAAAAGGGTCCTTTAAGCATTTCCAAGGTGGTAGATTGTAAGGAACAAGGATTACAGGCCATATACTATATGCATTATTCATGTTTCCATAGGGATTGAAACCATCAGTTGAAAGCCCCAACCTAACATTACGAGGATCTTCGGCAAAAGATGGGTGACTGTTATCAAACTCCTTCCAAGCTATTGAGTCAGCAGGGTGTGTCATTGTGTTTTCCTTGGGAACGCGTCTCTCTTTATGCCACCTCATATCTTGAGCTATCTCCTTGTTTATGAATAGTCTTTGCAACCTTGATTTTAAGGGGAAATAGCGAAGCACTTTTCTAGGAATTTTAGAACCCGGGGATTTATAACGAGGTGCTTTACATTTTTCATTTGGGCAGTGATCGAGGCTTTCATTTTCTTTCCAATAAAGTGCACAATCATTTTCACATGCATGTATTTTTTCACACTTGAGTCCTAGCTCACGAATTAAATTTTTTGCATCATAGTATGAGCTAGGAATTGATGCCATGGGGAAGACTTGAATGAGGAATTTCAGCAGCATATCGATGGATTTGCAAGTCCACCGATTCATAGTTTTCAAATGAAGGATATGGACAACAAAGGAAAGTTTTGAGTACTTATCACAACCCGGGTAGAGACTTTTTTCAGCTTCAGATAATAATCTAAGAAACTTACTTGCTTCCCCCTCTTGCTTATTTGGTATATCCCTATTATGTTCCCCCGAATTTCTCCAATTCTCGCCAAAGTTTGCAGTACCAACGTCATTTAACATTTCTTGAATATCATCTGACTCACTGTTTTCTTCATCTAAAACTATGTTATCATTTTCATCCTCATCAGAATCTTCAAACCTTTCACCATGATATACCCACCTAGTATAGCTCTCAACAATTCCCCCACACAAATGACTTTTCATGACCTCCATAGTTTGATCCTCAAAGTTGTTGCACCCTTTACATGGACAAGGGAGCTTATATGTGGGATCCTTGCCTAAATAAGCAAATTCAACGAATTCTTTCACTCCTGCCAAATATCTAGGATGCAAGTAATCTTTAATTGTCATCCAACTCCTATCCATGTTTTTTCACAAGCACTGTTGATCCTAACACAAAAAAATACGCAACCATGATACTACAAAGACAACACATATAATAAATATAGGAAATTAAGCTCAATACAGGAAATTAATCTTCCCATACAACAATAATAAAAATTAAACAAAATACAACACAGCTATTAGTAAATTCAAACATGTCACAACTACACATTTGGTTCATAAATACAAAAAGGAAACTAACTGTCAAACATGTCACAAATACACCTGGACGTTCTTGTCAAAAAGGAAACAAACTTTTGGTTCATAAAGAAGACAACAAAATGAAAAGGACAGGGGAGAAATTTAATTATTAGATCTCAGTGGAGATTTCCTGGGATGGCACTGAGATCACAGTAACAAACAACCAGTTCAATCAATGGCTATCATTACCTGGAGCAGTATAAAAATTTTAAAAAGGGTATCCCTCTAAAGTTATTAGTTCTTAATTAAGTCTAGGTAGAATATTTTAAAAGGTGTTCTTATCTCATTAAACACTAGTTAAAATATTTTAATCACATGTTATTTATCATCTGAATATACATATTCACAATTATTATTTTCTTTTATATTTATGCATTTTTCTGTTTAACTTTAATTTTCTAAAATTTAACACTTGAATTATTTCTTAATGAGTATCTAATGAATAAATAACCCTTACTTTAATTAGGCAAGTTCAGCTCCTTGTGAGATCTCAGTTGAGGTTTTTGGGGACAGCACTAAGATCACATTAACAAACTAGCGCAATTAGTGGCCATTGTTATCTAAGGCCCTGGAAAGACCAATTAGGGAAAAGGCACCATTAAAGTTTTTACCCCAGTCAAAAGTTTGATAGTAGTTTGTCTAGTTCTTTTTTTCTTTTTCTTTTGTTCCCGCTTAATGTTTTCATGCTTATCTGTTCTTCTCTCGTGTTTGAGGTTGTCTACAATTTTACTTTTGGGTCCAAAATTTGCAGTCAGATGATTAGCAGTTTTGATTAATTTTCAGTGAGAGTTGTATTGTGCACCCTTTGAAATGTATGTAAGTACTAAATCTCGCCATACTAATGGTAAGATATCGAAAATTCATCTACTATCTTAACAGAATTTACATCTTACATAAGTAAACTTACCAGTTGTAACGTGGTAACTTGGTGCCTTCACGACACCACAACATTTAGCAGTTATAAATGTTAAGAATTTTCCATAAAGCCACTTTATAAAATCTTCAATGAAGGTTATCTAATTTTCAAATTTGTTAAGTATAATACTATAATGTGAGCACAACAATATGACCACTTTGCTTTATTCCAAAAAAAAAGTGATGATAATAAATGGATAGGAACAAAACCATCCGAAATGGGACTCAAATCAATATTCAACATTAATTGGTTCACATTTTCCACAAGTCAACATCCCATTTTTTTTAATCTGGATTTGCTTTGAAAGCAAATTGATACACAAATCCAAGATAAAAATAAGAAGAAAACGAGTGAAATATTTCCTCAATAAGGACAGTCTTCATCCAGCATTTGCTGTGATTGAGTTATTATGGGTCCTAGACATAAGACATTTTTTCTTTCTTTTTCCTTTTCTTGGTGCGAGTATCCATAAATTGTTATTTACCATCTGGACAAGAAGGAAAGTCCAAAATACATTCAAAGCATCTCTATCAATTTTCTTCAGGCCCCATGCCATGGACAGAGCATGATAGCTATATATCAAGAACTTTTATTGTTTCAATATACTCTTGCGAATAGGAATTAAAATGCAAAACACAGCCTCGTCTACAAGCTCAATTAGCATGATAGCTATATATCAATCTACTATGTGCAATGCAAAACACAAACTCGTCTACAATCTCAATTAGCCACAACCTATGTAGCCACAATTGTTGAGGAATTCAAGGGATCAGGAAAGGGCTAAATCTGTGTAGCCACAGCCTATATGTTAGGAGGCTGTTATGAACCCATACATACCCGAAATAAAATGTTGACAAAAAATTAACAAGGGTAAAACCCACAAGTAAGTAGAATCCAAAAGGAGGAGATGACTCCATCCATAAATCAAATGAAACCCAAAAAACTGGACTGAAATTTTTGGGAAAAAAAAATTAGGGCAAAACATTTTGGGGGAAAATTAGGGAGGAAAAAGAGAATCGGCATACCTTTTTTGGTAGAGAGTTGCTGCTAAATGTGGTCTTCTATTTGATCATTTCCGAGCCAACATCAATTAGGAGATGGCGAGGAGACGGGCGAGGAGATGTTTCGGCAAGGAGATGGCGAGGAGCAGTGTGCTACGGTTGGTTCTAAGTGTTAGCTGTTGGCTTTAGGATACTGATAGTGTGTGTTTTGTTCGGTGATACTGGTAGTGTTGGCTTTAGGATACTGGTAGTGTTGGCTATTTCGTTCTAAGTGTTCTAAGTGTTTCCGCGCCTCTCCTCAAAATATTGACTTTGAATGAAATTTCAATTCCTTAGATTTCCCCCTTGTTCAGTACCAAAATTTCAATCAACGTTTTTTAGTTTCCAACATTTTAGTTGAATTAATATTTTACTAATATAATATTACTTGCTACTTTTAAATATTTTTGTAAAAATATTCATAATGGATGAGAAAATTATATTGAAATATTACAAGCGGTAAATGCACCTTGGATCTGCTTCAAATAGTTAATTTTTTATGACATCAAACAGTTGATCCGATATTAATATTACAAGTGAATTTTTAGCTTCAAATTTTAATTAAATTTACTAATGTATTTCTAATCACTACTTCTTAACATATTTATCAAACAATTATAATGGATGAAAAATTTTTGCTAAATTCAAAGAACTAGTAAATATATTATTTCTCAAGTTGTAATAGTTTATATAGTTGTTCTAATTAGAAACTTTCATTAATTTTTTTCAGTTAAAAACCTATTGAGTAACTATGACTAGTTTAATAAATCATCAAATTTTTAAAAAATTAAATTAATATTTAAGTAACTATGACTAGTTTAATAAATCATCAAATTTTAAAAAAAATTAAATTAATATTGAGGCTCACAATTAAATAAAGTCATAGTTAATAAATCATCAAATTTTAAAAAAATTAAATTAATATTGAGGCTCACAATTAAATAAATGCATTAGAGATGTTCAAGTTAGTGATGATACTTATGTTGTCACTAACTACGCTATAGTTTTACTGACAAAAATTTGTCGTCAGTAAACATAAACAGTGACAACAATGAAAAGTTGTCAAAAAAAGCGGTAGAATTACAGACAACATTTATCAAGTCGTCACTATCGCAAATCTCGCGCCATCCAAGTCCTATGGCGCGAAATAGTTTTGTGACGATAATTAAAGGTTGTCACTGAAAACTCAGTTGCTTTGAGTCAATTGTGACAACCTTCAAAGTCGTGACTAAACAACCTCATTTTGTGACAACTTTTTGTCGTCACAAAGAAATGTTGTCACTAATGACCTTTTTTCTTGTAGTGGGGCTCGAGGCAAAGGAAGTGCTTGTAGTACTTATTCATGTGGCTGGATGGATTATCTCCTGTATAGTTTGATTTTTAGATTTTTCTTGTGTAATAGTTGGGTTTGTATGAATGTTTGGACTTGAATGGATGTACGTGTACATTCCACGCTTGGGAATTAGTTTCATCTGCGTTTGTGATATGTAATTCTTGGAGAATTTGATATAAATTTGAGATATATCTTGTAATTTAATTGAGGACTGTAGTGAACGACTGAGTCCCGGCGAGAGCTGGGCAGGCGGCCCGCCGAACCCTTTGGTTCACCTTAGGGTGAGGTGGGGCTGTCACAGGTGGTATCAGAGCTTAGGCTTCAGATCTCTGTAGTGTATCCTGGGCTTAAAGTTTAGGATGCCGGATTGTGGGTCTGGTTTGACATATCAGTGATTTCTTGTAGGAATGAAAATCTGACAAGTGGGATTAAAGTAACTCTTCGTGCTTGCTTGGAAATGCTAGTTTGACTTTTGAGGGATTTCTTGACTTGATTAGTATGAGTTGGAATATCGAGGACGACATACTTTTAAGGGAGGGGGGGAGTCTGTGACGCCCGAAAGAAAAGAAATGGGAAATTTTCTTTATTTATTTATTTATTTTTCCGCGTGCATTTTTCTTACTTTATTTTATTATCAAAATTTTCCAGAGACTTTTATAAATGAATATAGTTTTCCAATCATTTTTCTAGTATAAATTAGTTCATGAGAAATAAAGAGTGTATATTGGACGTGGGACCCGCTAGTGGCGTAAGCCATTTTCTCCTTCTTATGGCAGAAACTTTGAGAGCATGAGAGAGAGAAAAATCTTCATCTTTCACTCCAATTTCTTACTCCAATCTTGAGTTCTAACCGATAGAATTGCAAATTACTCCATAAAAGTTGTTTACTAAGGAGATTCCAAGGTGTTTGTGAAGCTAATTTGGGAAGAAGAACTCTAAGCCATCACCTTTCTTGAGATTTCAAGGTATCATGTCTAGCAATCCATTCTTTGTTCTTAACACTGGTTTATTATTGACTTGTGTTGGCTTAAGAGGTGATTTTATGGAAGATTTCTTGGATTAAAGTGAAGTTAGTTAAATTTCTATTTTTTTTGGGATTTCTCTATTTCCTATGATGGATATGGTTAGCCTTGAATTGATGGTTCTAAATGGTGTTAAATAGCTCTCTTGTGCGTTAATTGCGGTTATTTGCGGAAAATTTCAGTTTTGTGCGGAAATTCCAGGTTTAGGGTTTACATTTGCGCTGTTCTGGCCGGATTTATTTGGGCATGTTAGATACCGAATCAGGCTTAGGTTAAAACATGAAAGTTTTAGCAAATGGTGTTAACTAGTTGTGTACAAAATTTCAGCTCAATCCGAGCACTGTATCCTGTAAAATGAACGAAATAACCTTGACTGTCCATGAACCCTGTTTCGCGCCCAGATTTCTGTTTTCGTGGAAACTTCTTTTTTTGACCCTGAAAATGCATGATTTGGCTTTGGAGGTTTTCATAAGAAATGTAGGGTTATGTCTTGGCGTCGAAACACCATAAGATTCATTTCAATCCGATAAGTGTAGCTTCAGTTATGGATATTGTACCGAAAGGTGTATTTGATAGTCTATGATGTGTATGTGGTTGATTTGAGATGAAATGGTGTTGCTTGTAGGATGGAAAAGTAAGGAAATTAAGGGGATATGCTGTCTTATCTTTGAAAGCATTTGATTACTTTGAGTTTGAGTTGAAGGGCTTGGATTTGGCCAAGGCAATGATATATGATGGATGGTTCCTAAGCCGTGAAGGTGAGTGACCCCAAACTGTTTCCAAAGCTACTTATGAATTGTTTCTTGCATTATTTACTCGATTGCATATCATGTGTGCTTGCATGTGAGTTCATGACATGATTTGGCTTAAATGAGTTCTTGGGAAGTCTTGGGCTTAGAACCAACGTCTCCACCACGGTTTACTGTTTATCTGGAGCAAATGGATCCCTATTCCTGTTTCACTGTTTATTGTTAACTGATCAACTTGAGCGTTGGCCGTCTAAGTACTATTATTTCACTGGCTCACGAGAGCAATAAACGTACATTTGATTACTGATTCATGACATCATTGAAATGAACTATTATGAAACTGATTTTGACTGGTTACTCCCTGAGCTTCTAGCTCACCCCAAAAATGTTTATTCACCTCCATAGGGCTCGAGGCAAAGGAAGTGCTTGTAGTACTTATTCATGTGGCTGGATGGATTATCTCCTGTATAGTTTGAGTTTTAGATTTCTCTTGTGTAATAGTTGGGTTTGTATGAATGTTTGGACTTGAATGGATGTACGTGTACATTCCACGTTTGGGAATTAGTTTCAGCTGCGTTTGTGATATGTAATTCTTGGAGAATTTGATGTAAATTTGAGATATATCTTGTAATTTAATTGAGAACTTTAGTGAACGACTGAGTCCCGGCGAGAGCTGGGCAGGTGTAGACACCAAAATTTTAACTTTCTATCTTATTTTACTTTATTTTTATTTTTATTTATTTAGTTGATTTGGTTTTAATTTTGTTTTTTGCTCATTTTTATTTTTATTTCTATTAAGAAAATTGTTTTATTATTATTAATTAATTCAAAAAAAAAAGAAAATTTATCAATCAAACACAAAAGTTTTTTAACATTTTGTTTTTATTTTTTATTCTTGGTTTTGATCGTTGTATTTGATTGTTACTTAAAATGTTATTTTTGTTTATATTATTTTCATTAAATTATTATTATTAAAAAAAAAAAGGGAGAGCAAGCTCACGCCTGTGAGTTGCACTTAATCCAAGCCTTTGCCTTATATCGGAAGCAAAATCATGCACGGGAGTACAGAGGAAAGGCATCACAGCTCCATTTCTCTCTTCCACCACTGGATCTTTTAATCGATTCCACCTGGCTTCATCCGAAATAAAGAAGGTTTGAGAGGAAAGCCAATCGGATGGCTAGAGGGAGGAGGTGAGCTGAAGTTTTTTACCAACCCTTGATGTGAGGGTTTAAGGTTTTCATGGGGTATAAAAGAAAGAGCGGACAGAAGATTAGGGGGAGAAAAAGGGGTAGAAAGGATATGTGGGCGGCGGCTAAGGAAAGGAACTGAGGGAGAAAAAATCAGTGAGCAAGATTGGGGTGACGGCGGAGCATCTAGTGACGGTTGAAAATCTGAAAAATAGAAACAGAGGAAATCTGGTGACGGTTGAGGAGGGTTTTGAGAGGAGGAGCTAACGGCTGGAACAAGGAGGTTTTCTGGACAGAGGAAAAGGGAAAACCAAACGGGCAAGAAAAGGCTCGAAAGAAACGAGAGCTGAGGGTTCCATCTGAGAGTTTGGGAAAGCCAGAAAGGAAAGGGCGATGGGATGGCCGGAAAAGAGAGGAAGAAAGAGAGATAGGAGATTGAGAAAGGATCTGCGGGGAACAAGAAAGAAAGGAGAAAAGGGTTTCAGTCGCGGGGAGAAAAGAAAAAGAAAATCCGTGGGAGAGGGAGGAGCCAATAGATCCGAGAAAGAACGTGGGAAAGGCTGAAAACCCAGGAAGATTTCTTCATCAGAATCTGCAGTGATATCTTCATCGAACCCAGGTTGGAGTTTCGAGCCCAAAGGCGGTAAACAGGTAGTCTTCAACTCCTCCCATTCCGTATAACATCTATTCGGTGTAACCAGAAATTCTGGGTTCTTATTCATGCTTGGATGTTGAATTATTATGGGGTGTCTTGATTGCTAGAGTAAAGTTTGGTGTTTGTTTGAGTCTCTTTGACATGAAAACTATGAAACTCAGGACCAGCGAATGTGGTCAAAGGATGAGAGACAGTCTGATGTTTACCTGCGTTCACTTGCATTTCACAGACCAAAGTCTATTCTTTGTTCTTGTATTTCATTGACATACTGTGTGTGTGTTCACCGCAAGTCCCTTCCCTAGCGTCTTTACTGCATTTCATTTTAATATCCAGTCGAACTTGTGAATTACCAAATTCGTTGGAATTTTCTTGGGTTGCTTTGCATAGATATGTCTCGGCCAAGTGAAACAAAAAACGCAGCAGCTTGCTTGTGTTGTTGCAGAATCTCTTGCTGCATTTTCTTTTCTTTCTTTTGTTATCGGTCAAACCAGATTTTCCACCTTAATCTTGCAACAAAAAGTTCGTGTTTGATTGAGTCGATAATCCTGGTAGTTGGTGAGCTTGTTTGCTTGATGAAATGGAAAGGAAGTTACGGGTGAACGGTAGTCATGCCCAAATGTATACGGCAAAAGCTGCTGCATCCTTCTGTGCTATTTCCTTCTCCGTGGCTGCTCATTGAATTTTTGCACTTAAGTTGCATGCTTAATCTTGTGAAGAGAAAGTTGAATCGCTGGTGCTGAGTTTTACGTGTTTGGGGTCCAAAAAAACACTTGAGTCAGGATCGAATGCTTGCTGAAAACAAATTTCTGATTGCCTAAGAAAGTTGCAGCTGGAATGGTGTAGAAAAGAAAGATTCTTAAGAACTTGCATAATTTCCTTCTAAGCTTTGCTTGTTTGGATGTGAAAGATATGTGTCTTGTTGCTTAATTTAAGTTTTGAAGTTTAGATGAAAAGGTTTTAATCAAAGTTTGTCTGGAATCCACATTTGAACGAAGGTGCTGATAGTTTGTTGTTGCAGAAGCCTTCTCCGTAACATTTGCATGCTAACTGCATGAAAATCTTCCAGGAATTGCATTCTAGTCCCTTGGGTTTTTAGCTAATGCGATTTTGGCCCAATTAGTTGAATAATTTAATCGATTGTATCCCTCCAAACATGCCTTTTTTCTTTAACATGTCTTAACATGATTCTTGGATAGATTCTTTATGATTTTTAGGATGAAATAGTGAAAAGTTAATGATTTTGAAGAATTATAGTTTCGATTTCCATTTGCTTAAAACCTTAGCTAATTTTGTTGTTTAACCACAACAAATGAGTTTTTCATTAATCTTTTGTGAAGTTTTAGCATTGATAGGTCTCATCTTAAGCCATAAATTCTAGTATTTTATTTTAGGCCCTTTCAAACTTTTTGATTTTTTTAATTGGGTCCTTGTTGCTTTAATTTCTTGCATATGGATGTTTTGTTTTATGTAAATACTTTAATTGACTCAATTTAGTGATTAATTTTCATTTTTCATATTTAATGTTTATTTCATGTAATTGCTTGCTTAAAGTGATGCCTTGACCTTTTCTTTTATTTTGGAGGGTAAATAAGTAATTTCACTCCATTAGGGCTCCAACTCAAGCGAGGTACACTCTATCCCTTATTTTTGCTTTATTTGATCCTATGTGCGCACTTACGTGACTTTATGTGCTTGATTGCATGCCTTTTAAATGTTTTCATTTTATTTATTTATTTATTCGCTTTATTTGTTTTAATTTAGTATATTTATTTCATTTTAATTTTTGATTATTTGGAAGGGCATTTAAATGCCGAGTTGTAATAGTTAGGGGTTTATTCGCTTATTATTTTCTTTTTATTCATCCCCCATTAGATTGTAGTAGGGCGTCCCCCCAATGTAATAGATAGGTTTGGTTTGCTTTCTTTGCTTGATGTGTGTTTTGCATATCTATGTGCTATGTGTTATCGCTTTCTTAGGGTCTTCCATCTAGATATCATGCTTATGTGTTATGTGCTATATGTGATTTATGTGTTTACATGCTTTTATTAGGTCTTACATGATTTATTTGATTGTAACCAATGTGTGACGTCACCACACTAGTCCAATGCTAGTTGTGGTCAATTTCTCGAATCCACACTAGTCCAACGCTAGTTGTGGCCCTTTGTTCTGATTTTTCTCACTAGTCCAATGCTAGTGGGAAATTGTAGCATGTGCTAGTCCAACGCTAGACCCTTAGGAGCCCCTCGAGCGTTAGATCATGATTGTGTGATAAAATCACTTCATCTCATGCATGTTTCGCTTTTTAGGGTCTTTTCCATGTTGCATGACACTTTTCTTATATATACATTTTTTTTATCCCATATTACTTCCTATTTATATCCCCTATTCCATATTTCCCCTTGTATATGTATATTCTTCACCCCTTTGTATGGAAACATGACATTAGACTTGCATTTCATATAAGCATTAGAACTAGGGTAGTGCATTTGCTTGATTAGATTAGGAAATACCCCTTGAATATGGGATATGGATGAGTTTGGCTTTCTAGCCTTAGCACGCTCGTATTCCCTCTATTAAAAGGGAAAATTGAGTCACGAACATTAGTCCCCCGTACCCGACATGATGCATTCCTTTAAGACATGTATATTTGTATAATTATTTTATCCTTTTCCTTTTCTTAGAGTCTCATATTTTTGCATTATTCGTGACCTCTCCAAAGAGTCATTATTGGGCATCACAACTAATGTGATTGACACCATTCAAGCTTTGAAGAGAAATTTTGCCCCCCGATGCCCTCCTAGGTCTAGGGTATGCATTCATATAGTACATCCAAATGTGATGAATCTTAAGGTTAAAACAAGAAAATCTTTGACTAAATCACGCAACTAGCCTTGGCTAGGTCGAAGGGGTGCCTTGAATTTTTATCCTTGCCTTCCCCTTCGTCAAATGTGACTCCCGAACCTTTTTTCGTTGGTTTACGTAGACTAGGAGTAGTTTAAAAGGGGTTTCTTTCAACCTTTTCCTTTAAAAAATTCATTTTAGGTGACTTGGCACACCTTAACTCTATACCAAGTGGCGACTCCGATTTTCATTTCAAAAACCCTTTTTAAACTATATTTTGGGTCAAATCGTCGCATTTTCGAAGTCCCATTTAGACCCATATTTTTCTTTATTTTCTTTGCAAATCAAAATTCATTTTTCAAATAAAAATTCACTTTTTAAACCATTTATTTATTTTATTAAAAATGGGGAGCGACAGCAGGCGGCCCGCCGAACCCATTGGTTCGCCTTAGGGTGAGGTGGGGCTGTCACAGGTGGTATCAGAGCTTAGGCTTCAGATCTCTGCAGTGTATCCTAGGCTTAAAGTTTAGGATGCCGGACTGTGGGTCCGGTTTGACATATCAGTGATTTCTTGTATGAATGAAAATCTGACAAGTGGGATTAGAGAAACTCTTCGTGCTTGCTTGGAAAAGCTTGTTTGACTTTTGAGGGATATTTTGACTTGATTAGTATGAGTTGGAATGTCGAGGACGACTTTCTTTTAAGGGGGGGGGGAGTCTGTGACGCCCGAAAGAAAAGAAAAGGGAAAATTTATTTATTTATTTATTAATTTTTCCGCGTGCATTTTTCATACTTTATTTTATTATCAAAATTTTCCAGAGACTTTTATAAATGAATATAGTTTTCCAATCATTTTTCTAGTATAAATTAGTTAATGAGAAATAAAGAGTGTATATTCGACGTGGGACCCGCTAGTGGCGTTAAGTTCGATAAATTCGACCAATTAGGTTATGTTTTGTATACCGGGATTAATATACTAGGTGTTAAGAGATAATTACAGGTTACCCATATGGATGGGTGTTGGAGAGACAAAAGGATAGCTATGCATTAAAGAGGTGACAAGTGTCACTTTGTGATTCAAGTTGGACTTTTGACCATCTTACCTCAACTTTACTAAAACCAAAATTTGACCAAAAATCAAGCCATTTTCTCCTTCTTATGGCAGAAACTTTGAGAGCAAGAGAGAGAGAAAAATCTTCATCTTTCACTCCAATTTCTTACTCCAATCTTGAGTTCTAACCGATAGAATTGCAAATTACTCCATAAAAGTTGTTTACTAAGGAGATTCCAAGGTGTTTGTGGAGCTAATTTGGGAAGAAGAACTCTAAGCCATCACCTTTCTTGAGATTTCAAGGTATCATGTCTAGCAATCCATTCTTTGTTCTTAGCAATGGTTTATTAGTGACTTGTGTTGGCTTAAGAGGTGATTTTATGGAAGATTTCTTGGATTAAAGTGAAGTTAGTTAAATTTCTATTTTTTTTTGGGATTTTTCTGTTTTCCTATGATGGATATGGTTAGCCTTGAATTGATGGTTCTAAATGGTGTTAAATAGCTCTCTTGTGCGTTAATTGCTGTTATTTGCGGAAAATTTCAGTTTTGTGCGGAAATACCAGGTTTAGGGTTTACATTTGCCCTGTTTTGGCCGGATTTATTTGGGCATGTTAGAGGCCGAATCAGGCTTAGGTTAAAACATGAAAGTTATAGAAAATGGTGTTATCTAGTTGTCTGAAAAATTTCTGCTCAATCTGAGCACTGTATCACGTGAAATGATCGAAATACACTTGACTGTCCATGAACCCTGTTTCGCGCCCAGATTTCTGTTTTCGTGGAAACCTCTTTTTTTGACCCTGAAAATGCATGATTTAGCTTTGGAGGTCTTCATAAGAAATGTAGGGTTATGTCTTGGCTTCGAAACGCCATAAGATTCATTTCAATCCGATAAGTGTAACTTCAGTTATAGATATTGTGCCTAAAGGTGTATTTGATAGTCTATGATGTGTATGTGGTTGATTTGAGATGAAATAGTGTTGCTTGTAGGATGGAAAAGTAAGGAAATTAAGGGGATATGCTGTCCGATCTTTGAAAGCATTTGATTACTTTGAGTTTGAGTTGAAGGGCTTGGATTTGGCCAAGGCAATGATATATGATGGATGGTTCCTAAGCCGTGGAGGTGAGTGACCCCAAACTGTTTCCAAAGCTACTTATGAATTGTTTCTTGCATTATTTACTCGATTGCATATCATGTGTGCTTGCATATGAGTTCATGACATGATTTGGCTTAAATGAGTTCTTGGGAAGTCTTGGGCTTAGAACCAACGTCTCCATCACGGTTTACTGTTTATCTGGAGCAAATGGATCCCTATTCCAGTTTCACTGTTTATAGTTAACTGATCAACTTAAGCGTTAGCCGTCTAAGTACCATGATTTCACTGGCTCACGAGAGCAATAAACGTACATTTGATTACTGATTCATGACATCATTGAAATGAACTATTGTGAAACTGATTTTGACTGGTTACTCGCTGAGCTTCTAGCTCACCCCAGAAATGTTTTATTCCCCTCCATAGGGCTCGAGGCAAAGGAAGTGCTTGTAGTACTTATTCATGTGGCTGGATGGATTATCTCCTGTATAGTTTGAGTTTTAGATTTCTCTTGTGTAATAGTTGGGTTTGTATGAATGTTTGGACTTGAATGGATGTACGTGTACATTCCACGCTTGGGAATTAGTTTCATCTGCGTTTGTGATATGTAATTCTTGGAGAATTTGATGTAAATTTGAGATATATCTTGTAATTTAATTGAGGACTGTAGTGAACGACTGAGTCCCGGCGAGAGTTGGGCAGGCGGCCCGCCGAACCCTTTGGTTCGCCTTAGGGTGAGGTGGGGCTGTCACAGGTGGTATCAGAGTTTAGGCTTCAGATCTCTGTAGTGTATCCTAGGCTTAAAGTTTAGGATGCCGGACTGTGGGTCGGGTTTGACATATCAGTGATTTCTTGTAGGAATGAAAATCTGACAAGTGGGATTAGAGTAACTCTTCGTGCTTGCTTGGAAATGCTTGTTTGACTTTTGAGGGATATCTTGACTTGATTAGTATGAGTTGGAATGTCGAGGACGACTTTCTTTTAAGGGGGGGGGAGTCTGTGACGCCCGAAAGAAAAGTAAAGGAAAAATTTATTTATTTATTTATTAATTTTTCCGCGTTCATTTTTCTTACTTTATTTTATTATCAAAATTTTCTGGAGACTTTTATAAATGAATATAGTTTTCCAATCATTTTTCTAGTATAAATTAGTTAATGAGAAATAAAGAGTGTATATTCGACGTGGGACCCGCTAGTGGCGTTAAGTTCGATAAATTCGACCAATTAGGTTATGTTTTGTATACCGGGATTAATATACTAGGTGTTAAGAGATAATTACAGGTTACCCATATGGATGGGTGTTGGAGAGACAAAAGGATAGCTAGGCATTAAAGAGGTGACAAGTGTCACTTTGTGATTCAAGTTGGACTTTTGACCATCTTACCTCAACTTTACTAAAACCAAAATTTGACGAAAAATCAAGCCATTTTCTCCTTCTTATGGCAGAAACTTTGAGAGCAAGAGAGAGAGAAAAATCTTCATCTTTCACTCCAATTTCTTACTCCAATCTTGAGTTCTAACCGATAGAATTGCAAATTACTCCATAAAAGTTGTTTACTAAGGAGATTCCAAGGTGTTTGTGGAGCTAATTTGGGAAGAAGAACTGTAAGCCATCACCTTTCTTGAGATTTCAAGGTATCATGTCTAGCAATCCATTCTTTGTTCTTAGCAATGGTTTATTAGTGACTTGTGTTGGCTTAAGAGGTGATTTTATGGAAGATTTCTTGGATTAAAGTGAAGTTAGTTAAATTTCAATTTTTTTTTGGGATTTTTCTGTTTTCCTATGATGGATATGGTTAGCCTTGAATTGATGGTTCTAAATGGTGTTAAATAGCTCTCTTGTGCGTTAATTGCTGTTATTTGCGGAAAATTTCAGTTTTGTGCGGAAATACCAGGTTTAGGGTTTACATTTGCCCTGTTTTGGCCGGATTTATTTGGGCATGTTAGAGGCCGAATCAGGCTTAGGTTAAAATATGAAAGTTATAGAAAATGGTGTTATCTAGTTGTCTGAAAAATTTCTGCTCAATCTGAGCACTGTATCACGTGAAATGATCGAAATACACTTGACTGTCCATGAACCCTGTTTCGCGCCCAGATTTCTGTTTTCGTGGAAACCTCTTTTTTTGACCCTGAAAATGCATGATTTAGCTTTGGAGGTCTTCATAAGAAATGTAGGGTTATGTCTTGGCTTCGAAACTCCATAAGATTCATTTCAATCCGATAAGTGTAACTTCAGTTATAGATATTGTGCCTAAAGGTGTATTTGATAGTCTATGATGTGTATGTGGTTGATTTGAGATGAAATGGTGTTGCTTGTAGGATGGAAAAGTAAGGAAATTAAGGGGATATGCTGTCCGATCTTTGAAAGCATTTGATTACTTTGAGTTTGAGTTGAAGGGCTTGGATTTGGCCAAGGCAATGATATATGATGGATGGTTCCTAAGCCGTGGAGGTGAGTGACCCCAAACTGTTTCCAAAGCTACTTATGAATTGTTTCTTGCATTATTTACTCGATTGCATATCATGTGTGCTTGCATATGAGTTCATGACATGATTTGGCTTAATGAGTTCTTGGGAAGTCTTGGGCTTAGAACCAACGTCTCCATCACGGTTTACTGTTTATCTGGAGCAAATGGATCCCTATTCCAGTTTCACTGTTTATAGTTAACTGATCAACTTGAGCGTTAGCCGTCTAAGTACCATGATTTCACTGGCTCACGAGAGCAATAAACGTACATTTGATTACTGATTCATGACATCATTGAAATGAACTATTGTGAAACTGATTTTGACTGGTTACTCGCTGAGCTTCTAGCTCACCCCAGAAATGTTTTATTCCCCTCCATAGGGCTCGAGGCAAAGGAAGTGCTTGTAGTACTTATTCATGTGGCTGGATGGATAATCTCCTGTATAGTTTGAGTTTTAGATTTTTCTTGTGTAATAGTTGGGTTTGTATGAATGATTGGACTTGAATGGATGTACGTGTACATTCCACGCTTGGGAATTAGTTTCATCTGCGTTTGTGATATGTAATTCTTGGAGAATTTGATGTAAATTTGAGATATATCTTGTAATTTAATTGACTGTAGTGAACGACTGAGTCCCGGCGAGAGTTGGGCAGGCGGCCCGCCGAACCCTTTGGTTCGCCTTAGGGTGAGGTGGGGCTGTCACAGGTGGTATCAGAGCTTAGGCTTCAGATCTCTGTAGTGTATCCTAGGCTTAAAGTTTAGGATGCCGGACTGTGGGTCGGGTTTGACATATCAGTGATTTCTTGTAGGAATGAAAATCTGACAAGTAGGATTAGAGTAACTCTTCGTGCTTGCTTGGAAATGCTTGTTTGACTTTTGAGGGATATCTTGACTTGATTAGTATGAGTTGGAATGTCGAGGACGACTTTCTTTTAAGGGGGGGGGGGAGTCTGTGACGCCCGAAAGAAAAGAAAAGGAAAAATCTATTTATTTATTTATTAATTTTTCCGCGTGCATTTTTCTTACTTTATTTTATTATCAAAATTTTCTGCAGACTTTTATAAATGAATATAGTTTTCCAATCATTTCTCTAGTATAAATTAGTTCATGAGAAATAAATAGTGTATATTCGACGTGGGACCTGCTAGTGGCGTTAAGTTCGATAAATTCGACCAATTAGGTTATGTTTTGTATACCGGGATTAATATACTAGGTGTTAAGAGATAATTAGAGGTTACCCATATGGATGGGTGTTGGAGAGACAAAAGGATAGCTATGCATTAAAGAGGTGACAAGTGTCACTTTGTGATTCAAGTTGGACTTTTGACCATCTTACCTCAACTTTACTAAAACCAAAATTTGACGAAAAATCAAGCCATTTTCTCCTTCTTATGGCAGAAACTTTGAGAGCAAGAGAGAGAGAAAAATCTTCATCTTTCACTCCAATTTCTTACTCCAATCTTGAGTTCTATCCGATAGAATTGCAAATTACTCCATAAAAATTGTTTACTAAGGAGATTCCAAGGTGTTTGTGGTGCTAATTTGGGAAGAAGAACTCTAAGCCATCACCTTTCTTGAGATTTCAAGGTATCATGTCTAGCAATCCATTCTTTGTTCTTAGCAATGGTTTATTAGTGACTTGTGTTGGCTTAAGAGGTGATTTTATGGAAGATTTCTTGGATTAAAGTGAAGTTAGTTAAATTTCTATTTTTTTTGGGATTTTTCTGTTTTCCTATGATGGATATGGTTAGCCTTGAATTGATGGTTTTAAGTGGTGTTAAATAGCTCTCTTGTGCGTTAATTGCGGTTATTTACGGAAAATTTCAGTTTTGTGCGGAAATTCCAGGTTTAGGGTTTACATTTGCCCTGTTCTGGGCGCAATTATTTTGGCATGTTAGAGGCTGAATCAGGCTTAGGTTAAAACATGAAAGTTGTAGAAAATGGTGTTAAGTAGTTGGTTGAAATATTTCAGCTCAATCTGAGTACTGTATCCTGTGAAATGACCGAAATACCCTTGACTATCCATGAACCCTGTTTCGCGCCCAGATTTCTGTTTTCGTGGAAACCTCTTTTTTTGACCCTGAAAATGCATGATTTAGCTTTGGAGGTCTTCATAAGAAATGTAGGGTTATGTCTTGGCTTCGAAACGCCATAAGATTCATTTCAATCCGATAAGTGTAACTTCAGTTATAGATATTGTGCCTAAAGGTGTATTTGATAGTCTATGATGTGTATGTGGTTGATTTGAGATGAAATGGTGTTGCTTGTAGGATGGAAAAGTAAGGAAATTAAGGGGATATGCTGTCCGATCTTTGAAAGCATTTGATTACTTTGAGTTTGAGTTGAAGGGCTTGGATTTGGCCAAGGCAATGATATATGATGGATGGTTCCTAAGCCGTGGAGGTGAGTGACCCCAAACTGTTTCCAAAGCTACTTATGAATTGTTTCTTGCATTATTTACTCGATTGCATATCATGTGTGCTTGCATATGAGTTCATGACATGATTTGGCTTAAATGAGTTCTTGGGAAGTCTTGGGCTTAGAACCAACGTCTCCATCACGGTTTACTGTTTATCTGGAGCAAATGGATCCCTATTCCAGTTTCACTGTTTATAGTTAACTGATCAACTTGAGCGTTAGCCGTCTAACTACCATGATTTCACTGGCTCACGAGAGCAATAAACGTACATTTGATTACTGATTCATGACATCATTGAAATGAACTATTGTGAAACTGATTTTGACTGGTTACTCGCTGAGCTTCTAGCTCACCCCAGAAATGTTTTATTCCCCTCCATAGGGCTCGAGGCAAAGGAAGTGCTTGTAGTACTTATTCATGTGGCTGGATGGATTATCTCCTGTATAGTTTGAGTTTTAGATTTCTCTTGTGTAATAGTTGGGTTTGTATGAATGTTTGGACTTGAATGGATGTACGTGTACATTCCACGCTTGGGAATTAGTTTCATCTGCGTTTGTGATATGTAATTCTTGGAGAATTTGATGTAAATTTGAGATATATCTTGTAATTTAATTGAGGACTGTAGTGAACGACTGAGTCCCGGCGAGAGTTGGGCAGGCGGCCCGCCGAACCCTTTGGTTCGCCTTAGGGTGAGGTGGGGCTGTCACAGGTGGTATCAGAGCTTAGGCTTCATATCTCTGTAGTGTATCCTAGGCTTAAAGTTTAGGATGCCGGACTGTGGGTCGGGTTTGACATATCAGTGATTTCTTGTAGGAATGAAAATCTGACAAGTGGGATTAGAGTAACTCTTCGTGCTTTGAAACTTCTTTTTTTGACCCTGAAAATGCACGATTTGGCTTTGGAGGTCTTCATAAGAAATGTAGGGTTATGTCTTGGCTTCGAAACGCCATAAGATTCAATTCAATTCGATAAGTGTAGCTTCAGTTATGGATATTGTGCCGAAAGGTGTATTTGATAGTCTATGATGTGTATGTGGTTGATTTGAGATGAAATGGTGTTGCTTGTAGGATGGAAAAGTAAGGAAATTAAGGGGATATGCTGTCCGAACTTTGAAAGCATTTGATTGCTTTGAGTTTGAGTTGAAGGGCTTGGATTTGGGCAAGACAATGACATATGATGGATGGTTCCTAAGCCGTGGAGGTGAGTGACCCCAAACTGTTTCCAAAGCTACTTATGAATTGTTTCTTGCATTATTTACTCGATTGCATATCATGTGTGTAAGGTCCAAAGACAACCTAAGAGGGGGGGTGAATTAGGTTGATTAAAATCTTAATCAAATTTATGCAATTTTTTTTGCTTAATAAAAATTTACCTTCTTTTCGAGTAATGATCAATCAAATAGATTAGAAGAAGAGAGCAATATTGATTCGAAAAACAAGTATAGATAAGCAATGAGAATTTTATTAAACAAAAAGGAATAAGATAGAATATCAAACAGATTGTCTACCAAGCTTTCCTCAAACTTGAAGACCAATCACTAGGTTGAGCAACTTCTCTTTGATGAAAGATGATCAACTAGATGTACAATGGAGGGAGTGTGACGCCCCCACTTCTCCCAAGGGCGAACCCAAGGGTATCTGCGGAACGCCTGCCTAGCTCTCGCCAGGACTCGAGACAAATCAATTCAAATTTAACAATATATAACAATTTATACCAGTCTAATAAGGAAAAATCGCTTCCATAAACGAATATCCAAGTCTTGTACCACGTGTTCAAAATACATCCGTTATCCAATTCTTACGTCAGGATCCAAAAGATACATCAATTCTCAAATATATACAATAGCCAAAATGTCTAGTCAATTACAATTGAAACCCTAATACAAAAGTACATCCAAAGGGTTCCAACGAGTTTCACTCCATCCATTCCTGTTAAGGAAAACAAATCTACGGGGTGAGCGAAACGCTCGTGAGGCCAAGAAAACACACATGCAAGCACGTTGTCCAAATAACAATCCCAATATTCAAGTAATTTACAATTCGAGCGAGAAAAATAAACAGAAACAATTCAAGGATATAGGAGCTCTCAGGAGCTATTTTCCTCTTGCTTCGCCACGGCTCGATCCGATACCCCCTCGTGATGACACTCCGTTATCCTGGTGGGTATTTTATCCGTAGAAACTTCACTTATTACTTCCTTCGACCAACATTCCACCCTCTCGGATCCGAAACCAAACACGCACGAAAAAGGCGATACTCGTCGAGTATGCCACACGAGATCTCAAGAGATCAAGTTTTGATTTTTGAACACGCACGGAAAGGGCGATACTCCACGAGTATGCCGAACAAGATCTCAAAAGATCAAGTTGTGTTTTGTTATTCTCTTGGTTTATCAAACTTCTCGACCAAGCCCATGCCGGCTCGAGTTGTAAGATTGGTTAAGAGAATTGGGCGTCCCCATAAGTCGAGGAGGTTCACTCCACCCGACAACAAGACACGCACGACATACACGACATGCATGGCAACACGACACGCACACGAAAACGGGTATATTTTAGTCGACGAGATTCACTCAATCGACTTTGAAAACCAAGTTAATACAAGTAAAGTTCAAGTAAAGGAGAGCGAGTGCGATAAAGTACACACTCGTCTCATCAAGTGATATTCACGTATATAAGCAGGTAAATCAAGTAAACACGACAAGTCAGGCACTTGACACTCACCAATTCAAAAGTAATTGAGCGAGAAAATCTTTAGTTGTCCCCTCCGGGATTCTTTTCAAGACTCGCTTGAGCACCTGAAGCAATTAACAAGTATTTTTCACTCACAATCACGTATTAATCAAGAAAGGAGTTACGCTTATTTGGACTAGTCAATACCTCAAACCAAGAACCTTAGCCACTCAAAATAAAGGTTCAAAAGTGAGGTTTTATTAACACAAGAAAAACTGATTTCCTTCATGAAATCAAGTTTAAAGCGATCAATTATCATCAAGAAGGAGTAACAAGTTTTCAAATTTTCATTTTCTAAGAAATCAGCAAATTTCAGCTTTGCGCGTCAAATTTAGAAAAATCAGATCTTGCACTCAGTAGGTCCAAAATTATAAAACGTGGTACCGTTGGAAACCTCTTAGAAAGTACTAAAAGTTCTTAAAAGACACTTTTCCATGAATCTAAGTGGAAGGTATTCAAAAATGAGCTTGAAGGTACAGGTTCGGCGTACAAGGCAGAATTAAGTTGGATTTCGGCCAACTTTGGAAATTCGGCACGATTCACATGTTGCAAACCGGCCTCTGAAATTTACAGCTCAATTAGTGTTACAAGTGAGGTTTATAACAAAACAAGCGGATCAAGAATCGGAGTTTCGAGTACCGAGATACGGTAGCTCAAAGTTGAGGAAGATTCAAGACTGAAGAAGAATTTCCAGTTTTGAACCTCCAACACTAGCAATTTAATTCGGCATCGAAACGAACTTGAATTGGTGCCAAAATTGGCAGTATTTTACTCCTATATGCAAGGTATTCCTCTATCAAATTTCAGGGAAAAATACCCTCGGGAAGGTAGTTAATTAGTCAACCAAAGTTCAGGAAAAATTCTAAGGCAATCTGCCTTGTGACTTTCATTTCACAATTTCAAATCGTTTAACCAAGAAAACTATCCGAACATGGTTCATTTGTGAAACAAAGGTCTAAGACTCATCCATGATACCTTTGGTAAGTGATGAGCATCAAGAACTTCAATTAATAAAATCATTCCCAAGTTTTGCCCCAAATCAGTCCAAATACTACGTTTTTCCAAAACAGGGCAGTCCTCTTGTTTTAGTCACAACTCAATCAATTTAACTCGGCATGAGGCATGGTTTATGGCGTTAGAAAATACATTCACGGGACTAAAAGTTCACAGAAGGAAATGTTCTGAAATTTGGCAAGTAACCAGCTCAAAATTGAGCCTCAAGTTGCTGCCTCAACAAGCCATTCCAGCAAATCCGAGAGACAGGACAGCTAACTTATAACGTTTGGTTCGGATCACTCACAAAGAATCAGAACGTGCATTTTATCTCAAATTAAAGCTAGGAATGTCTAGTTTCAAACGCCACTAACGGCACTTGATTTCGACACCCGAGGACAGAGTTATGGTCAAAATACGACCACTGGACAGTTTTACCCGAAAATAATTTTCCAGCATGCCTAGTTCATGAATAAATTCATTTGCCCATCCAATCGTTAATGTTTTCCAACGAAAATTTCTACACATATAATATAACATATACACATCAGGATCATGCCAATAAATCACCAAAAATGGGCCTTATCATGGCCGAACAAAACAGGGGCAGATTCGGCAATTTCTGGTCATGACCTCTACTTGAGTTCCCAACAATAACACTCCATAAATTCATCATTATAACCATTAAACTACCATTAAATCCAACATTGATCCTCAAATCAGCAACAACAACCCAAGTGTGGGAATACAAAGAGCCCACTATCACATTTTACATCCATATCAAGCTAACCAAATGCATGCATGAACTTAACAAGGTAAGATAGCTTCCAAACTTCAAGTTTCCAAGAGTGGATCATCACTTACTTTGGGTTGATGTTCAGCAGAATTTTCGGCCCTCTATTACCCCAGAAAAACCGTGATTTCCAGCCCTTGTTTGCAGCTCAAAATGCTCCTCAAGTGTCAAGCTAGGTGTGGTGCAAGTTTGGTTGAATTTGGAGATGATTTGGGGTGGTTTTGAGTGAGATTAGTGAGCAGAAATTTTGAAGCAATGGAGTTAGAGAGAGGAGGGTGTTTGGTCGGCTATGAGGAGAGAGAAGATGGAGAGAAATCTGATTTCCTTTAGCTTCCAAGAGAAGGTGAAATAAGTGGTGGAAATTCACCCAAAAGTCAACTCTCATTAGGGGCCGTTTGGTGCGATTACGGCTCGATTTTCTCGCGCGTTTGGTTCACTAATGCACTAAACCTCCAATGCATATATATTCATGTAAATATTATTCACTCTTCATTGTCCCGAAATAAGGGTCTAAAGTCCCTTAAATAAAGTCGCGCGTGTGAAAATGCGTACCGTCAATTTTAACGATATAACGCGAAACTTCCGAGAAATTCTTATAACGATTGTACTACTAACTATCACTTGAGTATTTATTCATAAGATTACCTATTTTAGGACCATAGTACAAGTCTTCAATATTCCAAGCTTATTGTGCTACTACGCGGATAAAATCTCCAAGTACTATTCACTATTTTTACTAAACGTACTCCAGGAAATTAATTTTCAGAACGAGTCACTTTAAAAATATAACGAAGTTATATTTCCATGTATTTAGGTCTAATAAGGCTAGAAAATATTCCTCGTGGCAAAAATCCAATTAAATAGTTTATTAAGCCATAAATTAGGCATAAAATAATAGTTTTTACGAGTCCTCATAGGGAGCACTTCCTCCTTGCCCTAAGCCTCACTTAGTCAAGCTAAGAAGTTTTACAATCACTCAGAAAACCCTCAACAAAGCTACACTAAAGAAACTTTCAACCACAAGAGAAATGCTCACAAGAAATTCACACCACTTGGAGAACAAATCTAGCTTTGGAGACTATTTTCTAGCTAAAATATCTCTTGAGATCTTGTAAACAAAGTGTGCAAAAGTCCTCTTCTGAATCAGAATCGTTTGTATTTAAAGGGAGCCAAAAATGAGCTTCATTAATACTTCCAACGGATAGAAGGCAGATGAAGAGTCAGCTAGCCGTTGGAGCTGTCGGACGTCCGACGTCTTAGTCATCGTCCGATCCCATCGTCCGAAACTCAGTCAAGTTATTGTTCGGACGTCCGATGGTATTTTATCGTCCGAGCTTCTGTGTCCGAACGTCGTCCAGAGAGTTATCAAATCTTCGTGGAATTTTTAGGACGTCCGATGAGATTGATGTGCGTCCGAAGCATGCGTCCGATCCTTTAGGACGTCCGATGCTTCCTTACGAGCGTCCGACAGAGTCTTGGCAGAGAGTCATCAACATTTTGTGGAATTTTTAGGACGTCCGAGACGTTCGATGTGCGTCCGAGGAGTACGTCCGATCCATCTGGACGTCCGATGCTTCCTCACGAGCGTCCGACAGAATCTTCTTCTTAATGATCTTCATCCTTTCGGACGTCCGACCAATTCCTTAAGACGTCCGACATGAGTGTCCTGTTTTTGCTTCTTCTTTTGGTTGATTTTCAATTCTTGACATATTCGTACCTGATTCTTTGATAGGCAGAAAACACTTATATTTGAAGAGAGTTAAACAAACATTTCAAAGACCTTTGTGATCATCAAAATCAAGAATAACATTCTCCCCTTTTTTGATGATGACAAAACAAAGGTTTGAAATGAGATTTGATGATTGCAATAAAAAAAAAAAAAAAAACTCCCCCTTTCTCAATAGACAAGAACTCCCCCTTACTTAGTGAATCATAAAAAAATTTTGAAAAACTCCTCCTCACTTGGCTGCCCAACCGAATTAAACAATTATCCAAAATATGACAATTAAGCAGCCAACATCCAGCATTTTACCAATTCAATCCATCAGCCAATCCAAATTTGATCAAATCATCAATCATCAATCAATCCAGTCCTCTCCCCCTTTTTGTCATCACAAAAGGGCAATCAATCACATCCATCTCATCCACAAACATCATTAAAAAATACTTAAACATTCACACAATCATCCACAAAATTCATTACATCCACACAATCATCATTCAAAATACTTAAACATCTATCAAACAGTACCAAAAGAAACATAAACATAATCATAACCAAATGTTGAATTCATCTACATATCCATTGTTGAACACCACAAACACATGAAATAAACAAAATGCAAATGTCCTAAATGGTGAACTATGTGGATCCAGGTGTTCTTCGAGAGAGCTGATATTGGGAGAGGTCCTCCTCTTCAGTTTCTTCATCATCTGCAGCAGCCTCTTCAACTGGTGCCTTGCCTTTATCTGTTGTGGAAGGGCCATGAGGAGTCACAGGAGTTGATGAACCAGGGTCTGGAATTGATGAGCTTGGATCAGTGGGGTGTGGTTCTTTGTCATGGGAAACTTCCTCAACCACAGGTGGGGGAAAAAGAAGGTTCTTTTTGTCTAGGAAGGCTGTTTGTTGCTCAGAGGACATGGTGAGCATTAGACCATGTTCTAGAAGAAGAACATGCTGTTTGAGTTCACGAAGGAACTCAATCACTTCATCATTGGAGGAGGAAGCTGCTTTAGTGGCAGACTTCCTGGGATGAATGGGAGTGAGTGAAACAGATGAAGGATCATGTGCAGTTTTAGACCTCTGTTCACTAGATGATGCCCCCTTATAAGCCCACAGATTATCTTTAAAAACAAGATTTTTCCTTTTCAAAATATCCTTTGGTAAAGGCATAAGAAGATGCTTCTTTGGGACAAACACCTAGAATTGGAACTTTGTAAAACTCAAAAATCTTTTGAAGAAACTTTCCATAAGATAATTTTCTGCGAGAATCAGTGGCATAGCGAAGTAAAAACTTGCACATGACAAAACCAAAATCAATACGAATTTTTTCTCGAAAACAGTAAAAGAGATACAACTCCATTTTGTTTGTATCAGTTCTATGGCCATCAGTGGGTACAAGCAGGTTTGAAATGATTGAAAAGGCAATTAGATTCACAGGAGCAAGATCATTCAGTTTAGCATCAGCAGGGGAGGTAAAACTTCTTTTAAAATAAGTTAATATTTTAGCCCCATCAAAATGATTATCAGCAGTAGGGTGCTCTTCATAGGAAAAGAAATTTGCAATTTTGTCCTTGCATCCAGGTTCAATGGTAGTTTTTAAAATATCATTCACAATTTCAGAATCAAAGACTAAGTCTACCCCATTAACCCTGGACATAATCTCAGTCTGATCAGTGCCTTTCCTAAGATTAGCAAAGAATTGATACAGCATTTCAGGGTAATAAACATTGGGCATAGAAACGAGATGTGACCATTTCTGGAAAGCAAATAGACTCAGAATGGATTCTAAACCTATGTGGCGAAATTCAGAAGAGTTTACAATTCGTTGAGGGATGACACCTTTCTGGGATATCCAGGAGTGTTTGTCTTTTGCCGCATCATCAAAGAATATAGGGAGTGTGGCTGATTTTGGAGGCAGTTGAGAAGAGGTTCCCTGTCCAGTTTCAGGTTGAGAGGTGGGTTGTGGAGTAGGCCGTGACATTTGACCTTTTATGGCTCCTCTCTTGAAGCGTTTGGATGAACGTTTGACCGTAGGAAGATCCTCCTCCTCATCCCTGAGTGGATGCTTGCGTCCGGCAGTAACCTTTCCTCCTCTTAGATTCACCATTGTGCGAAATGTGTGGAATGAAGGATGCAAATGATGCACACAGTAGTAGGGAAGTGAATCGCACAGAAATTTTGGGACAAACAGGCCTTGAACAAGATTTGACAGAGCGGTTATGAGAAAGTAGGGTTTTGAGGGAAATTTGGGACTTTACGAAATGTTATGCGATTCGGTGAAATGATCAGGAGAAACGAGTCGCAATCGATCAGGAAAAGTTTTGGTTGAGTCAATTTGGGAATGAGAGCTTCAGACTGGTATGAATTTGAGAGTGAGAGATGAGAGAGTTCTCGTCCGAGAGGAAATAGAAGAAGAAGAGTTTGAAGCAAATGAGGAAGAAAGTTACTTTAAAAAGTGTACCGTTGCACTGTCGGACGGCCGAATGAAGTCGTGCGTCTGACATATTCGTCCGAACAGGTGTTTTCTGGAAAAAATAGCTGAAGAACATTATCGGACGTCCGTTCATATTCTTTCGGACGTCTGAAGACTTTGAGAAATTTTAAGATGATTTTTCGATTATTCCCAATTTTGATCTTAGATGAGTGAACTGATCTAATGGCAAAGCTTTGGTAAAAATATCCAGCAAATTGATCTTTAGAACAAACATAATTTACACAAATTTCACCTTTTTGAACAAGATCTCGAATAAAGTGGTGCTTTATATCTATATGCTTTGTCCTAGAATGTTGAATTGGATTTTTGGTCAAATTAATAGCACTAGTATTATCACAGAATATAGGCATGCAGTCATATAACAATCCAAAATCATTCAAGGTATGCTTCATCCATAAAAGTTGAGCACAACATGCACTAGCGGCAATATATTCCGCTTCGGTTGTAGACAAAGATATTGCATTTTGCTTTTTG
Organism: Coffea arabica; assembly: GCF_036785885.1. Classification (NCBI taxonomy): domain Eukaryota; kingdom Viridiplantae; phylum Streptophyta; class Magnoliopsida; order Gentianales; family Rubiaceae; genus Coffea; species Coffea arabica. The sequence goes on from NC_092317.1 coordinate 25,330,842, forward strand.
CTAAACCAAGAAACTAAGCAATTACCAAGAAAGTGACAAGTTCCACTAGTACTTTTTCTGTCCACACGACAACCACCAAAATCCGCATCCGAATATCCATATAAAGCAAATTCACAAGATCTAGCATACCAAAGACCATAGTCTAATGTACCTTTCAAATACCTAAAAATTCTTTTAACAGCATTTAAATGTGATTCTTTTGGACAAGATTGAAATCTAGCACACAAGCAAACAGCAAACATAATATCAGGTCTACTTGCGGTTAAATAGAGTAAGCTTCCGATCATACCTCTATAGTGCTTTTCATCCACATGATTACCTTCTTCATCCTTGTCAAGTTTTGTAGAAGTGCACATTGGAGTCCCAACTTGCTTTGAGTCTTCCATGCCAAACTTTTTCAGCAATTCCTTGGTATATTTTGCTTGATTTATAAAAATTCCCTCAAGGGCTTGATGTATTTGTAGTCCAAGGAAGAAATTTAATTCTCCCATCATACTCATTTCAAATTCACTTTGCATAGTGGTGGAAAAATCCTTGCATAGATACTCATTAGTAGCACCAAAAATAATATCATCAACATATATTTGCACAATAAGAAGGTCATTTAACACTTGCTTAGTAAACAGTGTGGTGTCCACAAAACCTCTCTTGAAACCATTTTCAATCAAGAAACCACTTAATCTTTCATACCAAGCTCTTGGAGCCTGTTTTAAACCATATAATGCTTTAGATAGTTTAAACACATGACTTGGAAATTTTGTATTTTCAAAACCGGGAGGTTGATCCACATATACTTCTTGATCAATAAAACCATTTAAAAAGGCACTTTTAACATCCATTTGAAACAATTTGAAACCTTTGAAACAAACAAAAGCAAGAAGCATTCTAATAGATTCTAATCTTGCTACGGGAGCAAATGTTTCATCAAAATCAATTCCTTCTTCTTGTGCATATCCTTTAGCAACTAATCTGGCTTTATTCCTTATAACAACACCTTTATCATCCAATTTATTTCTAAATATCCACTTTGTGCCAATGATAGGTTGATTTTGAGGTCTATCAACAAGTGTCCAAACCTTATTTCTCTCAAATTGGTTAAGTTCCGCTTGCATAGCCAAAATCCAGTTATCATCCTTTAAAGAATCATTGATGTTTTTGGGTTCAAAAAGAGAAACTAAAGCAAAATTGTCTATGTGACAGCCCCACCTTACCCTAAGGCGAACCAAAGGGTTCGGCGGACCGCCTGCCCAACTCTTGCCAGGACTACGGAGTCGAATCACACAAATCCGATATTACACGAGATAGGACCCAAAAGAATTGAATGATTGAAAACCGCCAAGCTTAACAGTAACTTACCAAAATCACATGGAAAAAAAACATTTTCATATATACATGTCGCTAGGTTTACAATTCAGATGGAACCAGTGAAACGAAGTACATTTAGAGTTTGCTTCCCCTCGAGGAGCTATACAAAAGAATAAAAGATTATCTAACTAGCTCAACTCGCTTTTCAAAATCATGATTTCCAAAAGAGGTTCCTGTAAGGAAAACAAAAGGAACAGAAAAGGGTGAGCTTGCGCTCAATGAGGTACCAGACATATAGCAGAAAAATCATGGCATTTCACATTTAACAAATCAGATACACATGCTAGATGTAAAGTAAAGTAACTAATGATTCACATAGGAAGGATACAGGTGGCTCTCAGGAGCCAAATTCCCATTTGCGTCACCGAAGCTTGATCGAAGTTGACACTCCGCCAACGTATATAGAACCAACGTCCGTAGACCCCTCTTTACACCGAATCCCGTTCACCAAACACCCCTTTACCGGGCCCGCTCACCGCAAACGAACAGAAATGGTAATACTCGAGTATACCCGGAATCAAGGGTCTCAATACCCAAAATCCCCGAACAGACTACCGTGGTTCGTTATCTAATCGTCCAGGCCCTTGCCGGCCCGACTCGAATAACTTAGCCACAGGATTGAGCTCATAGGTCATAGAAATCCGAACAGATGCAGACACAGATAACAGATTCAAATTTTGCATGATAAATTGGCATATGAACAGACAAGAGAACGAGTGTGATAAAGTACACCCTCGTCTCAAACAAATTAAACAGATTGCAGAGCAGAAATCAAGTTAAACAGCAATGGAGGGGAGTGGTACACTCACCGGCTCAACTTCAAAAGTTTTCACTTCAGATTGGCCGTAATCGCCAAGAAACCCTAAAATAATCAAAATAAACCAATTGAAGGTTTCATATCCAAATCGAGCAAACGGAATGCACAAGTGAGGCTCGACTACACATCGTATGCCTTGCCAAATAAATACTAATGCAAGGGTGCAAAAACATGATTTTCTTGGAAACAAAAAGGTAAAATGAAGACTTAGGCGCAAACAACCCAAAAGCCTTTCATTTCTACCAAAAGGCAAATCCAACTTAAAGGAACCAAACGGCCTAGAAAATCGGGCAGCACTTCCCCTAAATTTCTTACTTTTCCAGCCCTTAAGGCTTCACTATTACCTCAAATCAGTCCCAACATCTCACACAAAAGTCATCTCATTTCCCAAAAGCCGTTCACTAGGCTCAAAGTAGTACAAGTACAAAAGTTAGCTAGGAAATGATCGGAATGAAAACAAGCCTTAAAACTATTCAAATAAACACAATAAGATTCGTTTACAAGTCATAAACCAAGGCCAAGTATTACCAAAATAAGGTTCCATAGAATATATAAGCATTAAAGGAAACCAGAAAATCCGGAAATGGAAATAAGCTTTAATGCAAGAAAACAGTTTTTGACGTCATTTTACGGTTTTGGCACCAAAGACACTACGATTGTCGGATGAGGGTGAAAGACCCACCATTTCGAAGCTAAAAGACAGGGTTACAACATCACAGAAGGTCACTCAGCCCAGTTTTGAGTGCAAACAGGTCAAAAATACAAGATACTTCATCAACAACGTAAAACAGATTCACCAAAACGCATTCAAGCGGAAACATCATAACTCAGGCTCTACAAGTCCAAATCCAGAAATTCCAAAACCAGTTGAAAGCTAAGAAACAAGGATAAATTTCATCAGAAGACCTCAACAACCAATTCGGAAGCAATTCCAGCCAAAACAACCAATTACAGTCGCAAATCCCAATTTCGGGTAAACCAGAACAGCAATAGTAATTTCAACTTTTCTCACTCTACACAACTCCGATTGACCTGAAATTTTGTAGGCACCTCTAAAATGTCATTCTATACAACTTTCATGTTTTTAGCTAAGGCCAATTCGGCCTCTATCTAGGACCTAAAAATTCGGACAGAATGTTCATCACAAAACCCTCACTTTTCAATTTTTGGTCCAAAACAGAAATTGGTTGCAATTAATCACTTTTCCCACCTCATAGAGTCCTTAAACATCATTTCCAATCATCAAACATAGCCACACAATCATGCTTATATTAAAACAGAAAATTCCCCAAAAATAATAAAACTTCATTATTTCAACCACAAATCAAGAATTAATCCATAAACTTGCATCTTATACAACCACTAAGCATGCTTTAAGCATCAATCAAAGGAGGAGGGTGGTTCTACACAACTTACCTTTAAAACAAGAGAGAGAGAGCTATGGGTCACCTTAACTTTCCAAACAACTTCACACACCAACTCACAATCACTACTTGAAGAGGTTTTATGGAAGGAATTCAAGATTAAACGGTTAGTTTGTGAGATTGGACAAGATTGGAGCAAGAAACTTGGAAGCTTTTCTTTCTTTTCTTGTAAGAGGAGGTTCGGCCAAGCTTGAAGAAAAAATGGAAGATTTTTGGTCAATTTTGATATTAATTTGGTAAAGGCATGAATAGTGGTCAAATGGCAAGACTAACTCTTATGGTGACACTTGTCACCTTTTATTAAATATCTACCTAACTTGTCTCCCTCATATCAATCCGCTTAGCACCCTCTACTTATCTCCTAACACCCGGTAAAATAATTCCAGTATTCAAAACTTAATCTAGTTGGCCGAAATTTTCCGAACTTTTCGCACTAGTGGGTCCCACGTCCAAAATACGCTCTTAGTTTCTCAAAATCTATTCGATACTAGAAAAATCATCTAAAAACTATATTTACTCATAAAATTTATCTAGAAAATTTTCCGGATACAGAAAGTGCAGAAAACAAGCCATTGAAAACAAGAAAACCGAGAAATATAATAAAACCTAGAAAATGGAAAAATTACGGGTTCTCACACTCTCTCCCCCTTAAAGAAATTTCGCCCTCGAAATTTTACCTTCCAAATTTAAAATAACCAATGGCCTGTACCTTCTTCGTCGTCAGAGTCAGAAGAAACGAGGTTCTTCATCCCAGTCCCTTCTCCACTTGACGGTCCAGGGTCGGTCTTGGTTGGCTGCTGGGTTCCCTTCTTTTCGGGCACTAAACCCGGGCAATTAGCAATCAGATGCTCGGCGCTCCCACAACACAGACATCTCCTCCCCTTTAACCAACAATCTACTTCAATATGATTGGATTTTCTACAATAACTACAATTTTTCACACCACCCGATCCACGGCCCCTCTTAGCAAATGGCCTTCCAGCTTTACCCTTTTTCTTTGCATGGAAGATCTTCAGTTGTGGCCTTGCAATTCCTATCTTTTGAACTTCCTCTGGAATCCCCATAAAAGTATTGCTTTGTGCCATTTCTACTGTCTCCTTGGAAATCTCTTCGTATTTCCTCTTTAGCTCCATGTTTTGGTGTAAAAGCTCAAGTTTCTCCGAATACTCTTGCTTCCATCGCCCTTCCCAGTACTCGGTTAGCCTCCTTTGAACCTCTATTTTGTCTCGGAGAACCGAAATTTCTTGATACGGATCAACCCAGTGTGTCATCTTACGGAGTTGCTGGAACTCGAAGGCTAGCCTGTCGGCAAAACAATGGGTCATAATACATTCCTAAGTACAAGTGGCATTCTCGGTCCTTGTCCAGCTATTGTTTCCCTTTCTTCTCTTGATTCTTGGCCTCGCTTAGCTCTACGGCCACGACCACATCCGTGTTTCCGTCTTTCTTACATATATATATATATATTTTTTTTTTCCTCTCCTTTTTTTCCCCCCCAAAGATATTTTAGTAAATAAACATAGCAATAGGAAATTGACTAAAGTATCTAAAATTGAGACCACCAATTACACAAATAAACATATATGCACATAACATTCCACATATCAAGGAAACAAATGATCAAATATACAAATACGTATCAAATTAGGCAATTATTCATATACACAATTATACAACCGACGGCATGTGGTAACAACATACGAGCGAATCAAAAGAAAAGGGATATATCGTCCCAAACCTCTAAAATAACCCCGTCCGGTCTCTCACATCACCTATTATCCAAATGAAATATCCATTAATCTCTTGTACTCATTCCAGTCGAACAAAGCCTATTCATGTTCCCAAAATGCAAATCTCACCTATGAACACCGCCTCAACTCTGGAGTACTCAGGCACAAGAATCCGAAATAAGACAATTCACCTCTCGAGCTGGCCAGTCCCAAGAGTAAACCATCTACAATCGAAATTCCCACCAGACGTACCGATCTATGATCCTCAGATATCACAAGAAAAGTTAAGGCCTATAACATTCACAATTCAGAGCTTAGGCTCGAACGAGCACTTAATCCTTCATACCTATTCACCACTTAGTCCAGGCTCACTCCGCGCAGAGACCACGCGAAGCAGGCTCTGATACCACCTGTGACAGCCCCACCTTACCCTAAGGCGAACCAAAGGGTTCGGCGGACCGCCTGCCCAGCTCTTGCCAGGACTACGGAGTCGAATCACACAAATCCGATATTACACGAGATAGGACCCAAAAGAATTGAATGATTGAAAACCGCCAAGCTTAACAGTAACTTACCAAAATCACATGGAAAAAAAACATTTTCATATATACATGTCGCTAGATTTGCAATTCAGATGGAACCAGTGAAACGAAGTACATTTAGAGTTTGCTACACCTCGAGGAGCTATACAAAAGAACAAAAGATTATCTAACTAGCTCAACTCGCTTTTCAAAATCATGATTTCCAAAAGAAGTTCCTGTAAGGAAAACAAAAGGAACAGAAAGGGGTGAGCTTGCGCTCAATGAGGTACCAGACATATAGCAGAAAAATCATGGCATTTCACATTTAACAAATCAGATACACATGCTAGATGTAAAGTAAAGTAACTAATGATTCACATAGGAAGGATACAGGTGGCTCTCAGGAGCCAAATTCCCATTCGCGTCACCGAAGCTTGATCGAAGTTGACACTCCGCCAACGTATATAGAACCAACGTCCGTAGACCCCTCTTTACACCGAATCCCGTTCACCAAACACCCCTTTACCGGGCCCGCTCACCGCAAATGAACAGAAATGGTAATACTCGAGTATACCCGGAATCAAGGGTCTCAATACCCAAAATCCCCGAACAGACTATCGTGGTTCGTTATCTAATCGTCCAGGCCCTTGCCGGCCCGACTCGAATAACTTAGCCACAGGATTGAGCTCATAGGTCATAGAAATCCGAACAGATGCAGACACAGATAACAGATTCAAATTTTGCATGGTAAATTGGCATATGAACAGACAAGAGAACGAGTGTGATAAAGTACACCCTCGTCTCAAACAAATTAAACAGATTGCAGAGCAGAAATCAAGTTAAACAGCAATGGAGGGGAGTGGTACACTCACCGGCTCAACTTCAAGACTTAAAACTATTCAAATAAACACAATAAGATTCGTTTACAAGTCATAAACCAAGGCCAAGTATTACCAAAATAAGGTTCCATAAGAATATATAAGCATTAAAGGAAACCAGAAAATCCGGAAATGGAAATAAGCTTTAATCCAAGAAAACAGTTTTTGACGTCATTTTACGGTTTTGGCACCAAAGACACTACGATTGTCGGATGAGGGTGAAAGACCCACCATTTCGAAGCTAAAAGACAGGGTTACAACATCACAGAAGGTCACTCAGCCCAGTTTTGAGTGCAAACAGGTCAAAAATACAAGATACTTCATCAACAACGTAAAACAGATTCACCAAAACGCATTCAAGCGGAAACATCATAACTCAGGCTCTACAAGTCCAAATCCAGAAATTCCAAAACCAGTTGAAAGCTAAGAAACAAGGATAAATTTCATCAGAAGACCTCAACAACCAATTCGGAAGCAATTCCAGCCAAAACAACCAATTACAGTCGCAAATCCCAATTTCGGGTAAACCAGAACAGCAATAGTAATTTCAACTTTTCTCACTCTACACAACTCCGATTGACCTGAAATTTTGTAGGCACCTCTAAAATGTCATTCTATACAACTTTCATGTTTTTAGCTAAGGCCAATTCGGCCTCTATCTAGGACCTAAAAATTCGGACAGAATGTTCATCACAAAACCCTCACTTTTCAATTTTTGGTCCAAAACAGAAATTGGTTGCAATTAATCACTTTTCCCACCTCATAGAGTCCTTAAACATCATTTCCAATCATCAAACATAGCCACACAATCATGCTTATATTAAAACAGAAAATTCCTCAAAAATAATAAAACTTCATTATTTCAACCACAAATCAAGAATTAATCCATAAACTTGCATCTTATACAACCACTAAGCATGCTTTAAGCATCGATTAAAGGAGGAGGGTCGTTCTACACAACTTACCTTTAAAACAAGAGAGAGAGAGCTATGGGTCACCTTAACTTTCCAAACAACTTCACACACCAACTCACAATCACTACTTGAAGAGGTTTTATGGAAGGAATTCAAGATTAAACGGTTAGTTTGTGAGATTGGACAAGATTGGAGCAAGAAACTTGGAAGCTTTTCTTTCTTTTCTTGTAAGAGGAGGTTCGGCCAAGCTTGAAGGAAAAATGGAAGATTTTTGGTCAATTTTGATATTAATTTGGTAAAGGCATGAATAGTGGTCAAATGACAAGACTAACTCTTATGGTGACACTTGTCACCTTTTATTAAATATCTACCTAACTTGTCTCCCTCATATCAATCCGCTTAGCACCCTCTACTTATCTCCTAACACCCGGTAAAATAATTCCAGTATTCAAAACTTAATCTAGTTGGCCGAAATTTTCCGAACTTTTCGCACTAGTGGGTCCCACGTCCAAAATACGCGCTTAGTTTCTCAAAATCTATTCGATACTAGAAAAATCATCTAAAAACTATATTTACTCATAAAATTTACCTAGAAAATTTTTCGGATACAGAAAGTGCAGAAAACAAGCCATTGAAAACAAGAAAACCGAGAAATATAATAAAACCTAGAAAATGGAAAAATTACGGGTTCTCACAGTCTATCAATATTCTAGATGAAGAACGAGTCTTTACCTTTTCGGATGGATCACCAATTATAAGCTCTCTTGGATGATTTTGGCTGAATTTCCAAGCATTGGGAAGGTCTTTGACTGAATCATCATTCTCATCTTCATCACCCTTTTCTTGATCATTATGAGCTTCATCCATCATTTCCATTGCTGCTGGTTTAGATATTCCTTCATCACCAATTTTCAGCTTTTCCATTCCCTCACGAACACCTACATCATCATCCTCACACGAACTTTTGGAATTATCATCATTAGTTTCATCAAATGTTATGTGAATGGCTTCTTCTATCACAAGAGTCCTTCTATTAAAGACTCTATATCCTCTTTTGTTCTCACAATAACCCAAAAATATTCCTTCATCAGATTTTTTCTCAAACTTACCAAGATGTTCCTTTAAATTTAAAATAAAACATTTACAACCAAAGACTTTGAAATATCCAACCGTAGGTTTTTTATCAAAAATCAGTTCATAAGATGTCTTATTCAAAATGGGTCTCAAAAGGATTCTGTTCATCACATAACATGCAGTGTTTACCGCTTCAGCCCAAAGGTATTTTGGCAAGCTACATTCACTTAACATAGTTCTAGCAGCCTCTTGTAGTGTCCTATTTTTCCTTTCTACAACACCATTTTGTTGTGGAGTTCTTGCAATTGAAAACTCATGTGTTATGCCATTATGATCACAGAAATCTGGAAAACCACAATACTTGAATTCCGTTCCATTATCACTTCTAATCCTAACAATTTTTAAGCCAAGCAGATTTTGCACTTTAGCAAACAATGAAGTGAAATTCTTGAAGGCATCATCCTTATGAGCAAGAAATATCACCCAAGTATATCTAGAATAATCATCCACAATCACAAAGCAGTATTTCTTACCTCCCAAGCTAGTGATTTGAGTAGGACCAAATAAGTCAAGATGCAAGAGTTCTAAAGGTTTAGAAGTTGAAACACACTTCTTTGGTTTAAAAGAAACTTTTGTTTGCTTTCCAAATTGACATGCATCACAAATTTTATCCTTTTCAAAACAGATTTTTGGCAAGCCTCTAACCAGCTCCTTTTTCGAAATTTCCTTTAGTAAATCCATGTTAAAATGACAAAGTCTCCTATGCCACAACCAAGGATCTTCATTTGAAGCTTTAAGACATTTGAAGCTAGAAGAATCAATTTTATCAAGAACCACAATATATATGTCGTTAAACCTCTTACCTTTGAACACAACATTATATTTGGAATCAAACACAATGCATTCATGCTTTTTAAACAACACATTCAAGTCTTTATCACACAATTGACTAACACTAAGCAAGTTATAACCTAAATTATCAACTAAGAGCACATTATGAACAAAAGTTTCACCATCCTTACCAACATCACCTATTCCAATTGTCTTAGCTTTCACATCATCACCGAATGTCACCTTTCCACTTGATTTTGATTTTAGCTTTATGAACAAAGAGGGATCACCGGTCATATGCCTTGAGCAGCCACTATCAATAAACCATTTGGACTTGTTTGAGCCTTTTTTCCTGAAAAGAGAAAATGTTTGGTACCCTTTTTAATTTTTGGGTCCACAATAGTTAGCATTGTATCTCACTAACCATATGCATTTCATCCCTTTGTTCAGATTTCTTTTCACATAGCAATCACCTTTCAAATGCCCTTTTTGACAACAAAAATCACACATAATGGAAGATTCCTTAACATGTACTGGTTTGACATATCTCAATCCATTTCTTCTATATGTTGTGAAACCATGTGCATTTTTGTTGCGTGCTAATGTTCTTTGATGAGCAGTAAGAAAGGTAGATGACATGTTCTTTTTGAGAAAATCTTGTTTTCTTGCTTTCAAAGTCTCATCCAAGTTGTCCATTCTTTTCTTCAAATCACCATGTCTTTCCTTCAGCATTTTACAAATATTTGTCTTTCTATCAAGCTCATTTTGAACATTAAATCCGGCTCTTACAAGACAATCATTGTCAGTCTTTAGTTGTTTATTTTGTTGAAGAAGACTTGTATTTTCATGAATGAGAAAAGCAATTTTCTGCTTTAGCTGCTTGTTTTTATCATAAGATTCCTTCAAGGCATTATGCAGTTTTTCAACAAAGGATTCAAGATCATCATCTTCTTCATCATCACTTTCAGATTGAGAGTGTATGGAAGTTACCTCATTATCTCCAATAGCCATGAAGGCCATTTGAGCTGATTCTTCCTCTTCTTCAACTTCCCCTTCAGAGTTGCATTCATTCCAAGTAATCTGGAAGTTGTTGAATCTTGGCTTTCGATCAGCTTTCCCATCTTTCATTTTCTTCAAGGGGCATTCGTTTGCATAGTGTCCAGGCTGTCCACATTCATAGCATTTATCCACTAGCTTCTTGTTGAATTCTTGTTTTCCTTTGTTCCTTGCATTTGATGAATAATTTTGAAATTGATTGCTAGGACCTCCCTTTCTAAACTTCCTTTTATTCAAGATTCTCTTGAAGCCTCTTGTGATGAGAGCAAGATCATTATCATCACCATCTGAGTCTTCATCATCCAAGTGAGCTGGATCATCTTCACTTTGAGTAGTCTTCAGAGCAATATTTCTCTTTGCTCTAGCATCATCCTCCTCCTGCACTTTAGATTTCAGTTTCAACTCATAAGAGGTTAGTGAGTTAATGAGAGATTCAATAGGCACAGAATTTAAATCCTTAGCCTCCTCTATTGCAGTCACTTTATTTTCCCATTCTTTGCCCAATGCATTGAGAATTTTCCTGTTCTTCTCTCCCAAGGTGTACTCTTTGCCCAACACCTCGAGATCTTTGATCAAGTCATTGAACCTACAATACATTTTGTCAATATCCTCAAGAGGTTCAATTTTAAATGATTCATACTTTGTGACCAAGATAGCCTTTTTCTGTTCTCTCACGTTGTCACCACCCTCATGGATTTCTCTTAGCTTATCCCACATTTCTTTGGCCGATTTACAGCCTTTTACTCTAATTGATTCATTTGAATCTAAGGCACTATAAAGAAAATTCATGGCTTTGGCATTCAATGTGAGATTAGTCCTATCTTGAGCATTCATTTTAGCTCTTCTTTTTGGCCGAAGCAACCCTGTATCTGCATCAAGAAAGTTAGCTTCATGCGGTCCTTCACTCACAATAAACCATAGCTCAATATCAATAGATTGCAAAAAGATAATCATCCTTTCTTTCCAGCTAACATAATTGGAGCCACTGAACATGGGAGGCCTAGTAACAGATTGCCCCTCAACAAACATAGCATGACTGGTTGTCATCTTTACTCCAAGCCGTTAGAGCTTAATCTCTAGGAGACCAAGCTCTGATACCAATTGTAAGGTTCAAAGACAACCTAAGAGGAGGGGTGAATTAGGTTGATTAAAATCTTAATCAAATTTATGCAATTTTTTTTGCTTAATAAAAATTTACCTTCTTTTCTAGTAATGATCAATCAAGTAGATTAGAAGAAGAGAGCAATATTGATTCGAAAAATAAGTATAGATAAGCAATGAGAATTTTATTAAACAAAAAGGAATAAGATAGAATATCAAACCGATTGTCTACCAAGCTTTCCTCAAACTTGAAGACCAATCACTAGGTTGAGCAACTTCTCTTTGATGAAAGATGATCAACTAGATGTACAATGGAGGGAGCACTTCCTCCTTGCCCTAAGCCTCACTTAGTCAAGCTAAGAAGTTTTACAATCACTCAGAAAACTCTCAACAAAGCTACACTAAAGAAACTTTCAACCACAAGAGAAATGCTCACAAGAAATTCACACCACTTGGAGAACAAATCTAGCTTTGGAGACTATTTTCTAGCTAAAATATCTCTTGAGATCTTGTAAACAAAGTGTGCAAAAGTCCTCTTCTGAATCAGAATCGTTTGTATTTAAAGGGAGCCAAAAATGAGCTTCATTAATACTTCCAACGGATAGAAGGCAGATGAAGAGTCAGCTAGCCGTTGGAGCTGTCGGACGTCCGACGTCTTAGTCATCGTCCGATCCCATCGTCCGAAACTCAGTCAAGTTATTGTTCGGACGTCCGATGGTATTTTATCGTCCGAGCTTTTGTGTCCGAACGTCGTCCAGAGAGTTATCAAATCTTCGTGGAATTTTTAGGACGTCCGATGAGATTGATGTGCGTCCGAAGAATGCGTCCAATCCTTCAGGACGTCTGATGCTTCCTTACGAGCGTCCGACAGAGTCTTGGCAGAGAGTCATCAACATTTTGTGGAATTTTTAGGACGTCCGACACGTTCGATGTGCGTCCGAGGAGTACATCCGATCCATCCGGACGTCCGATGCTTCCTCACGAGCGTCCGACAGAATCTTCTTCTTAATGATCTTCATCCTTTCGGACGTCCGACCAATTCCTTAGGACGTCCGACATGAGTGTCCTGTTTTTGCTTCTTCTTTTGGTTGATTTTCAATTCTTGACATATTCGTACCTGATTCTTTGATAGGCAGAAAACACTTATATTTGAAGAGAGTTAAACAAACATTTCAAAGACCTTTGTGATCATCAAAATCAAGAATAACAATGTGTGCTTGCATGTGAGTTCATGACATGATTTGGCTTAAATGAGTTTTGGGAAGTCTTGGGCTTAGAACCAACGTCTCCACCACGGTTTACTGTTTATCTGGAGCAAATGCCTCCCTATTCCTGTTTCACTGTTTATTGTTAACTGATCAACTTGAGCGTTGGCCGTCTAAGTACCATGATTTCACTGGCTCACGAGAGCAATAAACGTACATTTGATTACTGATTCATGACATCATTGAAATGAACTATTATGAAACTGATTTTGACTGGTTACTCGCTGAGCTTCTAGCTCACCCCAAAAATGTTTTATTCCCCTCCATAGGGCTCGAGGCAAAGGATGTGCTTGTAGTACTTATTCATGTGGCTGGATGGATTATCTCCTGTATAGTTTGAGTTTTAGATTTCTCTTGTGTAATAGTTGGGTTTGTATGAATGTTTGGACTTGAATGGATGTACGTGTACATTCCACGCTTGGGAATTAGTTTCAGCTGCGTTTGTGATATGTATTTCTTAGAGAATTTGATGTAAATTTGAGATATATCTTGTAATTTAATTGAGGACGGTAGTGAACGACTGAGTCCCGGCGAGAGCTGGGCAGGCGGCCCGCCGAACCCTTCGGTTCGCCTTAGGGTGAGGTGAGGCTGTCACAGGTGGTATCAGAGCTTAGGCTTCAGATCTCTGTAGTGTATCCTAGGCTTAAAGTTTAGGATGCCGGACTGTGGGTCTGGTTTGACATATCAGTGATTTCTTGTAGGAATGAAAATCTGACAAGTGGGATTAGAGAAACTCTTCGTGCTTGCTTGGAAATGCTTGTTTGACTTTTGAGGGATTTCTTGATTTGATTAGTATGAGATGGAATGTCGAGGATGACATTCTTTTAAGGGGGGGGGGAGTCTGTGACGCCCGAAAGAAAAGAAAAGGGAAAATTTCTTTATTTATTTATTAATTTTTCCGCGTGCATTTTTTCTTATTTTATTTTATTATCAAAATTTTCCAGAGACTTTTATAAATGAATATAGTTTTCCAATCATTTTTCTAGTATAAATTAGTTCATGAGAAATAAAGAGTGTATATTCGACGTGGGACCCGCTAGTGGCGTTAAGTTCGATAAATTCGACCAATTAGGTTATGTTTTGTATGCCGGGATTAATATACTAGGTGTTAAGAGGTAATTGGAGGTTACCCATATGGATGGGTGTTGGAGAGACAAAAGGATAGCTATGCATTAAAGAGGTGACAAGTGTCACTTTGTGATTCAAGTTGGACTTTTGACCATCTTACCTCAACTTTACTAAAACCAAAATTTGACCAAAAATCAAGCCATTTTCTCCTTCTTATGGCAGAAACTTTGAGAGCAAGAGAGAGAGAAAAATCTTCATCTTTCACTCCAATCTTGAGTTCTAACCGATAGAATTGCAAATTACTCCATAAAAGTTGTTTACTAAGGAGATTCCAAGGTGTTTGTGGAGCTAATTTGGGAAGAAGAACTCTAAGCCATCACCTTTCTTGAGATTTCAAGGTATCATGTCTAGCAATCCATTCTTTGTTCTTAGCAATGGTTTATTAGTGACTTGTGTTGGATTAAGAGTTGATTTTATGGAAGATTTCTGGGATTAAAGTGAAGTTAGTTAAATTTCTATTTTTTTTTTTGGGATTTTTCTGTTTTCCTATGATGGATATGGTTAGCCTTGAATTGATGGTTCTAAATGGTGTTAAATAGTTCTCTTGTGCGTTAATTGCGGTTATTTGCGGAAAATTTCAGTTTTGTGCGGAAATACCAGGTTTAGGGTTTACATTTGTCCGGTTCTGGCCGGATTTATTTGGGCATGTTAGAGGCCGAATCAGGCTTAGGTTAAAACATGAAAGTTGTAGAAAATGGTGTTAACTAGTTTTCTACAAAATTTCAGCTCAATTCGAAAACTGTATCCCGTGAAATGACTGAAATACCCTTAACTGTCCATGAACCCTGTTTCGCGCTCAGATTTCTGTTTTCGTGGAAACTACTTTTTTGGACCCTGAAAATGCATGATTTGGCTTTGGTGGTCTTCATAAGAAATGTAGGGTTATGTCTTGGCTTCGAAACTCCATAAGATTCATTTCAATCCGATAAGTGTAGCTTCAGTCATGGTTATTGTGCCGAAAGGTGTATTTCATAGTCTATGATGTGTATGTGGTTGATTTGAGATGAAATGGTGTTGCTTGTAGGATGGAAAAGAAAGGAAATTAAGGGGATATGCTGTCCGATCTTTGAAAGCATTTGATTGCTTTGAGTTTGAGTTGAAGGGCTTGGATTTGGGAAAGGCAATGATATATGATGGATGGTTCATAAACCGTGGAGGTGAGGGACCCCAAACTATTTCCAAAGCTACTTATGAATTGTTTCTTGCATTATTTACTCGATTGCATATCATGTGTCCTTGCATGTTAGTTCATGACATGATTTGGCTTAAATGAGTTCTTGGGAAGTCTTGGGCTTAGAACCAACGTCTCCACCACGGTTTACTGTTTATCAGGAGCAAATGGCTCCCTATTACTGTTTCATTGTTTATTGTGAACTGATCAACTTGAGCGTTGGCCATCTAAGTACCATGATTTCACTGGCTCACGAGAGGAATTAACGTACATTTGATTACAGATTCATGACATCATTGAAATGAACTATTATCAAACTGATTTTGACTGGTTACTCGCTGGGCTTCTATCTCACCCCAAAAATGTTTTATTCCCCTCCATAGGGCTCGAGGCAAAGGAAGTGCTTGTAGTTCTTATTCATGTGGCTGGATGGATTATCTCCTGTATAGTTTGAGTTTTACATTTCTCTTGTGTAATAGTTGGGTTTGTATGAATGTTTGGACTTGAATGGATGTACGAGTACATTCCACGCTTGGGAATTAGTTTCAGCTGCGTTTGTGATATGTAATTCTTGGAGAATTTGATGTAAATTTGAGATATATCTTGTAATTTAATTGAGGACTGTAGTGAACGACTGAGTCCCGGCGAGAGCTGGGCAGGCGGCCCGCCGAACCCTTCGGTTCGCCTTAGGGTGAGGTGAGACTGTCACAGGTGGTATCAGAGCTTAGGCTTCAGATCTCTGTAGTGTATCCTAGGCTTAAAGTTTAGGATGCCGGACTGTGGGTCTGGTTTGACATATCAGTGATTTCTTGTAGGAATGAAAATCTGACAAGTGGGATTAGAGAAACTCTTCGTGCTTGCTTGGAAATGCTTGTTTGACTTTTGAGGGATTTCTTGATTTGATTAGTATGAGATGGAATGTCGAGGATGACATTCTTTTAAGGGGGGGGGGGGAGTCTGTGACGCCCGAAAGAAAAGAAAAGGGAAAATTTCTTTATTTATTTATTAATTTTTCCGCGTACATTTTTTCTTATTTTATTTTATTATCAAAATTTTCCAGAGACTTTTATAAATGAATATAGTTTTCCAATCATTTTTCTAGTATAAATTAGTTCATGAGAAATAAAGAGTGTATATTCGACGTGGGACCCGCTAGTGGCGTTAAGTTCGATAAATTCGACCAATTAGGTTATGTTTTGTATACCGGGATTAATATACTAGGTGTTAAGAGATAATTGGAGGTTACCCATATGGATGGGTGTTGGAGAGACAAAAGGATAGCTATGCATTAAAGAGGTGACAAGTGTCACTTTGCGATTCAAGTTGGACTTTTGACCATCTTACCTCAACTTTACTAAAACCAAAATTTGACCAAAAATCAAGCCATTTTCTCCTTCTTATGGCAGAAACTTTGAGAGCAAGAGAGAGAGAAAAATCTTCATCTTTCACTCCAATTTCTTACTCCAATCTTGAGTTCTAACCGATAGAATTGCAAATTACTCCATAAAAGTTGTTTACTAAGGAGATTCCAAGGTGTTTGTGGAGCTAATTTGGGAAGAAGAACTCTAAGCCATCACCTTTCATGAGATTTCAAGGTATCATTTCTAGCAATCCAATCTTTGTTCTTAGCAATGGTTTATTAGTGACTTGTGTTGGCTTAAGAGTTGATTTTATGGAAGATTTCTTGGATTAAAGTGAAGTTAGTTAAATTTCTATTTTTTTGGGATTTTTCTGTTTTCCTGTGATGGATATGGTTAGCCTTGAATTGATGGTTCTAAATGGTGTTAAATAGCTCTCATGTGCGTTAATTGCGGTTATTTGCGGAAAATTTTAGTATTGTGCGGAAATACCAGGTTTAGGGTTTACATTTTCCCTGTTCTGGCCGGATTTATTTGGGCATGTTAGAGGCCGAATCAGGCTTAGGTTAAAACATGAAAGTTGTATAAAATGGTGTTAACTAGTTTCCTACAAAATTTCAGCTCAATCCGAGAACTGTATCCTGTGAAATGGCCGAAAACAATGTAAAGCTAAGAAAGCTCTTGATCAAATCCATCCCCGATCTGTTAAGGAAAACAAAGGGAATGGGGTGAGCTAAAGCTCAGTGAGGTTCCAAGTAAAACAAGTAAGCACATAGCCAAATAAGAGCACAGAAATAATCAAATAAATATCACACAGTAGGATAACAGTTTAATCACAGTTCAATTCAAGGATACGGGTGGCTTTCAAAAGCCAAAGATCCACTTGAGCTTGATCATAATTGCCTCCTGTTGACACTCCGTCAACATTTGTATGCACAGTATAAAAGGGTCCGTAGAACATCACTTTCACCAGTCTCCGTCCACCAATCAACCCCCTACCAGGCCCGCACTTCATAACAGTAGTTTGGTAATACTCGAGTATACCGATTTCAGTGAACAATAAATAGTCCTCAAGGTTTATCGGCCTTCTCGACCAAGCCCTTGCTGGCTCGATACAACCGACTCACCTATGAGGTTGGGTACCCAAACAGTAATAGTAGTTGAAGGGATATCACCCTAACAACTCATTCACAGTCACAATTAAAATTTCACATCACAGTGTAACAATATATAGAGCCTCAGTGGAAATCAAGGAAGGTCGAGTGCGATAAAGTACACACTCGCCTCCAACTTTAATTAAAACAGTGTTTGGCTCAGTCACTAGCACATCAAGGTTTTCACATAAACAAGTATCCCACATAACAAGTAGCAGGTCGTGGAACACTCACCTGTCAAACAAAAGTCATTATCAACTTCAAATGATTCAGTTACAGTCACCTCCGTTTCCCGATCCTAGGGCAACGAATGAAAACGATAACAATAAGATTCGTTTCTCACTAAATTATAGGTTCATGAAGAAGCTAAGTAACTAAGGTAATCTACTTAATCCTTCATGTAAATGAGGTCCAAAGTATAGTAAAAGTTCATCAAAATACATGTTTAGTGTTCATATGATTGCTTGGTAAGGAAAGTGTGACAGCCCCACCTTACCCTAGGGCGAACCAAAGGGTTCGGCGGACCGCCTGCCCAGCTCTCGCCAGGACTAACGGTTCGGTATAGAACGAGCTAATACATCCCGAAACTGACCAACGCGGGTAAAAATAAATAAAATAAAAAAAAATAAAATCGAAGTCGGCTATGAATAGTAACTGACCCGTCAGAACCCAACCAAATACCAAGCAAACATTCCCATCTTGAAACTTAGCATTTACAAGCCAAAGTGGCATACAAAAGTATTCAAAAGTGGATACATGTCTGGTTTGCCAAATCAAAAGGAAAACAGTTCCCAAAAGTACATTTAGGATTTTAATATATGAGCTATACAAAAGATATGTTCAACTAGCTCAATTTGGCAGCCATTTATCAAATCCAGTCCAAAAGTATTTATTTTCCTGTAAGGAAAACAAAAAAAAACAGAAAGGGGTGAGCTTGCGCTCAATGAGGTACCAAACATATAGCAGAAAAATCATGGCATTTCACATTTAACAAATCAGAGACACATGCCAGATGTAAAGTAAAGTAACTAATGATTCACATAGGAAGGATACAGGTGGCTCTCAGGAGCCAAATTTCCAGCGCAGTACATGATCCAAACCGGTTGACTCTCCGTCAACGTATATAGAACCAACACGTCCGTAGACCCACTTCGCACCGAATTCCATCCACCAAACACCCCTTTACCGGGCCCGCTCACCTCAAACGAACAAAAATGGTAATACTCGAGTATACCCGGAATCAAAGGATCTCAATACCCAAAATCCCCGAACAGACTACCGTGGTTCGTTATCTAATCGTCCAAGCCCTTGCCGGCCCGACTCGAATAACTTAGCCACAGGATTGAGCTCATGGGTCATAGAAATCCGAACAGATGCAGACACAGATAACAGATTCAAATTTTGCATAGTAAATTGGCATATGAACAGACTAGAGAACGAGTGTGATAAAGTACACCCTCGTCTCGAACAAATAAACAGATTGCAGAGCAGAAATCAAGTTAAACAGCAATGGAGGGGAGTGGTACACTCACCGGCTCAACTTCAAAAGTTTTTACTTCAGATTGGCCTTAATCGCCAAGAAACCCTAAAATAACCAAAATAAACCAATTGAAGGTTTCACATCCGTAATCGAGTAAACACAATGCACATGAGGCTCGACTACTAGTCGTATGCCTCGCCAAATAATTACTAATGCAAGGGTACAAAACATAATTTTTTGGGAACAAAAAGATAGCATAAAGACCTAGGTTCAAAACCCAAAAGCCCTTTTTATTTCTACTCAAAAGGCAGATCCAACTTAAAGGAACCAAACGGCCTAGAAAATCGGGCAGCACCTCCCCTAAAATTCTTACTTTTCCAGCCATTAAGGCTTCATTATATCCTCAAATCAGTCCCAACATTTCACACAAAAGTCATCTCATTTACCAAAAGCCGCTCACTAGGCTCAAAGTAGTACAAGTACAAAAGTTAGCTAGGAAAAGACCGGAATGAGAGCGAGCCCTAAACATGCAAACTGTGACAGCCCCACCTCCTCCTAAGGCGAACCAGAGGGTTCGGCGGGCCGCCTGCCCGGCTCTCGCCGGGACTCAGTCGTTCACTACAGTCCTCAAATAAATTACAAGATAAATCTCAAATATTACATCAAATTCTCCAATAATTAGATATCAAAAGCGAAGCGGAAACAAATCCCAACTATACATAAAATGATTCCAAATCCAAACTGTACAAGATATAGGCCATCCAGACATGTGAATAAGCACAACAAGTCCTTCCTTCGCTTTGAGCCCTGTGGAGGGGAATAAAATATTTTTGGGGTGAGCTAGAAGCTCAGCGAGTAACCAGGAAAATCATTAAACAAATATATTTCACAATGTTGCATTTCGATCATTTCGATGATGTCATGATTCAGAGATCAAATGTACTTTTAGTGCTCTCGTGAGCCGGTGAAATCACAGCACTTGAACACCCAACGCTCAAATAGATCATTTAACATTAACATTAACATTAGGAGGGAGCCCCTTTTTGAGCTCCGGAGCCATTTGCTCCGTCATGTCACGAACTCACGAAAATGGTGAAGACGTTGGTGTCCAGCACAAGACTTTCCCAGAACTCATTGAAGCCAAATCATGTCATGAATTCACATGCAAGCACGCATGAGATGCAATCGAGTACATAATGCAAGAAACATTTCACAAGTACTTTGGAAATAGTTTAGGGTCACTCACCTCCACGGCTCAGAAATCATCCATCAAATATCATTGCCTTGCTCAAATCCAAGTCTTAGATCACAAACTCAATGCAAACAAATCCCTTCAAAGTTCGGACAGCACTTCCCCTGAATTTGCTAACTTTTCCAGCCATCATGGCTTCATTATTTCCTCATTCCAACCCAAAGGTACACACACAACAACAAGTTCATCCAATAGCCATTCAGCAAGCTCCAAGTAAAGCTAGGGAAAAGTCCAGAAATGAAAGTTAAGCTCAAAACCAGAAAAACAGTTTTGACGTCATTTTGCGGTAATGGTACCAAAGGCGCTACGATTTTCGGATGAAGGTGCAAGACCCACCGTTTCGAAGGTAAAAGACAGGGCTACAACATTACAGAAGATCACTCAACCCAGTTTCGAGTGTAACCAGGTCAAAAATGCAAGATACCATACCAGAATCACAAAAACAGATTCACAGAACGCATTCTAGCGGAAACATCATAAAGCAGGCTATCCAAGTCCAAATCCAGAAATTACAAAACCAGATAAAAGCTAAGAAACAGGGCCAAATTTCATCAGAAGGCCTCAACAACCAATTCGGAATCAATTCCAGCCAAAACAGCCAATTACAGTCGCAAATCCCAATTTCGGGTAAACCAGAACAGCAATAGTAATTTCGACTTTTCTCACTCTACGCTACTTTGATTGACCTAAAATTTTGTAGGCACCTTTAAAATGTCATTCACTACAACTTTCATGTTTTAAGAAAAGGCCAATTCGGCCTCTATATAGGACCTAAAATTTCGGACAGAATGCTCTCTTAAGAACCCTAGGTTTTCCAATTTTCTTCCAAAACAGAAATTGGTTGCAATTAATCACTTTTCCCACCTCCTTAAGTCATTATAGACCATTTCCAATCATCATAGATAGCCACACAATCATGCTTATATTAAAACAGAAAAATCCCCAAAAATAATAAAACTTCATCATTCAACCAAAACTCAAGATTTAATCCATAAAATTGCATCTCATACAACCTCTAAGCATGATTTAAGCATCAATTAAGGGAGGAGGGTGGTTCTTCACAACTTACCTTGAACACAAGAGAGAGAGAGCTATTGGTCAACTTAACTTTCCAAACAACTCCACCAAACAACTCACAAACACTAAGTGAAGAGGTTTTATGGAGTAAAACTAAAATTAAACGGTTAAAAGTGAAGATTGAGCAAGCTTGGAGCAAAGAAATTGGAGAGCTTTTCTTCCCTTATTGCTTGAAGGTGGTCGGCCATATGAAGCTTAGAAATGAAGATATTTTGGGTCATTTTTGGTTATTTAAGTCAATGGTAAGAAAGGTCTTAAGGTAAGCCCAATCAAATGGTGACACTTGTCACCTTTAGGTTTAAAACTTATCTTCTTGTCTCTCCAATACAAATATCTTAACACTTTGTAAAATAATATCACTTAATACAAATTTCCAACAAGTTGTCAAAAATATAATGCATTTACCGCACTTGCGGGTCCCACGTTCAAAATACGCTTTTAATTTCTCAAAAATTAACCGATACTAGAAAAATCATTTTCAAACTATCTTTGCTCATAAACTTTATCTGAGGAATTTTTCTAATAAAGAAAATGTAGAAAAGGCGGGCGATTAAATAAAATAAACACTAGAAAATTAGAAAATTTCTGGGTTCTCACACTCATTCTTTTCGGGGCGTCACACAAACAAGTACATGGAGACTCGATAACGAGTCATAAAGCCATACCAATTTTAACCCTAATAGGGTTTCATATGCATAAATAACCATCATAGGCAACCAGAAATTAAGAAATGGCATTAGCTTAGGCCTTAACAAAAAAACAGTTTTCGTCATACTTTTGCGGTCATGACACAAAATGCGTTACGCTTATCGGATGAGGGTGTAAGACCCACCATCTCGAAGCTAAAAGACAGGGCTACAACAATGTAGAAGGCCACTCAGTCCAAATCCTAGCACAACTAGGTCAAAAATGCAGAATACTATACCAGAATTACCAAAACAGGTTTGCAAAACACACAAAACTGTAATCGGTATAACTCAGCCTATACAAGTCCAAATGCCGAAATTCCAAAGGCATATGCTAGCTAAGACATCCAGATACATTTCATTAGAAGACACCAACTTCAAAATCCAAACCAATTCCAGTCAAAATAGCCAAATACCAACGCAGTTTTCGCATTCTGACCAAAGCAGAACAGCTACAGTAATTCCGACATAATTCACTCTACACTAATCCAAATGACCTGAAATTTTGCAGGCACTTCAAACTCATCAATACCTACAACTTTCATGTTTTGAGCAAAGTCCAATTCGGCCTCTAGCCCTATGATCTAAAACCGGACAGAATTAGGGAATTATGAACCCTAACTTTCCATTTTTCCATCCAAATCCAAAATTGATTGCATTTATCAACAATTCAAACCTACTAGAGTCATTTTAAACCATTACCATTCATCATACCAGGCCACAACATCCCATTCATATTAAACCAGAAAATTCATCATAAAATGGAAAACTTCACCAAAACTCTTCAAATCAAGAAATAAATCACATATTCCATCACTCAAGCTACTTCTAAGCATAATATAAACATCATTAGGTGTAGTAGAGTGTTCTAGCATCACTTACCAAGTAACAAGAGAGATAAGGATTGTGGACACCTTGGCTCTTCAAAATAACTTCACTAGACCACTCACTATCACTAAAAGGAAAGATTTTATGGAGTAAAATGGATGTAAGCTAATGTTTTTGGGTGATTTGCACCAAGTAGAAGCTTGAAAATTGATGGAGTTCTCTTCCTTATGGAGCTTGAGAGGGCCGGCTATGGTGAAGAAAGAATGAGGAAATTTTAATGAATTTTGAAGATATTTAACCTTTGGTCAAAAAAGTCAAAAATGTGAATAGTAAACCATAAAGTCCAACCAACCACCAAGTGACACGTGGCACCCTATTAATGCATGTCAATCCTTTTCTTTTCCTCTCACATCAATCATATCATACACTCTACTTATCTCGTAACACCCGATAAAGTTTACACAGTATCCGAAACTTAACCTTATTGACCGAATTTTTCCGAACTTTTCGCACTAGTGGGTCCCACGTCCAATATATATTCTTAATTTTCTAAAAACTCTCCAATACTAGAAAAATTATCTAAAAACTATAATTGCTCATAAAATCCCCCAAGAAAATATTTCTAAGCCAGAAAATGCAGAAAACATGCCATTAAAGGGAAAAAAAAAACCCTAGGGAAAAAATATTAGGGAAATACGGGCTCTCACACTCTCTCCCCCTTAAAAGAATTTCGCCCTCAAAATTTTACTTTTCAAGTTTAAAGTAACCAATGGCCTGTACCTTCTTCGGCTTCAGAGTCAGAAGAAACGAGATTCTTCATTCCAGTCCCTTTTCCACTTGACGGTCCAGGGTCGGTCTTGGTTGGTTGCTGGGTTCCTTTCTTTTCACGCACTTTACTCGGGCAATGAGCAATTCGATGCTCGGCGCTCCCACAGCACAAACATCTCCCTCCTCTTTTCCAACAATTCTCTTCAAAATGATTGGATTTTCTACAATAGCCACAATACGGGAGAGGAATTGGGGTCTGATCTCCTTGTGAGATATCCCTCAGTGGCTCTTTTCCCCTTGAGTTTCCTCCCGGCGTATCCTCCTTAAGTGTCTCCAGAATTGTCACACCCCTCGCTCCACGACCCTTCTTCGCCAAGGGCCTACCTTGCTCACCCTGTTCTGGCAATTTACCCCTTTTCTTGCCCCTTTTCTTGGCATGGAAGATCGTCCCCTGTGGCCTTACAATTCCTGCCCTTTGAGCTTCCTCTGGAGCCCCCATAGCAGCAGTGCTTTGTGCCATTGCTAAAGCCTCTTCGAAACTCCCTTCGTATTCCCTTTTTAGCTCTAAGTTCTGGTGCAAGAGCTCAATCTTTTTGGAATACTCGTGCCTCCATCGCCCTTCCCAGTATTCGGCTAGTCTTCTTTGAACCTCTATTTCGTCACGAAGTACCACGATCTCCTGATACATATTAACCCAATGTGCCATTTCACGGAGTCGCTGGAACTCAGATAATAGCCTGCCAGGCAAATCAATGGGTCATAATAAATTCTTAAGTAGGTGTGGTACTCTCGGTCCTGGTCTTTGTTCAACGGTTGTTTCCCTTTCTGCTCTTAATTCTTGACCTCGCTCAGTTCCACGGCCACCACCATGACCTCGACTACATCTTCCTTTCATATGATATATATATTATTTTATTTTATTATATATATACTTTTTTCCTCTCTTTTCTTTTTCCCCTTTCCCCAAGGTAATTCAACGCATAAATACAGTAAAGTGCCAAAAGTAATCAAATTCTAGCACACCAATTACACCAATGACATATGCACATATAACACACCATGTATCACGAAAACGGTTAATCAAATACACCAATACATGCCAAATTAGACAGATAATCCTATGCACAATACTCAAACCACTGTTATGTCATAGCGGTATCAAAGCAAATCAAGAGTAAAGGCGATATAGTCCCAGACCCAACTAAAATAACCCCGTCCGATCCCTCACGTCACTTACCATGCAAACTAGATATCCAATAACCTCAGGGACTCATTCCAGCCAAACAAAGCCTATTCATGTTCCAAAAATGCAAATCTCACATACTTAACACCGTTTCAACTCTGGAGTACTCAGGCACAAGAATCCGAAATAAGACAATTCACCTCTCGAGCTGGCCAGTCCCAAGAGTAAATCATCTATAATCGAAATTCCTACCAGACGTACCTATCTATGGTCCTCAATTACCACGGAAAAGTTTTAAGGCCTATAACATTCACAATTCAGAGCTTAGGCTCGAACGAGCACTTAATCCTTCATACCTATCCACCACTTAGTCCAGGCTCACTCCGCGCAGAGACCACGCGAAGCAGGCTCTGATACCACCTGTGACAGCCCCACCTTACCCTGGGGCGAACCAAAGGGTTCGGCGGACCGCCTGCCCAGCTCTCGCCAGGACTAACGGTTCGGTATAGAACGAGCTAATACATCCCGAAACTGACCAACGCGGGTAAAAATAAATAAAATAAAAATAAATAAAATCGAAGTCGGCTATGAATAGTAACCGACCCGTCAGAACCCAACCAAATACCAAGCAAACATTCCCATCTTGAAACTTAGCATTTACAAGCCAAAGTGGCATACAAAAGTATTCAAAAGTGGATACATGTCTGGTTTGCCAAATCAAAAGGAAAACAGTTCCCAAAAGTACATTTAGGATTTTAATATATGAGCTATACAAAAGATATGTTCAACTAGCTCAATTTGGCAGCCATTTATCAAATCCAGTCCAAAAGTATTTATTTTCCTGTAAGGAAAACAAAAAAAACAGAAAGGGGTGAGCTTGCGCTCAATGAGGTACCAAACATATAGCAGAAAAATCATGGCATTTCACATTTAACAAATCAGAGACACATGCCAGATGTAAAGTAAAGTAACTAATGATTCACATAGGAAGGATACAGGTGGCTCTCAGGAGCCAAATTTCCAGCGCAGTACTTGATCCAAACCGGTTGACTCTCCGTCAACGTATATAGAACCAACGCGTCCGTAGACCCACTTCGCACCGAATTCCGTCCACCAAACACCCCTTTACCGGGCCCGCTCACCTCAAACGAACAAAAATGGTAATACTCGAGTATACCCGGAATCAAGGGTCTCAATACCCAAAATCCCCGAACAGACTACCGTGGTTCGTTATCTAATCGTCCAAGCCCTTGCCGGCCCGACTCGAATAACTTAGCCACAGGATTGAGCTCATGGGTCATAGAAATCCGAACAGATGCAGACACAGATAACAGATTCAAATTTTGCATAGTAAATTGGCATATGAACAGACTAGAGAACGAGTGTGATGAAGTACACCCTCGTCTCGAACAAATAAACAGATTGCAGAGCAGAAATCAAGTTAAACAGCAATGGAGGGGAGTGGTATACTCACCGGCTCAACTTCAAAAGTTTATACTTCAGATTGGCCTTAATCGCCAAGAAACCCTAAAATAACCAAAATAAACCAATTGAAGGTTTCACATCCGTAATCGAGTAAACACAATGCACATGAGGCTCGACTACTAGTCGTATGCCTCGCCAAATAATTACTAATGCAAGGGTACAAAACATAATTTTTTGGGAACAAAAAGATAGCATAAAGACCTAGGTTCAAAACCCAAAAGCCCTTTTTATTTCTACTCAAAAGGCAGATCCAACTTAAAGGAACCTAACGGCCTAGAAAATCGGGCAGCACCTCCCCTAAAATTCTTACTTTTCCAGCCATTAAGGCTTCATTATATCCTCAAATCAGTCCCAACATTTCACACAAAAGTCATCTCATTTACCAAAAGCCGCTCACTAGGCTCAAAGTAGTACAAGTACAAAAGTTAGCTAGGAAAAGACCGGAATGAGAGCGAGCCCTAAACATGCAAACAAGTACATGGAGACTCGATAACGAGTCATAAAGCCATACCAATTTTAACCCTAATAGGGTTTCATATGCATAAATAAGCATCATAGGCAACCAGAAATTAAGAAATGGCATTAGCTTAGGCCTTAACAAAAAAACAGTTTTCGTCATACTTTTGCGGTCATGACACAAAATGCTCTACGCTTATCGGATGAGGGTGTAAGACCCACCATATCGAAGCTAAAATACAGGGCTACAACAATGTAGAAGGCCACTCAGTCCAAATCCTAGCAAACTAGGTCAAAAATGCAGAATACTATACCAGAATTACCAAAACAGGTTTGCAAAACACACAAAACTGTAATCGGTATAACTCAGCCTATACAAGTCCAAATGCCGAAATTCCAAAGGCATATGCTAGCTAAGACATCCAGATACATTTCATCAGAAGACACCAACTTCAAAATCCAAACCAATTCCCGTCAAAATAGCCAAATACCAACGCAGTTTTCGCATTCTGACCAAAGCAGAACAGCTACAGTAATTCCGACATAACTCACTCTACACTAATCCAAATTACCTGAAATTTTGTAGGCACTTCAAAATCATCAATACCTACAACTTTGATGTTTTGAGCAAAGTCCAATTCGGCCTCTAACCCTATGATCTAAAACCGGACAGAATTAGGGAATTATGAACCCTAACTTTCCATTTTTCCATCCAAATCCAAAATTGATTGCATTTATCAACAATTCACACCTACTAGAGTCATTTTAAACCATTACCATTCATCATACAAGGCCACAACATCCCATTCATATTAAACCAGAAAATTCATCATAAAATGGAAAACTTCACCAAAACTCTTCAAATCAAGAAATAAATCACATATTCCATCACTCAAGCTACTTCTAAGCATAATATAAACATCATTAGGTGTAGTAGAGTGTTCTAGCATCACTTACCAAGTAACAAGAGAGATAAGGATTGTGGACACCTTGGCTCTTCAAAACAACTTCACTAGACCACTCACTATCACTAAAAGGAAAGATTTTATGGAGTAAAATGGATGTAAGCTAATGTTTTTGGGTGATTTGTGTGAGGCCCCAGTCCGATCGTAAGTCGATATTAGGGTTATTTGATATTTGGTTTGGAAAAATAGGGTTTTATGGCTAGGAAGGAAACCCTAATTCGGTTAAGTTGGAAAATCCTAGTTTACGTATTATGATTATACGGTTCAAGCTATAATTTATATTCGGTAATCTAGTGTGTGCCTTGACATAGGTTAGTAAGTTTGAATGATTAGCAAACCTCTAGTGTTGCAATATTAGAAAGTTTCAGTGGAGATTATTTATCGCCGCTTTTCCACATTTTCTTATTAGAAAAGTTCCCCAGATAATTTTTATGAGTCAATATAGTTTTTAGATGATTTTTCTAGTATCGGTTAGATTTTGAGAAAATAAGAACGGATTTCGGACGTGGGACCCACTAGTGCGAAAAGTTCGGGAAAATTCGGCCAATAAGATTAAATTTCGGATACTGTGAAAAATTTATCGGGTGTTAGGAGATAAGTAGAGGAGGTGATTTGATTGATGTGAGAGAGAAAAGAAAAGATAAGATTGCATTTAAGAGGTGACAAGTGTCACCTTCTTAGTGGTTCCAAGTTAAGATTTACTATTCCAATTTTTGACTTTTTTTTTTTTTGACCAAAAGGTAAATATCTTAAAAATTGCTCAAAAATTCACCATTTCTTCTCCTTGGTGGCCGGCCCTCTTGTGCTAAGAAAGGAAGAAAACTTCTTCAATTTACAAGTCCCAACTAGCTCAAATCACCCAAAAATACTTGCTTCCATCTCTTTCTACTCCATAAAATCTCTCTAGTTGGTGTTAGTGGTTGGTTTGGTGAAGTTTTTGGAAGAGCTAAGGTGTTCCACAACTTCCTCTCTCTTGTTTTCTTGGTAAGTGGTGCTTGACTACCCTCCTATACCTTATGAAGCTTAGGTTATGCTTATTAGTGATTAAAGTGCTGAAATTTCTGGTTTTTATCTTGGTTTGAAGTGATTTGGTGAAGTTTTTATTTTATTGATGATTTTTCTGGTTTAATTGGATTATGATGGTGTGGTTGTTTATGATGATTGGCAATGGCCTATAATGACACTAGTAGGTGTGAATAGTTGATAATTGCAATCAATTTTGGATTTGGAAGAATTTCTGGAAAATTAGGGTTCTTGGTTGAACATTCTGTCCGAAATTTTAGGTCATAGATAGAGGCCGAATTGGACTTTGCTCAAAACATGAAAGTTGTAGGTATTGATGAGGTTGAAGTGCCTACAAACTTTCAGGGCATTTGGAGTAGTATAGAGTGAGTTATGCCGTTTTTACTGTTGCTGTTTTTGGTGAACAGAATGTCCGAACTGCGATAGTAATTGTCTGTTTTGACTGGAATTGGTTTGGATTTTGTTGTTGGTGTCTTCTGATGAAATGTAGCTTGATGTCTTAGCTTTCATATGCCTTTGGAATCAATGCTTTTGGACCTGTATAGACTGACTTGGACTGATTACAGTTTTGTGTGATTTGGGAACCTGCAATTACGGTTCTGGGTTGGTTTTCTGCATTTTGACTTAGTGGTGCTAGGATTTGTGTGAGGCCCCAGTTCGTACTACGTTGATATATTCATTAATTTGGCGGTAACGTTTGGTTTTGGGAGTATTTCGAAAACCCTAAGTAGGAATTACGATTTAAACCCTAAGTTCCGGTTAAGATTGAAAACCCGTTTTTTCCTACATTTTCTGTATTAGAAAATTCCCCAGATAAAGTTTATGAGCAAAAATAGTTTTAAAATGATTTTTCTAGTATTAGTTAGTTTTTGAGAAATTAAGAACGTATATCGGACGTGGGACCCACTAGTGCGAAAAGTTCGGAAAAATTCGGCCAATTAGGTTAAATTCCGGATACTGTGTAAAATTTATCGGGTGTTAAGAGATAAGTAGAGAGTGAGATATGATTGATGTGAGAGAGAAAAGAAAGGATAGGAATGCATTAATGGTGGTGACAAGTGTCACCATTTCATTAGAGAAGACTTAAGAATTACTATTCACTTTCTTGATTTTTTTGACCAAAAGATTAAATATCCAAAAATTGCTCAAAAATCACCATTTTCTTCCTTGTGTTGGCCGGCCCTTTCTCTCTCAAAGAAGAAGGAAATTCTTCAACTTTCAAGCTTCCAATTGGACCAAAATCCACCAAATCAAGAGTTTAAGTTAGTTTTACTCCATACAATCTTTCCTTTTGGTGATATTGGTTGGTTTATTGAAGCTTTTTGGAAGAGCTAAGGTGTCCATCATCTTCCTCTCTCTTGTTATTAGGTGAGTGATGCTTCAACCTGTCCCCTACACCTAATGATGGTTATATTATGCTTAGAAGTGGCTTGAGTGTTGGAAAATGTGATTTATTTCTTGATTTGAAGAGTTTTGGTGAAGTTTTCCATTTTATGATGAATTTTCTGGTTTCATATGATTTTGATGTTTTGGACTAGTATGATGGTTAGTAATAAGGGGCTTTGGCTCTAGTAGGTATGGATTGTTGTTAAATGCAACCAATTTTGGAATTGGAATGAAATGTGAAAAGTTAGGGTTCTTGAACCCCTATTCTGTCCGAAATTTTAGGTCATAGCTAGAGGCCGAATTGGACTTTGCTCAAAACATGAAAGTTGTAGGTATTGATGAGTTTAGTGTGACTGCAAAATTTCAGGGCAATTGGACTAGTGTAGAGTGAGTTATGCCGTTTTTACTGTTGCTGTTTTTGGTGCACAGAATGTCCGAACTGCGATAGTAATTGCCTGTTTTGACTGGAATTGGTTTGGATTTTGACGTTGGTGTCTTCTGAGGAAATGTAGCTGGATGTGTTAGCTAACTTATGCCTTTGAATTTCGGCATTTGGACCTGTGTAGGCTGAGATTGACGTATTACAGTTTTGTGTGTTTTGCAAACCTGTTTTGGTAATTCTGGTTTCGTATTTTGCATATTTGACCTAGTTGTGCTAGGATTTGGACTGAGTGGCCTTCTATATTGTTGTAACCCTGTTTCATAGCTTCGAAACGGTGGGTCTTACACCCCCATCCGATAACCGTAGTGAATTTGGTGCCATTACCGCATATTGAGGTCAAATACGGTTTGTGATTCTGGTACGTTTTTGGAAAGTTTATGGCTGGAACTTTGGCTTCACATTTGACTGAGTTACAAGCTGTTTGGGCTTCCGACCAAAACACCAAACTTATAGCCCTATATCAGAGCTTTCTAACGCCCTTGGAATTTCATGAATCGGATTTATAAAACCTGAAATATAGCCAAGCAAACAAGGCCTGCCCGTGAAAATGACCAGAAATCTGTTTTGGTCCTGATGACCAATTTCCGTTCCGAATTTGGATTGCCGACCTCATGAAAGTTGTTCCATTTGGAATGAACTATCTAACTGCCAATTTTCAGCTCTTTTGACCATGTGTAGCATAGAAAACAGTTTGCACTCAAAACTGACCATTTGTGCATTGGCCAGATTTCGTAAGTGATTGTGTTTGGTTCATCTGGGACTAAAGCCTCCAGTTTCAGTTCTGGATGTCTTCATAACAGTTGTTGTTCATCCTTTAAGCTTCGATATGGCGTCTCATACGCCTTAATCCGATATTCGTAGCTCAACTTATGAGTAAACTAGAAAC
The DNA here is from genome assembly GCF_036785885.1 of Coffea arabica. Taxonomy (NCBI): domain Eukaryota; kingdom Viridiplantae; phylum Streptophyta; class Magnoliopsida; order Gentianales; family Rubiaceae; genus Coffea; species Coffea arabica. The sequence continues at coordinate 25,362,546 of NC_092317.1, forward strand.
GAGTGTCAAATCTGCCGTTTCCGCTAACGGCCGTCTCCGTTTCCGTTCGTCATATTTACGTGCGCGCGTGCCGTTTTTGCCGTTTTGCTTGTTTTAGGCACGATAGTAGTCGTTTGCGATATGATGTGACACAATCTTCTATTTCAGACGGTGGTGAGCTGGGCGGAACTGGTGGGGCCCACTACTAGCTGTTCATTTCGATCCGACTTCGTACTTTTGCTATTTCAGTTTCTGGGTAAGTATTCAGGCCAGTTTGGTGTGTTTTCTTTGCTATGTGTTTGAGATATGTGAAAAGGGCACTTAGGCGAGGGTGTACTTTATCGCACTCGACCTAAACCCTAATTTGAATGTATAATTATACTTGGCATATGTATATGAACCTTTTGGAACCAAAACCCTTGAGCTTGTGGCTTGGGGCGACTTTCCAATAAAGTTTGTAAAGTTTGCAAAGTTTGTGATTTTGAATAATTTTGTGAAGTTTGTGAGTTTGGGGCGAACTCTTGACCTGGTTGGACTATTCGAGCCGGTAAGGGCTTGGTCGAAGGCAGTCCAACTTAGTCTGAGGTCACCAAGTTTGTAGGTTCATGTTATGAACCAATTTTGTGAATCCGGTTCACCGAGAAGGTGACCAAGTTTGTGACCCGAGCTTGTGACTCAAGCTCAAGTTTGTGATTTCGTTCGCCCGGGCAAGTTTGTGAGGTGACTGGCCAGTGAGCGTGATAAGGTGTCGGTGGGTGTACAAGTGAAGTTCTACGGACTATTATTTGCAGTCGACGGAGTGTCGGCAGGAGATCACGCATGGCATATGAGTTGGCTTTGGAGCCACCTGTATCCTTATTATGTGATGTTACTTTTCTGCTTTTGCTTTACTCTTATTGTGTAACTGTTATGTGAAATTTATGCTTTCGCCCCTGTTTACTTACTAAGCATATAGCTTACCCCATTCCTTTTGTTTTCCTTAGCAGGGGCCGACGCGGGGACTTTTGGCTCGTATACTAGTATAGTTAGATTGGCTTGTAATAGTTGAACAGTTAGGATGTTTGTTTTTGTTATGGTGGTTTGACTCGATACTTTTGGAGAATGTAATTATAACTCTTTTGGGATTGTATATATTGTATTTAGTGCTCTTTCGAACTTTAGGTTTTGAGTCCTGGCGCGAGCTAGGCAGGCGGCCCGCCGATACCCTTGGGTTCGCCCTTGGGAGAAGTGGGGTCGTCACAGTTGGTATCAGAGCTTAGGCTTTCGATCTCTGTAGTGTATCCTAGGCTTGAAGTTTAGGATGCCGGACTGTGGGATACTTGGCTATTAAGGTAAATATTGAATGCTAAGATTTTGATGTTGACTTTTGTAATTTTCCATAAGGCAAAGTGGGGATTGAGTTGATTGCACTTGGAGATGGCCAGTCCCAGTGTGAATCGATTTGGTTCTTACTTCATATTGAAGTTAGCTATTTGGACCTATTCTTTAGGTTTGCACCCTAGGGCCGCCGGGGCGGTGCTGGTGGATTAGGTAGGTTCCGTAGGGGAGGCGTGTAGGACCGTTGATGGAATTTCCTTTTGACTATCTGATATGTTTAATTTGTTATATCTGCCATGTTTATTTTGTTATAACCAGTATGCCTGGCTTCTTTTGTTACCCAGTGATTGACTACATTTTTGGAGCCGTAGTGCTCACGTAAATAATGGATTTTGCACCGACCGGATGTCGGATAACTTGTATATTTTTAGTGTGACTTTGTAAAAATATGTATATTTGAGTATAATCTTTTGAGCTTATTTGTTTGAACCCGGCTTTTGAACTTATTCGTACTTGTGTGGTTGTAGACCGGCTACTACTCGAGTGGTTGAACTTTTGAGGCATTGCCTGTTGTGTACTTGACTGGTTTTGAGGATTATTTGATCTGATTAGTGCAAGTTGGAATTTCGAGGACGAAATTCTTTTAAGGAGGGGAGATTGTGAGGCCCCAGTTCGTACTACGTTGATATATTCATTAATTTGGCGGTAACGTTTGGTTTTGGGAGTATTTCGAAAACCCTAAGTAGGAATTACGATTTAAACCCTAAGTTCCGGTTAAGATTGAAAACCCGTTTTTTCCTACATTTTCTTTATTAGAAAATTCCCCAGATAAAGTTTATGAGCAAAAATAGTTTTAAAATGATTTTTCTAGTATTAGGTAGTTTTTGAGCAAAACTAGTTTTTGAGCCCACTTCTCCCAAGGGCGAACCCAAGGGTATCGGCGGGCCGCCTGCCTAGCTCGCGCCAGGACTCAAAACTTAACGCAATAAAACTAGATAAATCGAAAGAGCACTATACACAATATATATACAATCCCAAAAGTTACATTTACATCCTCAAAAGTCTCGAGTCAAACCACTCTAATACACTATAACCACAACCAGCAGAAGATAGACCCTAAGAAGGGTCCTTATACAAACCACCAAAACAAAAACAAACATCCTAACTGTTCAACTATTACAAGCCAATCTAACTATACTAGTATACGAACCAAAAGTCCCCGCGTCGGCCCCTGCTAAGGAAAACAAAAGGAAAGGGGTAAGCTATATGCTTAGTAAGTAAACAGGGGCGAAAGCATAAATTCACGTAGCAACAATTACACAATAAGAGTAAAGCAAAAGCAGAAAAGAACAACATCATATAATAAGGATACGGGTGGCTCCAAAGCCAATTCATGTGCCATGTATGATCTCCTGCCGACACTCCGTCGACCGCAAATAATAGTCCGTAGAACTTCACTTATACACCCACCGACACCTTATCACCCTCACTGGCCAGTCACCTCACAAACTTGCCCGGGCGAACGAAATCACAAACTTGAGCTTGAGTCACAAGCTCGGGTCACAAACTTGGTCACCTTCTCGGTGAACCGGATTCACAAAATTGGTTCATAACATGAACCTACAAACTTGGTGACCTCAGACTAAGTTGGACTGACTTCGACCAAGCCCTAACCGGCTCGAATAGTCCAAACAGGTCTTAGATCGGGCCCACGAACTCACAAACTTTGCAAACTTCACAAACTTTACTCGAAAGTCGCCCCGAGCCACAAGCTCAAGGGTTTTGGTTCCAAAAGGGTCATATACATATGCCAAGTACAATTATACATTCAAATTAGGGTTTAGGTCGAGTGCGATAAAGTACACCCTCGCCTAAGTACCCTTTTCACATATCTCAAACACATAGCAAAGAAAACACATCAAACTGGCCTGAATACTTACTCAAAAACTGAAATAGCAAAAATACGAAGTCGGATCGAAATGAACAGCTAGTAGTGGGCCCCACCAGTTCCGCCCAGCTCACCACCGTCTGAAATAGAAGATTGTGTCATATAATATCGTAAATGGCTACTATCGTGCCTAAAACAAGCAAAACGGCAAAAACGACACGCGCGCACGTAAATATGACGGACGGAAACGGAAACGGCCGTTAGCGGAAACGGCAGATTTGACACTCGTTTCTAGTTTACTGATAAGTTGAGCTACGAATATCGGATTAAGGCGTATGAGACGCCATATCGAAGCTTAAAGGATGAACAACAACTGTTATGAAGACATCCAGATCTGAAACTGGAGGCTTCAATCCCAAATGAACCAAACACAATCACTTACGAAATCTGGCCAATGCACAAATGGTCAGTTTTGAGTGCAAACTGTTTTCTATGCTACACATGGTCAAAAGAGCTGAACATTGGCAGTTAGATAGTTCATTCCAAATGGAACAACTTTCATGAAGGTCGGCAATCCAAATTCGGAACGGAAATTGGTCATCTGGACCAAAACAGATCTGACCAGAAAATGGTCATTTTCACGGGCAGACCTTATTTGCTCGGCTATATCTCAAGTTTTATAAATCCGATTCATGAAATTCCAAGGGCGTTAGAAAGCTCTGATATAAGGCTATAAGTTTGGTGTTTTGGTCTCAAGCCCAAATAGCTTGTAACCCAGTCAAATGTGAAGCCAAAGTTCCAGTCGTAAACTTTCCAAAAATGTAACAGAATTTGCTGGTCAAACCAGGTCTGAGTATTTCGTTTATAGCTCAGGATATACTAATCCGTTTAACCTGAAAATTTACAGGGATATCCAGGACTTAAGGGGCTACAATGTTGAAGAAGGAAACTTTGTCCAAGTTTGAATGTAACAAGGTCAAAAATGCAAGACACTATACCAGAATCGCAAAACAGGATCACAAACCGTATTTGACCTCAATATGCGGTAATGGCACCAAATTCACTACGGTTATCGGATGGGGGTGTAAGACCCACCGTTTCGAAGCTAAGAAACAGGGCTACAACAATGTAGAAGGCCACTCAGTCCAAATCCTAGCACAACTAGGTCAAATATGCAAAATACGAAACCAGAATTACCAAAACAGGTTTGCAAATCACATAATGCTGTAATGAGTCCAACTCAGTCTATACAAGTCCAAATGCATTGATTCCAAAGGCATATGGTAGCTAAGACATTCCTCTATATTGCATCAGAAGACATCAACATCTAAAACCAAAGCAATTCCAGTTGAAATGGCCAATTACAAGTACAGTTTTCGCATTCTGATCAACCCAGAACAGCAATAGTAAAATCGACATATCTCACTCTAAACTAATCCAAATGACCTGAAATTTTGTAGGCACGTCAAACTCATCAATACCTACAACTTTCATGTTTTAAGCAAAGTCCAATTCGGACTCTAACCCTATGATCCAAAACCGGACAGAATTAGGGGTTTTGAGAAATTAAGAACGTATATCGGACGTGGGACCCACTAGTGCGAAAAGTTCGGAAAAATTCGGCCAATTAGGTTAAATTCCGGATACTGTGTAAAATTTATCGGGTGTTAAGAGATAAGTAGAGAGTGAGATATGATTGATGTGAGAGAGAAAAGAAAGGATAGGAATGCATTAATGGTGGTGACAAGTGTCACCATTTCATTGGAGAAGACTTAAGAATTACTATTCACTTTCTTGATTTTTTTGACCAAAAGATTAAATATCCAAAAATTGCTCAAAAATCACCATTTTCTTCCTTGTGTTGGCCGGCCCTTTCTCTCTCAAAGAAGAAGGAAATTCTTCAACTTTCAAGCTTCCAATTGGACCAAAATCCACCAAATCAAGAGTTTAAGTTAGTTTTACTCCATACAATCTTTCCTTTTGGTGATATTGGTTGGTTTATTGAAGCTTTTTGGAAGAGCTAAGGTGTCCATCATCTTCCTCTCTCTTGTTATTAGGTGAGTGATGCTTCAACCTGTCCCCTACACCTAATGATGGTTATATTATGCTTAGAAGTGGCTTGAGTGTTGGAAAATGTGATTTATTTCTTGATTTGAAGAGTTTTGGTGAAGTTTTCCATTTTATGATGAATTTTATGGTTTCATATGATTTTGATGTTTTGGACAAGTATGATGGTTGGTAATAAGGGGCTTTTGGCTCTAGTAGGTATGGATTGTTGTTAAATGCAACCAATTTTAGAATTGGAATGAAATGTGAAAAGTTAGGGTTCTTGAACCCCTATTCTGTCCGAAATTTTAGGTCATAGCTAGAGGCCGAATTGGACTTTGCTCAAAACATGAAAGTTTTAGGTATTGATGAGTTTAGTGTGCCTACAAAATTTCAGGGCAATTGGACTAGTGTAGAGTGAGTTATGCCGTTTTTACTGTTGCTGTTTTTTGTGCACAGAATGTCCGAACTGCGATAGTAATTGCTTGTTTTGACTGGAATTGGTTTGGATTTTGACGTTGGTGTCTTCTGAGGAAATGTAGCTGGATGTCTTAGCTAACTTATGCCTTTGGAATTTCGGCATTTGGACCTGTGTAGGCTGAGATTGACGTATTCAGTTTTGTGTGTTTTGCAAACCTGTTTTGGTAATTCTGGTTTCGTATTTTGCATATTTGACCTAGTTGTGCTAGGATTTGGACTGAGTGGCCTTCTACATTGTTGTAACCCTGTTTCATAGCTTCGAAACGGTGGGTCTTACACCCCCATCCGATAACCGTAGTGAATTTGGTGCCATTACCGCATATTGAGGTCAAATACGGTTTGTGATTCTGGTACGTTTTTGGAAAGTTTATGGCTGGAACTTTGGCTTCTCATTTGACTGAGTTACAAGCTGTTTGGGCTTCCGACCAAAACATCAAACTTGTAGCCCTATATCAGAGCTTTCTAACGCCCTTGGAATTTCATGAATCGGATTTATAAAACCTGAGATATAGCCGAGCAAACAAGGCCTGCCCGTGAAAATGACCAGAAATCTGTTTTGGTCCTGATGACCAATTTCCGTTCCGAATTTGGATTGCCGACCTTCATGAAAGTTGTTCCATTTGGAATGAACTATCTAACTGCCAATCTTCAGCTCTTTTGACCATGTGTAGCATAGAAAACAGTTTGCACTCAAAACTGACCATTTGTGCATTGGCCAGATTTCGTAAGTGATTGTGTTTGGTTCATCTGGGACTAAAGCCTCCAGTTTCAGTTCTGGATGTCTTCATAACAGTTGTTGTTCATCCTTTAAGCTTCGATATGGCGTCTCATACGCCTTAATCCGATATTCGTAGCTCAACTTATGAGTAAACTAGAAACGAGTGTCAAATCTGCCGTTTCCGCTAACGGCCGTCTCCGTTTCCGTTCGTCATATTTACGTGCGCGCGTGCCGTTTTTGCCGTTTTGCTTGTTTTAGGCACGATAGTAGTCGTTTGCGATATGATGTGACACAATCTTCTATTTCAGACGGTGGTGAGCTGGGCGGAACTGGTGGGGCCCACTACTAGCTGTTCATTTCGATCCGACTTCGTACTTTTGCTATTTCAGTTTCTGGGTAAGTATTCAGGCCAGTTTGGTGTGTTTTCTTTGCTATGTGTTTGAGATATGTGAAAAGGGCACTTAGGCGAGGGTGTACTTTATCGCACTCGACCTAAACCCTAATTTGAATGTATAATTATACTTGGCATATGTATATGAACCTTTTGGAACCAAAACCCTTGAGCTTGTGGCTCGGGGCGACTTTCGAATAAAGTTTGTAAAGTTTGCAAAGTTTGTGATTTTGAATAATTTTGTGAAGTTTGTGAGTTTGGGGCGAACTCTTGACCTGGTTGGACTATTCGAGCCGGTAAGGGCTTGGTCGAAGGCAGTCCAACTTAGTCTGAGGTCACCAAGTTTGTAGGTTCATGTTATGAACCAATTTTGTGAATCCGGTTCACCGAGAAGGTGACCAAGTTTGTGACCCGAGCTTGTGACTCAAGCTCAAGTTTGTGATTTCGTTCGCCCGGGCAAGTTTGTGAGGTGACTGGCCAGTGAGGGTGATAAGGTGTCGGTGGGTGTACAAGTGAAGTTCTACGGACTATTATTTGCAGTCGACGGAGTGTCGGCAGGAGATCACGCATGGCATATGAGTTGGCTTTGGAGCCACCTGTATCCTTATTATGTGATGTTACTTTTCTGCTTTTGCTTTACTCTTATTGTGTAACTGTTATGTGAAATTTATGCTTTCGCCCCTGTTTACTTACTAAGCATATAGCTTACCCCATTCCTTTTGTTTTCCTTAGCAGGGGCCGACGCGGGGACTTTTGGCTCGTATACTAGTATAGTTAGATTGGCTTGTAATAGTTGAACAGTTAGGATGTTTGTTTTTGTTATGGTGGTTTGACTCGATACTTTTGGAGAATGTAATTATAACTCTTTTGGGATTGTATATATTGTATTTAGTGCTCTTTCGAACTTTAGGTTTTGAGTCCTGGCGCGAGCTAGGCAGGCGGCCCGCCGATACCCTTGGGTTCGCCCTTGGGAGAAGTGGGGTCGTCACAATTTGGATTGAGAGGCCTTCTACATTGTTGTAGCCCCTTAATTCCTGGATATCCCTGTAAATTTTCAGGATTAACGGAATGGTATAACCTGAGTTCTAAACGAAATACTCAGACCTGTTTTGACCGTCAAATTCTGTTCTGTTCTTATATCCGGACAGTTTACGACTGGAACTTTGGCTTCACGTTTGACTAGGTTACAAGCTGTTTGGGCTTACGACCAAAACACCAAACTTATAGCTCTATATCAGAGCTTTCTAACGCCCTTGGAATTTCATGAATCGGATTTATAGAACCTGAGATATAGCCGAGCAAATAAGGCTTGCCCGTGAAAATGACCATTTTCTTGGTCAGATTTGTTTCGGTCCTGACGACCAACTTCTGTTCCGAATTTGGATTGCCGACCTTCATGAAAGTTGTTCCATTTGGAATGAACTATCTAACTACCAATTTTTAGCTCTTTTGCCCATGTGTAGCATAGAAAACAGTTTGCACTCAAAACTGACCATTTGTGCATTGGCCAGATTTCGTATGTGATTGTGTTTGGTTCATTTGGGGCTGAAGCCTCCAGTTTCAGTTCTGGGTGTCTTCATAACAATTGTTGTTCATCCTTTAAGCTTCGATATGGTGTCTCATACGCCTTAATCCGATATTCGTAGCTCAACTTATGATTACAATAGAAGCGAGTGTCAAATCTGCCGTTTCCGCTAACGGCCATTTCCGTTTCCGTCCGTCATATGTATGTGTGCGCGTGCCGTTTTTGCCGTTTTGTTTGTTTGAGGCACGATAGTAGCCGTTTACGATATGATGTGACACAATCTTCTATTTCAGACGGTGGTGAGCTGGGCGGAACTGGTGGGGCCCACTACTAGCTGTTCATTTCGATCCGATTTCGTGTTTTTGCTATTTCAGATTCTGGGTAAGTATTCAGGCCAGTTTGGTGTGTTTTCTTTGCTATGTGTTTGAGATGTGTGAAAAGGGTACTTAGGCGAGGGTGTACTTTATCGCACTCGACCTAAACCCTAATTTGAATGTATAATTGTACTTGGCATATGTATATGAACCTTTTGGAACCAAAACCCTTGAGCTTGTGGCTCGGGGCGACTTTCGAGTAAAGTTTGTGAAGTTTGCAAAGTTTGTGAGTTCGTGGGCCCGATCTAAGACCTGTTTGGACTATTCGAGCCGGTTAGGGCTTGGTCGAAGTCAGTCCAACTTAGTCTGAGGTCACCAAGTTTGTAGGTTCATGTTATGAACCAATTTTGTGAATCCGGTTCACCGAGAAGGTGACCAAGTTTGTGACCCGAGCTTGTGACTCAAGCTCAAGTTTGTGATTTCGTTCGCCCGGGCAAGTTTGTGAGGTGACTGGCCAGTGAGGGTGATAAGGTGTCGGTGGGTGTACAAGTGAAGTTCTACGGACCATTGAGTGTGGTCGACGGAGTGTCGGCAGGAGATCACGCATGGCATATGAATTGGCTTTGGAGCCACCTGTATCCTTATTATGTGATGTTACTTTTCTGCTTTTGCTTTACTCTTACTGTGTAACTGTTGTTACGTGAAATTTATGCTTTCGCCCCTGTTTACTTACTAAGCATATAGCTTACCCCTTTCCTTTTGTTTTCCTTAGCAGGGGCCGACGCGGGGACTTTTGGCTCGTATACTAGTATAGGTAGATTGGCTTGTAATAGTTGAACAGTTAGGATGTTTGATTTTTGTTTTGGTGGTTTGTATAAGGACCCTTCTTAGGGTCTACCTTTTGCTGGTTATTGTTATAGTATATTAGAGCGGTTTGGCTTGATGCTTTTGAAGATGTAAATAGACTTTTGGTGGTTGTATATATTATGAATCGTGTTCTTGTGGCTTAGAAGAGTTTTATTAGCTTTAAGTTTTGAGTCCTGGCGCGAGCTAGGCAGGCAGCCCGCCGATACCCTTGGGTTCGCCCTTGGGAGAAGTGGGGTCGTCACAATTTGCACCAAGTAGAAGCTTGAAAATTGATGGAGTTCTCTTCCTTTTGGAGCTTGAGAGGGCCGGCTATGGTGAAGAAAGAATGAGGAAATTTTAATGAATTTTGAAGATATTTAACCTTTGGTCAAAAAAGTCAAAAATGTGAATAGTAAACCATAAAGTCCAACCAACCACCAAGTGACACGTGGCACCCTATTAATGCATGTCAATCCTTTTCTTTTCCTCTCACATCAATCATATCATACACTCTACTTATCTCGTAACACCCGATAAAGTTTACACAGTATCCGAAACTTAACCTTATTGACCGAATTTTTCCGAACTTTTCGCACTAGTGGGTCCCACGTCCAATATATATTCTTAATTTTCTAAAAACTCTCCAATACTAGAAAAATTATCTAAAAACTATAATTGCTCATAAAATCCCCCAAAAAAATATTTCTAAGCCAGAAAATGCAGAAAACATGCCATTAAAGGGAAAAAAAACCCTAGGGAAAAAATATTAGGGAAATACGGGCTCTCACAGAAAGGTTTCATTTAAATTCAAAGGTTTCATTTTCGGTTTGAACAGTGTCGGCCGGCCAGTCTCGGAAAAATGGTCACAGCTCATTGTAGGAGAGTCGGAATTAGGTTTTGTCAGTTGTGTTGGAAACTAGGTGCATAAGGTTAAATTTTTCTAGAAGAAACCATTTCCAAAATCCCAACATAAGTGGCTCCAAAATAAGAAACCAAATGAAATTTCTGGACTGCCACGGATGAACAGTACCGCCCAGGCAGCCAACTTCCACGACTCGCCACGGATCGCTCAAGACGAACCAGGAAATGAGCTTGGTACCGTTTTAAAGCTCTAAGAGTCTACTTTCAAACGCCACAAACGGCACTCAATTCCAATCAGTGAGTAAAACGTTATGGCCTTTACAAGATTGCTGGACAGAAAATTCTGGACCTTGTCCAGTTTTGTTCCTTTGCTTGTAACTCAAAATTTACTCAACCAAATTGGCTAATTTTTTGTAGACAACCTACACACACATAACCCAACATATATCACTCACTTTTGTAGCCAAAATATGCATGAAACATCAAGGCAAAAACCGGACAGCAACCCCTAAAATTTCGGTCAGCACACTTGAAATTTTCCAACTTTCACTCTTCTCATTATTTTCACCTTTTGCACATATCAAGTATTAAATCTAACTAAATAGGGCTTTAAAACATATCAATACTTCATAAATACACATGAATTAGGGCTGGACATTTCATCAAACACTTGGTGTGCATAATAACAATTCATCCACTACTTGTTTAATTCAAGGGGTTAACTTCCAATTCCAACCACAACAACTTGAAATTCATGATTAGAGCTTATAATAGATGATCTAACACATAAAACCCCCAATTTAAAGAGTACTTACCTTACTTGCAAGGTGCTCAAATCACCAAGAAATCCACCAAAGTAGAGGCTTCAAGGTTCGATTCACCACTAGAACCAAAGAGAGTTTGTTTACAAACCCTAAATTTCTCTCTTTTGGATTTTTACCCTTGATTTGTTTAGGTAAGAAAACCTTGTTTATGGAGCTCTCTCTCTCTCTCTCTCTTTTGGCTAAGGGTTCGGCCACTCTAAGGGAAAAAAAAAAGTTTGTTTAGCTTTTATTTTGTCCCTTAATCCTTAGTCATCAAGCTCATGGTCAAGGTTTTGCCACATGGCTTCATTAATAGCCTAACCTTTCTTAACCTTTGACTAATGGTCTTCTTAACTTTCCAAATGTACCAATAATTGTTAAACATCTCTAATCCCTCACAAAAAAATCTCTACTACTTAAGACAAGAACACTTGGACAAGTTCAAGTGGTGCATTAACTTAAACTAACTCAAGAAAATATTTTACTCCAAGTAAAATAAAATGGATTGTTATGCATGGAAATTATTATAGTATATAGAAAATGTATTGTAAGGGTATGTAATAAATGGTTTAGATCTTATAATAAGGCATGTAGTTTGGGGAAATTGTATTTTAAAAAATGAGGGTTCTCACACTCTACCTTCGCCGGATCTACTGCAATCCCCTCCTTCGAAATTACATGACCTAAGAAGGAAACCTTCTCCAGCCAAAACTCACACTTACTAAATTTGGCGTATAATTGGTGATCCCTTAGGGTTTGCAAGACTAATTTCAGGTGCTGCACATGCTCCTCCCGGGTTTTCGAATAGACCAAAATGTCATCGATAAACACAACGACAAATTGGTCCAGGTAGGGTTTGAAAACTCGATGCATCAAGTCCATAAAAGCAGCAGGGGCATTGGTTAGTGCAAAGGGTATCACGGCAAATTTGAAATACCCATACCGAGAATTGAAGGCAGTTTTAGGCACATCTTCTTTTCGGATCAATAATTGGTAGTACCCCTGTCGAAGGTTCAGTTTTGAAAAGACCACTGCACCTTGCAACTAGTCAAACAGCTCATCAATGTGGGGTAGTGGGTACTTATTCTTAACGGTTACGTTGTTCAACCCTCGGTAATCGATACATAGTCTCAAGGTCCCGTCCTTCTTTTCAACAAAGAGAACGGGTGCTCCCCAAGGAGATCCACTCTCACGGATAAAACCCCGCTCCAAATGGTCTTGCAACTGCAATTTCAACTCCTTAAGTTTAGCAGGTGCCATGCGGTATGGGGTCTTAGAGATAGGTGAAGTCTCTGGTAACAAGTTAATCTCAAATTCTATCTCTCTTTGCGGTGGTAGATTCACTAGTTCATCGGGAAACACGTCCGAATATTCGCTCACTACTGGAACATCTTCTACGTTTAACTTATTAGTGGGAGTGTTAACGAGAAAGGCTAAGAACCCTTGTGCCCCTCTACTCAATAGTTTCCTAGCCCGAATACCCGAAATCATTGCAGATGAGGTTAAACTGGCCCTCACATCTAACTTTAAGGTCGCCTCCCCCGGTATACGAAATTTCACTACTTTCCTTTTACAGTCAAGTTGGGCATCATACCTAGCTAACCAGTCCATGCCTAATATCACGTCGTACCCTTTAATAGCCAAACTTATCAAATTCCCCAGTAACTTCCTCTCTCCTGCCCAGATTTCACAGTTTACATACATTTTGCTAGTAACCAAACACTGGTCTCCCGCAGGCGTACTCACTTCTAGTTCATAGGACAGGTTTACAGGGGTTATATCAATACCACACATGAATTCAGGGTTAACAAAGGAATGGGTGGCACCAGAGTCTATTAAAATCCTAGTTAGACGGTGGAAGACAGGAATCGTACCTTCCACCACCTCCGCCGAATCAGGGACAGGACGTTGCTCGATAGAGTACACTCGGGCAGGCACCTTCGGTTTCGTCACTTCCACCTTTGATTACGCTGAAGTCGCATTAGAAGATTGTGTGGTCCCTCTCGCCTCTCGGGGTTGAACTAGACAGCTGGCTATCTGGTGCTCCGCACTCCCACAGCGTAAGCACTTATTTTCCTTTCTCCAGCAGTTATCCTCCGTGTGGTTCGGCTTCCCACAGAACCCACACGGCCCACGAGAAACAGTGGCGGAGCTCCCTTGTGAGGCACTCCTCTGTTGGCCTCGTCTCGTCTGGCCACCTCTTGGCGGAGTCCCTCTTGCCGTACCCAAAAATCATCTTCCTCCAGCTCCCCGACCAAATTTAGGAGGGGTACTCTTATCCCCCTGAGTAGAACTACCTCCAGAAAATCCACGTTTTCTAACTTGGAAATTCCGAACTTGAAGCCTTGTGTTCTCGGCTCGCAAAGCCTTATCCACCACATCACTGAAAGTGTTAATCTGGGTCACGGCTAAATCCTTTTGGATTTCCACATTTAGCCCCTGAATGAAACGTCGTACCCTTCTTTGTTCAGTCATAATAAGTTCAGGGGCAAACTTGGCTAATCGGGTAAACTGGCTTTCGTATTCAGCCACGGATTGGGTGCCCTGGCGAAGTCGGATGAACTCGTCCTCCTTCTTTTCTTGGATCAAGGGCGGAAAGTAATTTGCGTTAAATTCTATTACAAAGTTCACCCACGTTCTGGGTGTCTGCTCTCTTTCCCACTTGGTTCGAATAACATTTCACCAAGAGCGAGCGGCCCCTTCTAATTGGAAGACCGCAAAAGTAACCTGCCTCTCTTCGGAGTAATGTAAGGCCGCAAAGATGTCCACCATCTTCTCCAACCATCTTTCAGCCACATCGGGATCGGGCCCTCCAAGAAACTTTGGTGGGGAGAACTTTTGGAACCTTTCAAGAGCTCGATCCTCACTTTCTACGTGATTCCCAGGGTTTTCGGGATTCCTGACAGGTGGGTTAGGGTTGTGGCCCTGTTGTTGCACCACATGGGCCAGCAAGTCGGTCATTTGCTGCATAGCGGCAGCTATCTGGACATTTGGATCTACCCTAGGTTCAGGGTTTGGTCCAGTCGAGGTTTCCGCAGTGCCTCTATCAAAAGGTTGCCTATTTCCACGTCCACGGCCTCGTCCACTACGAGTGCCCTCCATGGTTCAAGTCACTCTAAGGTCGAGACACGTAATAACAATTAAAGAACCATACGGGCATAAACTTATAAACATCGGCAAATAATCAAAATAACACACAAGACATATATACACATAGAACATTCATACACATATGTTGCAAGCAGTCATACAAAAGCAGTCGGTCAAGGACATACAAAGAAATCCCATGTAACAAAAAGGGTCCTCCAAAAGATTATATACAAAGTTAGGCCAAAACAACTAACTAAGCGCTTTTCCTAACTATTCCCTTCGTGGGATCAAAAGTGGTTCAAAAGAGCTCTAGCCTAACTCCCTACGGAGGCCACAGACTCTCTCCCCTGGCTAGAACTAGGGGTACTCCCTTCGCCAGGTGTACTACTACTAGGAGCCACTACTTGCGCATTGGCGCCAATCACACCTTGGATTAGCGCCTCGCACTCGTTAATAATGCCTCCGGAACGGTCTCTAACCTCCCCGACGACATTAGTAAGGCGGGTGTTCACCACCTGCAACTGTTCCCTCAGAGCATTCAATCACTCCTGCTCCATAACTATGTCTCCTTGGAGCTCTCCAATCCGGTCAGCCTGCATCCTTAGGACGCCCCTCAGTCTAAGCGCCTCAGTGTGATCCCTCGCAGCGGCACTCCTAAGTCTCCTCCGTTCGTCTAGCACTGCCAAGACCACATGGTCAGCATAAGAGTAATACTGGCAACGCCTGCAGTGGCGGGTCCGGCTGGCAGTGTACCAAAGCCGGATCGGACCTCCCGGCCTCTCCTGGTAATCAATAACTCGTGGCCGCCTCTGAGGTGGCTCACCTCCACCCTGTCCACTCGTACCGGCCATAACCTACAAAGATAACAAAAGGGTTCTTATCTTAGACAACGTAAACATAATCGCACCTAACAGTACCTTAACACTTCCCTTACAGGTCCTGAGGAACAAAATTTCAAACTTGCCTAGGTCACTTCTAACCTAGGCTCTGATACCAACTGTGACAGCCCCACCTTCCCCTAGGGCGTACCAAAGGGGTTTGCGGACTGCCTGCCCAACTCTCGCCAGGACTATTAAGACTGTCGTATATAATCTAAAATGTTTCGGAAAATGTTAGCGCGCTCACGCGATTAAAATCGTAAAATGGGAAACGAAAATTAAAATCGTAAATGAATAGTGACTGCCACGTCACCGTCCAACTAGAATCCAATCGTATGTAGATCTCACCATATACCTCGGAGAAACATTCCCAAACCAAATAGGATACATGAACAGGGTTTAACAGTGTTATACACATATGTTTGTAATTTACAAATCAAAAGGGAGAAATTTAGATCAAAGTACATTTAGGGTTTTTCCAACCATCGAGGAGCTTTACAAAAGAATATATTCAAACTATATGAAAACTAGCTCAACTCGTGCTTCAAAACAATATAGTTCCCTCAAAAGTTATTCATATCCCTGTAAGGAAAACAAAGTAACGAGGGTGAGCTTACGCTCGTGAGGTACCAATAAGACACACCAATAAACACATTTTATCACATAGTGATTCTAAAGCTCATGAACAAAACAAGTCAATGAAAGGATACAATTGGCTCTCAAGAGCCACTTTCCACTGGTCGCACTTGATCTCCAACCCGTTGACACTCCGTCAACTTTTGAAGAGAAGAACATCCCGTAGATCCCCACTTTACTCCGTATCCTTTCCACCGATCACCCCCTTACCGGGCCCGAACACCTCACAGTAACAGAGAGAGTAATACTCGAGTATACCATAAGGTCGAGGAGTTAACACTCCACTCGACTACAGTGAACCCAAGGTCCCTTATCGATTCGCCCAAGCCTTTGCCGGCTCGATTCGATTAAAGACCAATGGGGTATGAGCTCAGATAGCACAGTTAAGTTGTCGGGCAAAGCCCTCAGCCATGTCAAATCATACATGTAGACAATTTCACATTTTGACAGTAACAGTAATACAGATAAGAGATCGAGACCGATAAAGTACACTCTCGTCTCATTCAAGCCATTCAAGTTCACATAACAAGTATAAGCAACCATTTAAGCAGTAGACCATATAATGGTACACTCACCAAGGTAAGTAAGCAAATTCACAAGTTCGCTTCAGACGTAGGTCCCGGGTCACCGGCACGACCTATACAACAAGAATATCACAATTAAGACTCGAACACGAGTCAAATCAAACCCACACGCTACCAAAAATAAGTCCCAAAACAACGTATAAGTGCATGGTCAAGCTAGGGACATGTGCGGAAATGAAGTTTAAGTTGAAAAGCAAAAGCAAAAGACAGTTTTGATGTTACTTAGCGGAACTGTCACAACTGGAGTTACACTTATCGGTTTAGGGTACAAGTTACACCGTTTCAAAGCTAAGAGAAAGGGCTACAATGTTGAAGAAGGACACTCAGTCCAGTTTGCAACGTATCTAGGTCAAATTTACCAAAACAACCCCAGATTTTCCAGTTCGCAGCTTACTGTGAAATTCAATGCGCAGTCCTGATTCATTCAATCATATCTCAGCACATACGACTCCAATTCAAGTGATTCCAAAGCCATCTGAAAGCTAAGATACCAGGCTATAATTCTTATGAAGACATCGACAACCAAATCGGTAGTATTCCCGGTCAAACTAGCCAATTACAGAAGCTGATTATCAGGTTCGGACAGAAACAGGGCAGCAGGGATTATTTCGGTCTTTTCATAGGCTACGTTGCTCCGATTGGGATGAACTTTTGCAGGCAACTATTAAACTTCATTTCCTACAACTGTTATGTTTTATCCTAAGGCTGATTCGGCCTCTATCATGCTCAAATAAATTCGGACAGAACAGGCCTGTTTGGAACCCTAATCTGGAATTTTAGTTTCAAACCAACAATTTTTCACAAACACTCACTTCCAACACAAACCAACTCCATCTTACACTATAACAAACCATTAATCCATGACTAAACAATAATTTATATATTAAAACAGAAAATCCTCAATAATTAGAAAAATTTGCACATCTCAACCATAAGTCATGAAATAATCCACAAACTAACATATTCAACCTTTATAAACCTCCAATTTCACATCATTCAGGACAAAAGAAAATTTCCTTGACAACTTACCTTTGTAACTCCAAGAAGCAAGACAACTAGAGCTTGTTCTTCACAAATGGCTCCACTCAACACCTTAAACTAGCTTAGCAACTCCCTTTTGTGGAGAAATTTGGAATTTAAACGGTTGGTTTGTGAGATTCAAGCAAGAAAGGAAGGAAAATTGAAGAAGCTTTCCCTTTTCTTTTCTCTCTAGTGGTTCGGCCAAGAAGGAGAAAATGGAAGATGATTTTTGGTCAAAATTAGTTTAGTAAAGGTAAAGAAAGACTAGTCAAATGCCAACCTCCAATCACAATGCAACATGTGCCCATTTCAAGCTTATCTCATTTCTTTTGTCTTGCAAGACTTAATTAACTAGCTAACCCCTAATTATCTCATAACACCATGTAATATAATCCATGTATACAAAGCTCCTCCAAATGAACCACATTTACCACACTTATCGCACTAGTGGGTCCCACATCCACTGTACACTTCTAAAATCTCATGAACTAACTTATACTAGAAAAATGATTTAAAAACTATATTTACTCATAAAAATTCCCAGAATATTCATATAAGAAAGAAGATACGGAAATTATACGCAAAAGACTAAAATAAATGCCTAGAAAATAGGAAAATTTCGGGCTCTCACTTAATCTAACAAAATATGAAATTCATTTATATTTTAAATACTGTAATAATTTGTGATTTACAAAATTAAATACGTTCTAAATAATCTAAACAATTAGAAGGATTTGAAAATATTTCAAATCCTTTATCAAATCTCTTAATCCAAAGGCAAGACCAACTTATCCCTTGACTAGAAATACAAATGACCGTTGTGCCTCATAACTGAAATGTTTTGTAAACTAGTAAAATCGGTATTCACAAAAAATTTTACCACTAAGAGTACTTTATAAGTGTATGTATAGTAGATTAATAAAAATAAACTGTCCCATTCTTCCTTGAGAACTAGTTGTAATGGTGCCTAACACTTGCATGTCAGGTTGCCCAGATCAATAAATTGTTTGTATTGTATTGTTTTTTATTAATTAATTAATAACACAAAAGATTGATATGGATTGGATATATGAAAAAGAGGTCTTTTTTGCCAACATTAGCGGAAGTAACATATAATATATTGCACTCTTTGGTATTGGATACAACAAGAGTGAAATGTTTATTTATGTAATATTTATATATTTACCCAAGGACGAAAGGATTTTTGTTTATTGCTAGTCTGGTGCAAATGCAAGTATTTGCTGAAACTAATGTCTGAGTTGTTATGCTTGAGGGCTATTTGGATGGTATGAGATAATAGTTGTTTCTCATTAAGATTTTCGTAGAAATTAAAGCTGTTAATAGCTAACAATTTTCCATTTTGTATTAGCCATATCTAGTGGATATAGTAACTGTTTATTTGTACTGAAGGAAAAAAGCAAGTACTTATTGCATTACCATGATGATGGATAAGATTTGGTCTGTTGATTATAATGATTGGATGTTGATTGGATAAGATTAGGGTTCATTGATTGTGAGTCATTGGCTGCTGTAAGAGGTGAATTAAGTTGTTCACAAATTAAGCAAATAGTTGCAAATTTTTGCCCAATTTTTTTTTGTCCAAAAATAGTCTGACTGTGAGGACCCGTAAATTTTTCTTATTTTTATATTATTTTATTTTATTTTCTCATATGCATTTTCTTCATTATACCTTATTATATTGATTTTTTCCAGACATTTTATAAGTGAGCAGAGTTTTTAAATCATTTTCCTAGTTTAAGTTAGTTCATATTCAGTTTGAAGTGTATTATGGATGTGGGGTCCGTTAGTGCGCTAAGTGCGATAAATTTTTGCCGATTAATTGAAGTTTTGTATAAAGGAATATTACTGTACAAGGTGTTAGGAGACAATTAGAGGTTAGTTAGATAAATTACCATTGGTAGACAAAAGGATAAGATTAAAACCCTAAAGGACCATTTGTCACAAAACCATTGGACCTTGACTTTTGACCAAGATTTTTTTTGATCTTTATCTTGGAAAAAATCGGACAAAATTTCTTCATTTCTTTCTTCCTCTTGGACCTGAGAATGCTGTATATGTACGTTACAAGCAGTTAATAAGTTGTTACAACTTATTGAGGAGGTTGTACAGGCACCATTGATGCTTCACTCTTTTCAAACTTAGACAAGTGGATTATAATTGTAATCGCATCTAGTGTTAGTAGTCATCAATAGTTTGTATTGGGTTGTATAAAATTGTTAGGAAATTATAAAGTTGGTAGAAAATTGAAATAACAATTTTACAATAGAATTGAACGTGTTTTTTTGTGATCAGATATTTTTCACTAAATCTACCATAACAGTTGAATGGCTGTCGTGATATATATACCATTCTACTACATTCAATTGCATACCCTAATAACATATTTATTGGCATAGATCGCATCGCCAAAGGTAAGATGTATCAGATAACACAATCTAAAGTACAAATTGTCTTCATTTTGTTACGATGCTAAATTTGAATTATTATTGGGGTATTTTTATAAAAACATTATCATTGAGGCCATTTGTTTTGCATCGCTTGAAGAATTTAGCGCACTATTGACATGATATATCACAGGCACATCAATTGGTATTACAAGTTTTTAGGTTAATTCAATTATGGTCAAGCCAGGTCACGAGCACATGTTGGTAATAGTTGCGCATAAGAAAATGATTCCTTGGAGAACTAATTTGTAATGTTAAAATGAAATTTTACAATGCAACAAAAAAGAAGAACGAACAGTACATAATAGGTTACAACCAGTTAGGTATATGTTACTGTTACGTTACAACTAGTTACAAATGTTTAACAGGCATGATTAATATCCAAATAGGGTAAGCAATTTGTTTGAATATAGTTTTATCGCTACCCTGATGAACATTGGACTACATCTCTTGTTATCAGTCGTATCCGATACAACACCTGGGAACGCCATCATCCATTAGACAATCGGGTATATACCTTTGAAAGTCATCGTCGTTTGATTCAGTAAAGTCAGATAGGTCCGGGTCGGATATTAGCATGGGATCTGCTAAAATGTGCTGAACATCAAATTCTTTTCTAATACCATGTCTTTTTGCGGCCTGAATCTCGTGGAACCTGTGAAGCTTACGCTTCATCTGCATAACTTCTCGTTGTAGTCTATGTAATACGCTTGCATCATTGGCTTGTGGTCCTATAACAAGATCCACTGACCTTTCTTCTTAGGACGCGGAGGCTATGCCAGCGACAAAATACCTCTAATTCCATTCTTCGCTCACGAACAGGTTCCCATATAGGTTCATGGTCCATAACGAAATAACCAGATGGTAGATGATCGTTGACGCTATTTTTAAAATTGTGGCCAGCTAGTCCCAGAGAGTTGTTGGTGTTAAGTGGAGCGTTCCTGAATTCGCGTTTAGTACCATATAAAATCCTCCTGTCTGGTGTTTCGTACTTGCTTAGGGCATTTCTTGGACCCAACGATACTTTTCGTCTTTTTTGCCGAACCTTTGATGGTGAGCTTGTATGAGATCCTTCGTTTGTGGGTTGCATGACTATGCTAATACCTACTACTTTTTGGTTGAATGAAAGGAAGGATCTACTGATAAAGTATTGAGGGGCAGATACCAAAGAGATAGAAATTTTTAACGGAGCACCTGTTTCAGACCATGCATAGTAAATGGTTTCTTTTGGCAACTTGAACAACTGCTTGCTGTGTCATTTCATGCAATTCTCCACGGGATAGTACTCCTGGGTGTGCAGATGAAGGCATGGCAACCACCTATTAATGAGAGAATAGACTCAACGATTGGTCAAATGTATAGTGTGTGGATGAAATAATGGTTCAATTCGATCCTTGTGGTAATAGTAGAGGGTTCGGCCTTTAATATGGTTGTCAAGAGACCGAATAAACCTTTAATATGTTACAACTTATTCATGTGGTTGTACAGGCACTTTCGATGTTTCACTCTGTTCAAACTTAGACAAGTGGGTTAAAATTGTATTAAGAAGAGTAATACAATTGGCAAATAGAGGCACTTGAATAGGTATATGTTACTATTAAAACGCATTATGGTGTCCCAATAGTTTCACATGACCATATGTTAGTAATTGTTTCGGCAATGAATATGATAGTACTAGGAGACAACTACTTACCCATGTTCAATATAAGTTTTATAATGCAACAAATAGTCGTAACGAAGAGTACAGAATGAGTTACAACCTGTTAGGTGTGTATTACAATATGTTACAGCTATTGTTATTACAACTAGTGATGTTACAGCTAGTGATTTTACATCCTGTTACACAGTTATATAGGAACTTGTTGAGATACGATGAACCTTTGTCTTTCTCTTGTTTGTGCCATTGCCCTTGGCCCAAACAATAATTCCTCCCCCCTACATATTAAATTTCTTAGACACTTAATTACGTGTCTAATGAGAATATAGAGATGATCGTTTCGAACCCCAAAACAATTGATGTAGCGAGACCTTCTCGAACATCTTATTGAAATAGCGAGATCTTCTCGAACATCATGCAACCCATTGGCTGCTATTTGGCTCCCAAGAACTTGGAATCCGTGTGAACACTCTAGTAATGAGACTGTGTGACGCCCCCACTTCTCCCTAAGGCGAACCAAAGGGTATCCGCGAGACGCCTGCCCAGGTCTCGCCAGGACTCACTACAATCCACAATTCAAAAGCTCGGAATACTTCAATAATACTTCAAATAACTTCAATACATAATAAAAGTACTCCAAAATATCTCACACTTACAATTAATCAGCTCTCAAACTTAATACAACCCAAAAGAATATTTACTACAGCCATCTGCTGTAATACAACTTAAAGTCTTCAAACGAAAGCAATCTAGTACTATTCACGAGCACTCTTGGTCTCGAACCCTGTTAAGGAAAACAAAATCATGGAATGAGTTACACAGCCCAGTGAGGTTCCAAGACACTCTAACAGTTCTACTAAATCAAGTAATTGAGCATACCGCATGTATGGTTCAGGGTTGCACGTTGACATATGAACATGAGACAATTATCATTCTACGAGTAATTTGAGCATATCACAGGTATAGCACATTTGCATGAAACGGTTATCATTATGTAAAATAAGCACACATTGAAGGATACGGTGTTCCATTGAAACTATTTCGGTCAACTGCACCTTATAACTTCCGGTCCCCACGGTACTGTCTGGCCATCGCCTTATCCCTCCAGTGGTAATACTCGAGTATACCGAAACTGTGAGACCCCGTAACTTTTCTCAGTTTCTAGGTTTTATTTATTTAATTGCATGTTCTTTTTGCATTTTCTTTATTAGAAAAATTTTCTAGATAATTTTTATGAGTAAATATAGTTTTTAGATGATTTTTCTAGTATCGGGTAGTTTTTGAGAAATTAAGAACGTATACTGGACGTGGGACCCGCAAGCGCGAAAAGTTCGGAAAAATTCGGCCAGTTAGGTTAAGTTTTGGATACTGGGTTTAATTTACCGAGTGTTATGAGATAATTAGAGGTTACCAAGTGGATTGGTGTGACAGGAACAAAGAGATAGCCATGCATTAAATGAAGTGACAAGTGTCACTTGGAGAGAAAGTCTTACTTTTGACCACTATTCACCCTTTTACCAAATAACTCAAAAAATTGACCCAAAAATCACCCAAAATTTGCAAGCTTGTGGCCGGCCATCTCCAAGGAAGAAAGAAAGGAAAAGCTCTCCAATTTTTTGCTCCAATTTTGCTCAAATCCAACAAACCAACCGTTTAATCTTGCATTTACTCCATAAAAACCCTTAAGTGAGTGGTTGTGAGGTGATTAGTGAAGTTGTTTGGAGGATTAAGGTGCTAAGTTGTTCTTGTTCTTGGGTTGTTAAGGTGAGTAACTAAGGGACCTTTCTTGCAACTCAATAATGCTTAATTATTGACATATGTAAGATGAAGTGATGATTTTGGGTGTTGTTTTATGACTTTTGGTAGAATTTGGTGCATTTTCTATTTAATCATGATTTTTTCTGTTTTCATATGATTATTATGGTGTGGCTTTGTATGATGGTTGGAAATAATCTTAAATGAAGGTAGAGGGTGTAAGTTGTGGCTAATTGTGTGAGAACCCGTAATTTTTCCCTTTTCTAGGTTTTATTCGGGTTACTGGCATGTTTTCTGCATTTTCTTTATTCAAAAAGTTTCTAGATAATTTTTATGAGTAAATATAGTTTTTAGGCGAGTTTTCTAGTATTGGTTAGTTTTTAAGAAATTAAGAGCGTATACCGGACGTGGGACCCACTAAGGCGAAAAGTTCGGAAAAATTTGGCCAACTAGGTTAAGTTTTGGATACTGGGCTTAAATTATCGGGTGCTAGGAGATAATTAGAGGATACCTTATGGATTAGAGTGAGAGGGAACAAAAGGATATTCATGCATTTAATGGGGTGACAAGTGTCACCATATGATTAAATCTTGCCATTTTGACCACTATTCATGCCTTTACCAAATTAATATCAAAATTCACCAAAAATTCACCATTTTTCTCCCTTTCTTGGCCGGCCTCTTCAAGCAACAAAAGAAAAGAAAACTCTCCACAATCTTGTCTTCAATCTTGCCCAATCTTTCAATTAAACCGATTAATCTTCCAATTACTCCATAAAACCTCTTAGTTTGGTGGAGTTAAGCTTGGTGGTGAAGTGGTTTGGAAGCTTAAGGTGTTAAGTTGCTTCTTTTTTGACTTGGCAAGGTGAGTGGTGGAGGAACTCCTTTTCTCTCTTCAATAATGCTTAATTAGTGGTTAATGTGAGCTTAAGTGATGATTTTAGTGGTTATTTGTGATTTTTGGATGAAATTTGTGAAGTTTTATAATTATTGGTGATTTTTCTGTTTTCGTATGATTATTATTATGGGATCATGTATGATGATTGGAAATGATATTTAAGGCAGCTAGAAGGTGGAAAAAGTGGTTAATTGCAGGAAATTTCTGTTTCGGAAGAAATTTGGAAAGTTAGGGTTTCATGTTCTTACATTCTGCCTGGCACTGTAGCTCATAGTTAGAGGCCGAATTGGCCTTGGGTTAAAACATGAAAGTTGTAGGGAATGATATTTTAGAGATGTCTGAAAACTTTCAGGTCAATCAGAGTAACGTAGATTGAGAAAAGACTGAAATACCCTTGCTGCCCTGGTTCTACCCGAATTTGATAATTGCGTCTGTAATTGGGTAATTTGGTTGGGAATGCTTCTGATTTGGTTGTTGGTTCCTTCTGATTAATTGTATCCTTGTATCTTAGCTTTCGTATGGCTTTTGAATCACTTGATTTGGACTTAGGTAGCCTGACTTATGATGTTTGAACCAGAATGTGGTTTGTGAACCTGTTTTCGCGGTTCTGGTTTAGTATCTTGCATTTTTGACCTAGTTACACTCGAAAATGGGCAGAGTATCCTTCTTCAACATTGTAACCCTATCTCTTAGCTTCGAAACAGTGTATCTTTCACCTTCATCCAATAATCGTAGTGCCAATGGTACCAAAACCGTTTTTTTTGGGTTAGAACTTAATGCCATTTCTGAATTTTCCTGGTTTACTCTAGTGCTTATACATTCTAGTGGAACCTTATTTTGGTGGTGTTTGGAATTGGTGATGACTTGTAATTGAGCCTTATTATGCTTATTTGAATGTTCTAGGCCGTGACGGTGGTGCAAGACGCTCTTAGGCGGAAGTGCATGAAATATCATTTGCTTGATTGGTGAGTGTACCGCTAACTTGTTGTTTACAATGTGGCTTTGGTAAATGTGAACTTGATGCCTTGAAGGCTTATTTGCTTCGTTGAACTTAATTAAGTGAGGGTGTACTTGATCGCCCTCACCCATTTGGTATCTCATATGACTGTCTACTGTTTTACTGCAATGACTGAATGATACATGAAATACTGAATTGATTCATGAATTTGGTGTCGCTTGGATGAGTATCCAATGACCATTACTGATACGACTGAGCTCAACCCCATTGGTAGTCGATTGGATCGAGCCGGCGAGGGATTGGTCGCGAAAATTGA
This sequence comes from Coffea arabica, assembly GCF_036785885.1. Classification (NCBI taxonomy): domain Eukaryota; kingdom Viridiplantae; phylum Streptophyta; class Magnoliopsida; order Gentianales; family Rubiaceae; genus Coffea; species Coffea arabica. The sequence continues at coordinate 25,387,970 of NC_092317.1, forward strand.
CGAGCCATGGGGACTGTTATATGGAATCTTGTAGTAGTGAGACTCTTGATTCCGGTATACTCGAATATTACCAAATCTCTACTGTTTGGAGTTCGGGCCCGGTAGGGGTATGTTGGGTGGAAGGAATGGAAGTAAAGTGGAACCTACGGTTGGTTACTCTTAAACATTGACGGAGGGTCAATGAGATCCGATCAAGAATGCAAAAGAGGAAAAGGGCTCTTGAGAGCCGCCCGTATCCTTTTATCACCACTATTGATGTGTGCCTTTGCTTACTTTTGATGTATTGGAATGAAAAGCTTGATGCTTATATGAACTTGGTTGCTTGAGTGGTATTATCTCACTGGACGTAAGCTCACTCTATTCCCTTTTGTTTTCCTTACAGGAAAATAAATACTTTTGGACTGGATTTGATAATGAGTTGCCGAATTGAGCTAGATGGACATATCTTTTGCATTGCTCCTTGATTGAAACCCTAAATGTACTTTTGGGTCCGTTTCTCTTTTGATTTGGCAAACCGTACATGTATCCACTTTTGAATAACTTTTGTATGCCACTTGGGATTGTATATACTTAATTTCGACATGTAAATATTTGCTTGATGTTTGGTTGGGTTTTGACGTGTCAGTTACTATTCATGACCGACTCCGGTTTCATTTTTTTTATTTTGACATTTTGACTTGTTTACGCGCGTTTGTATGTTCCGGAACGTATTAGATCGCTCTAAACTGAACCGTTAGTCCTGGCGAGAGATGGGGAGGCAGTCCGCTAACCCCTTTGGTTCACCTTAGGGGAAGGTGGGGCTGTCAAAAATTGCGGAAAATTTCCGCATTGAAAGGAAATTCTGGAAATTAGGGTTTCAATTCAACCATTCTGCCCGGTACTGTTCCTCATAGTTAGAGGCCGAATTAGCCTTGGGTTAAAACATAAAAGTTGTAGGGAATAATAATTTATAGATGCCTAAAAAATTTCAGGCCAATCGGAGCAACATAACCTATAAAAAGACTGAAATACCCCTGCTGCCCTGTTTCTGTCCGAACTTGGTAATCAGCTTTGGTATTTGGTTAATTTGATTGGGAATACGATTGATTTGGTTGTTGATGTCTTATTAAGAAATATATCCTGGTATCTTAGCTTTCGGATGGCTTTGGAATCACTTGAATTGGACTTAGGTAGCCTGACTTATGATGATTTAACCAGAATGCGGTTTGTTAACCTGTTTAAACGGTTCTGGTTTGGTATATTGATTTTTTGACCTAGTTTTCCTACAAACTGGACTGAGTGGCCTTCTTCAACATTGTAGCCCTATCTTTTAGCATCGAAACGATGTATAGTATACATCCATCAGATACTCGTAGTGCCAGTTGTGTCCAATACGCTTAATGGCATCAAAACTGTTTTTAGGTCTTAGAGCTTAACTTGCATTTCCGGATTTTCCCTAACTTACTTTGGCACTTATACGTTTATTTGGAGCCTTATTTTGGGAGTATGTGGATTAGGGTTATGACTTGTAATCGAGTCTTATTGTGATTATTTGAATATTTTAGGACGTGACGGTGGTTCACGACGCTCTTTGGGCGGAAGTATATGAAATATCATTTGCTTGCTTGGTGAGTATACTACTCACTTGTTGTTTACAATGTGGCTTTGTTATATTTGAACTTGATGCTTTGAAGGCTTATTTGCACTGGTGAAACTGATTAAAGTGAGGGTGTACTTGATCGCCCTCACCCCTTTTGTATTATATATGACTGTTAACTGTGGTATTTGAATAGTACATGAAATACTGGATTTGGTGTCGTATGGACGAGTATCCAATGGCCACGACTGATACTACTGAGCTCAACCCCATTGGTAGTCGATTGGATCGAGACGGCGAGGGCTTGGTCGTGAAAATTATCGAGCCATGGGGGACTGTTATATGGAATCTTGTAGTATGAGACTCTCGATTCCGGTATACTCGAGTATTACCAAATTTACACTGTTTGGAGTTCGGACCCGGTAGGGGTATGTTGGGTGGACCGAATGGAAGTAAAGTGGAGCCTACGGTTGATTACTTTGTAAACATTGACGGAGGGTCAATGAAGTCCGATCAAGTATACAAGCGAGGAAAGGGGCTCTTGAGAGCCGTCCGTATCCTTTTACCCGTTTTGTTAATGTGTGATATTGGTTTACTTCTTTATTGAACGCTTTATGCCTATATGAAATTGGTTGCTTGAGTGATAGTATCTCGCTGGGCGTAAGCTCACTCTATTCCTTTTGTTTTCCTTACAAGAATATAAACACTTTTGGAAAGTCCATGAATGTTGGTTGCCGAGTTGAGCTTATGTGAATGAAATTTTGAATAGCTCCTTTTGAGCAAACTCTAAGCGCATTTTGATCCAACCAAAAATGTTGAGTTGTAATTTGTAAACCGTACTTGTATAAACTGTTGGACAACTTAGGTATGCCCTTTTGGTATGTAAATGCTAAATTTCAAGATGTATATGTTTGATTGATGCTTGGTTGGATTTTGACGTGTCGGTTACTATTCATGGCCGACTCTGTTTTCATTTTTTTTATTTTGTAATTTTGACTTGTCTAAGCGCGCCTGTATGTTCCGGAATGTTTAGACCGTATTGAATTGTCCCGTTAGTCCTGGCGAGAGCTGGGCAGGCAGTCCGTTAACCCCTTTGGTTCGCCTTAGGGGAAGGTGGGGCTGTCACAGGTGGTATCAGAGCCTAGGTTTGAATTGGCCTGGGCGTGTTAGAAAGGCTCGACTTGAGAATTATTTTGATTATGTTCCTTAAGGTTATTTACAATTATTTACTATTTTGGTGTAGGATGGACGGACGTGGTGAGCCTAGTGATAGCCCTCCTGGTGAACGACCCCGTGGAGTGCTCCCAGTGATCCCATACCAGATACGGCCAAGAGGGGCCGTCGTGCGTTGGAGCCCGGCTAACCGCCTCCGACGGTGTGAGTGTCGCCATACCTACGCCTACCCTAACACCTTAGTGTTGGCCGTGGCCGAGGAACGGAAGGAGCTGGCCAAAGATAATGCTAGGCTCGAGGCCGAGGTGAATCAGTTGAGGGCGGCCAACGAGAAACAAGCCAAGCGAATTAAGGATCTAGAGTACGATGTGCTCGAGTGTGAGGATAGAGTGGACGACCTCTGCGCTCAACTTAGGGAGACACGTGAGCGTGAGAGTAAGCGAGCTCGGAAGGTTAGGGTTCGAGCCGCGTCGATCCTGAACCTCTGCGCCGACGTGCTCGAGAAGGTGAGCGACGAGGCGTCGTGCACAGGGGCCGGGACAGGAAGTGAATCCACCCTGTCGGGTGGGTCCACTAGCCCGACGACGGACTAGGTTGTGACTCCTAGGATCTTTTGGGATAGTTTTGTTTTTGTATATAGGACGGATGGGGAAAAGAGCCTTAGCTAGCCGTTTTGTACGTTGGACTAGCTACGTGTATATTATTTTTGATAAGGCCATTCCCTGGTGGATTGTCTATGTTTATACTTGACTTGACTGTACTTGATTTGACTGTACTTGGCTTGACTGGTTGTTGATATGTGTGTTGTTTGATTTTGTTTGGAATGTATATAGATGTGTTTGTAAAAGCTTTTGGGATTTTACTTACATGCCTTGTTATTTTATTGTTCTAGTACGTTTGCCTAAATCAAATAGATTTCATGGAAGGCACGCGTAGTGGACGGGGACGTGGGCGCGGGAGTAGGCAACCTACGTCGGACCAGGGTGCTGGGGAAACCTCATCAGGACCTAACCCTGAACCGAGGGCTGACCCCAATGTGCAAATAGCTGCCGCCATGCAGCAAATGACCAACCTGCTGGCACAAGTGGTGCAGCAACAAGGCCTAAACCCAAACCCTAATCCTGAAAACCCGGGCAACCACGTCGAAAGCGACGATAGGGCACTTGAGAGGTTCCAGAAGTTCGCCCCACCGAAGTTTATTGGGGGCCCGACTCGGATGTCGCCGAAAGGTGGATTGAGAAAATGGTAGACATTTTCGCTGCCCTGCACTACACCGAAGAACGGCAGGTGACTTTTGCCGTTTTCCAGCTGGAAGGGGCGGCCCGTTCCTGGTGGAATGTCATTTGACAAAAATGGGAGCGGGAACAAACACCCAGAACTTGGGTGAATTTTATGAGAGAATTCAACGTGAAATTCTTCCCTCCTCTAGTTCAAGAGAGGAAGGAAGATGAGTTTATTCGACTCCGCCAAGGGGCTCAGTCTGTAGCAGAGCACGAAAGCCAGTTCACGCGCTTATCCAAGTTTGCCCCTGAGTTGATTATGACGGAGCAACGGTGGATCAGGCATTTTATCCAGGGTTTGAAAGTGGAGATTCAGAAGGACCTTGCGGTGGCCCAGATTAACGCTTTTAGCGAGGCCGTTGAGAAGGCGCAACGGGTAGAAAATGCTAGGCTTCAAGTAAGGAACTTCCAGGCTAAGAAACGAGGCTTCCCTGGGAGTAGTTCAGGACAAGGGGAGAAAAGTGCTCCTCCCAAGTATGGACGGGGGTCTGGAGGTGGACGGCAGATGGGAGTAGGCAGAGGAACTCCAGCGAGAGGTAGCCAAGCTGGGCGAGGTCAAAGAGGCCATTTTGAAGGAGGCTCAACTTCAGCATCTCGTGGTCTCTGTGGGCATTGTGGGAAGCCAAACCACACGGAAGATAATTGCTGGAGGAAGGAAAGGAAATGTTTACGCTGCGGGAGTGCAGACCACCAATTGGCCACTTGTCCGGTCCTAAAACAAGATGGAAAGGGGAGCCAACAACCGTCGAGGACCAATTCCGGACCAACTAAAGGAGAGGGGACGAAACCTAAGGTCGCGGCTCGAGTGTATTCGTTAGAGCCCCAACAGGTTCCAGATTCCTCCGAGGTCGTAGAAGGTACGATCTCTGTATTCCACCGCTTTGCTAAAGTTTTAGTAGATCCAGGTGTCACTCATTCCTTTGTTAATCCTGATTTCATGTGTGGCATCGATATAAAACCTACTAGTTTACCATACGACCTAGAAGTTAGTACCCCTACGGGGAATCATCGGCTGGTTACTAGTCTGGTTTATAAGGATTGTGAAGTTTAGGTAGGAGAGAAGAGGTTATTAGGAGATTTGATAAGTCTGTTCATCAAGGGGTATGATGTGATTCTGGGCATGGACTGGTTAGCTAAGTATAATGCCCAACTAGATTGTAAGAAGAAAGTGGTGGAGTTCCGTATTCCTGGGGAGGCGACCCTAAGATTGGATATAAGGGGTAGGTTAGCCTCATCTGCTTTGATTTCGGGCTTTCGGGCTAGAAAACTGCTAAGTAAAGGGGCACAAGGATTTTTAGCCTTTCTAATCAACACCCCCACAGATAAAGTGAAGGTAGAGGATGTACACATAGTAAGGGAATTTCCGAATGTATTCCCTGATGAGTTAGTAGCTCTACCTCCGGAAAGAGAGATAGAATTCAAGATAGACCTGCTACCTGGAACCTCACCTATCTCCAAAACCCCATACCGGATGGCCCCTGCGGAGCTGAAGGAGCTAAAATTTCAATTACAAGACCTTTTAGAGCGGGGGTTCATTCAAGAGAGTGGGTCTCCTTGGGGAGCCCCTATGTTGTTTGTAAAGAAAAAGGACGGAAGTTTGAGGATGTGTATCGACTACCGGGGCCTGAACAATGTCACGGTTAAGAATAAGTACCCACTGCCCCACATTGATGAGTTATTTGACCAACTGCAGGGAGCAGTGGTCTTCTCAAAACTGGACCTCCGACAGGGGTATTACCAGTTGTTGATTAGGAGAGAGGATATTCCGAAAACCGCTTTTAACTCGAGATATGGGCATTTCGAGTTCGCAGTTATGCCCTTTGGACTAACCAATGCTCCTGCCGCCTTCATGGACTTAACGCATAGGGTTTTTAAGCCCTATTTGGACTGATTTGTCGTTGTTTTTATTGATGACATCTTGGTCTACTCCAAAACTCGTGAGGAGCATGAGCAGCATCTGGGAGTTGTGTTGCAGACCCTAAGGGAGCATCAATTATATGCCAAGTTCAGTAAGTGCGAGTTTTGGCTGGAGAAAATTAGTTTCCTAGGGCACGTAATTTCCCAATAAGGCATCTCGGTTGACCCAGCGAAAGTAGAGGCTGTGACCAATTGGAAACGGCCAGAAAACCCTACGGAGATTCGTAGTTTTTGTGAGAACCCGTAATTTCTTTCTTTTTCCTAGGTTTTAGTTTTTTTAATTGCATGCTTTTCTGCATTTTCTTTAGTAGGAAAATTTTCCAGATAATTTTTATGAGTTAATATAGTTTTTCGATAATTTTTCTAGAATCGGATAGTTTTTGAAAAATTAAGAGTATATATCGGATGTGGGACCCGCTAGTGCGGAAAGTTCGGAAAAATTCGGCCAATTAGGTTAAGTTTTGGATACTGGGTTTAATTTACTGGGTGTTATGAGATAATTAGAGGTTACCAAGTGGATTGGTGTAAGAGAGACAAAAGTTAGGCAAGCAATTAATGAAAGTGATAAGTGTCACTTAGAGATTCATTACCATTTTTTACCACTATTCATTTTCTTACCAATTTATCAAAATAACTCAAAAAGTTGACCCAAAAATCCCCAAAATTTGCAAGCTCATGGCCGGCCCTCTCTAAGGAGAAAAGAAAAGAAAAGCTCTCCAAAATTTTGCTCCAAACTTGCTCAATCTTCAATTTCAACCGGTTACATTTGTAATTGCTCCATAAAACTCCTCCACTTAGTGATTTTGAGGTGATTGGTGAAGTTGTTTGGAAAGCTAAGGTGTTGAATTGCTTCCTTTCTTGTGTTATAAGGTGAGTGACTAAGGAACTACTTTTTTCCTTCCAATAATGTTTAATTAGTAACTTATGTGAGTTGAGGTGATGATTATTGGTGCTATTTCATGATTTGGGTTGAGATTGATGACATTTTTCTATTTAATCATGTGATTTCTGTTTTAATATGATTGTTATGGTGTAGCCATGTATGATGATGGGAAATGATATAGAATGAAGCTAGAAGGTGTATATGGAGGTTAATTGCAAGAAATTTCTGCTTTGGAAAGAAATTTGGAAAGTTAGGGTTTCATGTTCTTACATTCTGCCTGGCACTGTAGCTCATAGTTAGAGGCCGAATTGGCCTTGAGTTAAAACATGAAAGTTGTAGGGAATGATATTTTAGAGATTACTACAAAATTTCAGGTCAATCAGAACAATGTATCTTGTGAAACGACCGAAATACCCCTGCTGCCCTGGTTTCACCCGAACTTGAGAATTGCTTCGGTAATTAGTTATTTTGGTTGGGAATACTTCGGAATTGGTTGTTGAGGTCTTCTGATTAATTGTATCCGTGTATCTTAGATTTCAGATGGCTTTGGAATTACTTGATTTGGACTTAGGTAGCCTGACTTATGAGGTTTGAACCAGAATGCGGTTTGTGAACCTGTTTTTACGGTTCTGGGGTAGTATATTGCATTTTTGACCTGGTTACACTCGAAACTGGACAGAGTAGACTTCTTCAACATTGTAACCCTATCTCTTAGCTTCGAAACGGTGTATCTTGTACCTCCATCCGATAATCGTAGTGCCAATGGTGCCAAAACCACAAAATGATGTCAAAAACTGTTTTTTTTTTGTCAGAGCTTAATGCTATTTCCGGATTTTCCTGGTTTACTCTAGTGCTTATACATTCTAGTGGAACCTTATTTTGGTGGTATTTGGCCTTGGTTATGACTTGTAATTGAGTCTTATTATGCTTATTTGAATGTTCTAGGCCGTGACGGTGGTGCAAGACGCTCTTAGGCGGAAGTGCATGAAATATCATTTGCTTGATTGGTGAGTGTACCACTCACTTGTTGTTTACAATGTGGCTTTGGTATATGTGAACTTGATGCCTTGAAGGCTTATTTGCTCCGTTGAACTTAATTAAGTGAGGGTGTACTTGATCGGCCTCACCTATTTGGTATCTCAGATGACTGCCTACTGTTTTACTGAAATGAATAAATAATACATGAAATACTGAATTGGTTCATGAATTTGGTGTCGCTTGGACGAGTATCCAACGACCCTTACTGATACGACTGAGCTCAACCCCATTGGTAGTCGATTGGATCGAGTCGGCGAGGGCTTGGTCGTAAAAATTGACGAGCCATGGGGACTGTTATATGGAATCTTGTAGTAGTGAGACTCTTGATTCCGGTATACTTGAGTATTACCAAATTTTTACTGTTTGGAGTGCGGGCCCGGTAGAGGTATGTTGGGTGGAAGGAATGGAAGTAAAGTGGAGCCTACGGTTGGTTACTCTTAAACATTGACGAAGGGTCAATGAGATTCGATCAAGAATGCAAACGAGGAAAAGGGCTCTTGAGAGCCGCCTGTATCCTTTTATCACCACTATTGATGTATGCCTTTACTTACTTTTGATGTATTGGAATGAAAAACTTGATGCTTATATGAACTTGGTTGCTTGAGTGGTATTATCTCACTGGGCGTAAGCTCACTCTATTCCCTTTTGTTTTCCTTACAGGAAAATAAATACTTTTGGAATGGATTTGATAGTTGGTTGCCGAATTGAGCTAGATGGACATATCTTTTCTATAGCTCCTTGATTGAAACCCTAAGTGTACTTTTGGGTCCATTTCTCTTTTGATTTGGCAAATCGTACATGTATCCACTTTTGAATAACTTTTGTATGCCACTTTGGATTGTATATGCTTGAGTTCAACATGTAAATATTTGCTTGACGTTTGGTTGGGTTTTGACGTGTCGGTTACTATTCATGGCCGACTCCGGTTTCATTTTTTTTTATTTTGATATTTTGACTTGTTTACGCGCGTTTGTATATTTCAGAACGTATTAGATCGCTCTAAACTGAACCGTTAGTCCTGGCGAGAGCTGGGCAGGCAGTCCGCTAACCCCTTTGGTTCGCCTTAGGGGAAGGTGGGGCTGTCACAGTTTTCTAGGGCTGGCTGGATATTACCGGCGTTTCATCAAGGACTTTTCCAAACTGGCCGGTCCTTTAACTGACCTGACGAAGAAACATGGTCGGTTGTATGGAATGCCCGATGTGAGACAAGTTTTCAAGAGCTAAAAAAAGATTGACCATGGCTCCAGTTCTAGTCTTGCCTAATGAAGTAGACGGATTTACTATGTATACTGATGCGTCGCGAGAAGGCCTGGGATGCGTTTTAATGCAGAATCGTAATGTGATCTCTTTTGCCTCTAGGAAGTTGAAACTTCACGAGCAGAATTACCCGACCCATGATCTAGAGCTAGCCGCCGTGGTTTTCACGCTGAAAAAGTGGAGGCACTACCTATATGGGGTGACCTTTGAGGTTTACTCAGACCATAAGAGTCTTAGGTACCTCTTCTCACAGAAGGAATTGAACATGAGGCAGCGACGGTGGATGAAATTTCTGGAAGATTACGACTGCACTATCAACTACCATCCGGGGAAGGCGAATGTGGTGGCCGATGCCCTAAGTCGTAAGGTTCAAGTAGCAGGGTTGATGATCAAAGAGTGGGATTTATTAGAATCCGTTTGTGAGTGGAAACCCTGCCTTGGGAGTCATAAAGTGATTTTTGGCAATATTAAAGTGACCTCCACCTTACTGGAACGCCTTAAGGAAGCTCAAAAAGAGGATCTACTGGTGCGAAAATGGGGAGAGAAGGTGGAAAAAGGGGAAACGACTGATTTTAACTTTAGTCTTGAGGGTATTTTAAAATACCGGAACCGAATAGTGGTGCCGAAGAATGAATCGTTGAAAACGGAGATTTTAGAGGAAACTCATCGGTCCAAGTATACAATACATCCGGGTACTAGTAAGATGTATCAGGACCTGAAAGGAACCTATTGGTGGGACAATATGAAGAAGGAAATCGCTCTGTACGTGCAAAAATGTCTCGTTTGCCAACAGGTTAAGGCGGAGCATCAAAAACCATCGGGTTTGTTACAACCCCTGGAGATACCCGAGTGGAAGTGGGAAAACATCACAATGGACTTTGTGAGAACTCGTATTTTTTTTCCATTTTCTAGGTTTTATTCTCTTTAATGGCTTGTGTTCTGCATTTTCGTGATTAGGAAAATTTCTAAATACTTTTAAGGAGCAGATATAGTTTTTAGATGATTTTTCTAGTATCGAATAGTTTTTAAGAAATTAAGAGCGTATACCGGACGTGGGTGTGACAGCCCCACCTTCCCCTAAGGTGAACCAAAGGGGTTAGCGGACTGCCTGCCCAGCTCTCGCCAAGACTAACGGTGCAGTTTAGAGCGATCTATTTCGTTCCGGAACTTATAACGCGCGTAAACAAGGAAAAGGGCAAAATAACCCAAAATAAAAAAAATGAAATTCGGAGTCGGTCATGAATAGTAACCGACCCGTCAGAACGCAACCAAATATCAAACAAACATTCACATCTTGAACTTTAGCAATTACAATCCAAAATGACATACAAAAGTTTTCAAAAGTTAATATATACACGGTTTGCCAAATTGAAAGTGAAAACGGCCCTAAAGATACATTTAGGGTTTCACTTCATATACAATACAAAAGCGATATACATCTAGTTCATTCGGCAACCATCTATCAAGATTCATTCCAAAAAGAGTCATATTCCTGTAAGGAAAACAAAAGGAACGGTGTGAGCTAATTGCCCAGTGAGATACTATCACTTACGCACCCAAGTGCATATAAGCATCAAGCTTTCATTCAATATAGTAAAAATAAGCAAAGGCACACGTCAAATATAGTGATAAAAGGATACAGATGGCTCTCAAGAGCCCTTTCCTCGTTTGCATTTCTTGATCGGACGTCATTGACTCTCCGTCAATGTTCAAAAGTACCAACCGTAGACTCCACTTTACTTCCACTCCTTCCACCAAACATACCCCTACCGGGCCCGAAATCCAAACACGTGCACTTTGGTATTACTCGAGTAAACCGGAATCGAGAGTCTCTCATACTACAAGATTCCAAAACATTTCCCCAAGGCACATCAATTGGCACGACCAAGACCTCGCCGGCTCGATTCAATCAACTACCAATGGGGTTGAGCTCATTGATAACAATTGTAGTCGTTGGATACTCGTCCAAACGACACCAAGTCATGTATTTTCATTTCAAGTAACACTTCGTGTAACATTTCAATCACATGATAGCAAGGATATAAGGCACATAGTGAGAGTGATAAAGTACACTTTCACTTCAAACAATTAACATTCAAAGCACCAAGTTCAAGTATCAAAGCCATATATTAACATACAAGTGAGTAGTACACTCACCAAGCTCGCAAATGTGGTTTCATGCACTTCCGTCCAAAGAACGTTGTGCACCACGGTCACGCCATAAAACATGCAAACAAATACAATGAGACTCGATAACGAGTCATAAACCAAGGCCAAACATGACCCCAATAGGATTCCATAAGCATATACAAACATTAAAGGAAACCAGAAAATTCGGAAATGCAATTAGCTTTGGCCCTGAAAAAAAAACAGTTTTTGTCCTCGTTTTGCGGTAATGGTACCAATTTCACTACGATTATCGGATGAAGGTGTACGAACCACCGATTCGAAGATAAAAGACAGGGTTACAACATCACAGAAGGTCACTCAACCCAGTTTTGAGTGCAAACAGGTCAAAAATGCAAGATACTACATCAAAACCGTAAAAACAGATTCCCAAAACGCATTCTAGCGGAAACATCATAACTCAGGCTATCCAAGTCCAAATCCAGAAATTCCAAAACCAGATGAAAGCTAAGAAACAGGTATAAATTTAATCAGAAGGCCTCAATAACCAATTCGGAAGCAATTCCAGCCAAAACAACCAATTACAGGCGCAATTCTTACATTCGGGTAAAACCAGAACAGCAATAGTAATTTCGACTTTTCTCATTCTACACTACTCCGATTGACCTGAAATTTTGTAGGCACCTCTAAAATTTCATTCCCTACAACTTTCATGTTTTAAGCCAAGGCCAATTCGGCCTCTAAATAGGAGCTAAAAATTCGGGCAGAATGCTCCCACAAGAACCCTAATTTTCTGAAATTTCTTCCAAACCAGAAATTGGTTGCAATTAATCACTTTTTCCACCTCCTAAAGTCATTATATACCATTTATAATCATCATATATAGCCACACAATCATGCTTATATTAAAACATAAAAATCCCCAAAAATAATAAAACTTCATCACTTCAACCACAAATCAAGAAATAATCCATAATATTGCATCTCAAACTACCACTAATCATGATTTAAGCATAAATTAAGGGAGGAGGGTGGTTCTTAACAACTCACCTTGGAAACAAGAGAGAGAGAGCAATTGGTCACCTTAACTTTCCAAATAACTTCACACAACAACTCACAAACACTAATTGAAGAGGTTTTATGGAGAAATTTCAAGTTTCAATGGTTGGTTTTAATGATTTGGAGCAAGCTTGAAGAGTTTTCTTCCTTGTGCTCAGAGTGAGAGAGAGAGAAAGAGAGAAAGAGAGGGCCGGCTACTTCTTGATGATTTTCGATGATTTTTGGTCATTTTTGGTTTATTTAAGTCAAATGGTAAGACCATGAATAGTGGTCTTAAGGTAGGAAGCAATCACATGGTGACACTTGTCACCTTTTATTAAATACTTACCTAACTTGTCTCTCTTATACCAATCCACTTAGTCTCCTCTAATTATCTCTTAACACCCGATAAATTAATTCCAGTATTCAAAACTTAACCTAGTTGGCCGAATTTTTTCGAACTTTTCGCATAGTGGGTTCCACGTCCGGTATACGCTCTTAATTTCTCAAAACCTATTCGATACTAGAAAAATCATCTAAAAATTATATCTGCTCCTTAAAATTATCTAGAAATTTTCCTAAGCACGAAAATGCAGAAAACAAGCCATGAAAGATTCTAAAACCTAAAAATGGAAAATTACGGGTTCTCACAGTGGGACCCACTAGTGCGAAAAGTTCAGAAAAATTCGGTCAACTAGGTTAAGTTTTGGATACTGGAATTAATTTACCGGGTGTTAAGAGATAAGTAGAGGATGCTAAGTGGATTGGTATAAGAGAGACAAAAGTTAGGCAAGCATTAATGAAGGTGACAAGTGTCACCATGGGATTTGGTCTTAAGTAAGACCACTATTCACCTTTTGTCCAATTGACCAAATAAATCACAAAATCACCAAAAATTCACCATTTTTCTCTTCATCTTGGCCGGCCCTCTCTCTCAAGAAGAAAGAAGGAAACTCTCCAAGTTCTTGATTCCATCTTGCTCCAAATCATCAAAACAACCACTTAATCTTACTTTTGTTCCATAGAAAACCTTAAGTGAGTGTTTGTGTGGGGTTTGGTGGAGTTGTTTGGAAAGCTAAGAGGACTTGTTGCTCTCTCTCTCTTGTTTCTAAGGTGAGTTATGAAGAACCACTCTCCTCCCTCTAATGATGCTTAATTTATGCTTAGTGGTGGTGTAAGGCCCAAAGACAACCTAAGAGTGGGGGTGAATTAGGTTGATTAAAATCTTAATCAAATTTATGCACTTTTTCTTTAATAAAAATTTACCTTCTTTTCTAGTAATGATAAACCAAGTAGATTAGAAGAATAGAGCAATGTTGATTAGAAAAACAAGTATAGATAAGCAATGAGAATTTTATTAAACAAAAAGAATAAGATAGAATATCAAACCGATTGTCTACCAAGTTTTCCTCAAACTTGAAGACCAATCACTAGGTTGAACAACTTCTCTTTGATGAAAGATGATCAACTAGACGTACAATGGAGGGAGCACTTCCTCCTTGCCCTAAGCCTCACTTAGTCAAGCTAAGAAGTTTTACAATCACTCAGAAAACCCTCAACAAAGCTACACTAATGAAACTTTCAACCACAAGAGAAATGCTCACAAGAAATTCACACCACTTGGAGAACAAATCTAGCTTTGGAGACTATTTTCTAACTAAAATATCTCTTGAGATCTTGTAAACAAAGTGTGCAAAAGTCCTCATCTGAATCAGAATCGTTTGTATTTAAAGGGAACAAAAAATGGGCTTCATTAATACTTCCAACGGATAGAAGGCAGATGAAGAGTCAGCTAGCCGTTGGGGCTGTCGGACGTCCGACGGCTTAGTCATCGTCCGATCCTATCGTCCGAAAATCAGTCAAGTTGTTGTTCGGACGTCCGATGGGATTTTATCGTCCGAGCTTCTGTGTCCGAACGTTGTCCAGAGAGTTATCAAATCTTCGTGGAATTTTTAGGACCTCCGACACGATCACTGTGCGTCCGAAGAGTACGTCCGATCCATCCGGACGTCCGATGCTTCATCACGATCGTCCGACAGAATTTCCTTCTTGATGTTCTTCAACCTTTCGGACGTCCGACCGATTCCTTCGGACGTCCGACATGAGTGTCCTGTTTTTGCTTCTTCTTTTGGTTGATTTTCATTTCTTGGCATATTCGTACCTGATTCTTTGATAGGCAAAAAATACTTATATTTGAAGAGAGTTAGATAAACATTTCAAAGTCCTTTGTGATCATCAAAACCAAGAATAACAGGTGGTATAAGATGCAACTTTATGGATTATATTGTGATTTTTGGTTGAATTGATGAAGTTTTGTAATTATTGGGGATTTTTCTGTTTTAATATGAATATGATCGTGTGGCTATGTATGATGATTGGAAATGGTGTGTAAGGGACCTAGGAGGTGGAAAAAGTGGATAATTGCAAGCAATTTCTGTTTTGGAAGAAATTTTGGAAAGTTAGGGTTTATGAAATTACATTCTGCCTGGTTTTGTAGCTCATAGTTAGAGGCCGAATTGGCCTTGTCTTAAAACATGAAAGTTGTAGGGAATGACATTTTAGAGGTTTCTAAAAACTTTCAGGTCAATCAGAGTAGCGTAGCTTGAGAAAAATCGAAATTACCCTTGCTGTCCTGGTTTTACCCGAATTTGGGAATTGCTTCTGTAATTGGTTATTTTGGTTAGGAATGCTTCCGAATTGGTTGTTTAGGCCTTCTGATTAAATGTATCCCTGTTTCTTAGCTTTCAGATGGCTTTGGAATTTCTGGATTTGGACTTATGTAGGCTGTTTTATGATGTTTACACTAGAATGCATTTTGTAAATCTGTTTTTGCGGTTCTGGTATAGTAGAATGCATTTTGGACCTGGTTACACTCGAAACTGGGTTGAGTGACCTTCTGTAATATTGTAGCCCTATCTCTTAGCTTCGAAACGGTGGTTCTTGGACCTTCATCCGATAATTGTAGTGCCTTTGGTGCCATTACCGCAAAATGAGGTCAAAAACTATTTTTTTCAGGGCTAAAGCTAATGCCATTTCCGGATTTTCTGGTTTCCCCTAATGCTTGTATATGCTTATGGAACCCTATTGGGGTCGTGTTTGGCATTGGTTTATGACTCGTTATCGAGTCTCATTGTACTTGTTTGCATGTTTTAGGGCGTGACGGTGGTTCACGACGTTCTTTTGACGGAAGTGCATGAAACACCATTTTCAAGCTTGGTGAGTGTACTACTCACTTGTGTGTTACTATATGGCTTTGATACTTGAACTTGATGAGTTAAATGTTATTGCACCATCGATATTGATTGAAGTGAGGGTGTACTTTATCACTCTCACTTATTTCTCATGTTATTGGAATGTTACATGGAATGTTACATGAAATGAAAAGTACTTGACTTGGTGTCGATTGGACGAGTATCCAACGACCATGATTGTTACCATTGAGTTCAACCCCATTGGTAATTGATTGAATCGAGCCAGCGAGGGCTTGGTCGTGTCAATTAATGAACCTTAGGGACTGTTATATGGAATCTTGTAGTATGAGAGACTCTCGATTCCGGTATACTCGAGTAATACCACAGTGCAAGTGTTTGGAGTTCGGGCCCGGTAGGGGTATGTTGGGAGGAAGGAATGGAAGTAAAGTGGAGTCTACGGTTGGTTACTTTTAAACATTGACGGAGAGTCAATGAGGTTCGATCAAGAATGCAAACGAGGAAAAGGGCTCTTGAGAGCCGCCCGTATCCTTTTATCTCCACCATTAATGTGTGCCTTTGCTTACTTTTGATGAATTGAAATGAAAAGCTTTATGCTTATGTGAACTTTGCTGATTGAGTGGTATTATCTCACTGGGCGTAAGCTCACCCTATTCCTTTTGTTTTCCTTACAGGAAAATAAATACTTTTGGACTGCAATTGATAGTTGGTTGCCGAATTGAGCTAGTTGGACATATCTTTTGTATAGCTCATTTATTGAAACCCTAAATGTACTTTTGGGACCGTTTCTCTTTTGATTTGGCAAACCAGATATATATCCACTTTTGAATACTTTTGTATGCCACTTTGGCTTGTAAATGCTAATTTCAAGATGTGAATGTTTGCTTGTTATTTGGTTGGATTCTGACGGGTCGCTTACTATTCATGGCCGACTACGGATTTCATTTTTTTTATTTTGGGTTATTTTACCATTCTGACTTGTTTACGCGCATTTATAAGTTCCGAAACGCGATAGATCGCTCTAAACTGCACCGTTAGTCCTGGCGAGAGCTGGGCAGGCAGTCCGCTAACCCCTTTGGTTCGCCTTAGGGGAAGGTGGGGCTGTCACAGACTTCGTTTCATATGAATATGATTATGGGGTCATGTATGATGATTGGAAATGATATTTAAGGAAGCTAGAAGGTGGAAAAAGTGGTTAATTGCAAGCAATTTCTGTTTTGGAAGAAATTTGGAAAGTTAGGGTTTTATGATTGTACATTCTGCCCGGCACAGTAGCTCATAGTTACAAGCCTAATTGGCCTTGGGTTAAAACATGAAAGTTGTAGGGAATGATATTTTAGAGATGTCTACAAACTTTCAAGTCAATCGGAGTAGCGTAGCTTGATAAAAGATGGAATTACCCTTGCTGCCCTGGTTTTACCCGAATTTGAGAATTGCTTCTGTAATGGGTTATTTTGGTTGGGAATGCTTCAGAATTAGTTGTTGAGACCTTCTGATGAATTTTATCCATGTTTCTTAGCTTTCGTATGGCTTTGGAATTACTGGATTTGGACTTAGGTAGCCTGATTTATTATGTTTGCACCAGAATGCGATTTGTGAATCTATTTTTGCGGTTCTGGTGTAGTATATTGCATTTTTAACCTGGTTACACTCGAAACTGGGCTGAGTGACCTTCTGTAACATTGTAGCCCTATCTCTTAGCTTCGAAACGGTGTCTCTTTCACCTCCATCCGATAATCGTAGTGCCATTGGTACCAAAACCGCAAAATGATGTCAAAAACTATTTTTTTTGGGTTAACACTTAACTCCATTTCCGGATTTTTCTGGTTTCCTCTAATGCTTATGGAACCCTATTTCGGTAGTATTTGACATTGGTTTATGACTTGTAATCGAGTATTATTGTGCTTATTGGAATATTTTAGGGCTTGACTTTCCTTTCCGGTCATTTTCCTAGCTAAATTTTGTACTTGAATGACTTTAAGCCTAGTGAACGGCTTTTGGAAATGTGATTATTTTTGTACGAGATGTTGGGACTGATTTGAGGAAATAATGAAGCCATGACGGCTGGAAAAGTAAGCAAATTTAGGGGAAATGCTGTCCAATTTTCTAGGCCGTTTGGTTCCTTTAAGTTTGAATTGCCTTTTGGTAGAATGAAGGGCTTTTGGGTTGTTTGAGCCTAGGTCTTCATGTTACCTTTTCATTTCCAATAATCATGTTTTGCACCCTTGCATTAGTAATGTTTTGCACCCTCGCATACGACTGGTAGTCGAGCCTCACATGTGCATTCTGTATACTCGATTTTTGAAAGTGGAACCTTCAATTGTTTTACTTTGATTATTTTAGGGTTTCTTGGTGACTAAAGCACTCTTGTGGGCAAAAACTTTTGAGGTATCTGTACTGACACCGGTGAGTGTACCACTCCCCTCACTTGTTGTTGTTTAACTCGGTTTCTGTACATGCAATCTGTGATATGAACGACTGAACTATCTGTTTATTCTGTAAGAGACGAGGGTGTACTTTATCACACTCATTCTCTTGTCTGTTCATATGCCAATTTTGAGTGCGTATCTGAATCTGCAATCTGTATCTGTATCTGTTCGGACGTCATTTGGAAACTTGTAACCAACGATCTTTCTGTGACCTCTGAGCTCAACCCCTGTGGCAAGTTACTCGAATCGGGCCGGCAAGGGCCTGGTCGATTAGATAACGAACCACGGTAGTCTGTTTTGGGATCTTTGGGTATTGAGACCCTTGATTCCGGTATACTCGAGTATTACCATTTCTGATCTGATTGGATTTCGGGCCCGGTGGGGGTATGTGAGGTGGAAGGAATCGAAGAAAGTGGAGTCTACGGTATTGGTTACTTCTGTAACGTTGACGGAGTGTCAACTGTTATTTCGATCAAGTTTCGGTGAAGCAAATGGGAATTTGGCTCCTGAGAGCCACCCGTAAACTTTCTGTCTATGGTGTTTGTTCACTTCTTTATTTGATGCACATATGTGATTAATTGAATATGAAGTTCCATGTTTCTTATTTGCTATTATTTTGGTACCTCATTGAGCGTAAGCTCACCCCTTCCCGTCATCTTTGTTTTCCTTACAGGGAACCACTTTTGGGGCTAAGATGTTTTAACGCACGAGTCAAGCTAGTTTTATTATAGTTTTGTAAAACTCCTCGATAGTTGGAAAACCCTAAATGTATTTTGATCTAATTATCTTCTTTTGTTCCGTAAATTACAAACGTATGTGTATAAAACTATTTACCCTGTTCATGTATACTATTTGGATTGGAAATGTTTTCCCGAGTCATATGGCCATATCTGTATTCGTTGGACTCCTGGTTGGGTGGTGATGTGTCAACCACTATTCATTGTGGTGTTGATTTTTGTTTTGCCATTTGGCGACTCTGAATCGTTTGAGCGCGCTATTACCTTCCTGAACGTTTTTTATTTCTTTTAACGACTCGACTGAGTCCTGGCGAGAGCTGGGCAGGCAGTCCGCTAACCCCTTTGGTTCACCTTAGGGGAAGGTGGGGCTGTCACAGAAGGTAAGTTTCAGTATGTGCATACAGAGTTACACTCCGTGCATTTTGCACAAAACTTACTTGATTGAAGGTAACTATGGTCAAGTGAATGGTGTGTAACACTTTGCCCTCATAAAAGTGCATGTCATTAATGTAACATCCCGAATATTAGGAGGTTGTTTGTGAAGAAAATATTAAAGTGTATTTCTTTGGGTTGATTTAAAACCTTATTTTGGTTTAAAAGACTAGAAACCCTAATATTGTAGCCAAAAACCCTAGTTTACTTGTGACTAACCGGTTTTCCTAAATGTCTCATATTTTAATTGAAACCCTAATTTTAATTACTGGAATTGGAAAATTCCTCACGTTTTCTTAAAAATTTCTTTTTATTTGAAGATTATCATTTATTAAAGCCCTACTATCCAATTATTCCATGATAAGTGTAATTAAACCTAGAAAATAAGGTTTTACGCTTTGGTTTCAAGTTTGGAGTAAAATTAGGGTTTTCGCGATTTTTCGCCGGATGAATTTTCGGTACAGAGTAAGGATTAAATTTGGAGATTAAAAGTGACTTTTAAGTGAAAAATAATATGTGAGTAGTAGCAGTAATATAAGGTTAGTGAATGGGAAGTAAAAACCCTAGTACGTGAGTTTTTAAGAAAAACGGCGCGAACCGGCGGGTCCCGCGCACTACCGTTTGAACGCACCACTGGACCACCACTTTCTTGCACCACAAGCTTATTGATATTTGAGCCAAAATATCTTCTTATATTACAGCTAAGGGGACCGAAATTTGTGGCTTATAAGTAAGGGGAAGAAAGAGAAAAATTAGTGGCTAAGAATTGTCCAAGTGTTAGCCAAATTGTGGTCTTAATTAACTCTAACCTTCTTACTCCTTATAAGACAAAAATCAGCTTCATTTCTCTTCATTTTCTGCTGCCAAGAGCCGAGAGAGAGAGAGAGTAAGAATAAGAGAGGAAAAACAAAACTCTTCTCCATTTCTTCTTCAATCCACCAACAAAGTGAGAAATCAAACAAAAGAAACCGATTAATCTTGTCTTTGAGTGGTTAGTTAGTGTTTGGTGGTGAAAGTTTGGAAAAGGAAAGCTTGGGGCTGCTTTTAGAGACTTCTAACCAAGGTAAGAGAACTCATCTCTCTAAGTTTTGCTTTTGATTTTGTTAAATTAAGTTAGTAGTTTGATTATAGTGGTGGAATCATGGATGATTAGCATGATTTAGAGGTTTTCCCCAATTTATTTGATGAACTAGGGGTTCTGATTTTCTGCTCAATGTGATGTATGATGTGTAAATGTTGCAATTAAGGTTATATAAGGTTGTTTAGTGGTGATTAGAACCAGAAATTTGAGGAAATTACACTTAGAGCTAAACATTCCAGATTTCTGGAAAATTTCCCAAGCATTCTGTCCGAAATTGTATCTATATGTTAGAGGCCGATTTGGCCTTTGGTCAAATAAGGAAAGTTGTATAGAATGGAATTTTATAGGTGCCTGTAAAATTTCACCTCAATCGGAGCAACGGAGGTCGTGAAAAGTCCAAAATACCCCTACTGTTTTAAGAATTTCCCAGCAGTCCGTTTCTTCAGTTCAGTCCAGTTTATCACGATTTTTGACCAGGATACATTCTGATTTAGCTCTGGGCCGAAACTTGAAAGTTGTAGTGTTCTGAAGTAGCTTTAAAATACCTCAAAGAACACCTGATTCGGACTTGTGTACACTGAGTTATGACCATTACAGTGTTCTGCGTTTAAGCAGCCGACGAATTGGTTTCTGGTTTAGTAATTGGCGAATTTGACCAAGTTACATTAGAAACTGGACTTAGTGATATTCATGAACATTGTAGCCCTGAGTCTTAGCTTCGAAACGGCATAGGTTTCGCCTTAATCCGATTAGCGTAGCCTCGGATAAGTTATTTCCGCTTTTATACGTCAAATCTGTCTTTCGGCTATATGGAATTTCTGTTCTTGCTATTGATGCGAATCTTATTATTATGATATTGTGAGCCTATGGAACGGCTCTTGACCTGAATTGCTTATATGTATGATGTTGGGTTGTGTTTGAGAAAAACAATGAAGCCTAAATGGCTGGAAAATTAGGTAAACACAAAGGGCATGCTGCCCAAATTTACGCTCGAGGACTATATAAATACACTTGCGACTTGGGTCGAGTTGATATGAATAGTACTTGAACCATCTAGGGTACTTGAGTCTTTTTGTTCGAGGTATATAAGTAAGGACTTGGCCGAACTTGTACCCTTGAGAAATGAAATAATGATTGCTCAAAATACGTTTTCCCTTGTACTTTCGACTCGCATGACCATTTCAAGTATAAATGTTACAAAGTTTTATCATTTAAAAAGTGAGCGAGTATCTCACGAGTATTTTCCAAGTGAATTTCAATTTCTTGATTCTTATTGAACGAAACGTCTAAGTTTCGAACTCTAGTCATGTTTCAAAGTTCTCAAATTGAGTTTTATCGCAGATTTGGACTCCGAACTCGGAGTATAACCTGAAAGTGACCAGTAGCACTATATCTTTTGGGTGAGTGCTTTCAAATACCGAATTGAACTTGATACTTGAACTTGATACGTGACCAATCTGATTACATGTTATATACGTGAATTGTAAAGGCAAGAGTGTACTTTATCGCACTTGCCCTTACGTGATATACTTGTTTATTGTTGCAATTGACTTGATATACTTGTTTATGATGCGCGCACTTCCTGGAATTCCAGAAACCCTGTGGCGAGTTACTCTAGTCGAGCCGGCAAGGGCTTGGTCGATTGGGTAACGAACCCTGGGTCTCTTGTATTGTCGAGTGGAGTGATATCTCCTCGACTAATCGGTATACTCGAGTATTACCACCCGTGTTCTTGAGGATTTTGAGCCCAGCTGGGGGTTGAACGGTGGACGGAGAGTCGTTTAAGTGGTGTTCTACTGGATTGGTTACTTACTTGAAAGTTGACGGAGTGTCAACTACTACGGGATCAAGCTTCTAGTAATGTAATGGGAATTTGGCTCCTGAGAGTCATCCGTATCCTTATACTTTGGAATAGTTATTGTTTATTGGATTATTGTTTCTTTTGAAAAATTTTCTACATTCGCTCATTTTAAGATTTCTACTTGACGTGTTACTGTTCACATTTATGAACAATTTATGCTCGTTACTTTGCTATATCGAAAACTCGTACTTATAAATAATGGTCAATTTGCTATTTGGAACCTCACTGGGCTTTTAGCTCATTCCACTCCATTTGTTTTCCTTTCAGGGGTACGAGCGAGGTGTGAGATATGTAAAGTCTAGCATAGACTAGCTGTTTGATTTTGACTTGTACTCACGCTATTCCTCGGATGGAACATGTTGTATTTGGATTGTATTCGTTTTGATCTAGTTTGGTGTATTGAGACTTCGTACTTCGATTTCTATTAATGTAAATTATAAGCTTGAATTGGGAATGTTATTTATGGTTCATGAATGTGTGTACGTGACTCGATTGAGATAGTGAGTGAGTCCTGGCGAGAGCTGGGCAGGCGGTCCGCCGAACCCTTTGGTACGCCTTAGGGGGAGGTGGGGTCGTCACAGATGGTATCAGAGCTCCTATCGAGCTCGTGCCGGGAGAAGGTTCTTGGACTGTGGGGATTGACTTGTTAAGTGTGGAACAATTGTCTATTGTTGGGGACCTTAGATATGTATGCTGGGTAGGAATCTCTAATATGGGTAATTTACTCTTGGGACCGGCCGGCTCGAGTTGTGAATTACCTTATTGTGGATTCTTGTACCTGAACACCCAGGAGTGTTTTCATGGACGAATCGAGTAATAGTTTGGCTAGGGTTCCTATAGAGGATGATTAGGTTGTAGTATATGTCGAGAAAGTCTCGCCAAAGACCGATTTCTTTCTTCTTCCCTTGGTTATGCTTCCTTGATGTCATTTTAAGATATTGCCCCGATTATGTTCTACCCTCCCGTCCGTCTCATTCGATTTTTCAACCAACCGGTATATGGTTAGATTATTACTTGTGTTTAGTTACTTACCCTGATCTGTTGATCTGCCTGACAGGCTATCACTTGAGTTCCAGTGAATCTGTGAGATGGCACAATTGGATGATATGTATAAGGAAAATACCCTATGTTATTCGAAGTGCATGTATGAATTTCGAGGACGAAATTCTTTTAAGGAGGGGAGATTGTAACATCCCGAATATTAGGAGGTTGTTTGTGAAGAAAATATTAAAGTGTATTTCTTTGGGTTGATTTAAAACCTTATTTTGGTTTAAAAGACTAGAAACCCTAATATTGTAGCCAAAAACCCTAGTTTACTTGTGACTAACCGGTTTTCCTAAATGTCTCATATTTTAATTGAAACCCTAATTTTAATTACTGGAATTGGAAAATTCCTCACGTTTTCTTAAAAATTTCTTTTTATTTGAAGATTATCATTTATTAAAGCCCTACTATCCAATTATTCCATGATAAGTGTAATTAAACCTAGAAAATAAGGTTTTACGCTTTGGTTTCAAGTTTGGAGTAAAATTAGGGTTTTCGCGATTTTTCGCCGGATGAATTTTCGGTACAGAGTAAGGATTAAATTTGGAGATAAAAAGTGACTTTTAAGTGAAAAATAATATGTGAGTAGTAGCAGTAATATAAGGTTAGTGAATGGGAAGTAAAAACCCTAGTACGTGAGTTTTTAAGAAAAACGGCGCGAACCGGCGGGTCCCGCGCACTACCGTTTGAACGCACCACTGGACCACCACTTTCTTGCACCACAAGCTTATTGATATTTGAGCCAAAATATCTTCTTATATTACAGCTAAGGGGACCGAAATTTGTGGCTTATAAGTAAGGGGAAGAAAGAGAAAAATTAGTGGCTAAGAATTGTCCAAGTGTTAGCCAAATTGTGGTCTTAATTAACTCTAACCTTCTTACTCCTTATAAGACAAAAATCAGCTTCATTTCTCTTCATTTTCTGCTGCCAAGAGCCGAGAGAGAGAGAGAGTAAGAATAAGAGAGGAAAAACAAAACTCTTCTCCATTTCTTCTTCAATCCACCAACAAAGTGAGAAATCAAACAAAAGAAACCGATTAATCTTGTCTTTGAGTGGTTAGTTAGTGTTTGGTGGTGAAAGTTTGGAAAAGGAAAGCTTGGGGCTGCTTTTAGAGACTTCTAACCAAGGTAAGAGAACTCATCTCTCTAAGTTTTGCTTTTGATTTTGTTAAATTAAGTTAGTAGTTTGATTATAGTGGTGGAATCATGGATGATTAGCATGATTTAGAGGTTTTCCCCAATTTATTTGATGAACTAGGGGTTCTGATTTTCTGCTCAATGTGATGTATGATGTGTAAATGTTGCAATTAAGGTTATATAAGGTTGTTTAGTGGTGATTAGAACCAGAAATTTGAGGAAATTACACTTAGAGCTAAACATTCCAGATTTCTGGAAAATTTCCCAAGCATTCTGTCCGAAATTGTATCTATATGTTAGAGGCCGATTTGGCCTTTGATCAAATAAGGAAAGTTGTAGAGAATGGCATTTTATAGGTTCCTGTAAAATTTCAGCCCAATCGGAGCAACGGAGGTCATGAAAAGTCCAAAATACCCCTACTGTTTTAAGAATTTCCCAGCAGTCCGTTTCTTCAGTTCAGTCCAGTTTATCACGATTTTTGACCAGGATCCATTCTGATTTAGCTCTGGGCCGAAACTTGAAAGTTGTAGTGTTCTGAAGTAGCTTTAAAATACCTCAAAGAACACCTGATTCGGACTTGTGTACACTGAGTTATGACCATTACAGTGTTCTGCGTTTAAGCAGCCGACGAATTGGTTTCTGGTTTAGTAATTGGCGAATTTGACCAAGTTACATTAGAAACTGGACTTAGTGATATTCATGAACATTGTAGCCCTGAGTCTTAGCTTCGAAACGGCATAGGTTTCGCCTTAATCCGATTAGCGTAGCCTCGGATAAGTTATTTCCGCTTTTATACGTCAAATCTGTCTTTCGGCTATATGGAATTTCTGTTCTTGCTGTTGATGCGAATCTTATTATTATGATATTGTGAGCCTATGGAATGGCTCTTGACCTGAATTGCTTATATGTATGATGTTGGGTTGTGTTTGAGAAAAACAATGAAGCCTAAATGGCTGGAAAATTAGGTAAACACAAAGGGCATGCTGCCCAAATTTACGCTCGAGGACTATATAAATACACTTGCGACTTGGGTCGAGTTGATATGAATAGTACTTGAACCATCTAGGGTACTTGAGTCTTCTTGTTCGAGGTATATAAGTAAGGACTTGGCCGAACTTGTACCCTTAAGAAATGAAATAATGATTGCTCAAAATACGTTTTCCCTTGTACTTTCGACTCGCATGACCATTTCAAGTATAAATGTTACAAAGTTTTATCATTTAAAAAGTGAGCGAGTATCTCACGAGTATTCTCCAAGTGAATTTCAATTTCTTGATTCTTATTGAACGAAACGTCTAAGTTTCGAACTCTAGTCATGTTTCAAAGTTCTCAAATTGAGTTTTATCGCAGATTTGGACTCCGAACTCGGAGTATAACCTGAAAGTGACCAGTAGCACTATATCTTTTGGGTGAGTGCTTTCAAATACCGAATTGAACTTGATACTTGAACTTGATACGTGACCAATCTGATTACATGTTATATACGTGAATTGTAAAGGCAAGAGTGTACTTTATCGCACTTGCCCTTACGTGATATACTTGTTTATTGTTGCAATTGACTTGATATACTTGTTTATGATGCGCGCACTTCCTGGAATTCCAGAAACCCTGTGGCGAGTTACTCTAGTCGAGCCGGCAAGGGCTTGGTCGATTGGGTAACGAACCCTGGGTCTCTTGTATTGTCTAGTGGAGTGATATCTCCTCGACTAATCGGTATACTCGAGTATTACCACCCGTGTTCTTGAGGATTTTGGGCCCAGCTGGGGGTTGAACGGTGGACGGAGAGTCGTTTAAGTGGTGTTCTACTGGATTGGTTACTTACTTGAAAGTTGACGGAGTGTCAACTACTACGGGATCAAGCTTCTAGTAATGTAATGGGAATTTGGCTCCTGAGAGTCATCCGTATCCTTATACTTTGGAATAGTTATTGTTTATTGGATTATTGTTTCTTTTGAAAAATTTTCTACATTCGCTCATTTTAAGATTTCTACTTGACGTGTTACTGTTCACATTTATGAACAATTTATGCTCGTTACTTTGCTATATCGAAAACTCGTACTTATAAATAATGGTCAATTTGCTATTTGGAACCTCACTGGGCTTTTAGCTCATTCCACTCCATTTGTTTTCCTTTCAGGGGTACGAGCGAGGTGTGAGAATATGTAAAGTCTAGCATAGACTAGCTGTTTGATTTTGACTTGTACTCACGCTATTCCTCGGATGGAACATGTTGTATTTGGATTGTATTCGTTTTGATCTAGTTTGGTGTATTGAGACTTCGTACTTCGATTTCTATTAATGTAAATTATAAGCTTGAATTGGGAATGTTATTTATGGTTCATGAATGTGTGTACGTGACTCGATTGAGATAGTGAGTGAGTCCTGGCGAGAGCTGGGCAGGCGGTCCGCCGAACCCTTTGGTACGCCTTAGGGGGAGGTGGGGTCGTCACAATTAATGCCTCTATGTTTTTAGGATTTTCAAGTAATTGGTCTTCATTGTCCATACTCTTCATAGTACCCGTATTACAAGTAGTTGGCATAGAGTTACGGTAAATATACATAAATATACATGTTCGGCTAATGTTATTACTGACAACTGCAGTTCGAACTCAATGGACATGACTTAAAATCACATTTTATGGCCACAAGAGATAAATAAACACTATGATACAAAAAGACGCAAATTTCGTCGCTAATATCGCCAGATCAAAAAAACTACTGTTTCAAAAACATCCTTTGCTATTATACACAGCAGAGAGAAGAATTTACATCCTTGGAGATGATCTTGTAACCATTTACAATTTACTGCCAACCGTGGCGGTAATAGTGTCCTAAAACTTTGTATTATGCTCTGAACTACAAAGCCGCGCAGTGTACATAATTCGATATTTCGCAACATTTTCCTGTACAATTTCACCTCTTCTAATTAACCCCAGAGATTAAGGTATTTATTGACCGTTTTATTGTCACAAGTAGACAAACAGCTAGTTATAGACTATGATCGCACCTCAGTAATTCGCACAGCCAATCTTCCACTCCAGTGTTCAAGAAAGGTCATCGTGAAAACTCCACTATCGAACCTGTTCAGATCAACATATTTTGACTCAGAAATATGGACAATATACTAAAATGATAGTAGTACACATTGCAATAGCAAGGTATCGAGGTCGTATTGAAAGATCCCATATTTTACATGTTATCGGGTGACTGATGAGGGACATTAGCAACTTCGAATTTGAAACTTGCAAAGTCAATTTCCATCCCAAATTTAGCTGCCATTATCAGTTCGAGGGCACGTTGCTGCATGAAACACAGTCAAGTAACTCTTTATATGATAAAAATTAATGAACAACTCCCATAAACAATCATACCAAGCGCTTTAAAACTGTACTATCTTTGCTCTTTGCTAGTTGTGGGTCAGGGTCTAGTAGATGGACTATGCGATGTGAGACATAGAAGGAGTACACAAACCAGTACCTGTCTATGTACATAGGAACAAGAATCTGACGCATAACAAAAAAAAAAATTCATCAGCACTAGCATAATAGAGTAGTTTACTAATAACTTGCCAATATATACAAACTCATCAATAGTTACGATAAGATTATGTCCATACCAACTGACACTTAGATGGATCAGCCGCTTTATCAGGGCTGCGGATCTTGAACAACTTCATAAGCTTAGCAGTTAGAATGTCATCAGACTTTGATTCAAATTTTTGAAGATTCAAAATGCCATCCTGTTAACAATCAGTACAAGGGGATATAAATGTTTAGGGTGACTTTCACAATTGGTAAAAGATTGGTACATGCATTTGTGCGAAACTTCCATAATATTTTATTGAATGGTAGCCATTATCTAACAACAATTTTAATGCTTACAACTGCTATAGCCTCGACAATATAGCGTTTGACTCTACTGCTTGTACTAGTCTCTCCACCCCAGTTTATATGCCGGGCAAATATGTCCATGACCTGCGTATTCATAGCACAGTAACAGAATTGGTTTAGTTACTGCCATTTGGAAAATCTATCGCTTTATCTTACCAAACCAACACAATGTATTATTTCTCAGGCTGAAAAAATATGCTTAACCCGAGTCGAGACATGCATGCCATCAGAAAGAGTCCTGAGGTCATCTCGTGTGAGAGAAAGCTGGAACATTTGAATAAGTGTCTCCCTGCCATTACGCAAGACAAAAAGTTATTTTTAAAATTGGCAGTTGTTAGCAACCATGTTCTACAAAAATGTAAATGTTTTATCATAAAATTACATGCAGCTTCAGCCAACAAATAATAGCACTAATAAACCATGCATCCCCTAATATGTTTCATTTTACTACCTTATGCTAGTTCTTCATTATAAAAAGTAGTAAAAGAAACATAACTCAGGAGAAATTTTACAACCTTATGGTTAGAATTGATACCATTTTAGCCTAAATTTAATTCCAATTGGGAGAGCATAAAAATGCATGAATTGATTAGGAATGGACTGGAGGGATGCACTTAACAAATATTAGCACTAATAAATCCTTAAGTGTCTGTATCATAATCTCATAATCGTATTATAAATACATAGGAACCTTACTTGGGATTCTTATCTACCTCCCACGCGAATGCAGCGATTCTTTTGTCGTAAATGCTGATTGTTATGTGTGAAGGCAGAAGGTACTCGGCTGACCGTAGCATGCTGCTTTTCTTCGTTGCCCGAGTTGGCCTGTGCTCATTCTCATCTTCAACAATTGCTATAGATATCAATACATCAGAAAACATAATTCAATATGTAGTTCACACTGACAGAAAAATGATTAGGTATGCGTGTTATACAAAAATTTAATGGGCCAACACATTGCAATAACGTTTAACCGATCAGCCAAGTATTCTTCAATTGATATGCAAAACTCAAATGTGTTGAGCATAATTTAGCCTCAATAGTATCAAGGTTTACACTGGACACAACATAATAAAATAAATTTGTGACTACTTGTACATCAAATTCTTGACAGCATTTTGTTGTTCACTAACCTTTCCTTTTGCGACTTTTGCGACTATAAGACCGCAACCTTCTCGGCGTGTGTGGCCGATTCAAAGGATGCTCAATTCGAATAGGACCTATTGAGCAATCATGCTGCATATGCTGTGTGGCTTCATTCACAATGCGATCCGAAGTGCTTGTCCCATGGTCACCATGTGTTTCAACGGCTCGTGAATCATTTTGGATCATTGTTGGGGTATTATTTGACTTGCACACACTGTCTGAAGCGTTCTTCCCATCACTTGTGTTGCCAACATTTTCTGCCTCCTTCCCATCAGTGGTTCTCCCACTTTGCTCTTTTTCAACCGTCTTCTGCCCCATCGAATGTCGATTTGTTGGTTCAGTCTCATCTATTGATCAGGTTGGGGTCCCAATGTCATCATCATTACCGCCTGCATCTTGTTCTTTTTCACTCTCACCGTCATCGTCATCGTTGGAATCCTTTCCTGCTTCTGCCGATTCATATTCCGAATGATCTTCACTTTCCATATCAAGATGTATTTGCACTGAATCAGACAGTCTTTGTTTCTGCTTTTCCTTTGAAACGACCTTTGTTGCTGCTACTTTGGTCCTAGGATGAGAACATGTGAGAACCCGTAAATACCTAATAATTTTCTTAGGGTTTTTCCCATTTAAAGGCACATTTTTTTTTTGCATTTTCTGGCTTAGGAAAATTCTCCTGGTAAATTTTATGAGTAATTATAGTTTTTAGATGTTTTTTCTAGTATTGGAGAGTTTTTGAAAAATTAAGGATATATAAAGGACGTGGGACCCACTAGTGCGATAAGTTCGGAAAAAATTCGGCCAGTTAGGTTAATTTTCGGATACTGGTTGAGATTTATCGGGTGTTAAGAGATAAGTAGAGGATGTGAAGTGATTGATGTGAGAGGAAAAGAAAGGGATAGGAATGCACTTAATGAAGTGACAAGTGTCACTCTTCCATTGGTTGGACTTGTAGACAACTATTCATGGTTTTGACCTTTTTGACTAATTGGTTAAATATCTCCAAAAAAATCACTAAAATTCACTCTTTTCTTCTCCTCCATGGCCGGTTCTCTCTTGAGCAAAGAAGAAAGAAACTCTTCAACATTTTAGCTTCCATTTAGCTCAATCTTCCAAAACCAATCACATAAACTAGTTTCTACTCCATAAAATCCCTCCCTTTGGTGCTAGTAAGTGTTTTTGTGGAAGTGTTCAAGGAAGCTAAGGTGTTCTACAACTCCTTTTCTCTTGTTTACTAGGTAAGTGGTGCTTGAACTTCCTCCTACACCTAATGATGCTTAATTTGTGCCTAGTGGTGGCTAAAGTGTTGAAATTTGTTGTTTATTTCTTGTTTTTGGATGATTTGATGAAGTTTTCAATTTAATGGTGATTTTTCTGGTTTAATGTGATCATGATGTTGTGGCCTTATATGATGATTGTAAATGGCCTATAATGACTCTAGTAGGTGTGAATGATAGGTAATTGCAATCAATTTCTGTTTTGGAAGAAATCTGGAAAATTAGGGTTCTTTGGTTCTTCATTCTGTCCAAAATTTTAGGTCCTAGATAGAGGCCGAATTGGCCTTAGCTCAAAACATGAAAGTTGTAGGGAATGACATTTTATAGGTACCTACAAAATTTTAAGTCAATCGGAGTAGTGTAGAATGAGATAAGTCGAAATTACTATTGCTGTTCTGGTTTTACCCGAAATTGGGATTTGCGACTGTAATTGGTTGTTTTGGTATGGAATTCTTCCGAATTGGTTGTTGAGGCCTTCTGATGAAATTTATCCCTGTTTCTTAGCTTTCAAATGGTTTTTGAATTTCTGGATTTGGATTTGTAGAGCCTGAGTTATGATATTTCCGCTAGAATGCGTTTTGGTGAATCTGTTTTACGTTTTGATGTAGTATCTTGCATTTTTGACCTGTTTGCACTCAAAACTGGGTTGAGTGACCTTCTGTGATGTTGTAGCCCTGTCTTTTAGCTTCGAAATGGTGGGTCTTACACCTTCATCCGATAATCATAGGGCATTTGGTGCCAATACCGCAAAAAGAAGTCAAAAACTGTTTTTCAGGGCCGAAGCTAATTGCATTTCCGAATTTTCTGGTTTTCTCTAATGATTGTATATGCTTATGGAACCCTATTGGGGTCATATTTGGCATTGATTTATGATTAGTTATCGAGTCTCATTGTACTTGTTTACATGTTTTAAGGCTTACTCTTATTCCGGTCATTTCCTAGCTAACTTTTGTACTTGTACTACTTTGAGCCTAGTGAACGGCTTTAGGGAAATGAGATGAATTTTGTGTGAGATGTTGGGACTGATTTGAGGAAATAATGAAGCCATGATGGCTGGAAAATAGGTAAAAACAAGGGATATGCTGCCGAAATTTTACTTGAAGGCTAGTTGGATTTACTTGTGATTTGAGCAAAGGGCTTTTGGGTTGTTTGCGCCTAGGTCTCCATGTTACCTTTTCGTTTCCAAGAAAATCATGTTTTCCACCCTTGCATTAGTATTTATTTGGCAAGGCGTACGACGTGTAGTCGAGCCTCACTTGTGCATTCCGTTTACTCGATTTTGGATATGAAACCTTCAATTAGTTTACTTTGATTATTTTAGGGTTTCTTGGCGATTAAGGCCAATCTGAAGTGAAAACTTTTGAAGTTGAGCCGGTGAGTGTACCACTCCCCTCCATTGCTGTTTAACTTGATTTCTGCTCTGCAATCTGTTTATTTGTTTGAGACGAGGGTGTACTTTATCACACTCGTTCTCTTGTCTGTTCATATGCAAATTTACTATGCAAAATTTGAATCTGTTATCTGTGTCTGCATCTGTTCGGATTTCTATGACCTATGAGCTCAGTCCTGTGGCTAAGTTATTCGAGTCGGGCCGGCAAGGGCCTGGACGATTAGATAACGAACCACGGTAGTCTGTTCGGGGATTTTGGGTATTGAGACCCTTGATTCCGGGTATACTCGAGTATTACCATTTTGTTCGTTTGAGGTGAGCGGGCCCGGTAAAGGGGTGTTTGGTGGACGGAATTCGGTGTAAAGAGGGGTCTACGGACGTTTTGGTTCTATATACGTTGACGGAGAGTCAACCGGTTTGGATCAAGTACTGCGCTGGAAATTTGGCTCCTGAGAGCCACCCGTATCCTTCTGATTTGAATCATTGGTTCCTTTGCTTTACATCTGGCATGTGTATCTGATTTGTTAAATGTGAAATGCCATGATTTTTCTGCTATATGTTTGGTACCTCATTGAGCGAAAGCTCACCCCTTTCTGTTCCCTTTTGTTTTCCTTACAGGAAAATAAACCCTTTTGGTCTGGATTTGACAAATGGCCGCCAAATTGAGCTAGTTGAACATATCTTTTGTATAGATCATGTATTAAAATCCTAAATGTACTTTTGGGAACTGTTTTCCTTTTGATTTGGCAAACCAGACATGTATCCACTTTTGAATACTTTTGTATGCCACTTTGGCTTGTAAATGCTAAGTTTCAAGATGAGAATGTTTGCTTGGTATTTGGTTGGGTTCTGACGGGTCGGTTACTGTTCATAGCCGACTTCGATTTTATTTTATTTTATTTTATTTTTTTACCCGCGTTGGTAAGTTCCGGAACGTATTAGATTGACGTAAACGGATCCGTAGTCCTGGCGAGAGCTGGGCAGGCAGTCCGCTAACCCCTTTGATTCGCCTTAGGGGAAAGTGGGGCTGTTACAGAACACAGCATTTCTGCAATCTTTAATATCCTTCTTTGGCAACTCGCTGTCATACTGTACACTTGTGACGCCCCGAAAAAAAATGAGTTTGAGAACCCGGAAATTTTCTAATTTTCTAGGGTTTATTTTTTTTAAACGCCTGCCTTTTCTACATTTTCTTGATTAGAAAAATTCCCCAGATCAAGTTTATGAGCAAATATAGTTTTCAAATGATTTTTCTAGTATCGGTTAGTTTTTGAGAAATTAAAAGCGTATTTTGGACGTGGGACCCGCAAGTGCGGTAAATGCATTATATTTTTGACAACTTGTTGGAATTTTGTATTAAGTGATATTAGTTTACAATGTGTTAAGATATTTGTATTGGAGAGACAAAAAGATAAGTTTTAAACCTAAAGGTGACAAGTGTCACCATTGTATTGGAAATAGCTTATGACTTACTATTCATTTTCTTGACTTTTGACCAATTGCTTAAATATCTCAAAAATCACACAAAATTCATTCTTGTCTTCAACCTCTTGGCCGATTCTCTCTCTAGCAAAGAAGGAAGAAAAACCTCTTCAAAGTTTGGCAATTATCTAGCTCAAATCCTCCAAAACACTTGCTTGATCTAGTTTCTACTCCATAAAATCCCTCCATTTGGTGCTAGTGAGTGATTTGGTGAAGTTTTTTGGAAAAGCTAAGGTGTCCTACAACTCTCCCTCTCTTGTTTACTTGGTAAGTGGTATATGAACACCCTCCTATATTTAATGATGTTGAATTTATGCCTAATGGTGGCTTAAGTGAGGGATTATGTGTTTTATTTCTTGATTTGAAGTGAATTGGTTGAGTTTTTTATTTTTTGAGGAATTTTCTGGTTTCATGTGATCTTGATGTTGTGGTTGTTTATGATGGTTGGTAATAAGGGGTTATGACTCTAGTGGATGTATATGATAGGAAATTGCAACCAATTTTGGGTTTGGATTGAATTGTGAAAAGTTAGGGTTCTTCAACCCCAATTCTGTCCGGTTTTGGATCATGTGGTTAGAGGCCGACTTGGCCTTTGCTTCAAACATGAAAGTTGTAGGTATTGATGAGTTTGAAGTGCCTACAAAATTTCAGGGCATTTGGAGTAGTGGAGAGTGAGTTATGCCGTTTTTACTATTGCTGTTCTGGGTGATCAGAATGTGCGAACTGTGATTGTAATCGTCTGTTTTGACTGGAATTGGTTTGGATTTTGTTATTGGTGTCTTCTGATGAAATGTAGCTTGATGTCCTAGCTACCGTATGCCTTTGGAATCAATGCATTTGGACCTGTGTAGACTGAGTTGGACGAATTACAGCATTGTGTGATTTGGGAACCTGCAATTACGATTCTGGTTTGGTATTCTGCATTTTTGACTTAGTTGTGCTGGGATTTGGACTGAGTGACCTTCTACATTGTTGTAGCCCTGGTACTTAGCTTCGAAATGGTGGGTCTTACACCCTAATCCGATAATCGTAGTGCAAGTTGTGCCATTACCGCAAAATGACGTCAAAACTGTTTTTCTGGTTTGAGCTAAACTTTCATTTCCGGACTTTTCCCTAGCTTGACTTGTACTAGTACTGCTTGGAGCTTTCTGAATGGCTATTGGATGAACTTTTTGTTGTGTGTGTACCTTTGGGACTGGCTGAGGAAATAATGAAGCCATGATGGCTGGAAAAGTTAGCAAATTCAGGGGAAGTGCTGTCCGAATTTTGAAAGGATTTGTTTGCATTGAGTTTGTGTCTAAGACTTGGGTTTGAGCAAGGCAATGTTATTTGATGGATGATTTCTGAGCCATTGAGGTGAGTGACCTCAAACTCTTTCTAAAATTATTTATGAACCGTTTCTTGCATTAGTGACTTTTGAACTGTTTCCAAATTTACTCTTGAATCACTTTCCCGTATTATTTACTTTTGAGCTGTTTTCAAAGTTAATTTTGGAACTGTTTTCTTACATATCATGCTTGCTTGCATATCAGTGTCTTGTTATTATTGATTTTGCTTTCAATGATTGCTAAACGAGTTTTCGAGGCGAGTGTGTACTTTATCGCACTCGACCTAAATCAATGTGAAATTTTCATGATAAATGATTAAATGCTACTTGCGCATGAATGTAAGCCTTTTGGGCTGAACTGGCCATTGCCCCTTGTTACCGGTCGTCTCGAGCCAGTAACGGACTCGGTCGGGCGATTAGGAACTTGGGTGAACGTTTCGGTATACTCGAGTATTACCTTGTAGGTTGGTGGAGCCTGGCCAAAAGCCAGGGACGGGGTGAATGAATGTACGAATGAAAATGATGAAATGCAATGAAATGACAGGAGATCGAATGTATCCTTTGCACGAATGTTACTATCGCTTTCCATTGTACATGTTCCTTGAAATATTGATACTCCATATTTAATGTTTTGTAAATGTTGAAATTGTTTCTGGACTTATCATTTGATTTGAATTGAACATCATTGAAATGCACCATTGTTAAACAGATTTGATAACTGATTTTACTGGTTACTCGCTGAGCTTCTAGCTCACCCCAAAAAATGTTTTATTCCCCTCCACAGGGCTCAAGGCGAAGGAGTGGCTTGTAGTGTTTATTCATGGATTATCTCATGTATGGATTGAATTTGGATTCCTTTTGTGTAATCATTCATATCGGGATTGTATTGAACATTTAGAATTGATTGGTTGTGTAATAGTCAAGTTTTGGACTTCCTCCTGTATAATCATTGTGACCAAGGATCAGAGTGGCGCAGTGGAAGCGTGGACGCTTCGCTTTTGATATGTAAATGTTGGAATATTTGATTTATATTGGAGATTTTATCTTGTATTTGTTTGAGGACTGTAGTGATCGACTGAGTCCCGGCGAGAGCTGGGCAGGCGGCCCGTTGACCCCTCTGGTTCGCCTTAGGGGAAAATGGGGTCGTGACAACACTTCTGAAAGCTTAGCCTGCTTATACATTAACAAACCATAATGAATAGCCTGTTTCGACTTAATACAGAACAGATGAATTCATATTATGCATTGATGTGTATTACTTCCTTATGGACCTCACTAAATCTGCCTTTTCGCTTTCAATTGGTGAAATATTTTTCAAGAAGAATTATGTACACCATATACATGAAAATACCTTAAGGTGTATTTGCCACTCGAATAGAATGAAGTATACAATTAACTTTATAGTTTGCATGAATAATATTCGAGAATTTTTTCTTTCTCTTTTCTGCGATAAAATATGGAAAAAGCAACACGAGCTGTTCTATGTTTCAAATGTAGCTAGATTATTGCTGAACATTAGTGTTATTTGTGATCGGCGTTTGAAAAATCTTGCCACCTTTTTACAAAGCTTAACAAACATCTCTGTGTACTTCTTTGTCCCATAATCCATTTACAACTAACTTTCCTGATTTTGTATGTCAAACATAGCAAACGCAAAATGATTGTATGTTGTACGCCAAGACTTAATGATTGTATTTGACAAGATAACTTTCCTAAGTTACGTAGGTTTGGCTGCTTACAAATACTTGTTCAAATCATAAAAAATGTATAACTTTTACTTAAGCAACAATAGCGCATAATGAAGTATCAATTTTAAAAGTTAGGCAGCTTACAGCAATATCATGATGCCCACTGTCCATCATTATTCCAACTAGCTCAGGGGGTAGTTCATTTATCTGTGCACCAGATTCAGTCTCTTCCTCTTCATGCGCCCCAATCTACGAAAATAAAATCAAACTATCACTTCATAAGTACATGATATGTGTGGCCTATACATACAAACTAGTAAGTTACAATCCATCAATACAAAAAAAAAAAATTTATCGCTCTTACTGGTTTTCCTTTTCCATAACCTCCGAGATTATTGATCTCCAATGCATCCCGCTCTGAAATTAAAGCATCTGTCCATGCCTTTGCTCTTGGTGTAACTCGAGCCACTCTGTGCTTTAGTATTGTCACTCGATCAAGGTAATGCACCTGCAATTCAATTGGAGACTGACACATCAATTATATCACCTACAATTCAAGTACTATGCATAAACAACCTTCATGTGCCTAATTAAAATTTGTTACTAACTTTCAATATCACGTAACTAAACTTACCAGTAGGACAAACATGCAGCCCCCAACATATTGGTGTTGCTTTCTGCTTTTCTTCTGCACTTCTAATATCCTATTGCATAGTACATTTCTAACGTATTCTGTCCAGTTTAATGAGGGCACCTTAGTAACCACCTTCGTGCAACCTCATAGCCGGATTTTATGTTCAACCCGTGTAGTTGGAGCTAATAGACATCCACAAGCAAATGCAACAAATAGTCGCTTGAACTCGTCCCCACCGCTCATGCATACTAACTCCTTTGGCAGCTCTTTCCATTTGTATGTTCGGCGACTTGGTCCAGAATCTCTACCATCACTGCTATCAGTGTCTTCAACTGGTAAGGGGCCATCATTTGGGATTCCAAGGAGTAAACTGATGTCTTTTGTTGTTAAGGATAGCACACCATCTCTATGTAGCTGAAAGCTGCGTAGTGTAGGATTAAAATTGTAGACTAGCCAGGTTCCTATGCCGTTCGGAATGGAGCGACACTTTATTTCCAGCAACCCTCGAAACCCCATATATCTGATTTGCTATTTTTTTGTTTCATCAATGTTCAATGCTAACCAAACCATATGATTTGGTGAACAACGAATGGTGTACTTCGGATTCCATAATCAAGTTCAAGCAGAAAAACTAGTTAGCCATACACAGATTATCACGTAATAACCTATTTCAGCAGCCATGCTTTGTGCTTACCTTAATCTGCTGTTTTCGCGGTATAGTCTTTCCAAGCCGCGCCATTTCTCTCTTGTACTCCTCTTTCTCTTTCCTATAGTTCTCTTTTCGATTCTGTACTTCTTCCTCGGTCAACTTATCATATGCTTCTTTGGCCATTTTATTATACTGCATTGGATACATATAGTCATGAATCATGTTATATGTAATTCAATATTTTCTAACATGGATTAATATCAGAAACCTCCCCTAATGTTTGTTCTAATCACATCTAGCACCCCCAAGTTTTCGAAATCACACCTTGCATCTCCGGCAGTAGGATGTGACAGGTTCTCCTAATCAAAAGGTGAGAAATTACCCAAAAATCACCAACATCTATTCCATGCCACAAACAACCTTAACTTATTCAGAGGCAAAAAGAAATTCGAATAAGTAATGTTATACCATAACCGAAGTTGAACAGCCATAATTTAAAAATAATCAATGCAATATACAGAGACCAATACTCCACTACAAAAACTAAGAAGAAAACTGCATACCAAAAAAGATAAAAAAAAATTAAAAATTCTTTTAAGAAACTGCTGATAACTGTTCTGAATTATGTAATATTTTTTGTACAAAGTGTAACTCTAATTGAACTATCTATAAAACTTATCAACACAAATATGATTATTACATATTGGACCCATATCTACACTAACAATTTATCACACTTCTGTTGTAAGGATGTACAAGAAGTGTGAGACCTCGGATAGTCCTTAATTTCGAAATTATGTGATATTAATAGCATTTTATTCTATTTTGTACTAAATTATTAGAAAACCCTAAATTGTATTATTTATAAAATCCTAGTTTTTGTATTAATCACAAATTTGAGTTGTAATTCATGTTTGGTATTCTAGAGTGTGTTTTGGTACAAGTAAGTATAGGATTCGATTTATTTTATACAGGTTAAGTAAGTTTAAAAAGTTAGAAAATCTCATACTAGTAAAACCTCTAGTGTTATAATTTATTAGAACCCTAAGTTGGGGTTAAAACCCTTAATTTTGCCTATGACAAGAAAGTTGTTGTTTAATTGCATTTGTGTATGTTCATACATGGTTAAGTATAGATGATTAATATAGAAGGGTGATTAGTGAAGTAATTAAGTGTGGTTAAGTGTTTTAGACTAGATTAAGTTTATATCCTATGGAGTTAATTGAAAGCTTTCTATATATGTTTGGGCAATAGTGTAAGAAAGAGAAATTAAAGGTGTAAGGGCTAAGGAGCAAATTGGGAGCTTTTATGTGATTGGTGGTGTTGGAAAATATCTCCCAAAGCTTTGACTAACATTCTATCATAGGATTTATAAGAGAAACATGAGAAAGAAAACAAAACAAAACTAAGAGAGAAAGAGAGAGAGAGTGATGCGCGACGGATCTAGACGAACACCAAGTTGAATCGATATGCGGAACTCTGACCCTTCTAGAATCACAAGTCACGAACTAAGGATAATCCTTAACCCAAGACTAGCGAATTTAGTGAACCAAAAGTATAGTTAGAAGAACGCCACAACCAAGGAGACTACTTGATTGATAAGTTCAATGAACAGCTTGAGATTGATTCTCAAGTATTCAAAGGAAATTCTCTTGAGGCAAGAGAGAGAGAAATAACTCACATATATTTTATAAAATCTGAATTGTCCCCTAATGAATGAAAACCTAGGCTATATATAGCCTTACAGGACTCAAACCCTAGAATGTCCAATGGACGATCTTGCCCTTCATTAAGGGTGAAAATATCTAACAACTAATTGACTAAAATTAAGACTCTGAATTCGGCCAAAGTGAAGTGAAAATTGACCGAAATTATTAATGCTAACAAACAACTAATAATGGTAACCAAAACCCTAATTAGCAAGCTAGTGCTCCGTGAACTAGTCTTCACTTGGTTCCTCCATTTGAAGGAAAGTGTATAGAGTAGTTTCTCCATTATGTAATCCTTCAATGGTCCTCAAGTCATCACCAACTCGTTCTTGAATCTTGCAAACAAGAGCTTGAAGTGATTCTTGAATTCTCCTAGCACGTGCTCTTGTAATTGGACCACTGGGTATTTGCATGACCTGAGTGTGACAGCCCCACCTTCCCCTAAGGCGAACCAAAGGGGTTAGCGGACTGCCTGCCCAGCTCTCGCCAGGACTACGGGCAGTTACACGCGATCTAGAACGTTTCGGGAAAGTAAAAGCGCGCTCGGACAAGCCACAAGGAACAAAATAACAAAATATAAAAAAACGAAAACGTTGAATAGTAGCCTGGACAGCAGAATCCGGCCTGAATCTGGCCGGATTAGCGGCCGGATTCTTGGCCGGATACTGTCCAGTGAGCAAGTTCACGGATTCAAAAAAATCCAAGGCAATCCGGCCGACAATTCGGCCAGTTTCTGGCCGGATTCCTGGCCGGATTCGGTCCAGTGCCTTTCCGTCAAAATTTTTCTTTTGCCGTTCACAAGCCGAATTGTTCCGAAAGTCAACCAAACATCAACCAAGCATATATACACTAAAATCCAATATTTACAACCACATTGGCATGTCAAAAACTATTTATCATGAATACACATGTTTGGTTTGCCAATCAAACAATGAACCCAATACACATTAGGGTTTCATGCAAAGAGCTATCAAAATAGACATATACATGGCTCAATTTGGCAACCAACAAGTATGAGCTTCCAAAAGTGATTATTTTCCTGTAAGGAAAACAAATGGAATGGTGTGAGCTAAAGCTCAGTGAGCAACTATCACACAATCAACCAAGATCACTTAAGCATATTCGTTCATTGCAAATATTCAAATAAGAAGCAAAACAAATCGGTAAAAGGATACGGTCGGCTCTCAGGAGCCCATTTCCACTTCTTGATCCAAACTCATTGACCCCTCCGTCAATGTTAAAAGTACCAAACCGTAGACCCCTCTTCACTTCCATTCCTTCCATCCAACATACCCCAACCGGGCCCGCACTCCAAGCAGTA
Source organism: Coffea arabica (assembly GCF_036785885.1). NCBI lineage: Eukaryota > Viridiplantae > Streptophyta > Magnoliopsida > Gentianales > Rubiaceae > Coffea > Coffea arabica. The sequence continues at coordinate 25,428,702 of NC_092317.1, forward strand.
GCTTTAGGTGATACTCGAGTACACCGGAACCAAGGGTCTCATTACCACAAGATTCCCATTTCAGTCCCCGTGGCTAGTCAATGTTCACGACCAAGCCCTCGCTGGCTCGATTCAATTGAATGCCAACGGGGTCGAGCTCAGTACAGTAGGGCCGTTGGATACTCGTCCAACCAACACCCAAACAATTTCCATGAATGAAATCCAAGAATTCATATAGCAGTATAGTAATACAGTGAAACGGTAAACAATCGGTCACAAGAATTAAAGGAATGAGGGCGGTCAAGTACACCCTCACCCTAATCATTTCCAATAGCCAAACAAGCCTTCAAGGCATCACAATCACATATAGCAAAGCCACATTATAAATCCAAGTGAGTAGTATACTCACCAATTAAGCAAGTGAGGTTTCATGCACCGTCGTCCCTAGTACGTCGTGCACTAACGTCACGCCCTAGAATATGTAAACAAATACCATAAGACTCGATAACGAGTCATAAATTCAAGCCAAACACAACCCCAATAGGGTTTCATATGCATAATCAAGCATCATAGCAAACCAGAAATTTCAGCAATGCACTAATGTGACCTTACAAAAAAAAACAGTTTTTGGCTTCCAAATGCGGTAATGGCACAAAATGCGTTACGCTCATCGGATGAGGGTGTAAGACCCACCATCGCGAAGCTAAAAGACAGGGCTACAACAATGTAGAAGGCCACTCAGTCCAAATCCTAGCACAACTAGGTCAAAAATGCAGAAAACTAACCCAGAACCGTAATTGCAGGTTCCCAAATCCCACAAAACTGTAATCAGTCCAATTCAGTCTATACAGGTCCAAATGCATTGATTCCAAAGGCATATAAAATCTAAGACATCAAGCTACATTTCATCAGAAGACACCAACAACAAAATCCAAATCAATTCCAGTCAAAACAGACAATTACTATCGCAGTTCGCACATTCTGTTCACCAAAAACAGCAACAGTAAAAACGGCATAACTCACTCTACACTACTCCAAATTCCCTGAACTTTTGCAGGCACTTCAAACTCATCAATACCTACAACTTTAATGTTTTGAGAAAAGTCCAATTCGGCCTCTATCTATGACCTAAAATTTCGGACAGAATGTTCAACCAAGAACCCTAATTTTCCAGAAATTCTTCCAAATTCAAAATTGATTGCATTTAACAACAATTCACACCTACTAGAGTCAAAGCCCCTTATTACCAACCATCAAAAACAACCACACCATCAAGATCATAAGAAACCAGAAAATTCCTCATAAAATAAAAAACTCAACCAATTCATTCCAAACCATGAAATAATCCACAATTTCTCACACCATAGCCACCATTAGGCATAAAATAACCATCATTAAGTATAAGGGAGTAGTCAAACATCACTTACCTAAGAAACAAGAGATGTAGAGATGTTGGCCACCTAAGACCTTCAAACAAACTTCAATAGACCACTCACAAGCACCCAAAGGATAGATTTTATGGAGTAGAATCTAAGTTATGTGGTTGGTTTTGGAAGATTGAGTGAAATGGAAGCTAGAAAGTTGAAGAATTTTGTCTTTCTTCTTGCTAGAGAGGTTCGGCCATCAAGAGGTGAAAATGGTGAATTTTTGTGATTTTTTTTGAAGATATTAACCACTTAGTCAAAATAGTCAAGAAAATGAATAGTAACTCTTAAGTCCTAACCAATATCATGGTGACACTTGGCATCACATTAATTGCATTTCTATCCTTTGTTCACCTCTCACATCAATCACTTCACACTCCTCTACTTATCCATTAACACCCGATACATTTTACACAGTATCCGGAATCTAACCTTATTGGTCGAATTTTTCCGAACTTTCCGCACTAGTGGGTCTCACGTCCTTTCTATATACTTAATTTTCCAAAAACTCTCCAAGGCTAGAAAAATCATCTAAAAACTATAATTGCTCATAAAATCCACCAAGAAAATATTCCTAGGCCAGAAAATGCAGAAAACATGCAATTAAAGGGGAAAACCCTAGGAAAAATATTAGGGAATTTACGGGTTCTCACACTGAGCACTAGAAGTTTGAGCAGCCTTGAGCCCCTCCTCATTAGTCCCCTCCTCTTGAAGGCGATTTGTCCCCAAATCAAACTCATCGTCTGCATGAAAAGGACTCAAGTCAGATACATTAAAAGTAGCATGTACCCCATACTCACCTGGAAGTTCAAGTTTGTAGGCATTGTCATTTATACGCTCCAGGACTTGGAATGGACCATCTCCCCGTGGAAGTAGCTTACTACGCCGTTTGACTGGAAACCTCTCTTTGCGCATGTGTATCCATACCCAATCGCCAGGCTCAAAGACCATCTTGCGGCGCCCCTTGTTGGCACTTTGGATGTATTGAAGTGTACGCTTCTCGATGTTGGCTCGCACCTTAGTGTGTAACTCACGTACATATGCAGCCTTGGTCTTACCATCCAAGTTAACTCTCTCATGAACAGGTAAAGGAGTTAAATCCAAAGGTGTGAGAGGGTTAAAACCATACACAATTTCAAACGGCGAATAACGTGTAGCAGAATGGACAATGCGATTGTATGCAAATTCCACATGTGGTAAGCAATCTTCCCAAGATTTAATGTTCTTTTTAATAACTGCGCGCAATAGGGTAGATAATGTGAGGCCCCAGTTCGTTCTACGTTGAGATATTCATTATTTGGGCGGTAACGTTTGGTTTGGGAGTATTTCGAAAACCCTAAGTAGGGATTAAGATTTAAACCCTAAGTTCCGGTTAAGATTGAAAACCCGTTTTTTCTACATTTTCTTTATTAGAAATTTCCCCAGATAATTTTTTTTTGAGTAAATAGAGTTTTTAGATGATTTTTCTAGTATTAGTTAGTTTTTGAGAAATTAAGAACATATATCGGATGTGGGACCCACTAGTGCGAAAAGTTCGGAAAAATTCGGCCAATAAGGTTAAGTTTCGGATACTGTATAAAATTTATCGGGTGTTAAGAGATAAGTAGAGTGTGTGAAATGATTGATGTGAGAGAGAAAAGAAAGGATAGGATTGCATTTATGAGAGTGACAAGTGTCACTTCCTTATTGGATTGAACTTAAGAAACACTATTCACATTTTTGACTTTTTTGACCAAAGGATAAAATATCTCAAAAATCATTCAAAATTCACCATTTTTCTTTCTCCATAGCCGGCTCTCTCTCTCTCCCTTGCAAGAAGGAGAAAAAAACCTCTTCAATCTTCAAGCTTTCCACTAGCAAATCATCTCAATCAAGCACATAAATTAGTTTCCTTTCCATACAACTTTTCTAGTTGGTGATAGTGGGTGGTTTAGTGAAGCTTTTTGGAAGAGCTAAGGTGTCCATCATCTTCCTCTCTCTTGTTATTAGGTGAGTGATGCTTAAACTTCCCTCCTATACTTAATGATGGTTATTTTGTGCCTAATGGTGGCTTGAGTAATGAATATGTGATTTATTTCTTGATTTGAAGAGTTTTGGTGAAGTTTTCCATTTTATGATGATTTTTCTGGTTTAATTGCATTATGATGGTGTGGTTGTTTATGATGATTGGTAATGGTATATATAGGCTCTAGTAGGTGCAAATTAGTGATAAATGCAATCAATTTTGGATTTGGAAGAATTTCTGGAAAATTAGGGTTCTTGGTTGAACATTCTGTCCGAAATTTTAGGTCATAGCTAGAGGCCGAATTGGACTTTGCTCAAAACATTAAAGTTGTAGGTATTGATGAGGATGAAGTGCCTGCAAAATTTCAGGGTATTTGGAGTAGTATAGAGTGAGTTATGCCGTTTTTACTGTTGCTGTTTTTGGTGAACAGAATGTACGAACTGCGATAGTAATTGTCTGTTTTGACTGGAATTGGTTTGGATTTCGTTGTTGGTGTCTTCTGATGAAATGTAGCTTGATGTCTTAGCTTTCATATTCCTTTGGAATCAATGCATTTGGACCTGTATAGACTGACTTGGACTGATTACAGTTTTGTGTGATTTGGGAACCTGCAATTACGGTTCTGGGTTGGTTTTCTGCATTTGTGACTTAGTTGTGCTAGGATTTGGACTGAGAGGCCTTCTACATTGTTGTAGCCCCTTAAGTCCTGGATATCCCTGTAAATTTTCAGGATTAACGGAGTGGTATAACCTGAGTTATAAACGAAATACTCAGACCTGTTTTGACCGTCAAATTCTGTTCTGTTCTTATATCCGGACAGTTTACGACTGGAACTTTGGCTTCACGTTTGACTAGGTTACAAGCTGTTTGGGCTTGCGACCAAAACACCAAACTTATAGCTCTATATCAGAGCTTTCTAACGCCCTTGGAATTTCATGAATCGGATTTATAGAACCTGAGATATAGCCGACCAAATAAGGCCTGCCCGTGAAAATGACCATTTTCTGGTCAGATCTGTTTTGGTCCTGATGACCAATTTCCGTTCGAAATTTGGATTTCCGACCTTCATGAAAGTTGTTCCATTTGGAATGAACTATCTAACTGCCAATTTTCAGCTCTTTTGACCATGTGTAGCATAGAAAACAGTTTGCACTCAAAACTGGCCATTTGTGCATTGGCCAGATTTCGTAAGCGATTGTGTTTGGTTCATTTGGGACTGAAGCCTCCAGTTTCAGTTCTGGATGTCTTCATAACAGTTGTTGTTCATCCTTTAAGCTTCGATATGGCATCTCATAAGCCTTAATCCGGTATTCTTAGCTCAACTTATGAGTAAACTAGAAACGAGTGTCAAATCTGCCGTTTCCGCTAACGGCCGTTTCCGTTTCCGTCCGTCATATTTACGTGCGCGCGTGTCGTGTTTGCCGTTTTGCTTGTTTTAGGCACGATAGTATCCGTTTGCGATATTATGTGACACAATCTTCTATTTCAGACGGTGGTGAGCTGGGCGGAACTGGTGGAGCCCACTACTAGTTGTTCATTTCGATCCGACTTCGTACTTTTGCTATTTCAGTTTCTGAGTAAGTATTCAAGCCAGTTTGATGTGTTTTCTTTGCTATGTGTTTGAGATATGTGAAAAGGGTACTTAGGCGAGGGTGTACTTTATCGCACTCGACCTAAACCCTAATTTGAATGTATAATTGTACTTGGCATATGTATATGACCCTTTTGGAACCAAAACCCTTGAGCTTGTGGCTCGGGGCGACTTTCGAGTAAAGTTTGTGAAGTTTGCAAAGTTTGTGAGTTCGTGGGCCCGACCTAAGACCTGTTTGGACTATTCGAGCCGGTTAGGGCTTGGTCGAAGTCAGTCCAACTTAGTCTGCGGTCACCAAGTTTGTAGGTTCATGTTATGAACCAATTTTGTGAATCCGGTTCACCGAGAAGGTGACCAAGTTTGTGACCCGAGCTTGTGACTCAAGCTCAAGTTTGTGATTTCGTTCGCCCGGGCAAGTTTGTGAGGTGACTGGCCAGTGAGGGTGATAAGGTGTCGGTGGGTGTATAAGTGAAGTTCTACGGACTATTATTTGCGGTCGACGGAGTGTCGGCAGGAGATCATACATGGCACATGAATTGGCTTTGGAGCCACCCGTATCCTTATTATATGATGTTGTTCTTTTCTGCTTTTGCTTTACTCTTATTGTGTAATTGTTGCTACGTGAATTTATGCTTTCACCCCTGTTTACTTACTAAGCATTTGGCTTACCCCTTTCCATTTGTTTTCCTTAGCAGGGGCCGACGCGGGGACTTTTGGCTCGTATACTAGTATAGGTAGATTGGCTTGTAATAGTTGAACAGTTAGGATGTTTGTTTTTGTTTTGGTGGTTTGTATAAGGACCCTTCTTAGGGTCTACCTTTTGCTGGTTATTGTTATAGTATATCAGAGCGTTTTGGCTTGATGCTTTTGAAGATGTAAATAGACTTTTGGTGGTTGTATATTTTTTTTTTTTTTTTTGACATAGAAATTCTTTTTATTTATTCATGGAAAATATAACCAAATATTCCTCTTACATAATCCTCATTTTTCTAATTGAAGGTATCCCTATTCTGTCCAAACGGATTGCCCCACGAGCCAACCTTGGGAATTTACTGAAAGTATCGTAAACCACAATTTGTTTATCTGGATGAGATATACCCACATTGGATAAAGCATCAGCAACTGTGTTAGCCTCCCGATAGCAGTGCGTGAATCTAGGTGGATCATCTAATAACTGCCAAATCTGGTTGACGTATCTTCGAATTTTCCACGGACACTGAGTACGACGTTGAATGATCCCAATTAAAACCAATGAATCTGATTGTACACATATGTTTCCAAAACCGTTATGTATACAGATCTGAAGACCAATAAGAAGGGCACAAGCCTCTGCACGGAGACATGTAGTTTCTCCCAGATATGCCGAGAAACCAATCATTGGTAATCCAGTGGAATCCCGGAGTATGCCCCCACCTCCACCTATTCCTGGATTACCCTTAGCACATCCATCAGTGTTAAGAGTATACCTCCCTGTCTCTTTGGTTTCCCAGCGGATACCTTGATATACAACCGTACCCCCAGGTGCCTTTGACCAATAATACAATTGACAAAAGGATTGTAGTCTTATCAATTGTTTAAAATGTATTCCTACCATGGATTGGATTTCTGAGAAGATGGCTTGGCGAATGGCCGAAGATTGCATCTGGACACCCTCAAACATTGCTTTGTTCCTTGCCTTCCAAATCTGCCAGCAAATTACACTAGGAAGAATACGGCAAATAATCCTTCGTAACTCAGAATCCTGTGAATTCAACCACCAATCTACTATGCGTGCTCGTAGAAAAGATCCTGAGAATTTTATTCCACATAACCCTCCAAAATAATTCCAAAGGAATGACGCAATGTGTCCATTGGAGAATAAATGCTCAATAGACTCCTCAGAAGGCTCAGTACAGCAAAAGCACTTTGACGGCAAATGGAAACCAAATTTACGAAGCTTATCCGGTGTCGGTATTCTCCTCAGAAGTAGTCTCAACATGAAAAATGAAACTTTCAAAGGTATCAGAGAGTGCCAAATGGAAGCAAATACCATAGACGTGGGTCGGGTCTACCTAATGTCCCCAAAAGCCGAATGTAGAGAGAAATTTCCAGTTGTTGTGGGCATCCAAAAGACTTCAGCTATACTTCCTTTTTCTGGGACCATTTGTTCTGAGATGGAATAAGCAATTTCCTTTGGCAATGTGTGGTATAGAAGATTCAAATCCCAATGGCCGTTGTTTACGAAGTTTCGGAACGTCAAATTTGGGATAACTGGAACCTTTAGAAACAATGCACCACTCCCCAACCAGTTATCGTACCAAAAATGACACGCCCCATATTTGGCCACCCATAATATTGAGAGTTCCACTTGCCGGCTCACATTGAGCATCCTTCGCCAAATTGCCGAATCCGTTGGCCTGAGTTCTACCTGACAAGGGTGCAAACATTTACAATACTTTGCTTTCATGAAGGTCGACCACAGTGATGATTCTGTTCGGAATTTCCACCATAACTTGGAGGAAAAGGATGTGTAGACGTCACATAATCTCCGAAATCCAATTCCCTCTTCCTCAACTGGATAGCACAATTGAGGCCAACGTATCCAATGAAGCTTCGATTCCTCGGGTGAGGATCCCCAGAGGAATGCCGAGCATGCCTTTTCTATAGTTTTAAACACCGAGCTGGGAATCACTGCAGCTGACATTAGGTGAACTGGTATTGATGATAATACATGCTTGATTAGAATAATTTTTCCTCCAAAGGAAAGTAACCTTGATTTCCAAGACAGAATCCTTTCTAGTATTGCGTGACAAACTTCTCCAAAATAAGATGATTTGCATCTTCCAATGTAGAGCGGAAACCCTAAATAGCGTATTGGAAATGACTTGCGGGCAAACCTAGAGATGCGATCAAGCAGCCGTCGTCTTGCCATTGATACAGATGGATGAACCAGATAACAGCTTTTTTGTACATTTAGTAATTGGCCCGAGCATCTTTGATAATCATCTAACACTTTCATGATAGCCTTCAGGGAAAATGAGGATCCATTTGCAAATATAAGAACATCATCCGCAAATGCCAAGTGAGTAATAGACGGGCATCCATATGGAACTTTGAAACTCACAAATCTTGGTTGCATGACAAGATTATTCAGTGCTCTAGATAACACCTCTGCCCCTATAATAAATAATGCTGGTGATAATGGGTCCCCCTGACGGAGTCCTCTCGAAGACTTGAAAAAACCATATGAGGATCCATTTATAATGACGGAAAACCAGACATTAGAAATCATTCGCCAAACCATATCAATGAATCTCTCACCAAAACCGAACCTTCTCAGAACATTGATAATATGACTCCATGCCACTCTGTCATATGCCTTAGACATGTCTAGTTTCATAACCACATTACCACCTCTATTCTTTTTCGCCATACCCGATATCACCTCCTGTGCAAGTAGGAAGTTTTCGGTTATATTGCGACCCTTCACAAATCCTGTCTGCTGGGGAGAAATAATTTTTGGCAATATTCCCGCCACTCTGTCTGCCAAGATCCTTGATAATAACTTGTTGAAGAAGTTACATAGGCTGATGGGTCTAAATTGAGAAAAATCTTGAGGATTTGGCACCTTTGGAATTAGAACAATTGAAGTAGAGGTGATGAAACGAGGTAGCTCTGCTCCACAGAAAAAACTGAGTACCGCCTTGTAGACATCTTGGGCGATTACTTGCCATGCAAAAGTAAAAAATTTTCCCGTGAATCCATCTGGGCCAGCAGCACTTTCTTCATCCATTGCCTTCAGGACTCTAAAAACCTCTTCAATTGAAGGGATCTCTTCCAACTTCACATTATCCTCTCCTGAAATCATAGGTGGAATGAGTTGTAGCATATCTGCAGATGATCCCAAAGAATCTGAGAAAAGTTCAGAGAAATAGGTGGTTGCTTCACTTGCTATATCAGCTTCATTGTCCACCCAAACACCATTGGCTTTTTTTATTCGATGAATCATAGCTTGAGCCCGTCTCTGTCTTACTATCGCATGAAAATACTTTGAATTAGTATCTCCCTGTCGAAGCCATTTTACCCTAGCCTTTTGCCTCCAAAATTGTTCTTCAATTGATAATGCATATCTCAGCTCCGCCTGAGCCTTTTTGAGTTCAATCTGGCACTCCTCCGAATCATCTTGATCTACCACTTCTTCTGCCCGTTGCACCGCCATTTCTGCAGATCGCACATTATCGATCACGTTTCCAAAGTGTTCTTTGTTCCATGTCTGAATGGCTTTTCTTGTTGCCAATAATTTAGAACATAGAGCACGCATCGGAGATCCATTGACATCTTGAGTCCAAGCCTGGCGTATTACCTCCAAGAGTTGTGGTTTAGTTGTCCACACATTCAAAAATCGAAATGGACGCGGCTTAGTATCTGATTGAGCAACAAATGAGAGCTTTAACGGTGAATGGTCAGATGGATGTCTAGCCAAGTGAAGGACAGAAATGTTATAAGAAAGATCCAGACATGCCCCGTTGACTAAGAACCTGTCTAACCTCTTTGAAATCCGAGCTCTACTTCGTCGATTATTTGACCATGTAAAATTGGGTCCTGAGAAGCCTACATCAAATACTCCAGCCTCCTCCATGAAAGACAGAAATTCCACTCCTTCTGTTATAGCAAATGGACGACCTCCCCTTTTTTCATGAGGTGCCACAATAACATTAAAATCACCCCCAATACACCAAGGAAGAAAACTAGGCTTATCAGCTAACAATGAGGACCATAACTCACGCCTCTCGTCAACTGAGCATTTTGCATGAACAAAGGACAAAATTATTGGAGAAGGAATTAGGGGACTTTGTACAAGTAGAGAAATATGCTGATCCGAATTACCATCAATCGAGCAAAGAAAAGGATTATTGTAGAACACCCAAATATCACTTGAACAATTAACAAGCACGTAATCAAATAATAGACGTAGACGAATGGTTTGTATTTTAGATACGTCTAACTTTGGCTCACAAATCACAACAAATTGGAGATGATGTGTCCGTACTAAATTGATTAATCTTCGTAGATTAGGTGCTTTAGCTACTCCTCTAATATTCCAAAAAATGCCATTAATCATGAGAAAGAACCTGGAATGAGTTTTTGGATGATGTCTCTGACCGTGAGCGCAAAATTCTGTCGGTTTGCAGATTAGCCCTCAAACCTTTTGTCCTTTTTTGTTTGGGATTACGGTCAGCCCCCCCTGATTGATCAATACTTGAAGAAGGACCTGATGATTCAGGCAAATTTTCTTGTGGGACACCCGGTCTGGAAGACAAATTTCCTGCAACAGTTGGTGAATTAACCTCCACTATCCCATGCTCTGTAGGACCGAAATTCTCCACTCCTCGCAACTCAACATAGAGATGCTCCAAAGAGTTATTGTCGGCCATGGACTGAAGTTTCTCTTTTGATGCTTCAGACGATGTAGCTTGGGTCCCTTCATCATTTCCATGGACCTGTTCTGAATGCTTTTGCATTAACAATTGTTCCCCAACAAGTGCTTGCTCCCTCATATGAGCCGTATTCAAATTCCCTTGCACATCATATGTTGTCGGCTTGGATGCAGCAACTATCACCACTTGGTGATCAGTATTTAGATGATGAAGAGAATTTTTGTCGGCCTTACTCTGAAGTTTGTCTGTGGGATTTATATTAGTTTCAAAACGGGTCCCTTGGTATTCATTCCCGTGGACCTTTTCCAGCTGGTTTTCCATTTCCCTTCGTTCCTCACGAACTGGCAGCTCCATTGCAAGATCATTTTGTGGTTGTTCAAATCCAGCAGAGGACGACAACTTAGTTACTCCAAGCTGAATTAGGTGATCATCAGGCTTAACTAACTTCTTGAACCTTTTTGGCAGTACAAACTTCCTCCACCACTGCACCTTTTAGTTTTTCAGCATAATTGCCCATCTCAGTACGCTGCACTTCGTCGGAATCAGTCACGGCATCTGTTGTTTTTTCCAAGTTAGCATCTGGGTTTTTCACGAGGTCTAAATTAGACACTTGAACATTATTAACTTCTAACGATAGATCCCTCTGCAGCTTCGTGTTATGCTTATATAGATACCGAGACCCAACCTCAGTTACATTCTTCTTGCATTGCTCTTGGGAATGACCCAAACGTGAACAAGATGAACAATACAATGGCATATTCTCTGGCACAATCCGTTGCCAAAATCCAGACTCCCCTTCAACAGCCACCCAAACTCTTTGTGTAAAAGATTTCGCTACATCGAGCTCCACACATACCCTGGCCAAACTTGGTCGAGTCCCAGCTGCCGTTGCCGAATCTAGAAACAGTGGTCTTCCTACTGGAGAAAGTATGGAGAATAATGAATGTTTGTCGAAATAATGAATAGGCAGAGCTGGAAGAACTACCCAAACCGGAACCAGAGATGATTCCCTAAGCACATGAAACTCCCTTGTCCATCTAAACACACGCATCGGATATTTACCCAGTTGCCAAATCCCTCTCATCCAAATTCTGTTGAAGTCAGCTTCAGCCATGCACTTAATGAGAACATGCCTATAGTCCATCAATCCAATAGAAACATGATCCTTCAGGTTTAAAGAAGCAAAAAACTTTCGAATGTCTTCCAAAGAAGGTCGGCCGTGAGAAAATTTTCCCACCAAAGCCCATTGAAACGGCGCTGCAAGTTTGTCTGCATCTGCTTTAGAAAAAACTACTGCAGCTTCTCCCTTGTAGACAGAAGCCTGCTAAATGTGGATAGACGATGTTGCCGGCTGAGAAAAAAGTTGAGAAAAAGATTTTTTTTTTGTAGGTGATAATCCTTGCCCCTCAACCGACGGCTGAAGGGCAGCCATGAACTAGTTGAGAAATTAGAGAAAATAAGAAGAGAGAAGGAAGAGAGTTTTTTCCTAGAGAGAAGATAGGACAATCAGTGCAACCTCGTGGTTGTATATATTATGAATCGTGTTCTTGTGGCTTAGAAGAGTTTTATTAGTTTTAAGTTTTAAGTCCTGGCGCGAGCTAGGCAGGCGGCCCGCCGATACCCTTGGGTTCGCCCTTGGGAGAAGTGGGGTCGTCACAGTTGGTATCAGAGCGCCTAGGTTAGAGGACTTGGGCAAGTGGGACATACGCGATAGGCACTAGGCATACTTGACCATTTTAAGTTGAATGATATCTTTTAAGCTGAAATGCCGGTTGACTGACGATTTAATGTTTTGTAGGTATGTATCCGGGCGGTTCGAGTGATGCGGGACCCAGTGGTGTGGGACCGAGACCTCCGAGTAGGAGGGGCCCAGAGGATCGAGCGCTGCGTAAGCGGGCGATCCGTTATAGGCAGAGGCTGGGAGAGCCTTACACTTTGTACTCCCCCTTCAGCCAGGTGTCGTGCCGACCCTGCGCGTGTTGGTATACGTATGGCTATCCCGACGAGGTAGTCATAGCATTGGATGACGAGCGTTATTACCTCGACAGGACAGTTGACTCTTTGAGAGCGCAGCTGGAGGAGGCCAGAGAGGTTGGCCAGGGGCGGGCGTCACGCATTAGGCACTTGGAGCGGAGTCTCCGAGAGGAGAGGGAGAGGACGGATGCTTTGCACCGTCAGCTCCAGGACACACACCAGCACCTCTTCGCTATGAAGAGGCAGCTGAGGGACAGGGCTCGGAGTATGTCTGTTGACTGCGAGCTCTTACTAGATTTAGCCGCTGAGGCTCCGCCACGAGCCATCGGTCTGGAGATGATGGATGAGGTGGATACGTTAGGTTCCGTTGGGAACCTGGGTCCTAGGGGAGACGCATAGGGCCGCTTTTGTACTTTCGACGGTTCTGGGTTGGTTTTCTGCATTTGTGACTTAGTTGTGCTAGGATTTGGACTGAGAGGCCTTCTACATTGTTGTAGCCCCTTAAGTCCTGGATATCCCTATAAATTTTCAGGATTAACGGAGTGGTATAACCTGAGTTATAAACGAAATACTCAGACCTGTTTTGACCGTCAAATTCTGTTCTGTTCTTATATCCGGACAGTTTACGACTGGAACTTTGGCTTCACGTTTGACTAGGTTACAAGCTGTTTGGGCTTGCGACCAAAACACCAAACTTATAGCTCTATATCAGAGATTTCTAACGCCCTTGGAATTTCATGAATCGGATTTATAGAACCTGAGATATAGCCGAGCAAATAAGGCCTGCCCGTGAAAATGACCATTTTCTGGTCAGATCTGTTTTGGTCCTGATGACCAATTTCCGTTCCAAATTTGGATTTCCGACCTTCTGAAAGTTGTTCCATTTGGAATGAACTATCTAACTGCCAATTTTCAGCTCTTTTGACCATGTGTAGCATAGAAAACAGTTTGCACTCAAAACTGGCCATTTGTGCATTGGCCAGATTTCGTAAGCGATTGTGTTTGGTTCATTTGGGACTGAAGCCTCCAGTTACAGTTCTGGATGTCTTCATAACAGTTGTTGTTCATCCTTTAAGCTTCGATATGGCATCTCATAAGCCTTAATCCGGTATTCGTAGCTCAACTTATGAGTAAACTAGAAACGAGTGTCAAATCTGCCGTTTCCGCTAACGGCCGTTTCCGTTTCCGTCCGTCATATTTACGTGCGCGCGTGTCTTGTTTGCCGTTTTGCTTGTTTTAGGCACGATAGTAGGCGTTTGCGATATTATGTGACACAATCTTCTATTTCAGACGGTGGTGAGCTAGGCGGAACTGGTGGAGCCCACTACTAGTTGTTCATTTCGATCCGACTTCGTACTTTTGCTATTTCAGTTTCTGAGTAAGTATTCAGGCCAGTTTGATGTGTTTTCTTTGCTATGTGTTTGAGATATGTGAAAAGGGTACTTAGGCGAGGGTGTACTTTATCGCACTCGACCTAAACCCTATTTTGAATGTATAATTGTACTTGGCATATGTATATGACCCTTTTGGAACCAAAACCCTTGAGCTTGTGGCTCGGGGCGACTTTCGAGTAAAGTTTGTGAAGTTTGCAAATTTTGTGAGTTCGTGGGCCCGACCTAAGACCTGTTTGGACTATTCGAGCCGGTTAGGGCTTGGTCGAAGTCAGTCCAACTTAGTCTGCGGTCACCAAGTTTGTAGGTTCATGTTATGAACCAATTTTGTGAATCCGGTTCACCGAGAAGGTGACCAAGTTTGTGACCCGAGCTTGTGACTCAAGCTCAAGTTTGTGATTTCGTTCGCCCGGGCAAGTTTGTGAGGTGACTGGCCAGTGAGGGTGATAAGGTGTCGGTGGGTGTATAAGTGAAGTTCTACGGACTATTATTTGCGGTCGACGGAGTGTCGGCAGGAGATCATACATGGCACATGAATTGGCTTTGGAGCCACCCGTATCCTTATTATATGATGTTGTTCTTTTCTGCTTTTGCTTTACTCTTATTGTGTAATTGTTGCTACGTGAATTTATGCTTTCACCCCTGTTTACTTACTAAGCATTTAGCTTACCCCTTTCCATTTGTTTTCCTTAGCAGGGGCCGACGCGGGGACTTTTGGCTCGTATACTAGTATAGGTAGATTGGCTTGTAATAGTTGAACAATTAGGATGTTTGTTTTTGTTTTGGTGGTTTGTATAAGGACCCTTCTTAGGGTCTACCTTTTGCTGGTTATTGTTTAGTATATCAGAGCGTTTTGGCTTGATGCTTTTGAAGATGTAAATAGACTTTTGGTGGTTGTATATATTATGAATCGTGTTCTTGTGGTTGAGAAGAGTTTTATTAGCTTTAAGTTTTGAGTCCTGGCGCGAGCTAGGCAGGCGGCCCGCCGATACCCTTGGGTTCGCCCTTGGGAGAAGTGGGGTCGTCACAGATAAAGTCCTATTAACCACTTCAGTTTGACCATCAGTTTGTGGGTGGCTAGAAGTAGAAAATAGCAATTTAGTACCTAGTTTACACCACAAAGTTTTCCAAAAATAGCTAAGGAATTTGGCGTCCCTATCAGAAACAATAATGCGTGGCATGCCATGTAATCTAACTATCTCACGAAAGAATAAATCTGCAACATGCTTAGCATCATCTGTTTTAAAACAAGGAATAAAATGGGCCATTTTGGAGAAGCGGTCAACTACCACATAGATTGAATCATGTCCTTTTCTAGTTCTAGGTAGTCCAAGCACAAAATCCATTGACAGATCAACCCATGGTTCCTGTGGAATTGGCAAAGGTGTATAGAGACCATAAGGGTGTACCTTTGATTTTGCTTGGTGACAAGTCACGCACCTTTCGATGTGTCGTTCCACGTCACTCCTCATGCGTGGCCAGAAGAAATGTTCTTGGAGAATGATTAAGGTCTTGGCAATGCCAAAGTGTCCCATTAGCCCTCCTCCATGAGATTCGCGGACTAGGAGTGTGCGCATGGAGCTCTTGGGAATGCAAAGCCTGTCCTTGTAGTACAAGAACCCCTGAGAGATGAAATAATGCTCACGAGTGTGTCGTGGCAAGGATGAAAAAATCTCACCAAAATCTGAGTCAGTTGCATAAAGTTCTTTAAGAAATTCAAAACCAAGCAACTTAGCATCTAATGTAGTGATAAGTGTATGCCTTCGCGAGAGTGCATCAGCTACTACATTCGTCTTACCTGTCTTGTATTTGATCACAAAGGTAAAACTGTCAATGAAGGTAATCCATTGTGCATGTCGCTTACTTAACTTGTCTTGAGACTTGATATGCTTGAGCGACTCATGATCTGTGTGCAAGACAAACTCACGAGGGCGAAGGTAATGTTTCCATGTTTGTAGAGCTCGCACTAAGGCCATTAGTTCCTTGTCATAGGTTGAGTAATTTAGAGCACCTCCATTCAACTTCTCGCTAAAGTAGGCAACCGGGCGACCCTCTTGGAGTAAAACAGCTCCAATACCTATACCAGAAGCATCACACTCTACTTCAAAAGCTTTGTCAAAATTAGGTAAACTGAGAACAGGTGCATGTGTGAGCTTGTGTTTAAGTAATTGGAAAGACTTAGCTTGTTCCTCTCCCCAATGAAATTGCACATCTTTCTTGACAATCGACGTAAGTGGGGCAGAAATTGTGCTAAAGTCCCTGACAAAACGTCTATAGAAGCTTGCCAAGCCATGGAAACTTCGCACCTCACTTACATTGGTAGGGGTTGGCCATTCACTAATAGCCTTCACCTTTTCTTGATCAACATGAATTCCCTGCTCACTAACAACATATCCTAGGAAAACCAATTGATTTGTGCAAAAGGTACACTTCTTAAGGTTAGCGTAGAGGCTTTCCTTGCAAAGTGCATCGAGGACCATTTGTAAATGCACAACATGCTCATCTAGAGTCTTACTATGGATCAAAATGTCATCAAAGTAAATGACCACAAATTTACCAATGAAAGAGCGTAAAACATGATTCATGAGTCTCATAAAAGTACTTGGTGCATTGGTTAGCCCAAAAGGCATGACCAACCACTCAAAAAGTCCATGTTTTGTCTTAAATGCAGTTTTCCATTCATCTCCTTCTTTCATGCGAATTTGATGGTAACCACTTTTCAAATCAATCTTAGTAAAAATGATAGCACCATGTAATTCATCAAGCATGTCATCCAAACGAGGTATGGGATGGCGGTACTTTACCGTGATGGCATTAATTGCCCTACAATTAGTGCACATTCTCCATCCTCCATCTTTCTTTGGAACAAGTAGAACTGGTACAGCACAAGGACTTAGACTCTCCTGAATCCAACCCTTACTAAGCAACTCCTCCACTTGTCGTTGTTGCTCCTTGGTTTCCTCAGGATTGGTCCTATATGGTGCCTTGTTTGGAAGGGAAGATCCAGGAATGAAATCAATTTGATGTTCAATTCCCCTTAATAGAGGCAAACCAGTAGGTATATCCTCAGGAAAGACGTCTTGATACTCCTGTAATAGGTTAGTAATAATACTAGGCAAAGAAGCATCAAGAGCATTAGTGAGTAAGGATTCCTTGCCAAATAAAATAAATAAAATCTGATTAGAATGCAAGGTGTGAGAACCCGTAAAACCCTAATTATTTTCCTAGGGTTTATTTCCCCTTAATTGCATGTTTTCTGCATTTTCGGGCCTAGGAATATTTTTCTGGTAGATTTTATGAGTAATTATAGTTTTTAGATGATTTTTCTAGTATTGGTGAGTTTTTAGAAAATTAAGAATATATTTTGGACGTGGGACCCACTAGTGCGAAAAGTTTGGAAAAATTCGGCCAATAAGGTTAAGTTTCGGATACAGTGAAAATTTTATCGGGTGTTAAGAGATAAGTAGTGTGTGTGAAGTGATTGATGTGAGAGAGAGAAAAGAATGATAAGGATGCATTTATGGAGGTGACAAGTGTCACCTTCCCATTTGTTGGACTTTAAGAAACACTATTCACTTTCTTGACTTTTTTTGACCAAAGGTTTAAATATCAAAAAAATGCACAAAAATCACCATTTTCTTACCTCTTATGGCCGGCCCTCTCCTTGCAAAGAAGAAAGGAATTTCTTCAACTCTCAAGCTTCCATTTCACTCAATCTTGCAAGAACAAAAGCCTACACTAGATTCTATTCCATAAAAACCTTTCTTCTAGTGCTTGTAAGTGTATTAGTGAAGTTGTTTTGAAGCTCTAAGGTGGCCAACCTCTCTATCTCTCTTAATTTCTTGGTAAGTGATGCTTGAACACCCTACTACACCTAATGATGGTTATATTATGCTTAGAAGTGGCTTGAGTGTTGGATTATATGATTTATTTCTTGGTTTGGCTTGATTTGGTGAAGTTTTCCATTTTATGAGGAATTTTCTGGTTTCATATGATTTTGATGTTGTGGACTAGTATGATGCTTGGTAATAAGGGGCTTTGGCTCTAGTAGGTGTGAATTGTTGTTAAATGCAATCAATTTTGGATTTGGAATGAAATGTGAAAAGTTAGGGTTCTTGAACCCCTATTCTGTCCGAAATTTTAGGTCATAGCTAGAGGCCGAATTGGACTTTGCTCAAAACATGAAAGTTGTAGGTATTGATGATTTTAGTGTGCCTGCAAAATTTCAGGGAAATTGGACAAGTTTAGAGTGAGTTATGCCGTTTTTACTGTTGCTGTTTTTGGTGCACAGAATGTCTGAACTGCGATAGTAATTGCCTGTTTTGACTGGAATTGGTTTGGATTTTGAAGTTGGTGTCTTCTAAGGATATGTAGCTGGATGTCTTAGATAACTTATGCCTTTGGAATTTCGGAATTTGGACCTGTGTAGGCTGAGATTGACGTATTACAGTTTTGTGTGTTTTGCAAATCTGTTTTGGTAATTCTGGTTTGGTATTTGGCACTTTTGACCTAGTTGTGCTAGGATTTGGACTGAGAGGCCTTCTACATTGTTGTAGCCCTGTTTCATAGCTTCGAAATGGTGGGTCTTACACCCCTAACCGATAATTGTAGTGAGAGTTGTGCCATTACCGCATTATGACGTCAAAACCGGTTTTCTTATCAAGGCCAACATTAAAGCCTTTCTTAATTTCTGGTTTGCTTTCATGCTTGTATATGTTTATAAAACCCTATTGGGGTTGTGAATTGGTGTTGTTTATGGCTCGGTATGGTTTCTTGTTTTATGATATTGTGAGCTATGGAACGGCTCTTGACATGAAATGCTTATATGTGTGTTGTTGGGTTGTGATTGAAGAAAAATAATGAAGCCTTATGGCTGGAAAATTTGGTAAACACAAAGGGCATGCTGCCCGAATTTTTACTCGAGATTTAGAAAACTATATTCTCGACTTGAGTAAAGGTTAAGTATTTAACCCTTGAATTTCCATGCATGAAACCCTATTGGGCGATAATTGGTTTGACTTTATGACTCGTTATCGAGTCTTATGGTATTTGTTTACATGTTCTAGGGCGTGACGATAGCTCACGACATTCTCCTGACGGAAGTGCATGAAATAGCACTTAATTGATTGGTGAGTGTACTACTCACTTGTGTGCTATTATATGGCTTTGATATTTGAACTTGAGATGTTGTATGTTAATGGATTGATGTGAGAGTGTACTTTATCACTCTCACTTATTGTTTCACATGTTATTGAAAAGTTATTGGAAAGTTATTGGAAAGTTATATGAACTGATATATGAAATGAAATACATGACTTGATATCGATTGGACAAGTATCCAACGACTACAAATGTTATCATTGAGCTCAACCCCATTGGTAGTTGATTGAATCGAGCCAACAAGGGTTTGGTCGTGACAATTAATGAGCCTTGGGTAAAGTTATAAGGAATCTTGTAGTATGAGAGACTCTTGATTCCGGTATACTCGAGTAATACCACAGTGCAAGTGTTTGGAGTGCGGGCCCGGTAGGGGGATGTTTGGTGGAAGGAATGGGAGAGAAGAGGAGTCTACGGTTGGTCACTCTTCAACATTGACGGAGAGTCAATGAGGTTGGATCAAGACATAAGCGTGGAAATGGGCTCTTGAGAGCCGACCGTATCCTTTCACTGATTTACTTTACTTCGAAATTGCATACTTGAATTGAATGGTTTTGCTTATGTGATCTTAATTGCTATTGTGATAGTTGCTCACTGAGCTTTAGCTCACCCCGTTCCTTTTGTTTTCCTTACAGGAATATGACTCTTTTGGAATGAATTTTGATAAATGGTTGCCAAATGAACTAGATGAATGACTCTTTTGTATTGTATATAAAATGGGACCCTAAATGTATCATTAGGGCCGTTTTCACTTTTGTTTTGGCAAACCATATATGTAGTGACTTTTGTATCACTTTTAAATGTCATTTTTGGTTTGTAAAGGCTAAATGTTTTGTGGTTTATGTAATTCGATGTTTGGTTGGGTTCGGACGAGTCGGTTACTATTCATGGCCGACTCCAGATTTTGTTTCTTTTATTTTGGATTATTTTGCCCTTTTGCCTTATTTGCGCGCGTTATAAGTTCCGGAACGTGAAAGATCGCTCTATACTGCACCGTTAGTCCTGGCGAGAGCTGGGCAGGCGGTCCGCCGAACCCTTTGGTACGCCTTAGGGGAAAGTGGGGCTGTCACACAAGGCCTGTCTCACATTTTTCACCTTGGCAAGTATGCTGGGTTTTCTCTCCTGTGTGGGCTCTAAGGCCGAATGAGAGTGATGCAACTTGCTTGAAGAAGGGTCGGCCGTCACTAATTTCTTAGCTTTGGCGTTGTCCTTCTTGGTGGTAGTATGCAAGTCATACACTTTTTGTAGACTAACTTGATCCTCATGCACTTGTTGAGGTGTAAGAGGTGCAAGTGTAATCTTTTTACAATTATGTATGAAAGAGTATTTGTTCAAGAAACCATCAAAAGTGACTCTTTTGTCAAATTGCCAAGGACGCCCTAAGAGTATATGTGCAGCTTGCATTGGTACTACATCACACATAACATCATCTTCATACCTACCAATGCGAAAAGTAACCAAAACTTGTTTATGAACACGTACCTCTCCACTGTTGTTTAACCACTGAAGCTTGTAGGGACGGGGGTGCTCACTAGTTGGCAAGTTTAGTTTCTCCACCATCAATGCACTAGCAACATTAGTGCAACTTCCGGGGTCAATCACCAAGCTGCATACCTTGTTGGTCACATGGCACCTAGTGTAAAAGATGTTGTCACGTTGAAGCTCATCTTTACTAGCTTGAGTAGCTAGGGCCCTTCTTGCTACCAATCCAACTTTGTCTTGAGTTGGAACTTCCTCTATCTCATCTTCCTCTTCAACCAAGGGAGGCATGTCTTTGTAATCCTCCTCTTCATCATCAGTGACAATGTCTCCATTTGGTAGGACAAGCATGGTCCTTGGGTTTGGACATTGGCTTGTAATATGCCCAACTCCTTGACACCTCCAACATTTGGTGTCACGATTCCTAGGTTTTGGAGTTTCAATTGTTGGCTTGGAAACAACCTTGGAGTCGGTTTTGGTAAAAGGTGGCCGTGAGCTTGACCCGTGATCTTGCTTCGGCTTTGGAGGGTTCCAAGCGTTCGGACCTCTCTCCTCCCTTTTGGGCTGGAATGGTCGAGTAAATGGTTGCGGATTAGGGTTATAATTTCTGGTGGTACCCCTCCGCTTGAGCCTTTGCTCAATCTTGATAGCCTTTTCCACCATATCTTGTATCTCCACATAGTATTGAAGCTCAAGTTGATCGGCTATTTCAACCCTCAGACCACTGAGAAATCTTGCCATTGTAGCCTCTCGATCTTCTTGAATATCAGCTCTCAACATGGAGATTTTCATGTCCTTGTAGTAGTCCTCAACTGAGCGTTGACCTTGTGTCAAGGTTTGAAGTTTTTGGTACAAGTCTCTATGGTAGTGACTTGGTACAAATCGCTTCTTCATCAGTCTCTTGAGCTCAGTCCAAGTGGTTATAGATGGTTCTCCACACCTTCTCCTGCTTGTAGCCACTTGTTCCCACCAAACTATGGCATAGTCGGTGAATTCTACTACGGCAAGTCTCAATTTTTGTGCATCGGTGTAGTCATTACAATCGAATACTAGCTCTACTCGACTCTCCCATTCAAGGTATGTATCCGGATCAGATTTGCCTTGGAAAGGAGGAATCTTCATCTTAATCCCCTTGATTGCATCACCGATTGCTCTTGTGTTTCGCTTCGGTCTTTCTTGCTCGTATGCCTCATGTTCCGAATCGGCATTGGAGTCACTAGATTCCTCCAGGGTGGATTTTCCCCTAGATTTCCGAGAAGAAATCCTAGATGAACTTAGTTGATCAATCTGCTCATGGATTGTTTCCAGCCTTTGGTCAAATCTCCTCTGCATTTCCTTCCACATATCATCCATTTTACGTGATAACTGAGCAATGGTAAGTTCATTTTCCTGAGACATGGTGAAACCTGCAAAACTTGACAAATTGTTAGTAGAAAAATGCCTCACTTGCTCCCTTAAGTGTTTCACTCAAGTGCTTATATCACTCTAATGCTCTCACCAATTCACTCCTCAAGCCACTTGATTGTTTCCTTTGAAGAAATCAGAAATTTTCTCAAAGAAGTTCAATCGAACCTTAATCAAATAGTATCCAATTGTACCAAAGCAAGAGTAGAAACGGAAAGCTCAAGTAATGAATTCGATAAGGAATGGAACGAGGAAAAAGTGATGTAAAAAAAATGTCCAAGTACAATGATGGAGTTTCCCAAGTGTTTACTTAATTTCCTAGTTGATTTTGGGAACCAAGTTAGGTGTTGGATTTGTTTGGAAAATTCCTTAAAGTCGGCTATCCAAATCAGAATTGTTACCAAAAAAAAATTTCCAGATTTCGTTCCCCTTAACCTTCCTCAAAATTGGCTATACCAAATCAGGGTTATTTCCAAAAATTTTCCAGATTTCCTTCTCCTTATTCCTTTCCTAAAGTCGGCTGGTCAACCAAGTGTAAAACAGATTTTGGTAGCTTCCTATTCTTCCCGAAACTATCCTCCGAAAATTCCAGAATTTTGCTGCTAAAACCCCTCCATAAACTCGGCTATACTCCCCTCTCCTTGCTCCCAAATTTCATCCCTTACTCCCCCCAAAGACAAGCAATTCGGCCCCTTCCCTTCGCTCCACACAAGGACAGATTTGACTCTTGGTCCTAAGCAATGGCGTCACAAGATAATGCAAGTGCTGTTACACAAGAATTCCCCAAGCGGCTTGCCCAAGAAACCTCCAAGAGATTTTCTCCTAAAACAAGAAAGCCCTGTATGGATGCAAGAGCGTACAAGAAACTTTTTGTACGAAAGGAGGTACAAGTTTTCAAGAATCAAGATGATCAAGGATCTCAAAGGGTGATACAAATAATCAACAGGCCAAGTGTTGGAGACCTTCAAGAGGAGGTTGGTCAGAATTTTTAAGCCCCCTTTTTTTTTTCGGATCAATATTCAAGAAACAAAGTGTAGCAAATCAGATCTTGGCAATAAAGAGCACGATTTCTTTTTCTTTCTTGTCACCCGCGCACTTCCTCTTTCTTTGTCCTTTTTTTTTTTGACTCTAAGAACACACAATTACTCGGCTGTTTTTGGGTAAAAATTCCAGAGTTTAATGTCAACCCAATGTTCTCCTTAAATCCTCAAATAACTATCAGGACATGTATCAAAGTTTCGAGACTTCAAGATTAGTTTCAAGAAACTCAAGAAACCCTAGATTATTGTAGTCCCTCTTCAAGATTCCAACCCCAAACAAGTTTAACCACAAAAATCAGTTTAGGAAATTAATGAAAACAACTTGGTGGAATAAACTAAAGTTTGGACAGATTTGGCAAGAAACTTGCGCCTAAGGAAACCCTAGTTGCAAGTGAAAAACATAGCCGTCGCGGAAATTTTTTTTTTTTTTTAATATTCAAACAGAATATGCAAGGCACACAACTCGGTTACACTTGAAGGCAGGCTTCAAGACAGAATCACACAACAAGTAATGCACGAAGTGGACGCGAAGCAAAAGAAACCAAAGAGCGACGCAACAAGAACAAACAAAGGTGGACAGAATTTTTTTTTTTTTTAATAATAATCGGACTTGACACAAAGAGAGACACGACCAGTTTTGCAAGATAAAATTTACTAGAAAGCTTACGAACAAATTCAACGGGATATACTTGATGTCGTCGACTAGCTTTGGATACCAACTGATGCGCGACGGATCTAGACGAACACCAAGTTGAATCGATATACGGAACTCTGACCCTTCTAGAATCACAAGTCACGAACTAAGGATAATCCTTAACCCAAGACTAGCGAATTTAGTGAACCGAAAGTATAGTTAGAAGAACGCCACAACCAAGGAGACAACTTGATTGATAAGTTCAATGAACAGCTTGAGATTGATTCTCAAGTATTCAAAGGAAATTCTCTTGAGGCAAGAGAGAGAGAAATAACTCACATATATTTTATAAAATCTGAATTGTCCCCTAATGAATGAAAACCTAGGCTATATATAGCCTTACAGGACTCAAACCCTAGAATGTCCAATGGACGATCTTGCCCTTCATTAAGGGTGAAAATATCTAACAACTAATTGACTAAAATTAAGACTCTGAATTCGGCCAAAGTGAAGTGAAAATTGACTGAAATTATTAATGCTAACAAACAACTAATAATGGTAACCAAAACCCTAATTAGCAAGCTAGCGCTCCGTGAACTAGTCTTCACTTGGTTCCTCCATTTGAAGGAAAGTGTATAGAGTAGTTTCTCCATTATGTAATCCTTCAATGGTCCTCAAGTCATCACCAACTCGTTCTTGAATCGTGCAAACAAGAGCTTGAAGTGATTCTTGAATTCTCCTAGCACGCGCTCTTGTAATTGGACCACTGGGTATTTGCATGACCTGAGCACTAGAAGTTTGAGCAGCCTTGAGCCCCTCCTCATTAGAGAGAGCCGAGAGGGAGAGAAGGAAAGGGAGAGAAAAAGCTTTTGTTTCTTGCATTTTTTTTCCATTAATCTTGAGTTTGGATCATGGAGGAACAACTTGGATCTTGAGTTTTGGAAGATCAACCTAAGGAACTTGCAACTAGAAGGTAAGGAAGCTCTTGCAAGTTTAAATTTGGTTAATGATTTTGAGATGGTTGGAAATGAAGTGTATGGTTGTTGTTGAGCCTTAATATGGCTTATGAAGTGATGGTGAGATGTTTTTATGGATTATATTGGTAGTTTATTGCTCCAAAACTTTTGGTTATGGCTGCTCTAGTTAGGGTTTAATGATGCACATGTGAATTAGTTCTAATCTTGTGTTGTTTAACTTGCAATTGATATGTTTGATGATTTGCCTCATTTGTTTGGTGGGTTGATAGCAAGGGCTGGTTTGAATCAAGAAACCCTAGGTTAAGGTAAGGTGTATTAGCTTGGTTAAGGTTTGGTTGGATAGGGTTTGGCTAAGTAGTGGTTGGATTAGGTGAAGTGATGCATATAAAGCTAGGTTAGAAATTGTGGTCAGTGTTTGGATAGTTTTTGTGGAATTTCATGGAGAATTTTTGGATTAGTTGTGTAGGATTTAGGAGTTGGTATATGTGTGCTTATTTGATGTGAAATTAGTTAGAAAAATTGTATAAGACTCATAGCAATGGACCATGTGTTTGCAAAGTTCAAACCGGCAAAACTGGAAACAGGGCAGCTCACAAATCCGAACATGGGCTCTGTTTTTCTTTATACTGCGTGCTGATTCGGAAGCTACTCAAAACATAAAAGTTGTATCTTCTTAAGTTCTTGATGTGCCTACAAAATTTCAGGTCAAACGGATCTGTGTAGCCTGAGTTATGGCCAAAAAACTCGCTTCTATTCTAAACCCAGAATTTTGCTGCGTTTCTTGATTTCGCTTCTGACCATGCTCAGTTCACCTTGATAACGAGTGAACTGGGTGTTAAGGTCTTCATAAGATTTGTAGATCTATATTTTAGCTTCGAAACGGTATAAAATGTGTCCTAATCTGAGTTTCGTAGCTCCAGTTATACCTAAAACAAAATTGGGCATCAGAACTGCCTTTGTAGTTGGCTAGTTCTGACAGGCAATTTGGACATATGTTTCCCTATGCTCTGTACTGATTCAGTTTTTGGTCCAAACACAAACGTTATAGCCTTATCAATAATATTTCCAATGCCTTTAGAATTTCTTGATTCTGATCTATGAGTCATCAGTTATGGTCGTTCAAACAGGGCCTGCTTGGTAATCTGAAATGAAACGGCTGGAACTGTTTTATGCAATTTTGTCCTAGTTCCATTGGGACCTGGCTTGAGCTGTCTTCATGAAAGTTGTAGCCCTTCTTCTTAGCTTCGTAACGGTATCTCATGCACTTCAATCCGATACCTGTATCCTGAAATCTGATCAAAACAGATTGTGACAGCAACTATGCCCGTTTCCGTTTCCGTTTCCGCAAGCCGTTTCCATGCATGCATGTGCCAATTTTGCCGTTTTGTTTGATTTATGTCTTCTAGTAGCCGTTTGTGGAATAATGTGGTACACTCTTCTATTTCGGACGGTGGTGAGTTAGACGGAGCCAGTGGGGCCTACTAGCTATCATTCGCGACGCGATTTTCGTGCTTTTGCTATCCTTGTTCTGTGTGTAAGTATTCAGGCCGTTTTTGTGTATAACTTGCTTATGTGCTTTGGTGTGGATGAGAGGGTACTTAGGTGAGGTTGTACTTGATCACACTCGACCTAAACCCTAATTTGTACTTGTGCTTCTTTATGAGCTGTGTATATATGAATTATTTTGGTGCTGAACCCCTTGAGCTTGTAGCTCGGGGTGACTTTTGTGAAATTTGTGAAATATGATGAAGTTGTGGGCCCGATCTTAAGACCTAAATGGACTATTTGAGCCGGCCGGGGCTTGGTCGAAGTCAGTCCAACCTAGTCTAAGGTCACCAAGTTTGTGAATCCGGTTCACCGAGTATGTGAACTAAGTTTGTGAACCAAACTTGTGAACCAAGCTCAATTTGGTTTGCTCGAGCCATTTTGTGAGGTGACTGGCCAGTGTGGGTGATAAGGTGTACGGTGGGAGTAAGTGGAGTTCTACGGACCCTTATTTGTGGTCGACGGAGTGTCGACAGGAGATCACACATGGCACATGACGTGGCTTTGGAGCCAACCTGTATCCTTAACTTGTGTTGTTACTTTTATATTTTCGATTTGACATCTTTGTGACGTAATTGTTCGTATTACTATGAAATTTACGTTTTTACCCCTGTTTACTTACTAAACATCTAGCTTACCCCTTTCCCTTTGTTTTCCTTAACAGGGGCTGACGCGGGGAACTTTTGGCACTACCACTAGTATAGTTAGGCTTGGTTTGTAATAGCCGGAGAACTAAGATATTGTTTTCTTGTTTTATTGACCTGTATAAGGAACCCTCTTTGGGTATACTTTATATTTTGATTATTAGCAAAAGATAATGTAGTAGTCTGGATAACTCCTTTTGAGGATGTATATTGTGAGGACCCGTACTTTTCTTAATTTCTAGGGTTTTATTTTTTTATTTAATTCCACGTTTTTCTACATTTTCTTTATTAGAAAACTTTTCTAGATCAATTTTATGAGTAAATATAGTTTTTAGATGATTTTTCCAATATCGAATAGTTTTTGAGAAATTAATAGTATATATCGGACGTGGGACCCGCTAGTGCGAAAAATTCGGCCAACTAGGTTAACTTTCGGATACTGGGATTAAATTATCGGATGCTAAGAGATAATTAGAGGTTACCCAAATGGATTGGTGTGAGAGGAACAAAGAGATAGAGATGCATTTAATAGGGTGACAAGTGTCACCATAAGATTAAGTCTTGAGTTTGACTACTATTCATAACTTTACCATTTAATTAAAATTGGCCAAAAATCTCTTCATTTCAAGCTTCACTTGGCCGAATTCTCTTGCTCAAAGAAGGAAAAAAATCTTCCAACTTCCAACTTCATAATCTTGCTCCAATCTTCAAATCCAACCAATAAAACTCCAAATCATTCCATAAAATCTCTTTGCTAAGTGGTCTTGAGGTGTTTTGTGGAGTTGTTTGGAAAGCCAAGGTGACTAGTTGCTCTCTCTCTTGTGTTGCTAAGGTAAGTTGTGAAGGACCCCTCTCCTTCCTCTAATGATGCTTAAATCATGATTGGTGGTAGTATAAGATGCACTTTTATGGATTACATCTTGATTTTGGTTGAAGTGATGAAGTTTTATAATTTTTGGGGATTTTTCTGTTTTCATATGAATATGATTATGTGGTTATGTATGATGATTGGAAATGGTATTTAAGGAAGCTAGAAGGTGGAAAAAGTGGTAAATTGCAAGCAATTTCTGTTTTGGAAGAAAAATTGGAAAGTTAGGGTTCTTTGAATTACATTTTGCCCGGTTTTGTAGCTCATATTTAGAAGCCGAATTGGCCTTGGTTTAAAACATGAAATTTTTAGGGAATGATATTTTAGAGGTTTCTACAAAATTTCAGGTCAATCGGAGCACCGTAGCTTGAGAAAAGACGGAATTACCCTTGCTACCCTGGTTTTACCCGAATTTGGGAATTGCTTCTGTAATTGGTTATTTTGGCTACAAATGCTTCCAAATTGGTTGTTAAGGTCTTCTGATGAAATGTATCCCTGTTTCTTAGCTTTCAGGTGGCTTTGGAATTTCTGGATTTGGACTTAGGTAGGCTGATTTATGATGTTTGCACCAGAATACGATTTGTGAACCTGTTTTTGCGGTTCTGGTGTAGTCTCTTGCATTTTTGACCTGGTTACACTCGAAACTAGGCTGAGTAACCTTCTGTAATATTGTAGCCCTATTTCTTAGCTTCGAAACGGTGGGTCTTGTACCTTCATCCGATAATCGTAGTGCCATTGGTACCAAAACCGCAAAATGATGTCAAAAACTATTTTTTTTCCGGGTTAACGCTAACTCCATTTCTAGATTTTTCTGGTTTCCTCTAATGCTTGTGTATGCTTATGGAACCCTATTTTGGTAATCTTTGGCATTGGTTTATGACTCGTTATCGAGTCTCATTGTACTTGTTTGCATATTTTAGGGCTTGACTTTCATTTCCGGACTTTTCCCCAGCTTGAATTGTACTTGTACTACTTGGAGCTTACTGAACGGCTATTGAATGAACTTATTTTGTGTGTGAATTTGGGACTGGCTGAGGAAATATAATGAAGCCAGGACGGCTGGAAAAGTAAGCAAAATTAGGGGAAATGCTGTCCAATTTTCTAGGCCGTTTGGTTCCTTTAAGTTTGAGTTGCCTTTTGGTAGAAATGAAGGACTTTTGGGTGGTTTGAGCCTAGGTCTTCATGTTACCTTTTCGTTTATAAAAAAAAACATGTTTGGCACCCTTGCATTAGTAATTATTTGGCGAGGCATACGACTGGTAGTCGAGCCTCACATGTGCATTCTGTATACTCGATTTTTGAAAGTGGAACCTTCAATTGTTTTACTTTGGTTCTTTTAGGGTTTCTTGGCAATTAAAGCCAATCTGAAGTGAAAACTGACTTGAACCGGTGAGTGTACCACTCCCCTTATTTGTTACTCAACTTGGTTTCTGTACTTGCAATCTGTGATCTGAATGACTGTACTATCTGTTTATTCTGTTTGAGACGAGGGTGTACTTTATCACACTCGTTCTCGTGTCTGTTCATATGCCAAATTTTGGTGCGAATCTGAATCTGTTATCTGTCATCTGTATCTGTATCTGTTCTGACGTCGTTTGGAGCTTGTATCCAACGATCTTTCTGGGACCTCTGAGCTCAACACCTGTGGCCAGTTACTCGAGTCGGGCCGGCAAGGGCCTGGTCGATTAGATAACGAACCACGGTAGTCTGTTTTGTGATCTTTGGGTATTGAGACCCTTGATTCCGGTATACTCGAGTATTACCATTTCTGTTCTGATTGGATTTCGGGCCCGGTGGGGGTATGTGAGGTGGAAGGATTCGAAGAAAGTGGAGTCTACGGTATTGGTTACTTCGGTAAAGTTGACGGAGTGCCAACTGTTATTTCGATCAAGTTTCGGTGAAGCAAATGGGAAGTTGGCTCCTGAGAGCCACCCGTATCCTTTTGTCTATGGTGTTTGTTCACTTCTTTATTTGATGCACATATGTGATTAATTGAATATGAATTTCCATGTTCTTATTTGTTATTATTTTGGTACCTCATTGAGCGTAACCTCACCCCTTCCCGTTATCTTTGTTTTCCTTACAGGGAACCACTTTTGGGGCTAAGATGTTTTGACGCACGAGTCGAGCTAGTTTTATTATATTTTGTAAAGCTCCTCGATAGTTGGAAAACCCTAAATGTATTTTGATCTAATTATCTTCTTTTGTTCCGTAAATTACAAACGTATGTGTATAAAACTATTTTCCCTGTTCATGTAACCTATTTGGATTGGAAATGTTTTCCCGAGTCATATGGCCATATCTGTATTCGTTGGGCTCCTGGCTGGGTGGTGATGTGGCAACCACTAATCATACTTGGTGTTGATTTTCATTTTGCCATTTGACGACTTTGAATCGTTTGAGCGCGCTATTTCTTTCCTGAACGTTTTCGATTTCTTTTAACGGCTCGACTGAGTCCTGGCGAGAGCTGGGCAGGCAGTCCGTCGAACCCTTTGGTTCGCCTTAGGGGGAGGTGGGGCTGTCACAGTTGGTATCAGAGCTTAGGCTTCCGATCTCTGTAGAGTATCCTAGGCTAAAGTTTAGGATGCCGGACTGTGGGATTTGATTTGATTTGACATGTAAGGACTAAGTGCTCGTTCGAGCATAAGCTATGAACCCTGAAGTGTTATAGGTCTTCGATCTTTCTCATGGTATCTACGGACCATAGATAGGTATGTCGGGTAGGAATTTTGATTTGTAGATGGTTTACTCTTGGGACTGGCCAGCTCGAGATGTGAACTATCTTATTTCGGATTCTCGTGCCCGAGTACTCCAGAATTGAGGCGATACCTAGGTACTTGAGACTTGTATTTTGGAAACATGAACAGGCTTTGTCTGACTAGAATGAGCACAAGAGGTCAATGGACATCTAGTTTGGATAGTAAGTGACGTGAGAGACTAGACGGGCTGATACTGGGACGACTTCACCTTTTCCTTTTCGTTCGCCCGTATATTACTACTACCTGGCGTTAGTATATGTGTTTGTGTACATGGTTATCTGTCCAACTTGATATGTATTTGTGTACTTGCTTATCCGTCTTTTGATATGGTGTGTTAGGTGTGATATGTTATTTGTGTACTTGGTATGTTGGATTTTTGTTATTTTAGTCAATTTACTGCATTCATTCATTAAAGTACCCCTTTTGGAAAGAAACGAGAGAGGGACGGGAAAAAAAACACTATATATATAGATATATGGAAGGAAGACGTAGTTGCGGATATGGTCATAGCTGTGGAACAAAACGAGGCCAAGAGTCAAGAGAAAAGAGGGAGGAAACAACAGCTGAACAAAACATGGATCGAGAGTGCCACTTGTATTCAAGAATTTATTATGACCCATTGTTTTGCTCGACAGGCTACCATCTGAGTTCCAACAATTCTGTGAGATGGCACATTGGGTTGAGATGTATAAGGAAATCGCGGTTCTTCGAGACGAAATAGAAGTCCAAAAGAAACTAGTCGCATACTGGGAAGGGCGATGGAAGCACGAATATTCAGAGAAAATTGAACTCTTCAAGAACTTAGAGCTAAAAAGGAAATACGAAGGGATTTCCGAGGAGGCCTTAGCAATGGCACAAAGCACTACTTCTATGGGGGTTCCAGAGAAAACTCAAAGGACAGAAATTGCAAGTCCACAAGTGAAGACCTTCCATGCAAAGAAAAAGAGCACATTTCTTGAGAGTCAGAAGCCAGAACAAGATAAGCGAGGTAGACCATTTGCTAAGAAGGGTCGTGGAGCGGGTGGTGTGACAATTTGTGGTTATTGTAAGAAATCTAATTATATTGAAGTGGATTGTTGGAGAAAGGGGAGGAGATGTCTGCGCTGTGGGAGCGCCGAGCATCAGATTGCTAATTGCCCGGGATTATTGCACGAAAAGAAAGGGACCCAGCAGCCAACCCAGACCGACCCTGGACCGTCAACTAGAGAAGGGACTGGAATGAAGAGTCTCGTTTCTTCCGAGGACGTAGAAGGTACAGGCTACTGGTTACTTGAGATTTGATAGATTCCGCTCATAGAAAATTTCGAGGACGAAATTTCTTTAAGGGGGAGAGAGTGTGAGGACCCGTACTTTTCTTAATTTCTAGGGTTTTATTTTTTTATTTAATTTCACGTTTTTCTAAATTTTCTTTATTAGAAAACTTTTCTAGATCAATTTTATGAGTAAATATAGTTTTTAGATGATTTTTCTAGTATCGAATAGTTTTTGAGAAATTAATAGTATATATCGGACGTGGGACCCACAAGTGCGGAAAATTCAGAAAAATTCGGCCAACTAGGTTAACTTTCGGATACTTGGATTAAATTATCGGGTGCTAAGAGATAATTAGAGGTTATCCAAGTGGATTGGTGTGAGAGGAACAAAGAGATAGAGATGCATTTAATATGGTGACAAGTGTCACCAGAAGATTAAGTCTTGAGTTTGACTACTATTCATAACTTTACCATTTAATTAAAATTGGCCAAAAATCTCTTCATTTCAAGCTTCACTTGGCCGAATTCTCTTGCTCAAAGAAGGAAAAAAATCTTCCAACTTCCTACTTCATAATCTTGCTCCAATCTTCAAATCCAACCAATAAAACTCAAAATCATTCCATAAAATCTCTTTGCTAAGTGGTCTTGAGGTGTTTTGTGGAGTTGTTTGGAAAGCTAAGGTGACTAGTTGCTCTCTCTCTTGTGTTGCTAAGGTAAGTTGTGAAGGTCCCCTCTCCTTCCTCTAATGATGCTTAAATCATGATTGGTGGTAGTATAAGATGCACTTTTATGGATTACATCTTGATTTGGGTTGAAGTGATGAAGTTTTATAATTTTTGGGGATTTTTCTGTTTTCATATGAATATGATTATGTGGTTATGTATAATGATTGGAAATGGTATTTAAGGAAGCTAGAAGGTGGAAAAAGTGGTAAATTGCAAGCAATTTCTGTTTTGGAAGAAAAATTGGAAAGTTAGGGTTCTTTGAATTACATTTTGCCCGGTTTTGTAGCTCATATTTAGAAGCCGAATTGGCCTTGGTTTAAAACATGAAAGTTTTAGGGAATTATATTTTAGAGGTTCCTGCAAAATTTCAGGTCAATCAGAGCACCGTAGCTTGAGAAAAGATGGAATTACCCTTGCTACCCTGGTTTTACCCGAATTTGGGAATTGCTTCTGTAATTGATTATTTTGGCTACAAATGCTTCCAAATTGGTTGTTAAGGTCTTATGATGAAATGTATCCCTGTTTCTTAGCTTTCAGGTGGCTTTGGAATTTCTGGATTTGGACTTAGGTAGGCTGATTTATGATGTTTGCACCAGAATACGATTTGTGAACCTGTTTTTGCGGTTCTGGAGTAGTCTCTTGCATTTTTGACCTGGTTACACTCGAAACTAGGCTGAGTGACCTTCTGTAATATTGTAGCCCTATTTCTTATCTTCAAAACGGTAGGTCTTGTACCTTCATCCGATAATCGTAGTGGCATTGGTACCAAAACCGCAAAATGATGTCAAAAACTATTTTTTTTCCGGGTTAACACTAACTCCATTTCTAGATTTTTCTGGTTTCCTCTAATGCTTGTGTATGCTTATGGAACCCAATTTTGGTAATCTTTGGCATTGGTTTATGACTCGTTATCGAGTCTCATTGTACTTGTTTGCATATTTTAGGGCTTGACTTTCATTTCCGGACTTTTCTCCAGCTTGAATTGTACTTGTACCACTTGGAGCTTACTGAACGGCTATTGAATGAACTTATTTTGTGTGTGAATTTGGGACTGGCTGAGGAAATATAATGAAGCCATGACGGCTGGAAAAGTAAGCAAATTTAGGGGAAATGCTGTCCAATTTTCTAGGCCGTTTGGTTCCTTTAAGTTTGAGTTGCCTTTTGGTAGAAATGAAGGGCTTTTGGGTGGTTTGAGCCTAGGTCTTCATGTTACCTTTTCGTTTAAAAAAAAAACATGTTTGGCACCCTTGCAGTAGTAATTATTTGGTGAGGCATACGACTGGTAGTCGAGCCTCACATGTGCATTCTGTATACTCGATTTTTGAAAGTGGAACCTTCAATTATTTTACTTTGGTTCTTTTAGGGTTTCTTGGCGATTAAAGCCAATCTGAAGTGAAAACTGACTTGAACCGGTGAGTGTACCACTCCCCTTATTTGTTACTCAACTTGGTTTCTGTACTTGCAATCTGTGATCTGAATGACTGTACTATCTGTTTATTCTGTTTGAGACGAGGGTGTACTTTATCACACTCGTTCTCGTGTCTGTTCATATGCCAAATTTTGGTGCGAATCTGAATCTGTTATCTGTCATCTGTATCTGTATCTGTTCTGACGTCGTTTGGAGCTTGTATCCAACGATTTTTCTGGGACCTCTGAGCTCAACACCTGTGGCCAGTTACTCGAGTCGGGCCGGCAAGGGCCTGGTCGATTAGATAACGAACCACGGTAGTCTGTTTTGTGATCTTTGGGTATTGAGACCCTTGATTCCGGTATACTCGAGTATTACTATTTCTGTTCTGATTGGATTTCGGGCCCGGTGGGGGTATGTGAGGTGGAAGGAGTCGAAGAAAGTGGAGTCTACGGTATTGGTTACTTCGGTAAAGTTGACGGAGTGTCAACTGTTATTTCGATCAAGTTTCGGTGAAGCAAATGGGAAGTTGGCTCCTGAGAGCCACCCGTATCCTTTTGTCTATGGTGTTTGTTCACTTCTTTATTTGATGCACATATGTGATTAATTGAATATGAATTTCCATGTTCTTATTTGTTATTATTTTGGTACCTCATTGAGCGTAACCTCACCCCTTCCCGTTATCTTTGTTTTCCTTACAGGGAACCACTTTTGGGGCTAAGATGTTTTGACGCACGAGTCGAGCTAGTTTTATTATATTTTGTAAAGCTCCTCGATAGTTGGAAAACCCTAAATGTATTTTGATCTAATTATCTTCTTTTGTTCCGTAAATTACAAACGTATGTGTATAAAACTATTTTCCCTGTTCATGTAACCTATTTGGATTGGAAATGTTTTCCCGAGTCATATGGCCATATCTGTATTCGTTGGGCTCCTGGCTGGGTGGTGATGTGGCAACCACTAATCATACTTGGTGTTGATTTTCATTTTGCCATTTGACGACTTTGAATCGTTTGAGCGCGCTATTTCTTTCCTGAACGTTTTCGATTTCTTTTAACGGCTCGACTGAGTCCTGGCGAGAGCTGGGCAGGCAGTCCGTCGAACCCTTTGGTTCGCCTTAGGGGGAGGTGGGGCTGTCACAGTTGGTATCAGAGCTTAGGCTTCCGATCTCTGTAGAGTATCCTAGGCTAAAGTTTAGGATGCCGGACTGTGGGATTTGATTTGATTTGACATGTAAGGACTAAGTGCTCGTTCGAGCATAAGCTATGAACCCTGAAGTGTTATAGGTCTTCGATCTTTCTCATGGTATCTACGGACCATAGATAGGTATGTCGGGTAGGAATTTTGATTTGTAGATGGTTTACTCTTGGGACTGGCCAGCTCGAGATGTGAACTATCTTATTTCGGATTCTCGTGCCCGAGTACTCCAGAATTGAGGCGATACCTAGGTACTTGAGACTTGTATTTTGGAAACATGAACAGGCTTTGTCTGACTAGAATGAGCACAAGAGGTCAATGGACATCTAGTTTGGATAGTAAGTGACGTGAGAGACTAGACGGGCTGATACTGGGACGACTTCACCTTTTCCTTTTCGTTCGCCCGTATATTACTACTACCTGGCGTTAGTATATGTGTTTGTGTACATGGTTATCTGTCCAACTTGATATGTATTTGTGTACTTGCTTATCCGTCTTTTGATATGGTGTGTTAGGTGTGATATGTTATTTGTGTACTTGGTATGTTGGATTTTTGTTATTTTAGTCAATTTACTGCATTCATTCATTAAAGTACCCCTTTTGGAAAGAAACGAGAGAGGGACGGGAAAAAAAACACTATATATATAGATATATGGAAGGAAGACGTAGTTGCGGATATGGTCATAGCTGTGGAACAAAACGAGGCCAAGAGTCAAGAGAAAAGAGGGAGGAAACAACAGCTGAACAAAACATGGATCGAGAGTGCCACTTGTATTCAAGAATTTATTATGACCCATTGTTTTGCTCGACAGGCTACCATCTGAGTTCCAACAATTCTGTGAGATGGCACATTGGGTTGAGATGTATAAGGAAATCGCGGTTCTTCGAGACGAAATAGAAGTCCAAAAGAAACTAGTCGCATACTGGGAAGGGCGATGGAAGCACGAATATTCAGAGAAAATTGAACTCTTCAAGAACTTAGAGCTAAAAAGGAAATACGAAGGGATTTCCGAGGAGGCCTTAGCAATGGCACAAAGCACTACTTCTATGGGGGTTCCAGAGAAAACTCAAAGGACAGAAATTGCAAGTCCACAAGTGAAGACCTTCCATGCAAAGAAAAAGAGCACATTTCTTGAGAGTCAGAAGCCAGAACAAGATAAGCGAGGTAGACCATTTGCTAAGAAGGGTCGTGGAGCGGGTGGTGTGACAATTTGTGGTTATTGTAAGAAATCTAATTATATTGAAGTGGATTGTTGGAGAAAGGGGAGGAGATGTCTGCGCTGTGGGAGCGCCGAGCATCAGATTGCTAATTGCCCGGGATTATTGCACGAAAAGAAAGGGACCCAGCAGCCAACCCAGACCGACCCTGGACCGTCAACTAGAGAAGGGACTGGAATGAAGAGTCTCGTTTCTTCCGAGGACGTAGAAGGTACAGGCTACTGGTTACTTGAGATTTGATAGATTCCGCTCATAGAAAATTTCGAGGACGAAATTTCTTTAAGGGGGAGAGAGTGTGAGGACCCGTACTTTTCTTAATTTCTAGGGTTTTATTTTTTTATTTAATTTCACGTTTTTCTAAATTTTCTTTATTAGAAAACTTTTCTAGATCAATTTTATGAGTAAATATAGTTTTTAGATGATTTTTCTAGTATCGAATAGTTTTTGAGAAATTAATAGTATATATCGGACGTGGGACCCACAAGTGCGGAAAATTCAGAAAAATTCGGCCAACTAGGTTAACTTTCGGATACTTGGATTAAATTATCGGGTGCTAAGAGATAATTAGAGGTTATCCAAGTGGATTGGTGTGAGAGGAACAAAGAGATAGAGATGCATTTAATATGGTGACAAGTGTCACCAGAAGATTAAGTCTTGAGTTTGACTACTATTCATAACTTTACCATTTAATTAAAATTGGCCAAAAATCTCTTCATTTCAAGCTTCACTTGGCCGAATTCTCTTGCTCAAAGAAGGAAAAAAATCTTCCAACTTCCTACTTCATAATCTTGCTCCAATCTTCAAATCCAACCAATAAAACTCAAAATCATTCCATAAAATCTCTTTGCTAAGTGGTCTTGAGGTGTTTTGTGGAGTTGTTTGGAAAGCTAAGGTGACTAGTTGCTCTCTCTCTTGTGTTGCTAAGGTAAGTTGTGAAGGTCCCCTCTCCTTCCTCTAATGATGCTTAAATCATGATTGGTGGTAGTATAAGATGCACTTTTATGGATTACATCTTGATTTGGGTTGAAGTGATGAAGTTTTATAATTTTTGGGGATTTTTCTGTTTTCATATGAATATGATTATGTGGTTATGTATAATGATTGGAAATGGTATTTAAGGAAGCTAGAAGGTGGAAAAAGTGGTAAATTGCAAGCAATTTCTGTTTTGGAAGAAAAATTGGAAAGTTAGGGTTCTTTGAATTACATTTTGCCCGGTTTTGTAGCTCATATTTAGAAGCCGAATTGGCCTTGGTTTAAAACATGAAAGTTTTAGGGAATTATATTTTAGAGGTTCCTGCAAAATTTCAGGTCAATCAGAGCACCGTAGCTTGAGAAAAGATGGAATTACCCTTGCTACCCTGGTTTTACCCGAATTTGGGAATTGCTTCTGTAATTGATTATTTTGGCTACAAATGCTTCCAAATTGGTTGTTAAGGTCTTATGATGAAATGTATCCCTGTTTCTTAGCTTTCAGGTGGCTTTGGAATTTCTGGATTTGGACTTAGGTAGGCTGATTTATGATGTTTGCACCAGAATACGATTTGTGAACCTGTTTTTGCGGTTCTGGAGTAGTCTCTTGCATTTTTGACCTGGTTACACTCGAAACTAGGCTGAGTGACCTTCTGTAATATTGTAGCCCTATTTCTTATCTTCAAAACGGTAGGTCTTGTACCTTCATCCGATAATCGTAGTGGCATTGGTACCAAAACCGCAAAATGATGTCAAAAACTATTTTTTTTCCGGGTTAACACTAACTCCATTTCTAGATTTTTCTGGTTTCCTCTAATGCTTGTGTATGCTTATGGAACCCAATTTTGGTAATCTTTGGCATTGGTTTATGACTCGTTATCGAGTCTCATTGTACTTGTTTGCATATTTTAGGGCTTGACTTTCATTTCCGGACTTTTCTCCAGCTTGAATTGTACTTGTACCACTTGGAGCTTACTGAACGGCTATTGAATGAACTTATTTTGTGTGTGAATTTGGGACTGGCTGAGGAAATATAATGAAGCCATGACGGCTGGAAAAGTAAGCAAATTTAGGGGAAATGCTGTCCAATTTTCTAGGCCGTTTGGTTCCTTTAAGTTTGAGTTGCCTTTTGGTAGAAATGAAGGGCTTTTGGGTGGTTTGAGCCTAGGTCTTCATGTTACCTTTTCGTTTAAAAAAAAAACATGTTTGGCACCCTTGCAGTAGTAATTATTTGGTGAGGCATACGACTGGTAGTCGAGCCTCACATGTGCATTCTGTATACTCGATTTTTGAAAGTGGAACCTTCAATTATTTTACTTTGGTTCTTTTAGGGTTTCTTGGCGATTAAAGCCAATCTGAAGTGAAAACTGACTTGAACCGGTGAGTGTACCACTCCCCTTATTTGTTACTCAACTTGGTTTCTGTACTTGCAATCTGTGATCTGAATGACTGTACTATCTGTTTATTCTGTTTGAGACGAGGGTGTACTTTATCACACTCGTTCTCGTGTCTGTTCATATGCCAAATTTTGGTGCGAATCTGAATCTGTTATCTGTCATCTGTATCTGTATCTGTTCTGACGTCGTTTGGAGCTTGTATCCAACGATTTTTCTGGGACCTCTGAGCTCAACACCTGTGGCCAGTTACTCGAGTCGGGCCGGCAAGGGCCTGGTCGATTAGATAACGAACCACGGTAGTCTGTTTTGTGATCTTTGGGTATTGAGACCCTTGATTCCGGTATACTCGAGTATTACTATTTCTGTTCTGATTGGATTTCGGGCCCGGTGGGGGTATGTGAGGTGGAAGGAGTCGAAGAAAGTGGAGTCTACGGTATTGGTTACTTCGGTAAAGTTGACGGAGTGTCAACTGTTATTTCGATCAAGTTTCGGTGAAGCAAATGGGAAGTTGGCTCCTGAGAGCCACCCGTATCCTTTTGTCTATGGTGTTTGTTCACTTCTTTATTTGATGCACATATGTGATTAATTGAATATGAATTTCCATGTTCTTATTTGTTATTATTTTGGTACCTCATTGAGCGTAACCTCACCCCTTCCCGTTATCTTTGTTTTCCTTACAGGGAACCACTTTTGGGGCTAAGATGTTTTGACGCACGAGTCGAGCTAGTTTTATTATATTTTGTAAAGCTCCTCGATAGTTGGAAAACCCTAAATGTATTTTGATCTAATTATCTTCTTTTGTTCCGTAAATTACAAACGTATGTGTATAAAACTATTTTCCCTGTTCATGTAACCTATTTGGATTGGAAATGTTTTCCCGAGTCATATGGCCATATCTGTATTCGTTGGGCTCCTGGCTGGGTGGTGATGTGGCAACCACTAATCATACTTGGTGTTGATTTTCATTTTGCCATTTGACGACTTTGAATCGTTTGAGCGCGCTATTTCTTTCCTGAACGTTTTCGATTTCTTTTAACGGCTCGACTGAGTCCTGGCGAGAGCTGGGTAGGCAGTCCGTCGAACCCTTTGGTTCGCCTTAGGGGGAGGTGGGGCTGTCACAGTTGGTATCAGAGCTTAGGCTTCCGATCTCTGTAGAGTATCCTAGGCTAAAGTTTAGGATGCCGGACTGTGGGATTTGATTTGATTTGACAGGTAAGGACTAAGTGCTCGTTCGAGCATAAGCTATGAACCCTGAAGTGTTATAGGTCTTCGATCTTTCTCATGGTATCTACGGACCATAGATAGGTATGTCGGGTAGGAATTTTGATTTGTAGATGGTTTACTCTTGGGACTGGCCAGCTCGAGATGTGAACTATCTTATTTCGGATTCTCGTGCCCGAGTACTCCAGAATTGAGGCGATACCTAGGTACTTGAGACTTGTATTTTGGAAACATGAACAGGCTTTGTTTGACTAGAATGAGCACAAGAGGTCAATGGACATCTAGTTTGGATAGTAAGTGACGTGAGAGACTAGACGGGCTGATACTGGGACGACTTCACCTTTTCCTTTTGGTTCGCCCGTATATTACTACCACCTGACGTTAGTATATGTGTTTGTGTACATGGTTATCTGTCCAACTTGATATGTATTTGTGTACTTGCTTATCCGTCTTTTGATATGGTGTGTTTGGTGTGATATGTTATTTGTGTACTTGGTATGTTGGATTTTTGTTATTTTAGTCAATTTACTGCATTCATTCATTAAAGTACCCCTTTTGGAAAGAAACGAGAGAGGGACGGGAAAAAAAACACTATATATATAGATATATGGAAGGAAGACGTAGTTGCGGATATGGTCATAGCTGTGGAACAAAACGAGGCCAAGAGTCAAGAGAAGAGGGGGAGGAAACAACAGCTGAACAAAACATGGATCGAGAGTGCCACTTGTATTCAAGAATTTATTATGACCCATTGTTTTGCACGACAGGCTACCATCTGAGTTCCAGCAATTCTGTGAGATGGCACATTGGGTTGAGATGTATAAGGAAATTGCGGTTCTTCGAGACGAAATAGAAGTCCAAAAGAAACTAGTCGCATACTGGGAAGGGCGATGGAAGCACGAGTATTCAGAGAAAATTGAACTCTTCAAGAACTTAGAGCTAAAAAGGAAATACGAAGGGATTTCCGAGGAGGCCTTAGCAATGGCACAAAGCACTACTTCTATGGGGGTTCCAGAGAAAACTCAAAGGACAGAAATTGCAAGTCCACAAGTGAAGACCTTCTATGCAAAGAAAAAGAGCACATTTCTTGAGAGTCAGAAGCCAGAACAAGATAAGCGAGGTAGACCATTTGCTAAGAAGGGTCGTGGAGCGGGTGGTGTGACAATTTGTGGTTATTGTAAGAAATCTAATCATATTGAAGTGGATTGTTGGAGAAAGGGGAGGAGATGTCTGCGCTGTGGGAGCGCCGAGCATCAGATTGCTAATTGCCCCGGATTATTGCACGAAAAGAAAGGGACCCAACAGCCAACCCAGACCGACCCTGGACCGTCAACTAGAGAAGGGACTGGAATGAAGAGTCTCGTTTCTTCCGAGGACGTAGAAGGTACAGGCTACTGGTTACTTGAGATTTGATAGATTCCGCTCATAGAAAATTTCGAGGACGAAATTTCTTTAAGGGGGAGAGAGTGTGAGGACCCGTACTTTTCTTAATTTCTAGGGTTTTATTTTTTTATTTAATTTCACGTTTTTCTACATTTTCTTTATTAGAAAACTTTTCTAGATCAATTTTATGAGTAAATATAGTTTTTAGATGATTTTTCTAGTATCGAATAGTTTTTGAGAAATTAATAGTATATATCGGACGTGGGACCCGCTAGTGCGGAAAATTCAGAAAAATTCGGCCAACTAGGTTAACTTTCGGATACTTGGATTAAATTATCGGGTGCTAAGAGATAATTAGAGATTATCCAAGTGGATTGGTGTGAGAGGAACAAAGAGATAGAGATGCATTTAATATGGTGACAAGTGTCACCATAAGATTAAGTCTTGAGTTTCACTACTATTCATAACTTTACCATTTAATTAAAATTGGCCAAAAATCTCTTCATTTCAAGCTTCACTTGGCCGAATTCTCTTGCTCAAAGAAGGAAAAAAATCTTCCAACTTCCTACTTCATAATCTTGCTCCAATCTTCAAATCCAACCAATAAAACTCCAAATCATTCCATAAAATCTCTTTGCTAAGTGGTCTTGAGGTGTTTTGTGGAGTTGTTTGGAAAGCTAAGGTGACTAGTTGCTCTCTCTCTTGTGTTGCTAAGGTAAGTTGTGAAGGACCCCTCTCCTCCCTCTAATGATGCTTAAATCATGACTGGTGGTAGTATAAGATGCACTTTTATGGATTACATCTTGATTTCGGTTGAAGTGATGAAGTTTTATAATTTTTGGGGATTTTTCTGTTTTCATATGAATATGATTATGTGGTTATGTATGATGATTGGAAATGGTATTTAAGGCAGCTAGAAGGTGGAAAAAGTGGTAAATTGCAAGCAATTTCTGTTTTGGAAGAAAAATTGGAAAGTTTGGGTTCTTTGAATTACATTCTGCCCGGTTTTGTAGCTCATAGTTAGAGGCCGAATTGGCCTTGGATTAAAACATTAAAGTTATATGGAATGATATTTTAGAGGTGCCTCCAAAATTTCAGGTCAATCGGAGCAGCGTAACTTGAGAAAAGATGGAATTACCCTTGTTGCCCTGGTTTTACCCGAATTTGGGAATTGCTTCTGTAATTGGTTATTTTGGCTAGGAATGCTTCCGAATTGGTTGTTGATATCTTCTGATGAAATGTAGCCCTATTTCTTACCTTTCGGGTAGCTTTGGAATTTCTGGATTTGGACTTAGGTAGGCTGATTTATGATGTTTACACCAGAATACGATTTCTAAACCTGTTTTTGCGGTTCTGGAGTAGTCTCTTGCATTTTTGACCTGGTTACACTCGAAACTAGGCTGAGTGACCCTCTGTAATATTGTAGCCCTATTTCTTATCTTCGAAACGGTGGGTCTTGTACCTTCATCCGATAATCGTAGTGCCATTGGTACCAAAACCGCAAAATGATGTCAAAAACTATTTTTTTTCCGGGTTAACGCTAACTCCATTTCTAGATTTTTCTGGTTTCCTCTAATGCTTGTGTATGCTTATGGAACCCTATTTTGGTAATCTTTGGCATTGGTTTATGACTCGTTATCGAGTCTCATTGTACTTGTTTGCATATTTTAGGGCTTGACTTTCATTTCCGGACTTTTCCCCAGCTTGAATTGTACTTGTACCACTTGGAGCTTACTGAACGGCTATTGAATGAACTTATTTTGTGTGTGAATTTGGGACTGGCTGAGGAAATATAATGAAGCCATGACGGCTGGAAAAGTAAGCAAATTTAGGGGAAATGCTGTCCAATTTTCTAGGCCGTTTGGTTCCTTTAAGTTTGAGTTGCCTTTTGGTAGAAATGAAGGGCTTTTGGGTGGTTTGAGCCTAGGTCTTCATGTTACCTTTTCGTTTAAAAAAAAAAAACATGTTTGGCACCCTTGCAGTAGTAATTATTTGGTGAGGCATACGACTGGTAGTCGAGCCTCACATGTGCATTCTGTATACTCGATTTTTGAAAGTGGAACCTTCAATTGTTTTACTTTGGTTCTTTTAGGGTTTCTTGGCGATTAAAGCCAATCTGAAGTGAAAACTGACTTGAACCGGTGAGTGTACCACTCCCCTTATTTGTTACTCAACTTGGTTTCTGTACTTGCAATCTGTGATCTGAATGACTGTACTATCTGTTTATTCTGTTTGAGACGAGGGTGTACTTTATCACACTCGTTCTCGTGTCTGTTCATATGCCAAATTTTGGTGCGAATCTGAATCTGTTATCTGTCATCTGTATCTGTATCTGTATCTGTTCTGACGTCGTTTGGAGCTTGTATCCAACGATCTTTCTGGGACCTCTGAGCTCAACACCTGTGGCCAGTTACTCGAGTCCGGCCGGCAAGGGCCTGGTCGATTAGATAACGAACCACGGTAGTCTGTTTTGGGATCTTTGGGTATTGAGACCCTTGATTCCGGTATACTCGAGTATTACCATTTCTGTTCTGATTGGATTTCGGGCCCGGTGGGGGTATGTGAGGTGGAAGGAGTCGAAGAAAGTGGAGTCTACGGTATTGGTTACTTCGGTAAAGTTGACGGAGTGTCAACTGTTATTTCGATCAAGTTTCGGTGAAGCAAATGGGAAGTTGGCTCCTGAGAGCCACCCGTATCCTTTTGCTATGGTGTTTGTTCACTTCTTTATTTGATGCACATATGTGATTAATTGAATATGAATTTCCATGTTCTTATTTGTTATTATTTTGGTACCTCATTGAGCGTAACCTCACCCCTTCCCGTTATCTTTGTTTCCTTACAGGGAACCACTTTTGGGGCTAAGATGTTTTGACGCACGAGTCGAGCTAGTTTTATTATATTTTGTAAAGCTCCTCGATAGTTGGAAAACCCTAAATGTATTTTGATCTAATTATCTTCTTTTGTTCCGTAAATTACAAACGTATGTGTATAAAACTATTTTCCCTGTTCATGTAACCTATTTGGATTGGAAATGTTTTCCCGAGTCATATGGCCATATCTGTATTCGTTGGGCTCCTGGTTGGGTGGTGATGTGGCAACCACTAATCATACTTGGTGTTGATTTTCATTTTGCCATTTGACGACTTTGAATCTTTTGAGCGCGTTATTTCTTTCCTGAACGTTTTCGATTTCTTTTAACGGCTCGACTGAGTCCTGGCAAGAGCTGGGCAGGCAGTCCGTCGAACCCTTTGGGTCGCCTTAGGGGGAGGTGGGGCTGTCACAGTTGGTATCAGAGCTTAGGCTTCCGATCTTTGTAGAGTATCCTAGGCTAAAGTTTAGGATGCCGGACTGTGGGATTTGATTTGATTTGACAGGTAAGGACTAAGTGCTCGTTCGAGCATACGCTATGAACCCTGAAGTGTTATAGGTCTTCGATCTTTCTCATGGTATCTACGGACCATAGATAGGTATGTCGGGTAGGAATTTTGATTTGTAGATGGTTTACTCTTGGGACTGGCCAGCTCGAGATGTGAACTATCTTATTTCGGATT
Organism: Coffea arabica; assembly: GCF_036785885.1. Taxonomy (NCBI): domain Eukaryota; kingdom Viridiplantae; phylum Streptophyta; class Magnoliopsida; order Gentianales; family Rubiaceae; genus Coffea; species Coffea arabica. The sequence goes on from NC_092317.1 coordinate 25,473,312, forward strand.
CTCGTGCCCGAGTACTCCAGAATTGAGGTGATACCTAGGTACTTGAGACTTGTATTTTGGAAACATGAACAGGCTTTGTCTGACTAGAATGAGCACAAGAGGTCAATGGACATCTAGTTTGGATAGTAAGTGACGTGAGAGACTAGACGGGCTGATACTGGGACGACTTTAACTTTTCCTTTTGGTTCGCCCGTATATTACTACCACCTGACGTTAGTATATGTGTTTGTGTACATGGTTATCTGTCCAACTTGATATGTATTTGTGTACTTGCTTATCCGTCTTTTGATATGGTGTGTTAGGTGTGATATGTTATTTGTGTACTTGGTATGTTGGAATTTTGTTATTTTAGCCAATTTACTGCATTCATTCATTAAAGTACCCCTTTTGGAAAGAAACGAGAGAGGGACGGGAAAAAAAACACTATATATATAGATATATGGAAGGAAGACGTAGTTGCGGATATGGTCATAGCTGTGGAACAAAACGAGGCCAAGAGTCAAGAGAAGAGAGGGAGGAAACAACAGCTGAACAAAACATGGATCGAGAGTGCCACTTGTATTCAAGAATTTATTATGACCCATTGTTTTGCTCGACAGGCTACCATCTGAGTTCCAGCAATTCTGTGAGATGGCACATTGGGTTGAGATGTATAAGGAAATCGCGGTTCTTCGAGACGAAATAGAAGTCCAAAAGAAACTAGTCGCATACTGGGAAGGGCGATGGAAGCACGAGTGTTCAGAGAAAATTGAACTCTTCAAGAACTTAGAGCTAAAAAGGAAATACGAAGGGATTTTCGAGGGGGCCTTAGCAATGGCACAAAGCACTACTTCTATGGGGGTTCCAGAGAAAACTCAAAGGACAGAAATTGCAAGTCCACAAGTGAAGACCTTCCATGCAAAGAAAAAGAGCACATTTCTTGTGAGTCAGAAGCCAGAACAAGATAAGCGAGGTAGACCATTTGCTAAGAGGGGTCGTGGAGCGGGTGGTGTGACAATTTGTGGTTATTGTAAGAACTCTAATCATATTGAAGTGGATTGTTGGAAAAAGGGGAGGAGATGTCTGCGCTGTGGGAGCGCCGAGCATCAGATTGCTAATTGCCCGGGATTATTGCACGAAAAGAAAGGGATCCAGCAGCCAACCCAGACCGACCCTGGACCGTCAACTAGAGAAGGGACTGGAATGAAGAGTCTCGTTTCTTCCGAGGACGTAGAAGGTACATGCTACTGGTTACTTGAGATTTGCTAGATTCCGCTCATAGAAAATTTCGAGGACGAAATTTCTTTAAGGGGGAGAGAGTGTGAGGACCCGTACTTTTCTTAATTTCAAGGGTTTTATTTTTTTTATTTAATTTCACGTTTTTCTACATTTTCTTTATTAGAAAACTTTTCTAGATCAATTTTATGAGTAAATATAGTTTTTAGATGATTTTTCTAGTATCGAATAGTTTTTGAGAAATTAATAGTATATATCGGACGTGGGACCCGCTAGTGCGGAAAATTCAGAAAAATTCGGCCAACTAGGTTAACTTTCGGATACTAGGATTAAATTATCGGGTGCTAAGAGATAATTAGAGGTTATCCAAGTGGATTGGTGTGAGAGGAACAAAGAGATAGAGATGCATTTAATATGGTGACAAGTGTCACCATAAGATTAAGTCTTGAGTTTGACTACTATTCATAACTTTACCATTTAATTAAAATTGGCCAAAAATCTCTTCATTTCAAGCTTCACTTGGCCGAATTCTCTTGCTCAAAGAAGGAAAAAAATCTTCCAACTTCCTACTTCATAATCTTGCTCCAATCTTCAAATCCAACCAATAAAACTCCAAATCATTCCATAAAATCTCTTTGCTAAGTGGTCTTGAGGTGTTTTGTGGAGTTGTTTGGAAAGCTAAGGTGACTAGTTGCTCTCTCTCTTGTGTTGCTAAGGTAAGTTGTGAAGGACCCCTCTCCTCCCTCTAATGATGCTTAAATCATGACTGGTGGTAGTATAAGATGCACTTTTATGGATTACATCTTGATTTCGGTTGAAGTGTTGAAGTTTTATAATTTTTGGGGATTTTTCTGTTTTCATATGAATATGATTATGTGGTTATGTATGATGATTGGAAATGGTATTTAAGGCAGCTAGAAGTTGGAAAAAGTGGTAAATTGCAAGCAATTTCTGTTTTGGAAGAAAAATTGGAAAGTTTGGGTTCTTTGAATTACATTCTGCCCGGTTTTGTAGCTCATAGTTAGAGGCCGAATTGGCCTTGGATTAAAACATTAAAGTTGTATGGAATGATATTTTAGAGGTGCCTCCAAAATTTCAGGTCAATCGGAGCAGCGTAACTTGAGAAAAGACGGAATTACCCTTGCTGCCCTGGTTTTACCCGAATTTGGGAATTGCTTCTGTAATTGGTTATTTTGGCTTGGAATGCTTCCGAATTGGTTGTTTAGATCTTCTGATGAAATGTATCCCTGTTTCTTACCTTTCGGGTGGCTTTGGAATTTCTGGATTTGGACTTAGGTAGGCTGATTTATGATGTTTGCAACAGAATACGATTTGTGAACCTATTTTTGCGGTTCTGGTGTAGTCTCTTGCATTTTTTACCTGGTTACACTCGAAAATAGGCTGAGTAACCTTCTGTAATATTGTAGCCCTATTTCTTATCTTCGAAACGGTGGGTCTTACAACTTCATCCGATAATCGTAGTGCCATTGGTACCAAAACCGCAAAATGATGTCAAAAACTGTTTTTTTTCCGGGTTAACGCTAACTCCATTTCTGGATTTTTTTGGTTTCCTCTAATGCTTGTGTATGCTTATGGAACCCTATTTTGGTAATCTTTGGCATTGGTTTATGACTCGTTATCGAGTCTCATTGTACTTGTTTGCATATTTTAGGGCTTGACTTTCATTTCCGGACTTTTCCCCAGCTTGAATTGTACTTGTACTACTTGGAGCTTACTGAACGGCTATTGAATGAACTTATTTTGTGTGTGACTTTGGGACTGGCTGAGGAAATATAATGAAGCCATGACGGCTGGAAAAGTAAGCAAATTTAGGGGAAATGCTGTCCAATTTTCTAGGCCGTTTGGTTCCTTTAAGTTTGAGTTGCCTTTTGGTAGAAATGAAGGGCTTTTGGGTGGTTTGAGCCTAGGTCTTCATGTTACCTTTTCGTTTTAAAAAAAAAAACATGTTTGGCACCCTTGCATTAGTAATTATGTGGCGAGGCATACGACTGGTAGTCGAGCCTCACATGTGCATTCTGTATACTCGATTTTTGAAAGTGGAACCTTCAATTGTTTTACTTTGGTTCTTCTAGGGTTTCTTGGCGATTAAAGCCAATCTGAAGTGAAAACTGACTTGAACCGGTGAGTGTACCACTCCCCTTATTTGTTACTCAACTTGGTTTCTGTACTTGCAATCTGTGATCTGAATGACTGTACTATCTGTTTATTCTGTTTGAGACGAGGGTGTACTTTATCACACTCGTTCTCGTGTCTGTTCATATGCCAAATTTTGGTGCGAATCTGAATCTATTATCTGTCATCTGTATCTGTATCTGTATCTGTTCTGACGTCGTTTGGAGCTTGTATCCAATGATCTTTCTGGGACCTCTGAGCTCAACACCTGTGGCCAGTTACTCGAGTCGGGCCGGCAAGGGCCTGGTCGATTAGATAACGAACCACGGTAGTCTGTTTTGGGATCTTTGGGTATTGAGACCCTTGATTCCGGTATACTCAAATATTACCATTTCTGTTCTGATTGGATTTCGGGCCCGGTGGGGGTATGTGAGGTGGAAGGAGTCGAAGAAAGTGGAGTCTATGGTATTGGTTACTTCGGTAAAGTTGACGGAGTGTCAACTGTTATTTCGATCAAGTTTCGGTGAAGAAAATGGGAAGTTGGCTCCTGAGAGCCACCCGTATCCTTTTGTCTATGGTGTTTGTTCACTTCTTTATTTGATGCACATATGTGATTAATTGAATATGAAGTTCCATGTTCTTATTTGCTATTATTTTGGTACCTCATTGAGCGTAAGCTCACCCCTTCCCGTTATCTTTGTTTTCCTTACAGGGAACCACTTTTGGGGCTAAGATGTTTTGACGCACGAGTCGTGCTAGTTTTATTATATTTTGTAAAGCTCCTCGATAGTTGGAAAACCCTAAATGTATTTTGATCTAATTATCTTCTTTTGTTCCGTAAATTACAAACGTATGTGTATAAAACTATTTTCCCTGTTCATGTAACCTATTTGGATTGGAAATGTTTTCCCGAGTCATATGGCCATATCTGTATTCGTTGGGCTCCTGGCTGGGTGGTGATGTGGCAACCACTAATCATACTTGGTGTTGATTTTCGTTTTGCCATTTGACGACTTTGAATCGTTTGAGCGCGCTATTTCTTTCCTGAACGTTTTCGATTTCTTTTAACGGCTCGACTGAGTTCTGGCGAGAGCTGGGCAGGCAGTCCGCCGAACCCTTTGGTTCGCCTTAGGGGGAGGTGGGGCTGTCACATATATACTCTTTTGGGATTGAATATATTGTGAATAGTACTCTTTTGGTTTATACAGTTTTATTAGTTTTGTGTTTTGAGTCCTGCCGCGAGTTAGGCAAGCATCCCGCCGATACCCTCGGGTTCGCCCTGGGGAGAAGGTCGAGCCGGCCGGGGCTTGGTCGAAGTCAGTCCAACTTAGTTTGAGGTCACCAAATTTGTGATTCCGGTTCACCGAGTATGTGAACCAAGTTTGTGAACCAAGCTCAATTTCGTTTGTTCGAGCCATTTTGTGAGGTGACTGGCCAGTGTGGGTGATAAGGTGTACGGTGGGAGTAAGTGGAGTTCTATGGACCCTTATTTGTGGTCGACGGAGTGTCGACAGGAGATCACACATGGCACATGACGTGGCTTTGGAGCCAACCTGTATCCTTAACTTGTGTTGTTACTTTTATATTTTCGATTTGACATCTTTGTGACGTAATTGTTCGTATTTCTGTGAAATTTATGTTTTTACCCCTGTTTACTTACTAAGCATCTAAATTACCCCTTTCCCTTTGTTTTCCTTAACAGGGGCCGATGCGGGGAACTTTTGGCACTATCACTAGTATAGCTAGGCTTGGTTTGTAATAGCCGGAGAACTAAGATATTTTTTTCTTGTTTTAGTGACCTGTATAAGGAACCCTCTTTGGGTCTACTTTATATTTTGGTTATTAACATAAGATAATGTAGTAGTCTGGATAACTCCTTTTGAGGACGTACATACTCTTTTGGGATTGAATATATTGTGAATAGTACTCTTTTGGTTTATACAGTTTTATTAGCTTTGTGTTTTGAGTCCTAGCACGAGCTAGGCAGGCGTCCCGCCGATACTCTCGGGTTCGTCCTTGGGAGAAGTGGGGGCGTCACAGGTGGTATCAGAGCGCCTAGGTTAGAGGACTTGGGCAAGTGGGATATACGTGATAGGCATTACATATTTCTATTTAAGATGAATGCTATAATTTAAGCTGAAATGCCGGTGAACTGACGACTTAATGTTTTGTAGGTATGGATCCGGGTAATCCTAGTGGTGCGAGACCCAGCGGCGTGGGATCGGGATCTGGACCGAGACCTCCGAGTGCTGGGGGTCCAGTGAATCAGGTGTTACGCCGGCGCCTACTTAGATACCAGAGGAGGCCTGGGGGCCCAGATACTCTATTCTCACATTTTGGCCGAATGAATCGGTCATGTGAGTGTCGACATATATATGGTTACCCTGATGAGGTCGTCCTGGCAGTGGACGACGAGCGACGTCGCTTGGGGAAGGCGAACGATCGCTTACTTCGACAGCTCGAGAAGGCCAGAGGGGTGGCCCACGGGTAGGCTTTGGGCATCCGGGAGCTGGAGCAGGGCCTTAGGGATGAGGAGGAGCGGACGGATGCTTTTCGTCAACAGCTCCATGACACACACCAGCACCTCTTCGCCATGAAGAGGCAACTGAGGGAGCGGGTCGGGGAATTATGTTGGACTGTGAGGTCCTATTGGATGTGGCCGCAGAGGCACCGCCACGAGCTATCGGTCCAGAGCCGATGGATGAAGTTGACACCTTGGGCTCTGTTGGGGATTGGGCCCCTAGGGGAGGCGTTTAGGGTTGCCTTTGTACTTTCTTTTGACTATCTGGCGGATTACTTTTGTTAGAACCGGCATGGCTAGTTTCTTTTGTTATTTGGTTGACTGACTAGATTTTTGGAGCCGGAGTGCTCATGTGTATATTGGGTTTTGTACCGACTGGAGGTCGGGTGATTTGTATCTCTTTTGGTATGACTTTGTAAATATATTTGTGACTTTTGTGTACACTTTCTGTATATAACCTTTTGTGTACATATATGTATATAGTTGAAAACAATCTTTCTGGGTTCATCTTTTGTGTGACTCTTGTATATGTGCATTTTCATTTGGTATTCTCTATCTTGTTCACATTTTGAATAATAAGTGTACATTTTATTGGGATTTATAGACTTTGAATCTAAATGGACTCCGGTGGTCAAGGTAGAGGTAGAGGGCGAGGACGAAGCCCTGAAAGGGAAAATGAACATGAGCCAGATCAAGTAGTTACTGCCATCCAGTGGATGGCTGACCTGTTAGAACGTATGGTTGACCAACAGGGTCAGGGCCATGGAAATACTACAGGAAACCCTGGAAACAATCATGAGGGGGTGGACCGTGCCTTAAAACGGTTCCAAAAGTTTACACCTGTGACGGCCCCACCTCCCCCTAAGGCGAACCAAAGGGTTCGGTGGGCCGCCTGCCCAGCTCTCGCCGGGATTCAAAATTTTAAAACAATAAAATTAAATAAACCTACAAGCATACTATTCACAAGATATCTAACGCCAAAAGAGTTCTATTTACATCTTCAAAAGTATCGAGTCAAACCACTCTAATACATTAGAATAACAACCAGCAGAAGGTAGACCCTATGGAGGGTTCTTATACAAACCATCAAAACAAAAACAAACATCCTAACTGTCCGAATGTTACAATCAAACCTAACTATACTAGTGTATGTGTCAAAAGTCCCCGCGTCGGCCCCTGCTAAGGAAAACAAAAGGAAAGGGGTAAGCTATATGCTTAGTAAGTAAACAGGGGCAAAAGCGTAAATCTCACGTAACAACAATTGCACAGTAAGAGTAAAGCAAAAGCAAAAAAGTAACATCACATAATAAGGATACAGGTGGCTCCAAAGCCAAGTCATTTGCCATGCGTGATCTCCTGTCGACACTCCGTCGACCATAAATAAGGTCCGTAGAAACTTCACTTGTACACCCACCGAACACCTTATCACCTTGACTCTCCAGTCACCTCACAAACTTGCCCGGGCGAACGAAATCACAAACTTGAGCTTGAGTCACAAGCTCGGGTCACAAACTTGGTCCACATAATCGGTGAACCGGATTCACAAACTTGGTGACCTCAAACCAGGTTGGACTAACTTCGACCAAGCCCTAACCGGCTCGAATAGTCCATCTCGGTCGGAAGATCAACCCCAAACTCACAAACTTCAAAAAATTATTCAAAAGTCACCCCGAGCCACAAGCTCAAGGGGTTTAGTTCCAAAATGATTCATATACATATGACATATACAAATGTGTGCGTAAATTAGGGTTTAGGTCGAGTGCGATAAAGTACACCCTCGCCTAGGTACCCTTTTCATACATATCAAAACACATAAGCAACTAACACATAAGGGCGGCCTGAATACTTACTCAACGAACAAAAGAGCAAAAGTTTGAAATTTGTGTCGCGAGGAGTAGCTAGTAGGCCCCACCGGCTCCACCTAGCTCACCACCGTCTGAAATAGAAGATTGCGTCACATAAAATCATAAACGGCTACTAATATGCCTAAAACAAGCAAAACGGCAAAATCGGCACATACGAGTGCGGAAACGGCACACGGAAACGGGAATGGCGGCCTAGCCATTTTGCCGTCAAAACTGTTTTGAGTCTAATCGAAGCTATCAGTGTCGGATCAAGGTACATAAGATACCGTTGCGAAGCTAAGAGAAAAGTGTATACTTTTCATGAAGACCCATAACTCCGGATCTGAACAGAGATGGGTCGAAAGTGCAGAAAACCGTTCCAGGATTTCGCACTCCAAAGTAACGGACAGGGTATATTTGCTGGACTATAACTCCCAGCTCACAAATCCAAATCAGGAAATTCCAAAGGCATTAGAAAGCTGAGAATAAGGCTAAAACTTTTATATTTTGGCCAAGACCTGAATCCACTCAGAACAGAACGAAAATTGAGTGCCAAAGTACCTGTCAGAACTGTCCAGATTCAAGGCAGTTCTGACGATCAATTTTGTTTTGGTCATAACAGGAGCTACGGAACTCGGATTTCGACGTACTTCATATCGTTTCGAAGCCAAAACCAAGATCTAGATTTCTTATGAAGGAGTTGACACCCAGATCATATGGAATCAAAACGAAAAAATGCACGGACAGAGGCTGAAATTCAAAACGTACACAATTTCAGGGTACAAAACAGGTGCGAGTGTTTTGGTTATAACTCAAGCTACACAGATCCGTTTGACCAAAAATTTTGCAGATATATTCAGGAAATAAGGGGCTACAATATTGAAGAAGGCTACTCTGTCCATTTTCGAGGGTAACTAGGTCAAACATGCAAGAAACTACACCAGAACCGGAAAAACAGATTCACAAAACGCATTCTAGCGGAAACATCATAAATCAGGCTATCCAAGTCCAAATCCAGAAATTCCAAAACCAGCTGAAAGCTAAAAAACAGGTTTACATTTCATCAGAATACCTCAACAACCAATTCGGAAGCAATCCTGACCAAAACAACAAATTACAGGCGCAATTCTTACATTCGGGTAAAACCAGAACAGAAATAGTAATTTCGACTTTTCTCATTCCACACTACTCCGATTGACTTGAAATTTTGTAGGAAGCTTTAAAATGTCATTCCATACAACTTTCATGTTTTGAGGTAAGGCCAATTCGGCCTCTATCTAGGACCTAAAAATTCGGACAGAATGCTCCCTTAAGAACCCTAGGTTTTTCAATTTTCTTCCAAAACAGAAATTGGTTGCAATTAATCACTTTTCCCACCTCCTAGAGTCAATATAGACCATTTTCAATCATCATAGAAGGCCACACCCTCAAATTCATATATAAACAGAAAAATCACCAATAAATGGAAAACTTCACCACTTCATCCAAAATCAAAAAAATAAACCACAAAATTCAACATTTTAACTACCACTAAGCACAAATTAAGCTTCATTAGGTGAAGGAGAAGGTTCATTCACTACTCACCTAGTAAAACAAGAGAGGGAGAGTTGCTTGACACCTTAGCTTCCCAAGACACTTCACCAAACAACTCGCTAACACCTAATGAAGAGGTTTTATGGAGTAGAAACAAGTTTAAGTGATTGTTTTGGAGGATTTGAGCTAGATGGAAGCCAAAACTTTGAAGAGTTTTCTTTCTTCCTTTGCTAGAGAAGGCCGGCCAAGATGGAGAAGAAAAGAGTGAATTTTTGGTAATTTTTGAGATATTTTAACCAAATGGTAAGACAAGGAATAGTAGTCTTACTTAAGGACTAATCCAAGGGTGACACTTGTCACCTTCATTAATGCAAGTCATCACTTTGTTCCCTCTCACTCTAATCCATAAAGTATCCTCTAATTATCTCTTAACACCCGGTAAATTAAATCAAGTATCCAAAACTTAACCTAGTTGGCCGAATTTTTCCGAACTTTTCGCACTAGTGGGTCCCACGTCCGATATACGCTCTTAATTCCTCAAAACCTATTCGATACTAGAAAAATCATCTAAAAACTATATCTGCTCCTTAAAAATATCTAGAAATTTTTCCTACTCACGAAAATGCAGAAAACAAGCCATGAAAAATGCGAAAACCTAGAAAATGCAAATTACGGGTTCTCACACTCTCTCCCCCTTAAAAGAATTTCGCCCTCCAAATTTTACCTTCAAAATTTAAAGTAACCAATGGCCTGTACCTTCTTCGTCGTCAGAGTCAGAAGAAACGAGGTTCTTCATTCCAATCCCTTCTCCACTTGACGGTCCAGGGTCGGTCTTGGTTGGTTGTTGGGTTCTTTTCTTTTCACGCACTTTAATCGGGCAATGAGCAATTCGATGCTCGGCGCTTCCACAGCGCAGACATCTCCTCCCCTTTCTCCAACAATCGTTCTCAGTGTGATTGGCCTTTCCGCAATAGTCAGAAGTCAAGTGGGAAGCCATCTTTTTGCTTTCCGGAGAAGTCTTCCCCTGTCTGGTTTGGCTTCCTTTGATAAATCTTTCATCTACCGCTCCCAATGTCCATGGCGGCCCGAATAACTGGTTCACTTTCTGTACTTTCAAAGGTGCCCTTGCTTCGCTAGGTTCCTCACTCACGCTACCCACTGCACCCCTTTTCCGTATTTGGGAAGCTTTCACCTGCGCCTTTGCATTCTCGATTCGTTGAGCCTTCTCAAGGGCCTCCTCGGAAATCCCTTCGTATTTCCTTTTTAGCTCTAAGTTCTTGTGCAAGAGCTCAATTTTCTCTGAATACTCGTGCTTCCATCGCCCTTCCCAGTATGCGACTAGTTTCTTTTGGACTTCTATTTCGTCTCGAAGAACCGCGATTTCCTTATACATCTTAACCCAACGTGCCATCTCACAGAATTGTTGGACCTCAGATGGTAGCCTGTCGGCAAAACAATGGGTCATAATAAAGTCTTGAATACAAGTGGCACTCTTGGTCCATGTTTGGTTCAGCTGTTGTTTCCTCCCTTTCTTCTCTTGACCCTTGGTCTCGTTTTGTTTCACTGCTATGACCATGTCCGCGACTACGTCTTTCTTCTTCTCTTTTTTTTTTCCCCCTCTCTCTTTTCTTTCCAAAAGGGTACTTTAATGAATGAATGCAATAAATTGACTAAAATAACAATACCTATCATACCAATTACACAAATAACATGTCGCACATAACACGCCATATTAAAAGACGGTTAAGCAAGTACACAAATACAGATCAAGTTGGACAGATAACCATGTATACAAGCACATATACAAGCACAGATACTAACGTCAGGTGGTAGTAATATACGGACGAACCAAAAGGAAAAGGTGAAGTCGTCCTAGTATCAGCCCGTCTGGTCTCTCACGTCACTTACTGTACAAACTAGATGTCCATTGATCTCTTGTGCTCATTCTAGTCAGACAAAGCCTGTTCATGTTTCCAAAATACAAGGCTCAAATACCTAGTAGCTTGCATCGCCTCAACTCTGGAGTACTCAGGCACAAGAATCTGAAATAAGACAATTCACCTCTCGAGCTGGCCAGTCCCAAGAGTAAACCATCTACAATCGAAATTCCTACCAGACATACCTATCTATGATCCTCAGATATCATGAGAGAGATTTACGGCCTATAACATTCACAATTCAGAGCTTAGGCTCAAACGAGCACTTAGTCCTTCATACCTATTCACTACTTAGTCCAGGCTCACTCCGCGCAGAGACCACGCGAAGCAGGCTCTGATACCAACTGTGACGGCCCCACCTCCCCCTAAGGCGAACCAAAGGGTTCAGCGGGCCGCCTGCCCAGCTCTCGCCGGGACTCAAAATTTTAAAACAATAAAATTAAATAAACCTACAAGCATACTATTCACAAGATATCTAACGCCAAAAGAGTTCTATTTACATCTTCAAAAGTATCGAGTCAAACCACTCTAATACATTAGAATAACAACCAGCAGAAGGTAGACCCTATGGAGGGTTCTTATACAAACCACCAAAACAAAAACAAACATCCTAACTGTCCAACTGTTACAATCAAACCTAACTATACTAGTGTATGTGTCAAAAGTCCCCGCGTCGGCCCCTGCTAAGGAAAACAAAAAGAAAGGGGTAAGCTATATGCTTAGTAAGTAAACAGGGGCAAAAGCGTAAATCTCACGTAACAACAATTGCACAGTAAGAGTAAAGCAAAAGCAGAAAAGTAGCATCACATAATAAGGATACAGGTGGCTCCAAAGCCAAGTCATTTGCCATGCGTGATCTCCTGTCGACACTCCGTCGACCATAAATAAGGTCTGTAGAAACTTCACTTGTACACCCACCGAACACCTTATCACCCTCACTGGCCAGTCACCTCACAAACTTGCCCGGGCGAACGAAATCACAAACTTGAGCTTGAGTCACAAGCTCGGGTCACAAACTTGGTCCACATAATCGGTGAACCGGATTCACAAACTTGGTGACCTCAAACCAGGTTGGACTAACTTCGACCAAGCCCTAACCGGCTCGAATAGTCCATCTCGGTCGGAAGATCAACCCCAAACTCACAAACTTCAGAAAATTATTCAAAAGTCACCCCGAGCCACAAGCTCAAGGGGTTTAGTTCCAAAATGATTCATATACATATGACATATACAAATGTGTGCGTAAATTAGGGTTTAGGTCGAGTGCGATAAAGTACACCCTCGCCTAGGTACCCTTTTCATACATATCAAAACACATAAGCAACTAACACATAAGGGCGGCCTGAATACTTACTCAACGAACAAAAGAGCAAAAGTTCGAAATTTGTGTCGCGAGGAGTAGCTAGTAGGCCCCACCGGCTCCACCTAGCTCACCACCGTCTGAAATAGAAGATTGCGTCACATAATATCATAAACGGCTACTAATATGCCTAAAACAAGCAAAACGGCAAAATCGGCACATACGAGTGCGGAAACGGCACACGGAAACGGGAATGACGGCCTAGCCATTTTGCCGTCAAAACTGTTTTGAGTCTAATCGAAGCTATCAGTGTCGGATCAAGGTACGTGAGGTACCGTTGAGAAGCTAAGAGAAAAGTCTATACTTTTCATGAAGACCCCTAACTCCGGATCTGAACAGAGATGGGTCGAAAGTGCAGAAAACCGTTCCAGGAATTCGCACTCCAAAGTAACGGACAGGGTATGTTTGCTGGACTATAACTCCCAGATCACAAATCCAAATCAGGAAATTCCAAAGGCATTAGAAATATGAGACATAAGGCTAAAACCTTTATGTTTTGGCCAAGACCTGAATCCACTCAGAACAGAACGAAAATTGAGTGCCAAAGTACCTGTCAGAACTGTCCAGATTCAAGGCAGTTCTGACGATCGATTTTGTTTTGGTCATAACAGGAGCTACGGAACTCGGATTTCGACGTACTTCATATCGTTTCGAAGACAAAACCAAGATATACATTTCTTATGAAGGAGTTGACACCCAGATCGTATGGGATCAAAACGGAAAAATGCACGGACAGAGGCTGAAATTCAAAACGTACACAATTTCAGGGTACAAAACAGGTGCGAGTGTTTTGGTTATAACTCGAGCTACAGAGATCCGTTTGACCGGAACTTTTGTAGATATATTCAGGACATAAGAGGCTACAATATTGAATAAGGCCACTCAGTCCAGTTTCGAGGGTAACTAGGTCAAACATGCAAGAAACTACACCAGAACCGGAAAAACAGATTCACAAAACGCATTCTAGCGGAAACATCATAAATCAGGCTATCCAAGTCCAAATCCAGAAATTCCAAAACCAGCTGAAAGCTAAGAAACAGGTTTACATTTAATCAGAATACCTCAACAACCAATTCGGAAGCAATCCTGACCAAAACAACCAATTACAGGCGCAATTCTTACATTCGGGTAAAACCAGAACAGAAATAGTAATTTCAACTTTTCTCATTCCACACCACTCTGATTACCTGAAATTTTGTAGGCACCTTTAAAATATCATTCCCTACAACTTTCATGTTTTGAGGTAAGGCCAATTCGGCCTCTATCTAGGACCTAAAAATTCGGACAGAATGCTCCCTTAAGAACCCTAGGTTTTTCAATTTTCTTCCAAAACAGAAATTGGTTGCAATTAATCACTTTTCCCACCTCCTAGAGTCAATATAGACCATTTTCAATCATCATAGAAGGCCACACCCTCAAATTCATATATAAACAGAAAAATCACCAATAAATGGAAAACTTCACCACTTCATCCAAAATCAAGAAATAAACCACAAAATTCAACATTTTAACTACCACTAAGCACAAATTAAGCTTCATTAGGTGAAGGAGAAGGTTCATTCACTACTCACCTAGTAAAACAAGAGAGGGAGAGTTGCTTGACACCTTAGCTTCCCAAGACACTTCACCAAACAACTCGCTAACACCTAATGAAGAGGTTTTATGGAGTAGAAACAAGTTTAAGTGATTGTTTTGGAGGATTTGAGCTAGATGGAAGCCAAAACTTTGAAGAGTTTTCTTTCTTCCTTTGCTAGAGAAGGCCGGCCAAGATGGAGAAGAAAAGAGTGAATTTTTGGTAATTTTTGAGATATTTTAACCAAATGGTAAGACAAGGAATAGTAGTCTTACTTAAGGACTAATCCAAGGGTGACACTTGTCACCTTCATTAATGCAAGTCATCACTTTGTTCCCTCTCACTCTAATCCATAAAGTATCCTCTAATTATCTCTTAACACCCGGTAAATTAAATCCAGTATCCAAAACTTAACCTAGTTGGCCGAATTTTTCCGAACTTTTCGCACTAGTGGGTCCCACGTCCGATATACGCTCTTAATTCCTCAAAACCTATTCGATACTAGAAAAATCATCTAAAAACTATATCTGCTCCTTAAAAATATCTAGAAATTTTTCCTACTCACGAAAATGCAGAAAACAAGCCATGAAAAATGTGAAAACCTAGAAAATGCAAATTACGGGTTCTCACAACACCTCCAAAATTTGTAGGTGGACCTAATCCTGACCTAGCAGAGGGTTGGATGGACCGTATGATGGATATATTTGTTGTACTTGGGTATTCGGAGGAACGATAGATATCTTTTGCTATTTTTCAGTTTGAGGGGACTGCTCGAGCTTGGTGGAATGTGATTAAAGCCAAGTGGGAGCGAGAACAGACCCCCTGGACATGGGTTAATTTTACACGAGAATTTAATGAAAAATATCTGCCACCCATTGTGTAAGAGAAACGGGAGATGATTTTATCCGCCTGCGTCAAGGGGCATCTAGTGTGGCGGAGTATGAAACCCAGTTTACAAAACTCTCCCGCTTTGCTCCGGAGTTGGTGCTAACGGAGCAAAACCGAATCCACCGTTTCGTTCAAGGCTTAAATGTGGAGATTCAAGAGGCACTAGCAGCCACTCAGTTAAATACATTTAGCCAAGCACTAGAAAAGGCTCAGAGAATTGAGACTGCTAAAGGACAAGTAAAAGCCTTCCATGACCGAAAAAGAAAGCAACCTAGCTCAAGCAACGTTGCGACCAGACAAAACTCGAGAAATGAGCCACCCTCTAAGATAGGCCGAGGAACAGGTGGTCCACGAGATAATGTGGAAAAAGGTCAGGTAGGGCAAAGGTTCCAGAGGAGTGCCCAGCATAGAGGGTCAGCAATAGGAACTAAGCCGACTTGTGGTTTCTGTGGGGGCAATCACACTGATGAGAATTGCTGGAAAAATAGTTCGGTACGAAAATGCTTTAAATGTGGTAGTACGGAACATCTGATTGCTCAATGCCCTAAGATGCAGAAAGAAGGACATGTTATTCTTGGTTTTGATAAAGTGAACACTTTGATCAGGTCTGATGGAACAAAGAAAGCATATGTTCGTTTATCTCCTGACTACGTTGCATTGGATGTGGCAAACAAGATTGGAATAAAATGAATGAATTTAGTCATTGTTTTGTTCCAATCAAAGATACTGTCCTTTAAGTATGACAATTTTGCTATTCTTGGTATTTTGAAATGTATCTAACCTTCTTCGAATATAAGTGTCTTTACATATCAAAGAATCAGGTATGAATAGGTCATGAAATGCATTTCAACCAAAAGAAGAAGCAAAAACAGGATACTCACGTCGGACGGCCGAAAGGAATCTGTCGGACGTCCGAAAGGATAAAGAGCATCAAGAAGGAAGCTCTGTCGGACGCTCGTGAGGAAGCATCGGACGTCCGGAAGGATCAGACGCTTGCCATCAGACGCTCATCAACCGCATCGGACGTCCGAAAAATTCCAAGCTGACTTGCCAACTCTCTGCCTACGATCGGACGCTGCGGTGTCGGACGATCAAGACGCATCGGACGTCCGAACGTCAACTTGGATGCCATCGGACGATTGGTTCGGACGATGATTTGATCGTCGGACGTCCGACAGCCCCAACGGCTAGTTGACTCTTCAGCTGCCTTCTATCCGTTGGAAGCATTGATGAAGCCCATTTCTGGTTCCCTTTAAAATCAAACTGGTCTGAACGAAGTAAGGACTTTTGGACACTTTGTTTACAAGATCTCAAGAGATATTTTAGCTAGAAAATAGTCTCCAAAGCTAGATTTGTTTTAAAGTGGTGTGAATTTCTGGTGAGCATTTCTTTTGTGATTGAAAGGATCTTTAGTGTAGCTTTGTTGAGGGTTTTCAGAGTGATTGTAAAACTTCTTAGCTTGACTAAGTGAGGCTTAGGGCAAGGAGGAAGTGCTCCCTCCATTGTACATCTAGTTGATCGTCTTCCATCAAAGAGAAGTTGCTCTTCCTAGTGTGTGGTCTTCAAGTTTGAGGATAGCTTGGTAGACACTTGGTTTGATTCCCCAATTTACTTTTCTGTTTAATAAAATTCTCATTGCTTGTTTATACTTGTGTTTCTGATCAATATTGCTCTTGTCTTCTAATCCACTTGGTTGATCATTACTAGAAAAGAAGGAAATTTTAATTTAGCAAAAATTGCCTAAATCTGATTAAGATTTTGAATAACCCAATTCACCCCCCCTCTTGGTTGTCTTTGGGACTTACGATTGGTATCAGAGCTTGGTCTCCTTGAGATTAAGCTTTAACGGCTTGGAGTAAAGATGACAACCAGTCATGCTATGTTTGTTGAGGGGCAATCTGTTACTAGGCCTCCCATGTTCAGTGGCTCCAACTATGTTAGCTGGAAAGAACGGATGATTATTTTTTTGCAATCTATTGATATTGAACTGTGGTTTATTGTGAGTGAAGGACCGCATGAAGCTAACTTTCTTGATGCAGATACAGGGCTGCTTCGGCCAAAAATGAGAGCTGAAATGAATGCTCAAGACAGGACTAACCTCACATTGAATGCCAAGGCCATGAATGTTCTTTATAGTGCCTTAGATTCAAATGAATCAATTAGAGTGAAAGGCTGTAAATCAGCCAAAGAAATGTGGGATAAGTTAAGAGAAATCCATGAGGGTGGTGACAATGTGAGAGAACAGAGAAAGGCCATCTTGGTCACAAAGTATGAATCTTTTAAGATTGAACCTCTTGAGGATATTGACAAAATGTTTTGCAGGTTCACTGACTTGATCAAAGATCTCGAGGTGTTGGGCAAAGAGTACACCTTGGGAGAGAAGAACAGAAAAATTCTCAATGCATTGGGCAAAGAATGGGAAAATAAAGTGACTGCAATAGAGGAGGCTAAGGATTTAAGTTCTGTGCCTATTGAATCTATCATTAACTCACTAACCTCTTATGAGTTAAAACTGAAATCTAAAGTGCAGGAGGAAGAGGATGCTAGAGCAAAAAGAAATATTGCTCTAAAGACTACTCAAAGTGAAGATGATCCAGCTCACTTGGATGATGAAGATTCGGATGGTGATGATAATGATCTTGCTCTCATCACAAGAGGCTTCAAAAGAATCTTGAATAAAAGGAAGTTCAGAAAGGGAGGACCTAGCAATCAATTCCAAAATTATTCATCAAATGCAAGGAACAAAGGAAAACAAGAATTCAACAAGAAGCAAGTGGACAAATGCTATGAATGTGGACAGCCTGGACACTATGCAAACGAATGCCCCATGAAGAAAATGAAAGATGGAAAAGCTGATCGAAAGCCAAGATTCAACAACTTCCAGATTACTTGGAATGAATGCAACTCTGAAGGGGAAGTTGAAGAAGAGGAAGAATCAGCTCAAATGGCCTTCATGGCTATTGGAGATAATGAGGTAACTTCCATACACTCTCAATCTGAAAGTGATGATGAAGAAGATGATGATCTTGAATCCTTTGTTGAAAAACTGCATAATGCTTTGAAGGAATCTTATGATAAGAACAAGCAGCTAAAACAGAAAATTGCTTTTCTCATTCATGAAAATGCATGTCTCCTTCAACAAAATAAACAACTAAAAACTGACAATGAATGTCTTGTAAGAGCCGGATTTGATGTTCAGAATGAGCTTGATAGAAAGACAAATATTTGTAAAATGCTGAAGGAAAGACATGGTGATTTAAAAAGGAGAATGGACAACTTGGATGAGACTTTGAAAGCAAGAAAGCAGGAGTTTATCAAAAGGAACATGTCACCTACACATCCTACTATTTTTCAAAGAACATTTGCACACAACAAAAATGCACATGGTTTCACAACATATAGAAAAGGTGGATTAAGATATGTCAAACCACTACATGTTAAGGACTCTTCCATTATGTGTGGTTTTTGTTGTCAAAGAGGGCATTTGAAAAGTGATTGCTATGTGAAAAGAAATCTGAACAAAGGGATGAAATGCATGTGGTTAGTTAGATATAATGCTAACTATTATGGACCCAAAAATTAAAATGGGTACCAAACACTTTCTCTTTTCAGGAAAAATGCTCACACAAGTCCAAATGGTTCATTGATAGCGGTTGTTCAAGGCATATGACCGGTGATCCCTCTTTGTTCATAAAGCTGAAATCAAGATCAAGTGGAAAAGTGACATTTGGTGATGATGTGAAAGCTAAAACAATTGGAATAGGTGATGTTGGTAAGGATGGTGAAACTTTTGTTCATAATGTGCTCTTAGTTGATAACTTGAGTTATAATTTGCTTAGTGTTAGTCAATTGTGTGATAAAGACTTGAATGTGTTGTTTAGAAAACATGAATGCATTGTGCTTGATTCCAAATACAATGTTGTGTTCAAAGGTAAGAGGTTCAACGACATATATATTGTGGTTCTTGATAAAATTGATTCTTCTAGCTTAACATGTCTTAAAGCTTCAAATGAAGATCCTTGGTTGTGGCATAGAAGACTTTGTCATTTTAACATGGAGTTACTAAAGGAAATTTCGAAAAAGGAGCTAGTTAGAGGCTTGCCAAAAATCAGTTTTGAAAAGGATAAAATATGTGATGCATGTCAATTTGGAAAGCAAACAAAAGTTTCTTTTAAACCAAAGAAGTGTGTATCTACTTCCAAACCTTTAGAACTCTTGCATCTTGACTTATTTGGCCCTACTCAAATCTCTAGCTTGGGTGGTAAGAAATACTGTTTTGTGATTGTAGATGATTATTCTAGATACACTTGGGTAATATTTCTTGCTCATAAGGATGATGCATTCAAGAATTTCACTTCATTGTTTGCTAAAGTGCAAAATCTGCTTGGATTAAAAATTGTTAGAATTAGAAGTGATAATGGAACAGAATTCAAGTATTGTGGTTTTCCAGAATTTTGTGATCATAATGGCATAACTCATGAGTTTTCTATTGCAAGAACTCCACAGCAAAATGGTGTTGTAGAAAGGAAAAACAGGACTCTCCAAGAGGCTGCTAGAACTATGTTAAATGAATGTAGGTTGCCTAAATATCTTTGGGCTGAAGCGGTAAACACTGCATGTTATGTGATGAATAGAATTCTCTTGAGACCTATCTTAAAGAAAACTCCTTATGAGCTGATTTTTGATAAGAAACCTACAGTTGGTTATTTCAAAGTATTTGGTTGTAAATGTTTTATTTTGAATCTAAAGGAACATCTTGGTAAGTTTGATAAAAAATCTGATGAAGGAATATTTTTGGGGTATTGTGAGAATAAAAGAGGATATAGAGTTTTTAATAGAAGGACTCTTGTGATTGAAGAAGCTATACATATAACATTTGATGAAACCAATGATGATAATTCCAAAAGTCCGTGTGAGGATGATGATGTAGGTGTTCGAGCAGGAATGGAAAAGCTGTCAATTGGAAATGAAGGAAGTTCTAAACCAGCAGCAACTGAAATGGAAAATGAAGTTCATAATGATCAAGAAGAGGAAGATGAAGACAAAAATGATGATTCACTCAAAGATCTTCCCAAGGCTTGGAAATTCAGCCAAAATCATCCAAAAGAGCTTATAATTGGTGATCCATCCGAGAAGGTAAACACTCGTTCCTCATCTAGAAAATTGATTGACAATTTTGCTTTAGTGTCTCTTTTTGAACCCAAAAATGTCAATGATGCTT
Organism: Coffea arabica; assembly: GCF_036785885.1. Lineage (NCBI taxonomy): Eukaryota > Viridiplantae > Streptophyta > Magnoliopsida > Gentianales > Rubiaceae > Coffea > Coffea arabica. Next base: position 25,493,537 of record NC_092317.1, read on the forward strand.
TAAAGGATGAAAACTGGATTTTGGCAATGCAAGAGGAACTTAATCAATTTGAGAGGAATGAAGTTTGGACACTTGTTGATAGACCTCAAAATCAACCTATCATTGGCACAAAGTGGATTTTTAGAAATAAGTTAGATGATAAAGGTGTTGTTGTAAGAAATAAAGCCAGATTAGTTGCTAAAGGATATGCACAAGAAGAAGGAATTGATTTTGATGAAACATTTGCTCCCGTAGCAAGATTAGAATCTATTAGAATGCTTCTTGCTTTTGCATGCTTTAAAGGCTTCAAATTGTTTCAAATGGATGTTAAAAGTGCCTTTTTAAATGGTTTTATTGATCAAGAAGTATATGTGGATCAACCCCCCGGTTTTGAAAATACAAAATTTCCAAGTCATGTGTTTAAACTATCTAAAGCTTTATATGGTCTAAAACAAGCTCCAAGAGCTTGGTATGAAAGACTAAGTGGTTTTTTGATTGAAAATGGTTTCAAAAGGGGTGTTGTGGACACCACACTTTTTACTAAGCAAGTGTTGAATGACCTTCTTATTGTGCAAATATATGTTGATGATATTATTTTTGGTGCTACTAATGAGTATCTATGCAAGGATTTTTCCACCACTATGCAAAGTGAATTTGAAATGAGTATGATGGGAGAATTAAATTTCTTCCTTGGACTTCAAATACATCAAGCTCTTGAGGGAATTTTTATAAATCAAGCAAAATATACCAAGGAGTTGCTGAAAAGGTTTGGCATGGAGGACTCAAAGCAAGTTGGAACTCCAATGTGCACTTCTACAAAGCTTGACAAAGATGAAGAAGGTAATCATGTGGATGAAAAGCAATATAGAGGTATGATCGGAAGCCTACTCTATTTAACCGCAAGTAGACCTGATATTATGTTTGCTGTTTGCTTGTGTGCTAGATTTCAATCTTGTCCAAAAGAATCACATTTGAATGCTGTAAAAAGAATTTTTAGGTATTTGAAAGGTACATTAGACTATGGTCTTTGGTATGCTAGATCTAATGAGTTTGCACTATACGGTTATTCGGATGCTGATTTTGGAGGTTGTCGTGTGGATAGAAAGAGTACTAGTGGAACTTGTCATTTTCTTGGAAATTGTTTAGTCTCTTGGTTTAGCAAAAAGCAAAATGCAATATCTTTGTCTACAACCGAAGCGGAATATATTGCCGCTAGTGCATGTTGTGCTCAACTTTTATGGATGAAGCACACTTTGAATGATTTTGGATTGTTGTATGACTGCATGCCTGTATTCTGTGATAATACTAGTGCTATAAATTTGACCAAAAATCCTATTCATCATTCTAGGACAAAGCACATAGATATAAAGCATCACTTTATTCGTGATCTTGTTCAAAAAGGTGAAATATGTGTAAATTATGTTTGTTCTAAAGATCAATTTGCTGATATTTTTACAAAAGCTTTGCCATTAGAACAGTTCATTCATCTAAGATCAAAATTAGGAATAATCGAAAAATCATCTTAATTTTCTTTGGGTCTTCGGACGTCCGAAAGAAGATGAACGGACGTCCGATGATGTTCTTCAGCCATTTTCCAGATTGCGCTTGTTCGGACGCAGCTGTCGGACGCACAACTTCGTTCGGCCGTCCGACAGTGCAACGGCTCATTTTTTAAAACAACTTTCTTCCTCAATTGCCTCAGACTCTTCCCATTTCATTTTCTCTCGGACGAAAACCCTCTTGTCTCTCACTCCCAAATTCATATTATTCTGAAGCCCCCATTCCCAAATTGACTCAACCAAAACAGTTCCTGGTCAATTGCGAGTCATTTTTCCTGATCATTTCACAGAATCATCTATCACTTCGCACATTCCCAAATTTTCCTCAAAACCCTACCTTCTCATAACCGCTCTGTCAAATCTTGTACAAGGTCTTTTGTTCCAAAATTTTTGTTCGATTCACTTCCCTACTGCTGTGTGCATCATTTGCATTCTTCATTCCACACATTTCGCGCAATGGTGAATCTAAGGGGAGGAAAAGTTACTGCCGGACGCAAGCATCCACTCAGGGATGTGGATGAGGATCTTCCCACTGTCAAACGGACATCCAAACGCTTCAAAAGGGGAGCTATCAAGGGTCAAATGTCACGACCTACTCCACAACTCACTTCTCAACCAGAATCTGGACAGGGGACCTCTTCTCAACCGCCTCCTAAATCAGTCCCTCCTCCTACATTCTTTGATGATGCTGCGAAAGACAAATACTCCTGGATATCCCAGAAGGGTGTCATCCCTCAAAGAACTGTAAACCCCTCTGAATTTCGCTCCATAGGTTTAGAATCCATTCTGAGTCTATTTGCTTTCCAGAAATGGTCACATCTTATTTCTATGCCAAATGTCTACTATCCTGATATGTTGCATCAATTTTTTGCCAATCTAAGGAAAGGTTCTGACCCAACTGAAATATTTTCCAGGGTTAATGGGGTAGACTTAATCATTGACTCTGAAATTGTGAACTCCATTTTAAATACTACCATTGAACGTTTATGCAAAGATAAGATTGCTAATTTCTTTTCCTATGAAGAGCTCCCGACTGTGGCAAATCATTTTGATGGGACAAAAATGTTAACCTATTTCAAAAGAAGTTTTTCCTCACCTGCTGATGCTAAATTGAATGATCTGGCCCCTGTGAATTTAATTGCTTTTTCTATCATTTCAAACCTGCTTGTGCCTACTGATGGCCATAGAACTGATGCAAACAAAATGGAGTTGTACCTCTTTTATTGTTTTCAAGAAAAAATTCGTATTGATTTTGGTTTTGTCATGTGCAAGTTCTTACTTCGCTATGCCACTGATTCTCGCAGAAAATTATCTTATGGAAAGTTTCTTCAAAAGATTTTTGAGTTTAACAAAGTCCCTATTCTAGGTGTTTGTCCTAAAGAAGCATCTTCTTATGCCTTTACAAAAGGGTATTTTGAAAGGAAAAATCTTGTTTTCAAAGATAATCTGTGGGCTTATAAGGGTGCATCTTCTAGTGAACTTAGGTCTAAGACTGCACATGATCCTTCACCCATTTCACTCACTCCCATTCACCCTAGGAAGTCTGCCACTAAAGCATCTTCCTCTTCCAGTAATGAAGTAATTGAGCTTCTTCAAGAACTCAAACAGCATGTTCTTCTTCTAGAACATGGTCTCATGCTCACCATGTCTTCTGAGCAACAAACTGCCTTTCTTGACAAAAAGAATCTTCTTTTTCCTCCACCTGTGGTTGAGGAAGTTTCCCATGACAAAGAGTCACACCCCACTGATCCAAGTTCATCAATTCCGGATCCTGGTTCTTCAACCCCTGTGACTCCTCATGGCACCTCTACATCAGATAAAGGCAAGGCACCAGTTGAAGAGGCTGCTGAAGATGATGAAGAAACTGAAGAGGAGGATCTTGACCAATATCAGCTCTCTCGGAGGACACCTGGATCCACTTAGTTCATCATTTAGGACATTTGCATTTTGTTTATCTTATTTATGTGTTTGTGGTATTTAACAATGAATATGAAATGTAATGGATATTCTAAGTTTCTTTTGGTGTGTTTTGATGGATGTTTAAGTACTGTGTTGATGGATGTCTAAGTATTTTGATGGATGTTTGTTTGTCTATTCTGATTGTGTGAATATAATGAATTTGGTTTGCATTGGTGTAATGAATGTGTTTGTGAATGACTGTGGTTTGCATTTATGGATGTAATTGATTACCCTTTTGTGATGACAAAAAAGGGGAGATGGCCGGATCTATAGATTGATATTGGATTGAATTTGATGATGTTGGATTGATATTGGATTGATTGGATTGGCTTGTATAATTGGATAATTGTGTAATTCGGTTGGGCAGCCAAGTGAGGGGGAGTTTTTCAAAATTGTTTATGATTCACTAAGAAAGGGGGAGTTCTTGTCTATTGTGAAAGGGGGAGATTTTATTCAAATCATCAAATCTCATTTCAAACCTTTGTTTTGTCATCATCAAAAAGGGGGAGAATGTTATTCTTGGTTTTGATGATCACAAAGTAATTTGAAATGTTTATACTAACCAAGAAAGTGAACACTTTGATCAGGTCTGATGGAACAAAGAAAGCATATGTTCGTTTATCTCCTGACTACGTTGCTTTGGATGTGGCAAACAAGATTGGAATAAAATGAATGAATTTAGTCATTGTTTTGTTCCAATCAAAGATACTGTCCTTTAAGTATGACAATTTTGCTATTCTTGGTATTTTGAAATGTATCTAACCTTCTTCGATTATAAGTGTCTTTACATATCAAAGAATCAGGTATGAATAGGTCATGAAATGCATTTCAACCAAAAGAAGAAGCAAAAACAGGATACTCACGTCGGACGGCCGAAAGGAATCTGTCGGACGTCCGAAAGGATAAAGAGCATCAAGAAGGAAGCTCTGTCGGACGCTCGTGAGGAAGCATCGGACGTCCGGAAGGATCAGACGCTTGCCATCGGACGCTCATCAACCGCATCGGACGTCCGAAAAATTCCAAGCTGACTTGCCAACTCTCTGCCTACGATCGGACGCTGCGGTGTCGGACGATCAAGACGCATCGGACGTCCGAACGTCAACTTGGATGCCATCGGACGATTGGTTCGGACGATGATTTGATCGTCGGACGTCCGACAGCCCCAACGGCTAGTTGACTCTTCAGCTGCCTTCTATCCGTTGGAAGCATTGATGAATCCCATTTCTGGTTCCCTTTAAAATCAAACTGGTCTGAACGAAGTAAGGACTTTTGCACACTTTGTTTACAAGATCTCAAGAGATATTTTAGCTAGAAAATAGTCTCCAAAGCTAGATTTGTTTTAAAGTGGTGTGAATTTCTGGTGAGCATTTCTTTTGTGATTGAAAGGATCTTTAGTGTAGCTTTGTTGAGGGTTTTCAGAGTGATTGTAAAACTTCTTAGCTTGACTAAGTGAGGCTTAGGGAAAGGAGGAAGTGCTCCCTCCATTGTACATCTAGTTGATCGTCTTCCATCAAAGAGAAGTTGCTCTTCCTAGTGTGTGGTCTTCAAGTTTGAGGATAGCTTGGTAGACACTTGGTTTGATTCCCCAATTTGCTTTTCTGTTTAATAAAATTCTCATTGCTTGTTTATACTTGTGTTTCTGATCAATATTGCTCTTGTCTTCTAATCCACTTGGTTGATCATTACTAGAAAAGAAGGAAATTTTAATTTAGCAAAAATTGCCTAAATCTGATTAAGATTTTGAATAACCCAATTCACCCCCCCTCTTGGTTGTCTTTGGGACTTACAGGACATAAGCCATCGACAGAAGGGACCACAGCTAAACCGACCAATGTAGCGGGGAATCGACCCAAAACACCGGTCAGAGTACATTCAATGGGTCATCAAGAAGTGACTGACCCTGCGGCAGTCATCGATGGTATGCTTTCTAGAAAAACTTATCATATGATCTAGAAATACCAACCCCTATAACCAATAAGAGTGTAATTGCTAGTGTGGTGTACGAGGGAGGTGAGGTATGATAGGAGAACGGAAATTGTAGGTGGACTTTATTGAGTTAGCTCTCAAGGGTGCACGGGGGCATTTAGTGATGTAATGAATACTCCAGTGGATCAGTTGAAGGTAGAAAACGTACCAGTAGTATGTGAAGTTTAGATGGAGACGTATTGCTCTCTGTTCGTAAACAAAGGTATTAATTTCGAGGACGAAATTGTTCTAAAAGGGGGAGGTTGTGAGACCCCGGATAGTCCTTAATTTCAAAATTATGTGATACTAATAGCATTTTATTCTATTTTGTACTAAATTATTTGAAAACCCTAAATTGGATTATTTATAAAATCCTAGTTTTTGTATTAATCACAAATTTGAGTTGTAATTCATGTTTGGTATTCTAGAGTGTGTTTTGGTACAAGTAAGTATAGGATTCAATTTATTTTATACAGGTTAAGTAAGTTTAAAAAGTTAGAAAACCTCAGAATAGTAAAACCTCTAGTGTTATAATTTATTAGAACCCTAAGTTGGGGTTAAAACCCTTAATTTTGCCTATGACAAGAAAGTTGTTGTTTAATTGCATTTGTGTATGTTCATACATGGTTAAGTATAGATGATTAATATAGAAGGGTGATTAGTGAAGTAATTAAGTGTGGTTAAGTGTTTTAGACTAGATTAAGTTTATATCCTATGGAGTTAATTGAAACCTTTCTATATATGTTTGGGCAATAGTGTAAGTGTGACAACCCCACCTTCCCCTAAGGCGAACCAGAGGGTTCGGCGGGCCGCCTGCCCAACTCTAGCCGGGACTCAGTCGTTCACTACATTCCTCAAACAGATTACAAGATAAAACTCAAATATTACATCAAATTCTCCAATAATTACATGTCAAAAGCGAAGCGTCCACGCTTCCGCAGCGCCACTCTGATCCTTGATCACAATTAGTATACAGGAGGAAGTCCAAAACTAGACTATTACCCATCCAATCAATTCTAAACGTTCAATACAATCCCAACATGAACGATTACACAAAAGGAAATCCAAATTCAATCCATACATAAGATAATCCATGAATAAGCACTACAAGTCCTTCCTTCGTTTTGAGCCCTGTGGAGGGGAATAAAATATTTTTGGGGTGAGCTAGAAGCTCAGCGAGTAACCATTGCGGTAATGGTACCAAAGGCGCTACAATTGTCGGATGAAGGTGAAAGATACACCGTTTCGAAGAAAAGAGATAGGGCTACAATATTACAGAAGGTCACTCAACCCAGTTTCGAGTGTAACCAGGTCAAAAATGCAAGATACCATACCAGAATCACAAAAACAGATTCACAGAACGCGTTCTAGCGGAAACATCATAAATCAGGCTATCCAAGTCCAAATCCAGAAATTCCAAAACAAGATGAAATATAAGAAACAGGGTTAAATTTCATCAGAAGGCCTCAACAACCAATTCGGAAGCAATTCCAGCCAAAACAACCAATTACAGGCGCAATTCTTACATTCGGGTAAAACCAGAACAGCAATAGTAATTTCGACTTTTCTCATTCTACACTACTCCGATTGACCTGAAATTTTGTAGGCACCTATAAAATGTCATTCCCTACAACTTTAATGTTTTAAGACAAGGCCAATTAGGCCTCTAACTAGGAGCTACAAATTCGGGCAGAATGAAGAACATCAAACCCTAACTTTCCAAGATTTCTTCCAAAACAGAAATTGCTTGCAATTTACCACTTTTTCCACCTTCTAGCTTCCTTAAATATCATTTCCAATCATCATACATGACCATATAATCATATCCATATGAAAACAGAAAAATCCCCAATAATTATAAAACTTCACCAATTCAACCAAAATCAAGATATAATCCATAAAAGTGCATCTTATACCACCACCAATCATGAATTGAACATCATTAGAGGAAGAAGAGGGGTCCTTCACAACTCACCTTAGCAATACAAGAGATAGAGCAACTAGTCACCTTAACTTTCCAAACAACTTCACAACCAAGCTCAACTCCACCAAACTAAGAGGTTTTATGGAGTAATTGGAAGATTAATCGGTTTAATTGAAAGATTGGGCAAGATTGGAGACTAGAAAATTGAGAGCTTTTCTTCCCTTTTTTGAGCAAGAGAATTCGGCCAAGAAGCTTGCAAAATGAAGAGATTTTTGGCCAATTTTAATTAAATGGTAAAGTTATGAATAGTAGTCAAACTCAAGACTAAATCTTATGGTGACACTTGTCACCTTTAGGTTTAAAACTTATCTTTTTGTCTCTCCAATACAAATATCTTAACACCTTGTAAAATAATATCACTTAATACAAAATTCCAACAAGTTGTCAAAAATATAATGCATTTACCGCACTTGCGGGTCGCACGTTCAAAATACGCTCTTAATTTCTCAAAAACTAACCGATACTAGAAAAATCATTTTAAAACTATCTTTGCTCATAAACTTTATCTGGGAAAATTTTCTAATAAAGAAAATGTAGAAAAGGCGGGCGATTAAAAAAACTAAACCCTAGAAAATTAGAAAATTTCCTGGCTCTCACTCTCATTCTTTTCGGGGCGTCACAGTAAGAAAGAGAAATTAAAGGTGTAAGGGCTAAGGTGCAAATTGGGAGTTTTTATGTGATTGGTGGTGTTGGAAAATATCTCCCAAAGCTTTGACTAACATTCTATCATAGGATTTATAAGAAAAACATGAGAAAGAAAACAAAACAAAACTAAGAGAGAAAGAGAGAGAGAGAGCCGAGAGGGAGAGAAGGAAAGAGAGAGAAAAAGCTTTTGTTTCTTGCATTTTTTTCCATTAATCTTGAGTTTGGATCTTGGAGGAACAACTTGGAGCTTGAGTTTTGGAAAATCAACCTAAGGAACTTGCAACTAGAAGGTAAGGAAGCTCTTGCAAGTTTAAGTTTGGTTAATGATTTTGAGATGGTTGGAAATGAAGTGTATGGTTGTTGTTGAGCCTTAATATGGCTTATGAAGTGATGGTGAGATGTTTCTATGGATTATATTGGTGGTTTATTGCTCCAAAACTTTTGGTTATGGCTGCCCTAGTTAGGGTTTAATGATGCACATGTGAATTAGTTCTAATCTTGTGTTGTTTAACTTGCAATTGATATGTTTGATGATTTGCCTCATTTGTTTGGTGGGTTGATAGCAAGGGCTGGTTTGAATCAAGAAACCCTAGGTTAAGGTAAGGTGTATTAGCTTGGTTAGGGTTTGGTTGGATAGGGTTTGGCTAAGTAGTGGTTGGATTAGGTGAAGTGATGCATATAAAGCTAGGTTAGAAATTGTGGTTAGTGTTTGGATAGTTTTTGTGGAATTTCATGGAGAATTTTTGGATTAATTGTGTAGGATTTAGGAGTTGGTATATGTGTGTTTATTTGATGTGAAATTAGTTAGAAAACTTGTATAAGACTCATAGCAATGGACCATGTGTTTGCAAAGTTCAAACCGGCAAAACTGGAAACAGGGCAGCTCACAAATCCGAACATGGGCTCTGATTTTTTTTATACTGCGTGCTGATTCGGAAGCTGCTCAAAACATAAAAGTTGTATCTTCTTAAGTTCTTGATGTGCCTGCAAAATTTCAGGTCAAACGGATCTGTGTAGCCTGAGTTATGGCCAAAAACCTCGCTTCTATTCTAAACCCAGAATTTTGCTGCGTTTCTTGATTTCGCTTCTGACCATGCTCAGTTCACCTCGATAACGTGTGAACTGGGTGTTGAGGTCTTCATAATATTTGTAGATCTTTGTTTTAGCTTCGAAACAGTGTAAATTTCGTCCAAATCCGAGTTTCGTAGCTCCAGTTATACCTAAAAAAAAATTGGGCGTCAGAACTGCCTTTGTAGTTGGCTAGTTCTGACAGGAAATTTGGACCCATTTTTTCCTTTGCTCTGTACTGATTCAGTTTTTGGTCCAAACACAAAAGTTATAGCCTTATCAATAATATTTCCAATGCCTTTGGAATTTCTTGATTTTGATCTGTGAGTCATGAGTTATGGTCGTTCAAGCAGGGCCGGTTTGGTAATCTGAAATGAAACGGCTGGAACTGTTTTGTGCAATTTTGGCCTAGTTCCATTGAGACCTGGCTTGAGGTGTCTTCATAAAAGTTGTAGCCCTTATTCTTAGCTTCATAACGGTACCTCATGCACTTCAATTTGATACCTGTAGCCAAAAATCTGATCAAAACAGATTGGTACAGCAACTATGCCCGTTTCCGTTTCCGTTTCCGCAAGCCGTTTCCGTGCATGCATGTGCCAATTTTGCCGTTTTGTTTGATTTATGTGTTCTAGTAGCCGTTTGTGGAATAATGTGGTACACTCTTCTATTTCAGACGGTGGTGAGCTAGATGGAGCCAGTGGGGCCTACTAGCTATCATTCGCGATGCGATTTTCGTGCTTTTGCTATCCTTGTTCTGTGTGTAAGTATTCAGGCCGTTTTTGTGTATAACTTGCTTATGTGCTTTCGTGTGGATGAGAGGGTACTTAGGTGAGGGTGTACTTGATTACACTCGACCTAAACCCTAATTTGTACTTGTGCTTCTTTATGAGCTGTGTATATATGAATTATTTTGGTGCTGAACCCCTTGAGCTTGTAGCTCGGGGTGACTTTTGTGAAATTTGTGAAATATGATGAAGTTGTGGGCCTGATCTTAAGACCTAGACGGACTATTCGAGCCGGCCGGGGCTTGGTCGAAGTCAGTCCAACCTAGTCTGAGGTCACCAAGTTTGTGAATCCGGTTCACCGAGAATGTGAACCAAGTTGGTGAACTGAGCTTGTGAACCAAGCTTAATTTCATTTGCTCGAACCATTTTGTGAGGTGACTGGCCAGTGTTTGTGATAAGGTGTACGGTGGAAGTAAGTGGAGTTCTACGGACCCTTATTTGTGGTCGACGGAGTGTCGACAGGAGATCACACATGGCACATGACGTGGCTTTGGAGCCAACCTGTATCCTTAACTTGTGTTGTTACTTTTATATTTTCGATTTGACATCTTTGTGATGTAATTGTTCGTATTACTGTGAAATTTATGTTTTTACCCCTGTTTACTTACTAAGCATCTAGCTTACCCCTTTCCCTTTGTTTTCCTTAACAGGGGCCGATGCGGGGAACTTTTGGCACTATCACTAGTATAGTTAGGCTTGGTTTGTAATAGCCAGAGAACTAAGATGTTTTTTTCTTGTTTTAGTGACCTGTATAAGGAACCCTCTTTGGGTCTACTTTATATTTTGATTATTAACATAAGATGATGTAGTAGTCGGGATAACTCCTTTTGAGGATGTACATTGTGACAGCCCCACCTTCCCCTAAGGCGAACCAAAGGGGTTAGCGGACTGCCTGCCCAACTCACGCCAGGACTACGGTACAGTTAACGTCGTTCTATAACGTTCCGGAACATACCATTGCGCGCAAACAAGTCAGAAAACACAAAATAAAAAAAATGAAAATTGAAAACCGAAATGAATAGTGCTGGACACGCCAGAATCCGGCCGGAATCTGGCCGGATTAGCGGCCGGATTCTTGGCCGGATACTGTCCAGTGAGCAACTCGATTTTTCTCAAAAGTTCCACCCAATCCGGCCGGCAATCCGGCCAATATTCCGGCCGGATTGTCTGGCCGGATACCGGCCAGTGAGCAACTGGCCGGGTTTCCAATTTTTCTCAGGCAATCCGGCCTTCAATCCGGCCAGTTTCTGGCCGGATTCCTGGCCGGATTCAGGCCAGTGAGCTTTTGCCAAAATTTTTTTTCTTTTGCCGTTTGAAAGCCGATTCGCTCCGAAGTTCATCCAAACATCAATTCAACATATAAACATATATATACAATGGAAATCATCATTTACATCCATAATGGCATGCCAACCATTCATTAAGGAGTACACATTCGATTTGCCTATCAAAAGGAAATGAACCCGTTACATTAGGGTTTCACTTCGAGAGCGATACAAAAGACATGTACAAGCTCAGTATGGCAATTGACTATCCAGTCCATTTTCAAAAGCATTTATATTCCTGTAAGGAAAACAAATAACACGGAATGAGCCAAGGCCCAGTGGTATACCACCCAATAAGCAATCAAAGTCATATAAGAATGAACCTTCATTTAAAGTGCACAACTAAGCAATGAAGCAAAATGGTAAAAGGATACGGTCGGCTCTCAAGAGCCCATTTCCACGCTTGCAATCTTGAACCAATCTCATTGACTCTCCGTCAATGTTAAAATACCAAACCGTAGACAACTCTTTACTTCCATTCCTTCCACCCAACATACCCCAACCGGGCCCGCACTCCATTTCAGTAGCTTTTGGTAATACTCGAGTTTACCGGAACCAAGGGTCTCCTTACCACAAGGTTCCCCAGTACAGTCCCCGTGGCAATTCAATCTTCACGACCAAGCCCTCGCCGGCTCGATCCAATTGACTACCAAACGGAGTTGAGCTCAGTAATGCAGTATGGCCGTTGGACATCGTCCAAACGACATCAATTCGGTTTCCATGAAATGGAATTTATCAACCAATATATCAAGTCCAGTAATGCAATAAAACGGTAACCAATCAGTGACAATAACAAAAGAGGTGAGGGCGGTCAAGTACACCCTCACCCTGATCAATTTCAATATCCAAGTAGGCCATTAAGGCATCACATAACATTTAACAAAGCCACATAGTAATCCATCAAGTGAGTAGTATACTCACCAAGTAAGAAAATGGTGTTTCATACACCGTGATCACCAAGACGCCGTGAGCTACCGTCACGCCCTAGAATCACACAACAAATGCAATGAGACTCGAGAACGAGTCATCAAACAATACTAAACACAACCCCAATAGGGTTTCACATGCATAAGTAGGCATGATAGCAAACCAGAAATTAATATATGGCCTTAACTTAAGCCTCGATAGAAAAACCGTGTTTGAGCTTAGAATGCGGTAATGGCGTCAATTTCACTACGGTTATCGGTTGGGGGTGTAAGACCCACCATTTCGAAGCTATGAAACAGGGCTACAATAATGTAGAAGGGCACTCAATCCAGTTCCTAGCTTAACTAGGTCAAAATTGCAAAATACTAAACCCGAATTACCAAAACAGGTTTGCAAAACACAGAAAACTGTAATCGGTATATCTCAGTCCAAACCAGTCCAAATACCGAAATTCCAAAGGCATACGTTCGCTAAGACATTCCGCTACAGTTCATCAGAAGACATCAACTTCAAAATCCAAACCAAAACCAGTCAAAATGGCCAATCACTATCGCAGTTTTCGCATTCTGTCCAAAGCAGAACAGCTATAGTAATTTCGTCATAACTCATTCTACACTAATCCAAATGTCCTGAAATTTTACAGGCATCTCCATCACCTCAATACCTACAACTTTCATGTTTTGAGCAAAGTCTAATTCGGCCTCTAACCTAGTGATCTAAAACCGGACAGAATTGGGGACTTTCAAACCCTAACTTGCCAATTTTCCATCCAAATCCAAAATTAGTTGCATTTAACCACATTTCACATCCACTAGAGCCATAATAGTCCATTGCCAATCATCACAAACAACCACACCATCATAATCCAATTAAACCAGAAAAATTCCCAATAAATGAAAAACTTTACCAAAACAAGCCAAATCAAGGGGTAAATCACATATTCCTTCACTCATGCCCCCATTAAGCACAAAATAAGCATTATTAGAGGTAGTAAGGGGTTCAAGCAACACTTACCAAGAAATCAAGAGAGAGAGAGAGATGTTGAACACCTTTGCTCTTCAAACAAAGTTCACCAAACAACTAACTAGCACTAGAAGGAAAGTTTTTATGGAGTAGAACTAACTTAAGCACTTGATTTGGAGGATTTTGGATCAATTGGAAGCTTGAGAGTTGAGGAATTTTCTTCTTCTTTGAGAGAGAGAGGGCCGGCCAAAGAGAAAGAAAAATGAGGAAATTTTATGAATTTTTGAGATATTTAAACCTTGGGTCAAGAAAGTCAAAAATTTGTCAAATGGTGAATAGTGTTTCTTAAGTCATAACCAATGAAAAAGTGACATGTGGCACCTCATTAAATGCCTTCCTATCTTTCTTTTCTCTCTCACGTCAATCACTTCACCTACTCTACTTATCACTTAACACCCGATAAATCTTTCACAGTATCCGAAACTTACACTTAATGGCCGAATTTTTCCGAACTTTTCGCACTAGTGGGTCCCACGTCCACTATTCACTCTTAATTTTCTAAAAATTCACCAATGCTAGAAAAGTCATCTTAAAACTAGAATCGCTCATAAAATCCACTAAGAAAATATTTCTAAGCCAGAAAATGCAGAAAACATGCAATTAAAGGGAAATAAACCCTAGGAACATATTAAGGTTTTACGGGTTCTCACACTCTCCCCCCCTTAAAAGAATTTCGTCCTCGAAATTTCTCACCTTACTTCCCGAAAAGGTTTGGGTATTTCTGTCGCATTTCCTCTTCCATCTCCCAGGTGGCTTCCTCAACTCCGTGGTTTCTCCATAACACCTTCACTAATGAAATCCGCTTGTTTCTGAGCTCTTTGACTTTTTGATCGAGCACTTGGACCGGTTTCTCTTCATAGGCCAGTGATTCATCTACTTCGATATCCTCCGGTTGTAAAACATGAGATGGGTCAGGATGGTACTTCTTTAGCATCGAGACGTGAAATACGTCGTGGATTCGAGAAAGACTAGACGGTAGTTCCAATCGATACGCGACCGCTCCAACCCTCTGCAGGATCTTGTAAGGTCCGACGTACCGCGGTTGAAGTTTCTTTCCTTTGCCCGTTGTAAGACTTCGTAAAGGTGTGATTTTTAGAAACACATGGTCTCCAACTTCAAATTCCAAATCTTTTCTTCGATTATCCGCGTAGCTCTTTTGGCGACTTTGAGCGGTTTGGATCCGTTGCCTTATCAACTTGACCTTCTCTTGAGCCTCTTCCATCCATGGAATGGTTGCCGGATCTAGTGCTTTCTTTTCACCAACTTCATCCCAGTAAATCGGTGAGCGGCATTTGCGTCCGTAGAGAGCTTCATACGGAGCCATTTGAATTGACGAATGGAAGCTATTGTTATATGCAAATTCGACTAAGGTCATGTGCTGACCCCAATTGCCTCCAAAGTCCAGAATGCACGTTCGTAGCATGTCCTCGAGCGTCTGAATTGTCCGTTCCGACTGGCCATCCGTCTGAGGGTGGTAGGTCGTGCTCAAATTAAGTTTAGTCCCCAGGGTTTCTTGAAACTTCTGCCAAAACCGAGACACAAACCGTGGATCCCGATCGGAAACGATGCTCACAGGAACACCGTGTAATCTTACTACTTCATCCATGTACAGTCGAGTCAACTTGTCCATTGAATACTTCATGTTCACCGGCAAGAAATGGGCCGACTTGGTTAATCGATCAACGATCACCCAAACAGCATCGTGTCCTCTTTGCGTCCTCGGTAAACCGGAAACGAAGTCCATGGTAATGTTTTCCCACTTCCACTCGGGTATCTCCAAGGGTTGTAACAGACCCGATGGTTTTTGATGCTCTGCCTTCACTTGCTGGCAAATGAGACATTTTTGTACATATTGCGCGATTTCCTTCTTCATATTGTCCCACCAATAGGTTCCTTTCAGGTCTTGATACATCTTGCTGCTACCCGGATGAATTGTGTACTTAGATCTATGAGCTTCCTCCAGAATTTCTGCTTTCAATGCCTCATCCTTTGGTACCACCACTCGGTTTCGGTACTTTAAAATACCCTCAGGACTCAAATTGAAGTCCGTAGTTTCTCCCTTATCCACTTTCTCTTTCCATTTCTGTACCATCAAATCTTCTTTTTGTGCCTCTTTAATACGTTCCAGTAGAGTGGAGGTAACCCTAACATTGCCAAATATCACCTTATGGCTCCCTAGACAGGGTTTCCACTCGCACACGGATTCTAGCAAACCCCACTCCTTAATCATTAGCCCTGCTACTTGCACCTTACGACTCAAGGCATCTGCTACCACATTTGCCTTTCCCGGATGGTAATTGATCGTACAGTCGTAATCTTCCAGGAACTCCATCCACCTTCGTTGCCTCATGTTTAATTCCTTCTGGGAGAAAAGGTATCTAAGACTTTTGTGATCCGAAAACACTTCGAAGGTCACCCCGTATAGGTAATGCCTCCACTTTTTCAGAGCAAACACCACTGCGGCTAATTCTAGATCATGAGTCGGGTAGTTCTGCTCGTGAAGCTTCAATTTTCTAGAGGCGAAAGCAATCACATTCCGGTTCTGCATCAAAACGCATCCCAGTCCTTCTCGCGACGCATCCGCATATACTACAAACCCGTCCACTCCATTGGGCAAGACCAGTACTGGAGCCATGGTCAATCTTTTCTTTAATTCTTGAAAACTTGTTTCGCATCGGCCGTTCCAGATAAACTGGCCATGCTTCTTTGTCAAGTCAGTTAAAGGTCCTGCCAGTTTGGAAAAATCTTTAATAAACCGTCGGTAGTACCCAGCTAGCCCTAGAAAGCTGCGAATCTCCGTGGGAGTTTCTGGCCTTTTCCAATTTGTCACGGCCTCAACCTTCGCTGGATCCACCGAAATACCTTCGTGGGAGATCACGTGCCCTAGAAACGCTACTCTCTCCAACCAGAACTCGCATTTACTAAACTTGGCATACAGCTGATGTTCCCTCAATGTCTGCAACACCATTCTCAAATGCTTCTCATGCTCCTCGCGTGACTTGGAGTAGACCAAAATGTCGTCAATAAACACCACGACAAATCGGTCCAGGTAGGGTT
Source organism: Coffea arabica (assembly GCF_036785885.1). NCBI lineage: Eukaryota > Viridiplantae > Streptophyta > Magnoliopsida > Gentianales > Rubiaceae > Coffea > Coffea arabica. The sequence continues at coordinate 25,509,813 of NC_092317.1, forward strand.
TAAAAACCCTATGCATTAAGTCCATGAAGGCGGCGGGAGCATTAGTCAATCCAAAGGGCATAACGGCAAACTCGTAATGCCCGTATCTCGAGTTGAAAGCAGTCTTCGGAATGTCCTCCTTCCTAATCAACAACTGGTAGTACCCCTGTCGGAGGTCCAACTTCGAGAAGACCACTGCTCCTTGCAGCTGGTCAAACAACTCGTCGATGTGGGGCAGTGGATACTTATTCTTGATCGTAACGTTGTTCAGTCCCCTATAGTCAATACACATCCTCAACGTACCGTCCTTCTTCTTCACAAATAAGACCGGAGCTCCCCAAGGAGACTCACTCTCGTGAATGAATCCCCGCTCCAAAAGGTCTTGCAGTTGCAACTTAAGCTCCTTAAGTTCTGCAGGCGCCATTCGGTAAGGGGTTTTTGAGATAGGTGCGGTTCCAGGTAAAAGATCTATTCGGAATTCTATCTCTCTTTCCGGAGGTAAAGCCACTAACTCATCAGGGAAAACATCCGGAAAGTCCCTCACTATGGCTACATCTTCTACCTTTAACTTATCCGTAGGGGTATTAATTAGAAAGGCCAAATATCCTTGCGCCCCTCTACTTATCAGTTTCCTAGCTCGAATGCCCGAAATGAGAGCAGATGAGGCTAACCTACCCCTTATATCTAACCTTAAGGTTGCCTCGCCAGGAATGCGAAATTCAACTATTTTCGTTTTACAATCCAGTTGGGCGTTATATTTGGCTAACCAGTCCATACCCAAAATCACATCGTACCCCTTAATGGATAAGCTAATCAAGTCCCCTAAAAACCTCCTTTCACCTACCCATACGTCGCAATCCCTATAGACCATACTAGTCACCAAACGTTGATTCCCCGTAGGTGTACTAACCTCTAAGTCATATGGTAAGCTAGCAGGTTTTATATCGATGCCACACATGAAATCAGGGTTAACAAACGAATGAGTGGCACCGGGATCAATTAAAACTTTGGCAAAGCGGTGGAAAATAGGGATCGTACCTTCCACCACCTCGGAAGAATCTGGGACCTGATGGGGCTCTAAGGAATAAACCCTAGCTGGCACCTTAGGTTTGGACCCGTCTCCCTTGGCTGGTCCAGTGTTAGTCCTCGGCGGTAGCTGACTCCCCTTTCCATCTTGTTTCAGGACCGGACATGTAGCCAGCTGATGGTCCGCACTTCCACACCGCAGACATTTCCCCAGTTTCCTCCAGCAATTGTCCTCGGTGTGGTTTGTCTTTCCACAGTGCCCACAGGGACCACGAGGTGCCGAAGCCGAGCCACTCTGGGTGTTCCCCCTTTGTCCTCGCCCAGCTTGGCCGCCCCTGAACGGAGTCCCTCTGCCTGATCCCGATTGTCGACCACCTCCTGATCCTCGTCCAAACTTCGAGGGAGTACTCTTCTCACTTTGTCCAGATGTACTCCCAGGAAAACCACGCTTCTTGGCCTGGAAGTTTCGGACCTGAAGCCGTGCACTCTCGACCCGTTGGGCTTTTTCCATTGCCTCGCTAAAAGTAGTGATTTGAGCCGCTGCGAGATCTTTCTGGATCTCCACGTTCAAGCCCTGAATAAAGCGCCTCACGCGTCGTTGTTCGGTCATAATTAGTTCAGGCGCGAATTTGGACAGGCGGGTAAACTGGCTCTCGTACTCCGCCACAGTCTGAGCCCCTTGCCGGAGCCGGATAAACTCGTCCTCCTTCCTTTCCTGGACTAGAGGAGGGAAAAACTTAGCATTAAATTCTCGGATGAAGTTCACCCAAGTCCTCTGTGTCTGCTCCCGCTCCCATTTCTGCCTAATTACGTTCCACCAGGAACGGGCAGCCCCCTCGAGTTGGAACACGGCAAAAGTCACCTGCCGTTCGTCCGGATAGTGTAAGGCCGCGAATATGTCTACCATCTTCTCCAGCCATTTCTCGGCCACGTCAGGGTCGGGTCCCCCAACAAACTTCGGCGGGGAAAACTTTTGAAAACGTTCTAGAGCTCTATCTTCGCTCTCATTATGATGGCCAGGGTTTCCGGGGTTTCCAGGGTTAGGGTTTGGGTTCTGGCCCTGTTGTTGCACTACTTGTGCAAGTAGGTTTGTCATTTGCTGCATAGCGGCAGCTATTTGAGCATTGGGGTTTATTTGGGGTTCAGGAATTGGGCCAGTAGAAGCTTCCCCAGTTTCTCTAACCGGTGTGGGTTGTCTAATACCGCGCCCACGCCCCCGACCACTTCGTGTTCCTTCCATAAGGTATACTTGTTCTAGGCAAGAGTACTAAACCAAAGCAGGAGTAAAGCAGGTAAGTAACACATAAACTTTCACATAACACATAGTGATACAGTTCATACAGGGTCACAAGCACACGTATATACAAGCCAAACATTTATACAAGCAGTCAGTCAAGTACGGCCAAAGCACGTACGTACACAAAGATCCACCTGAGGATAGGCCTATCAAAAGAGATTTACACGTAGCCAACTCTACATCCAAAACGGTTAGCTAAGGCTCTATCCCTATCCCTATGTACATTCAAAACCACCACTATCCAAAAGGTGCCCTAAGATCAAGGCCTAATCAGTCGCTGGGGTCTGGGACCCAGGCGATGGGGTAGACTCCTCCCCAGGCTCGGCCCCAGCACACGAGGCCTCATCACTAGACTCCTCGAGTCCGTCGTCGCACAAGTTAAGGATCGCCTCCGCACGACCCCTGACCTTGCGAGCGCGCTTAACCTCACGCTCGTGACCATCCCTCAGTTGATCACATAGGTCATTAACTCGGTCCTCCGCCTCATTCACATCATACTCTAGCTCCATGATACGTGCGGCTTGCTTCTCATTGGTTGCCCTAGCCTGAGTCACCTCAGCTTCCAATGTCGCAACCGCAGCTTCCAACTTAGTATTATCCTTAGCAAACTCCTCACGTTCCTTTGCCACCGCCAACACTAGAGTGTTTGGATAGGCGTAGTTGCTACGACACTTGCACTGTCGAACACGGCTGGCCGGGCTCCAACGCACCACGGCCCCCTTCTGCCTAAGTTGATACTTAATTGGCGGCAGCGGACTACGAGGACGATCTCCTGCCGGACGGTCACTCGGGTCACCACTCGCATCCATCCTATAGCAAAGGAAGAAATAACATGATTACACTTAATAGGCATAAACAATAAAATCCTCAAATCGAGCACTTCTATTATACCCAGGCTAATTCAAACCTAGGCTCTGATACCACCTGTGACAGCCCCACCTTCCCCTAAGGCGAACCAAAGGGGTTAGCGGACTGCCTGCCCAGCTCTCGCCAGGACTACGGTACAGTTAACGTCGTTCTATAACGTTCCGGAACATACCATTGCGCGCAAACAAGTCAGAAAACACAAAATAAAAAAAACGAAAATTGAAAACCGAAATGAATAGTGCTGGACACGCCAGAATCCGGCCGGAATCTGGCCGGATTAGCGGCCGGATTCTTGGCCGGATACTGTCCAGTGAGCAACTCGATTTTTCTCAAAAGTTCCACCCAATCCGGCCGGCAATCCGGCCAATATTCCGGCCGGATTGTCTGGCCGGATACCGGCCAGTGAGCAACTGGCCGGGTTTCCAATTTTTCTCAGGCAATCCGGCCTTCAATCCGGCCAGTTTCTGGCCGGATTCCTGGCCGGATTCAGGCCAGTGAGCTTTTGCCAAAATTTTTTTTCTTTTGCCGTTTGAAAGCCGATTCGCTCCGAAGTTCATCCAAACATCAATTCAACATATAAACATATATATACAATGGAAATCATCATTTACATCCATAATGGCATGCCAACCATTCATTAAGGAGTACACATTCGATTTGCCTATCAAAAGGAAATGAACCCGTTACATTAGGGTTTCACTTCGAGAGCGATACAAAAGACATGTACAAGCTCAGTATGGCAATTGACTATCCAGTCCATTTTCAAAAGCATTTATATTCCTGTAAGGAAAACAAATAACACGGAATGAGCCAAGGCCCAGTGGTATACCACCCAATAAGCAATCAAAGTCATATAAGAATGAACCTTCATTTAAAGTGCACAACTAAGCAATGAAGCAAAATGGTAAAAGGATACGGTCGGCTCTCAAGAGCCCATTTCCACGCTTGCAATCTTGAACCAATCTCATTGACTCTCCGTCAATGTTAAAATACCAAACCGTAGACAACTCTTTACTTCCATTCCTTCCACCCAACATACCCCAACCGGGCCCGCACTCCATTTCAGTAGCTTTTGGTAATACTCGAGTTTACCGGAACCAAGGGTCTCCTTACCACAAGGTTCCCCAGTACAGTCCCCGTGGCAATTCAATCTTCACGACCAAGCCCTCGCCGGCTCGATCCAATTGACTACCAAACGGAGTTGAGCTCAGTAATGCAGTATGGCCGTTGGACATCGTCCAAACGACATCAATTCGGTTTCCATGAAATGGAATTTATCAACCAATATATCAAGTCCAGTAATGCAATAAAACGGTAACCAATCAGTGACAATAACAAAAGAGGTGAGGGCGGTCAAGTACACCCTCACCCTGATCAATTTCAATATCCAAGTAGGCCATTAAGGCATCACATAACATTTAACAAAGCCACATAGTAATCCATCAAGTGAGTAGTATACTCACCAAGTAAGAAAATGGTGTTTCATACACCGTGATCACCAAGACGCCGTGAGCTACCGTCACGCCCTAGAATCACACAACAAATGCAATGAGACTCGAGAACGAGTCATCAAACAATACTAAACACAACCCCAATAGGGTTTCACATGCATAAGTAGGCATGATAGCAAACCAGAAATTAATATATGGCCTTAACTTAAGCCTCGATAGAAAAACCGTGTTTGAGCTTAGAATGCGGTAATGGCGTCAATTTCACTACGGTTATCGGTTGGGGGTGTAAGACCCACCATTTCGAAGCTATGAAACAGGGCTACAACAATGTAGAAGGGCACTCAAGGGGACTTTCAAACCCTAACTTGCCAATTTTCCATCCAAATCCAAAATTAGTTGCATTTAACCACATTTCACATCCACTAGAGCCATAATAGTCCATTGCCAATCATCACAAACAACCACACCATCATAATCCAATTAAACCAGAAAAATTCCCAATAAATGAAAAACTTTACCAAAACAAGCCAAATCAAGGGGTAAATCACATATTCCTTCACTCATGCCCCCATTAAGCACAAAATAAGCATTATTAGAGGTAGTAAGGGGTTCAAGCAACACTTACCAAGAAATCAAGAGAGAGAGAGATGTTGAACACCTTTGCTCTTCAAACAAAGTTCACCAAACAACTAACTAGCACTATTAGAGGTAGTAAGGGGTTCAAGCAACACTTACCAAGAAATCAAGAGAGAGAGAGATGTTGAACACCTTTGCTCTTCAAACAAAGTTCACCAAACAACTAACTAGCACTAGAAGGAAAGTTTTTATGGAGTAGAACTAACTTAAGCACTTGATTTGGAGGATTTTGGATCAATTGGAAGCTTGAGAGTTGAGGAATTTTCTTCTTCTTTGAGAGAGAGAGGGCCGGCCAAAGAGAAAGAAAAATGAGGAAATTTTATGAATTTTTGAGATATTTAAACCTTGGGTCAAGAAAGTCAAAAATTTGTCAAATGGTGAATAGTGTTTCTTAAGTCATAACCAATGAAAAAGTGACATGTGGCACCTCATTAAATGCCTTCCTATCTTTCTTTTCTCTCTCACATCAATCACTTCACCTACTCTACTTATCACTTAACACCCGATAAATCTTCCACAGTATCCGAAACTTACACTTAATGGCCGAATTTTTCCGAACTTTTCGCACTAGTGGGTCCCACGTCCACTATTCACTCTTAATTTTCTAAAAATTCACCAATGCTAGAAAAGTCATCTTAAAACTAGAATCGCTCATAAAATCCACTAAGAAAATATTTCTAAGCCAGAAAATGCAGAAAACATGCAATTAAAGGGAAATAAACCCTAGGAACATATTAAGGTTTTACGGGTTCTCACATACATACTCTTTTGGGATTGAATATATTGTGAATAATACTCTTTTGGTTTATACAGTTTTATTAGCTTTGTGTTTTGAGTTCTGGCGCGAGCTAGGCAGGCGTCCCGCCGATACCCTCGGGTTCGCCCTTGGGAGAAGTGGGAGCGTCACAAGAAGTTTGCACAAAATTACAAAATGTTCGAAAAATGTTACACTATTTAGGGATGATTGATATAACAACTGTTCCTATCCCCCTCCCTCATATTAAATAGTCATGGCATTTCCAGTAATGTTAACTTTTGGCAATGGACATAGTGCCATTGCCAAAACTGTAATTCCTAAGTAAATAATAACACAATCTAAAAGTAGTTCAAAGATGATGGGAATTCATGAGTATTTAGCATCTGCGAGCCATTTCTATTACACAATGGGGTATCGCAATCCATATGTTTCCAGAACACCGTCTACAAGCAATAATCTAGACACTGAGGATTGCAATATTAATAACTTACAAACTCTATTCGACTAGGATGCAGAAAAAAGCTATTTATACGACTGCATTTTCCCAAAAATGGAAGAGCAAGTTTATTTACAACTACAACCACATTCTGAAACTATTGCTGCCATTATGAGAATCCATACTCACATTTTTTATCTTCGTTTGGATCAGTGTAACAATTTTTAAACAATATGTAACTCTACGTGAATTATTTGTAAAACTTAATAACAGAGAAGCAATCTATTGTAAAGATATACAAGAAACTTACATAAAATTATAAAATGTTCAAAACGTGTTACACTGTTCAAGGATGATTGATCTAACAACCTTCCCTACCCCGCATCCCTCCAGACGATACATATCATCATACTCCATGGTGTATGAAGATATGTAATTGTGTTACAACCCTGATGGTATCCTATTATTTATTAGATGATCATTTACATATACTAAAAATCAAGATTTATACCTATTTTGCTACTAGGAAATATACTCATTTTGGGCTATGGGTAAAAGTGGAACAAAAATAAAGTCTCTATCCTACAATTCATTTTTTTACTATCATTTTCAAATAAATGGGCTGACAATGACACCAAAGTTGTCATTGTCGGGGTGCTAAGTGTGATTTCGAAAACATGGAGGGTGTTAGGTATGATTAGAAGAAACCTCAAGGGAGGTTTCTGATATTAACCCTTTTCTAATTGTGTTTTTTACTTTTATCGCGCCACAACTTTCCTGATTAATGCTTTATTTAGTTCTTAATGCATACCTCTGTTATCTTAATGCCTTTCGCTGGAACGGTGTTGATACTCCTTCCTACACACATTAAATATTAACCAATTAGCTGTGCATTCTACTCATGATTATTATTTTTAATAAACATCAATATTACCTAAACTTCATCCACGGATTCAATGGTGGAACTGGTAGTCTGACTTCACTTGTTCCTGCTGCATCTATTTCTTCATTTTCGCCTAAACTCTTGTTCCATCTTTCGCTTCTTATCCGTGCCATCCTATTCATGCATAACAGCGAATACAATAAACATACACCAACGAAGTCTCAAATACGACATACTAGTTACACACTAACATTTCTATTATGTTTCTTCTCTGTACTTGTTAATCCACACCATGTAACACTTATCCAACACTGTGTTCATGCACAAGAACTAAAACAATCTAACATACATCAATGCAGTCCCAAATACGACATTCCAATTTCAATCTAACAATTCTCTTCTCTTTCTGGCCGATATCTGCTAATTCACACCATGTAACCCTTATCCAACATTTTGTTCATGCACAAGAACTAACACAATAAACATACATCAATGCAGTCCCAAATACGACATTCAAATTTCAATCTAACATTTGTCTTTTCTTTCTGTCCTGTACCTATTAATCCACACTATGTAACAGTTATCCAACAATATGTAAGACTTATCCAACATTGTGTTCATGCACATCAACTGATACACTAGACATACACCAATGAAATCTCAAATACAACATACCAATATCAGACTAACATTTCTAATCTATTTTTGTTCTGTACCTATTCATTCACTGCATGTAACACCTATCCAACATTATTTTGTGGCCCATAAACTAACAAACCTTGTAACATTTCTTACACGCTGAGTATGACACACATAACAATTTGTTATTCTTCCTAACGTATTTATATTACATGCCAACTCTCCTATCATCAAATTCCATGCAATCCATTTCATCTTTTATGGTCCTGTTTTTCAAATGATCCTCAGGTCACATATAGGGAGGTAACACTTTCACAATACCATATAATCTGTCCTTCGCCTCTAGCCTTTGTCATTTTCTAGACCTTTTCCTTATACTATGTACTACATACACCATGTTTTGACTTTCTTATGTTAATGCTTTACACTTTAACACACCGTATCAATGTTTCTCCATGTCACCTTTTTCCCACATAACATAATTTTTAGCCAACATGCTATATGACCCATTCTTCACTGAATTATCTTGTGACTATTTGGTTTCGCAGTGTATCATACACTCAACACATTGTACTATCTACTTAGCATATAGTAATTATAACATACACCCATTTTTTACACCTACGAACTCCCAAACCTATGCACACATTTCCCCCTCCTTTCCCACTCTCCTGTTTCGACGATCAAAGGCTAACACATAATACTCCTATCACGCTGCACTTATCAATTTGTGATGCCCCGAAAAAAACTGAGTTTGAGAACCCGGAAATTTTCTAATTTTCTAGGGTTTATTTTTTTAAACGCCCGCCTTTTCTACATTTTCTTAATTAGAAAAATTCCCCAGATAAAGTTATGAGCAAAGATAGTTTTAAAATGATTTTTCTAGTATCGGTTAGTTTTTGAGAAATTAAAAGCGTATTTTGGACGTGGGACCCGCAAGTGCGGTAAATGCATTATATTTTTGACAATTTGTTGGAATTTTGTATTAAGTGATATTATTTTACAAAGTGTTAAGATATTTGTATTGGAGAGACAAAAAGATAAGTTTTAAACCAAAAAGGTGACAAGTGTCACCTTGTGATTTAATCTTGGACTTTGACCATTTAACTTTACCTTTACCTTTACCAAATAAATACAAAAAAATTGATCAAAATAAGCTTCATTTTGCAAGCTTCTTGGCCGAATGTTCTTGCTCAAGAAAGAAAGAAAAGCTCTCAATTTCTTCCTTCTATTTCTTGCTCAATCTTCAAATCCAACCAATAAAACTCCAAATCATTCCATAAAATCTCTTTGCTAAGTGGTCTTGAGGTGTTTTGTGGAGTTGTTTGGAAAGCTAAGGTGATTTGTTGCTCTATCTCTTGTATGGCTAAGGTGAGTTGTGAAGAACCACTCTCCTCCCTTAATTGATGTTCAATTCATGATTGGTGGTGGTATAAGATGCACTTTTATGGATTATATCTTGATTTTGGTTGAATTGGTGAAGTTTTATAATTTTTGGGGATTTTTCTGTTTTCATATGGATATGATTATGGGGTCATGTATGATGACTGGAAATGATGTTTAATGACTCTAGGAGGTGGAAAAAGTGATTAATTACAATCAATTTCTGTTTTGGAAGGAAAAGTGGAAAACTAGGTTTCAATGTTCTTCATTCTGTCCGAATTTTTAGCTCAAATATAGAGGCCGAATTGGCCTTGTCTTAAAACATGAAAGTTGTAGGCAATGACATTTTAGAGGTGCCTACAAAATTTCAGGTCAATCGGAGTAGTGTAGAATGAGAAAAGTCGAAATTACTATTGCTGTTCTGGTTTTACCCGAAATTGAGAAGTGCGTCTGTAATGGGTTATTTTGGTTGAGAATGCTTCCGAATTGGTTGTTGAGGCCTTATGATGAAATTTAACCCTGTTTCTTAGCTTTCAGCTAGTTTTGGAATTTCTGGATTTGGACTTGGAGAGCCTGAGTTATGATGTTTCCGCTAGAATGCATTCTGTGAATATGTTTTTGTGATTCTGGTATAGTATCTTGCATTTTTGACCTGGTTACACTCGAAACTGGGTTGAGTGACCTTCTGAAATATTTTAGCCCTATCTCTTAGCTTCGAAACGGTGTATCTTGTACCTTCATCCGACCATCGTAGTACCTTTGGTGCCATTACCGCAAAATGACGTCAAAACTGTTTTTCTGGTTTTGAGCTTAACTTTCATTTCCGGACTTTTCCCTAGCTTGACTTGTACTAGTACTACTTGGAGCTTGCTGAATGGCTATTGGATGAACTTGTTGTTGTGTGTGTACCTTTGGGACTGGATGAGGAAATAATGAAGCCATGATGGCTGGAAAAGTTAGCAAATTTAGGGGAAGTGCTGTCCGAACTTTGAAGGAACTTGTTTGCATTGACTTTGTGATTTAAGACTTGGATTTGAGCACGGCAATGATATTTGATGGATTGTAACGACCCCACCTCCCCCTAAGGCGTACCAAAGGGTTCGGCGGACCGCCTGCCCAGCTCTCGCCAGGACTCACTCACTATCTCAATCGAGTCATGTACACACATCCATAAACTATAAATAACATTCACAATTCAAGCTTATAATTTACATTGATAGAAATCGAGGTACAAAGTCTCAATACACCAAACTAGTTCAAAACGTATACAATCCAAGTACAACATGTTCCATTCGAGGAATAGCGCGAGTACAAGACCAAAAGTCAAAAGTCAAAACAAAAGGCTACGCTAGTCTTTTACAAGTCTCACGCGTCACTCGTACCCCCTGTAAGGAAAACAAATAGCGTGGTATGAGCTAAAAGCCCAGTGAGGTTCCAAATAGCAAATTGACCATTATTTATAAGTACAAGTTTTCGATATAGGAAAGTAACGAGCATGAAGAATTCATAAAAGTGAGCAATCTCAAAATGAGCGAGTGTAAAAGTTTTCAGAAGACACTATAATCCAATAAACAATAATCATTCCAAAGCATAAGGATACAGATGGCTCTCAGGAGCCAACTTCCATTCATCATCAGGAGCTTGATCACATAGTAGTTGACACTCCGTCAACTTTCAAGTAAAGGAACCAATCCAGTAGAACACCACTTACACTACTCTCCGTCCACCATTCACACCCCCTACTGGGCCCAAAATCCTCAATAAACACGGGTGGTAATACTCGAGTATACCGTTTAGTCGAGGAGATATCACTCCACTCGACAAAGCAAGAGACCCAGGGCTCGTTACCCAATCGACCAAGCCCTTGCCGGCCCGACTAGAGTAACTCGCCACAGGGTGTCTGGAATTCCAGGAAGTGCGCGCATCATAACAAGTATGTCAAGTCAATTGCAACAATAAACAAGTGTATATCATGTAAGGGCAAGTGCGATAAAGTACACTCTTGCCCTAACAATTCACGCATGTGACATGTAATCATATTGGCACGTATCAAGTACAAGTATCAAGTTCAATTCAGTATTTGAAAGCACTCACCAAAAGATATAGTGCTTTTACTGGTCACTTTCAGGTTATACTCCGAGTTCGGAGTCCAAATCTGCGATAAAACTCAATTTGAGAACTTTGAAACATGACTAGAGTTCGAAACTTAGACGTTTCGTTCAATAAGAATCAAGAAATTGAAATTCACTCGGACAGTAGTCATGAAACACTTGCTCGCTTTTTAAACGATAAAACTTTGTAACATTTATACTTGAAATTGTCATGTGAGTCGAGAGTACAAGGAAAACGTACTTCGAGCAATCATTATTTCATTTCCCAAGGGTACAAGTTTAGTCAAGTCCTAACGTTTAACACTCAAGAAACATAATAGCCAAAGTCCTCGCTAGTTCAAGTATTAAGTACTTAACCTTCACCCAAGTCGAAAATATAGCATTCTAGCCCTCGAGTAAAAATTCGGGCAGCATGCCCTTTGTGTTTACCTAATTTTCCAGCCATTTAGGCTTCATTGTTTTTCTCAAACACAACCCAACATCATACATATCAGCAATTTATGTCAAGAGCCGTTCCATAGGCTCACAATATCGTAATAACAAGAATTACAATGATAACAAATGCAGAAATTCAACTTAGCACAAGACAGATTTGACGTACGAATGCGGAAATAACTTATCCGAGGCTACGCTTATCGGATTAAGACGCAACCTATTCCGTTTCGAAGCTAAGATACAGAGATACAATGTTCATGAAGGTCACTTAGTCCAGTTTCTAATGTAACTTGGTCAAATTCTCGAATTACTAAACCAGAAACCAATTCGTCGGCTGTTTAAACGCAGAACACTGTAATGGTCATAACTCAGTGTACACAAATCCGAATCAGGTGTTCTTAGAGGCATTTTAAAGCTAATTCAGAACACTAAAACTTTCATGTTTTGGCCCAGAGCTAAATCAGAATGGATCCTGGTCAAAAATCGTGATAAACTAGACTGAACTGAAGAAACGGACTGCTGGGAAATACTTAAAACAGTAGGGGTATTTTGGACTTTTCACGTTCTGCGTTGCTCCGATTGAGCTGCAATTTTGTAGGCACCTATAAAATGCCATTCTATACAACTTTTCTTCTTTGACCTAAGGCCAAATCAGCCTCTAACATACAGATAAAAATTCGGACAGAATGTTGAGACAATTTTCCAGATTTTGGAATTTTTGAGTTTCTATTGCAACTTTCCTTAATTTCTTGGTCCAATCACTACCAAAACACCATATAACACCTCAATTGCAACATATAAGCATCATATAATAAATTGGGGCAGAATTTCCACAAGCCCTAGTTCATCAAATAAATTGGGGAAAACTACTAAAACATGCTCATCATTCATAATCTCACCATAAAATCAAGTTACTAAGCTTAATTAAACAAGATTAGAAGTGAAACTTGGAGAGATAAACTCTCTTACCTTGAATAAAAGTCACCAAGAGTAGCACAAGCTCTCCCCTTCAAGAATCACACCACAACTCACTAGCTAGTCACTAGAAAACAAGTTTAATCGGTTCACTTCGCTCGATTCCTCACTTATTTGTTGGATTTAGAGATGAAATGAAAGATTTTCCCTTGGAGTTTCTCTTCTTGTTGTTCTAGGCCAGCAGCACCCAAAATGAAGAAGAAAAATGCTAAGTGTTGGAGTTAAATGGTTGGGGTTTGTCTTGGGTAAGAAGCCATGAGGTGGTGACAAGTGTCACCACCACCACCTCTTTTTTTTTCTCTTTCTTTCTTGCCTTTCTTGGCCACTAATTTCGGTCAACCTTGCTGCAATTTAAGAAGATATTATGTACAAAAGTCAACAAACTTGTTGGGTAAGAAAAATGGTGGTCAAGCAGTGCGTTCAATCGGTAATACGCGGGACCCGCCGGATCGCGCCGTTTTTCTTAAAAACTCACGTACTAGGTTTTTCACTTCCCATTCACTAACCTTATACCATTGCCACTAGTCACATCTTATTTCTCACTTAAAAGTCACTTTTAATCCCCAAATTAATTCTTACTCTGTACCGAAAATTCATCCGGCTAAAATTCGCGAAAACCCTAATTTCGCTCCAAACTTGAAACCGAAGCGTAAAACCCTATTTTCTAGGTTTACTTACACTTAGAGTGAAATATTTGGGTAGTGGCCTTTGATAAATACTAATTTTCAAATAAAAGGGTATTTTGAGGAAAAATACGAGGAATTTGCGAGTCCTCACATTCTCTCCCCCTTAAAAGAATTTCGACCTCGAAATTCATACATGCACTTCGAATAACGTAGGGTACTTTCCTTATATATTCATTTCCGACTCTCAGGTCTCACTATAGCCAAAACTTAGAGAAACAATAGAAATCACGAATCGTACCTTCTACTATCTCTGTTGGTTCAGGTACTGCCTGTTGGTTCAAGGCATACGCTCTAGCTGGCACTCTTGGCTTAGTCCCTCCTACACTTGCTTGTTCAGGGTTTAGGCGTGATCTACGGGGACAGGTTGCAAGCTGGTGTTCGGTGCTACCACACCATAAACACTTTCCCGCCTTTCGCCAACAATCACTCTCCACGTGATTGGCCTTCCCACAGTACCCGCAAGGTACTTGAGGGGTTGAGGTCTGACCTCCTTGTGAGACACCTCTTGCTTGGCCCCAGCCACGCGAAGCTCCTCTTGGAGTACTTTCCTTAGACGTCCCTGAAATTTTCTCACTACCATCTCCTCGACCTATCTTAGAAGGTGGCATATCTAAATCACTTTGTCCTTGCCTTTGACTTCCACCAGGCGCACCTCTTCTTTTTGCATGAAAAGCTCTCACTTGTGCCCTAGCAGTCTCTATCCTTAGGGCTTTCTCCAGAACCTCCGTGAATGTATTAATTTGGGCCGCCGCTAAGGCTTCTTGTAACTCCACATTCAGTCCTTGCACAAACCTCCGTACTTTTCTTTGCTCCGTACCTATCAGCTCGGGAGCAAATTTGGACAACTTTGTAAACTGAGTCTCATACTCAGTTACACTCAATATTCCCTGGCGGAGTTTAATGAAATCGTCCTCTCGTTTCTCCTGGACGATAGGTGGAAGATATTTCTCGTTGAAATCCCGTACAAAGTTTAGCCAAGTCCATGCAGTTCTCTCTCTCTCCCACTTGGCCCTCACTACATTCCACCAGGCCCTAGCTGGCCCCTCAAACTGAAATACAGCGAATTGGACTTGTCTCTCCTCCGTATAGTTTAGGGCAGCAAAAATATTTATCATGGCCTCCAGCCATTTCTCAGCCTCATACGGGTCTGGCCCTCCTAAAAACTTGGGTGGAGAGAACTTCTGGAATCTCTCCAAGGCCCTATCTTGTCCATTACCAGGGTCCCTAGGTTGATTTACAGGGGCTTGACCCTGTTGTTCCACTAAACGAGCCAAGATGTTAGTCATCTGCTGAATGGCAGTTGCCACTTGATCTCCCCCTGCAGCCTGGGGTTCAGGTTGTGGTTCAACCATTGCCTCTCTTTCCTCTCTCGGTTCTCGTACCGGTTCTTGTGCCTGTCTACCCCCGCGGCCCCGGTTAGGACCGCGTCCTCGGTTAGTTTCCTTAGCTTGACTTCTTCTACCCTCCATGTTTCGCAGCTAATCAACTATAACAATATAACCAACTAATTAATGATAGAATATAACCACTAAGTAACTATATCAATATAAACAACATAAAACAGAATATTGCAAATCATAAACCCCTCTAAATCATAAAACAAGGCAATACAACACATTCGATCAAAACAAGTCACATAACTTATAGAGCATTAACCCTAGGTATCGCTCAGGCACTACACTTAATCAAGGCTCGAAACACGTGAATAAGAAGGATCCCAAATCCCATGAATATCCTCAATATATTTCAAGTCCATACTATTCGCATTCCCCGTGCCTTTGCTTTCGCAATCCAAACTTATCCCAATATTACGCGAGATCTCAACTTATCGTAAAGGTGTCACTCTTTGGTATTCGGGGACAAGAATCCGAAAATATGATAATTCACCACTCAAGCTGGCCAGGCTTAAGAGCAAATCACCTGTATTAGAGATTCCTACCCAACATACATATCTAAGGTCCCCAACAATAGACAATTGTTCCATACTTAACAAGTCAATCCCCACAGTCCGAGAACCCTCTCCCGGCACGAGCTCAATAGGAGCTCTGATACCATCTGTAACGACCCCACCTCCCCCTAAGGCGTACCAAAGGGTTCGGCGGACCGCCTGCCCAGCTCTCGCCAGGACTCACTCACTATCTCAATCGAGTCATGTACACACATCCATAAACTATAAATAACATTCACAATTCAAGCTTATAATTTACATTGATAGAAATCGAGGTACAAAGTCTCAATACACCAAACTAGTTCAAAACGTATACAATCCAAGTACAACATGTTCCATTCGAGGAATAGCGCGAGTACAAGACCAAAAGTCAAAAGTCAAAACAAAAGGCTACGCTAGTCTTTTACAAGTCTCACGCGTCACTCGTACCCCCTGTAAGGAAAACAAATAGCGTGGTATGAGCTAAAAGCCCAGTGAGGTTCCAAATAGCAAATTGACCATTATTTATAAGTACAAGTTTTCGATATAGGAAAGTAACGAGCATGAAGAATTCATAAAAGTGAGCAATCTCAAAATGAGCGAGTGTAAAAGTTTTCAGAAGACACTATAATCCAATAAACAATAATCATTCCAAAGCATAAGGATACAGATGGCTCTCAGGAGCCAACTTCCATTCATCATCAGGAGCTTGATCACATAGTAGTTGACACTCCGTCAACTTTCAAGTAAAGGAACCAATCCAGTAGAACACCACTTACACTACTCTCCGTCCACCATTCACACCCCCTACTGGGCCCAAAATCCTCAATAAACACGGGTGGTAATACTCGAGTATACCGTTTAGTCGAGGAGATATCACTCCACTCGACAAAGCAAGAGACCCAGGGCTCGTTACCCAATCGACCAAGCCCTTGCCGGCCCGACTAGAGTAACTCGCCACAGGGTGTCTGGAATTCCAGGAAGTGCGCGCATCATAACAAGTATGTCAAGTCAATTGCAACAATAAACAAGTGTATATCATGTAAGGGCAAGTGCGATAAAGTACACTCTTGCCCTAACAATTCACGCATGTGACATGTAATCATATTGGCACGTATCAAGTACAAGTATCAAGTTCAATTCAGTATTTGAAAGCACTCACCAAAAGATATAGTGCTTTTACTGGTCACTTTCAGGTTATACTCCGAGTTCGGAGTCCAAATCTGCGATAAAACTCAATTTGAGAACTTTGAAACATGACTAGAGTTCGAAACTTAGACGTTTCGTTCAATAAGAATCAAGAAATTGAAATTCACTCGGACAGTAGTCATGAAACACTTGCTCGCTTTTTAAACGATAAAACTTTGTAACATTTATACTTGAAATTGTCATGTGAGTCGAGAGTACAAGGAAAACGTACTTCGAGCAATCATTATTTCATTTCCCAAGGGTACAAGTTTAGTCAAGTCCTAACGTTTAACACTCAAGAAACATAATAGCCAAAGTCCTCGCTAGTTCAAGTATTAAGTACTTAACCTTCACCCAAGTCGAAAATATAGCATTCTAGCCCTCGAGTAAAAATTCGGGCAGCATGCCCTTTGTGTTTACCTAATTTTCCAGCCATTTAGGCTTCATTGTTTTTCTCAAACACAACCCAACATCATACATATCAGCAATTTATGTCAAGAGCCGTTCCATAGGCTCACAATATCGTAATAACAAGAATTACAATGATAACAAATGCAGAAATTCAACTTAGCACAAGACAGATTTGACGTACGAATGCGGAAATAACTTATCCGAGGCTACGCTTATCGGATTAAGACGCAACCTATTCCGTTTCGAAGCTAAGATACAGAGATACAATGTTCATGAAGGTCACTTAGTCCAGTTTCTAATGTAACTTGGTCAAATTCTCGAATTACTAAACCAGAAACCAATTCGTCGGCTGTTTAAACGCAGAACACTGTAATGGTCATAACTCAGTGTACACAAATCCGAATCAGGTGTTCTTAGAGGCATTTTAAAGCTAATTCAGAACACTAAAACTTTCATGTTTTGGCCCAGAGCTAAATCAGAATGGATCCTGGTCAAAAATCGTGATAAACTAGACTGAACTGAAGAAACGGACTGCTGGGAAATACTTAAAACAGTAGGGGTATTTTGGACTTTTCACGTTCTGCGTTGCTCCGATTGAGCTGCAATTTTGTAGGCACCTATAAAATGCCATTCTATACAACTTTTCTTCTTTGACCTAAGGCCAAATCAGCCTCTAACATACAGATAAAAATTCGGACAGAATGTTGAGACAATTTTCCAGATTTTGGAATTTTTGAGTTTCTATTGCAACTTTCCTTAATTTCTTGGTCCAATCACTACCAAAACACCATATAACACCTCAATTGCAACATATAAGCATCATATAATAAATTGGGGCAGAATTTCCACAAGCCCTAGTTCATCAAATAAATTGGGGAAAACTACTAAAACATGCTCATCATTCATAATCTCACCATAAAATCAAGTTACTAAGCTTAATTAAACAAGATTAGAAGTGAAACTTGGAGAGATAAACTCTCTTACCTTGAATAAAAGTCACCAAGAGTAGCACAAGCTCTCCCCTTCAAGAATCACACCACAACTCACTAGCTAGTCACTAGAAAACAAGTTTAATCGGTTCACTTCGCTCGATTCCTCACTTATTTGTTGGATTTAGAGATGAAATGAAAGATTTTCCCTTGGAGTTTCTCTTCTTGTTGTTCTAGGCCAGCAGCACCCAAAATGAAGAAGAAAAATGCTAAGTGTTGGAGTTAAATGGTTGGGGTTTGTCTTGGGTAAGAAGCCATGAGGTGGTGACAAGTGTCACCACCACCACCTCTTTTTTTTTCTCTTTCTTTCTTGCCTTTCTTGGCCACTAATTTCGGTCAACCTTGCTGCAATTTAAGAAGATATTATGTACAAAAGTCAACAAACTTGTTGGGTAAGAAAAATGGTGGTCAAGCAGTGCGTTCAATCGGTAATACGCGGGACCCGCCGGATCGCGCCGTTTTTCTTAAAAACTCACGTACTAGGTTTTTCACTTCCCATTCACTAACCTTATACCATTGCCACTAGTCACATCTTATTTCTCACTTAAAAGTCACTTTTAATCCCCAAATTAATTCTTACTCTGTACCGAAAATTCATCCGGCTAAAATTCGCGAAAACCCTAATTTCGCTCCAAACTTGAAACCGAAGCGTAAAACCCTATTTTCTAGGTTTACTTACACTTAGAGTGAAATATTTGGGTAGTGGCCTTTGATAAATACTAATTTTCAAATAAAAGGGTATTTTGAGGAAAAATACGAGGAATTTGCGAGTCCTCACATGGATGATTTCTGAGCCATGGAGGTGAGTGACCCTAAACTATTTCCAAAGTACTTGTGAAACGTTTCTTGCAATATTTACTTTTGAACTGTTTCCAAAGTTACTTTTGAACTGTTTTCTTGCATATCATGCGTGCTTATATGAGAGTGTTCCTTGTTTGATATATTTCCTTGACTTATTGGCTTGTTATTATGGATTGATAATGTGTTAAGTGCTTTCAATGATGGTTAAAACGAGTTTTCTGGGCGAGTGTGTACTTTATCGCACTCGACCTAAAATAAATGTGAAATTTTCAATGATTAAGGATTAAATGTTACTTGTGCATGAATGTAAGCCTTTTGGCTGAACCGGCCACTGCCCTTCGTTACCGATCGACTTGAGCCAGAAGCGGACTCGGTCGGGCGATATGGTGACCCTGGGTGAATTTGGTATACTCGAGTATTACCTTGTAGTCCGACTAGGTCCGGATGGGTGGAGACCGGCCAACTTCCGGAAAAAAAAAAAAGATTAACGAATAAAAAGATGAACGAGGGATTATTTATAAAAAATGAACATATCCTTTTCATGAATGTTACTATTGCTTTCCATTGTACATGTTTCTTGAATTATTGATACTCCATATTTAATGTTTTGTAAATGCTGTAATCATTTCTGGACTTATCATGTGATTTATGACATCACTGAAAAGAAATATTGTTAAACCGATTTGATTACTGATTTTCTGGTTACTCGCTGAGCTTCTAGCTCACACCAAAAATATTTTATTCCCCTCCACAGGGCTCAAGGCGAAGGCAGGACTTGTTGTGCTTGTTCACGTGAATGGATGGCCTTTATGTTGTACAATTTGGATTTGGAATCATTTTATGTATAGTTGGGAATTGTTTCCGCTGCAATTGTGACATGTAATTATTGGAGACTTGGATGTATATTTGTGGACCGTGTGATGTATATTTGAGATTTATATTGCAATTCATTTGAGGACCGTAGTGAACGACTGAGTCCCGGCGAGAGCCGGGCAGGCGGCCCGCCGAACCCTCTGGTTCGCCTTAGGGGAAGGTGGGGCCGTCACACAATTACTATACACAAAATCATGCTCACTTGACATCCCTCTATCATCATAGTGTACACCAATTATATTTACAAGTAAGGTTTTTTCACTATTTTTGTCAAATTACACACATTACTATATCATCCTAGGCTCCCTCATGTTTTACCTGACTGATTTGTGGTCGTTCACTACTTCCGGATCCAACGATCTTCCACTTTGGAACTTGGGTTCACCTTTCTTCTTCTTTTATAAAATCCCAATCACAAAAAATTTGTCCTTCTGCCACCACTTCTTCCTTCTCCTTGCTGTGATTTTCCTTCAACAATGCCGCTGTTCCACAGCTTTTCCCAATGTCGCACTTTGTTGCCTGTCTCCTAGTTTTCTCTGTCAGTTTCTCCTCTAAAAAATGATCCATTATTTGCTGAAAGTTGTGAATTTCAGCAATTGCTTCCTTCGGGAGGGAGTTTAACCTTTCATTTTGGGCGGGACTTTGCCTGCCATTGGTGTTGACGGTCCGTTACGGTCGGCACCTCTTCTATATATTTTTTTCCCTCACTTATTGAAACGACGTCGTTTTGGAGGTCTGATGAAGGCTGCTAACGTGGTTCATTTCTCACCTTTCCTTTCTGCTTGTGAGGAGACCGCTTGGGAACGGTCAATCTAATGACCCTTCCCGCCCCTAATCCTCAAGCATGGTACTCTAATTTTCTCCATCTATTGTGACGACCCCACTTCCCCCTTGGGAATACCTAAGGGTTTGGCGGACCGCCTACCCAGCTCTCGTCAGGACTTAGTACAAGTCAAGATTACAACTTAGAACTAATCAAGCAATACAAAAACGAATATAAAGAAAAGTCGCTTCCTTCAAATTGTCATTCAATTCTTACATCACAATGTTTCCAAAAGGTACATCAAATTCCCAAAATACAACCATCCAAAGTTGACTAAATCATTTACATCCAAATTCGGATCAAAATATAACCAAGCCAGCTTCTCCAAAATCTTTTCACTCCGAGTTCCTATTAAGGAAAACAAACTACGGGGGTGAGCTAACGCTCAGTGAGGCCAAGAAAAAAAAATAGGCAAGCAAGCAAGTACAGCAAGTATTAAACTTATAACAGAAAGGTAGCCACATAATATTCATGTAATTCACAAAAGAAATCAAGACACAATCATTAAAGGATACAGAAGCTCTCAGGAGCTAACTTCCACTGTTTTGCCAAGGTCTTGATCCAAAATTTCAAATGTTGACACTCCGTCAACCGAGCAAGTATCAAGTCCGTAGAACCCCACTTTTCACCAAATTTCCATCCACCGTTACACCCTTTACCAGGCCCGAACGTCAAACAAGTTTTTGATATTACTCAAGTATGTCCAAATCAAGTATGTATCCAAGGTTCACCAAACTCCTCAACCAAGTCCTTGCTGGCTTGAGTTGAATGGCTAGCCACTGGTTTTAGGCGTCCCCACAAGTTCAAGCATAAGTCGACGAGATTGCTCTCAAATCGACGCCAAGTCAATCACAAGTATAATTGTCAAGTACGAGCAGGTCAATTATCAAATCAAGTAAAAGAGAACGAGTGCGATAACGTATACACTCGTCTCGACAAGTCCAATTCACATATTCAACAAGAAGTAGTTCAAGTATTATGCAACAAGTCATGCACTTGACACTCACCAAATTCAAAAGTAAGTGAGCAAGAAATTCCTTTAAAGCTTCTCACCGAGATTCCTTTCGAAACCCTCTTGAGCACCTGAAGAAATATAACCAACCATCACTCACGATACCCTAGGTCATTGAGCATGCAAAGAAAGAAGTTCATTTTGTTGGAGTCAGAATTTTCCAGCTTTATGCGACAACACTTGAAAATTCATATCTTGAGTTCGGTAAGTCCAAAAATTGGAACTTTACACCGTTGGAAACTAGATTCAAAGTACTAAAACTTTCTATAAGACATTTTTCTCAGATTCCAATCAGAAATCATTCGAATCTCAGATCAAACTTGCTGTTTTATTAAAATAGGGCAGAAACAGTCTTGATTTTCAGTAAAGTTTGAAAATGTGGCAAATTCGTAGGAATTGAATTAGCCTCTAAAATTTATAATACAGAAAGAAATTCACGTCGTTTGCAACAAGCAGAAGTCAATTCGGATTTTCCAGCACCAAGATACAACAGCTTTAAGAAAATCGGTTTCTGGCTACTTGTTCCGCGGGTTCTCAGTCATAAAGCATTGGCATAGTTTCAAAATCAGGCTATAACTAACGCTACACAAGTCAAAATTGGAAATGGTTTATGGCGTTGAAAACTAGATTCAAAATGCCATAAATCATCAGAAGAAATTGTGTTCAAACTCTTTTCACAAGAGGGATGAAATTGAGTCACAAGATGCAGCTGTATAATTTTCTCGGGTAAACAGGTAAAGCAAATCAGTCCACTTTGCCAGTTCGCTACGGCTCACTCAAAACGAATTAGCTGGGGAATTTTATATCGTTGGAAAGTTCTTGGTGTCTAGTTTCAAATTTCGTAAACGGCACTTGATTTTAACTTTTGTACAAAGATTTATGAGCAGTCAAAGAGCCCCTGGTCGGCTGGCCTGGGCAACTTTTCCAGTTTTCTTTCTTTTCTCAAAACTCAAGTTTTACCCAACCAATTGAAACAATTTTTGAGAGATAAATTTTACCCATACAATACAACATATAACAAGCATTTTTGTAGCCATTTGAGCAACAAAATTCAAAATTAAAGTAAGGAAACAATATAGCCAAATTCGGTCAGCCCCTTCCCCTTCATTTTCAAGTTTCTTTCCAACTTTCAAGCAAACAACCAAGCTATAATCCATAAGAATACAACCAAACAAGCAAGGATCCTCAAGTCCTCTACCTAAAAGTTCACCTCAAGGCCACTACCTAGAATATAAAGTAAGAAACAAGGATTTTTCTCAAGTCCTCTAGCATCGGTTTTGGTTAGGGTTTCCAAATCCAAGCAACAATCACTAACCATTACTAATCTTTGAAAAATTAAAGATCAAAGGGAGTAAAATTTGTTACCTCTTGAAGGTTTATTGAACCCTAGGTAGAGCCAAGGTTTTTCACCAACAATCCACCATACCCACCATAAGATAGTGTGAGAACCCGTAATTTTCATTTTCTAAGTTTCTCGTATTTTTATGGCTTGTTTTCTGCATTTTCGTGATTAGAAAAATTTTCTAGATAATTTTAAGGAGCAGATATAGTTTTTAGATGATTTTTCTAGTATCAAATAGATTTTGAGAAATTAAGAGCATATACCGGACGTGGGACCCACTAGTGCGAAAAGTTCGGAAAATTTCGGCCAACTAGGTTAAGTTTTGAATACTGGAATTAATTACCGGGTGTTAAGAGATAAGTAGAGGGTGCTAAGTGGATTGATATAAGAGAGACAAGGTTGGTGAGCATTTATTAAAAGGTGACAAGTGTCACCATTTGAGTGGTTGAACCTTAAGACCATTATTCATGGTCTTACCATTTGACTTAAATAAACCAAAAATGACCCAAAAATCATCAAAAAAAATCCTCAAGGTGGACGGCCCTCTCTTGCTCTCTTTCTCTCTCTCTTACTCCAAGCACAAGGAAGAAAACACTTCAATCTTGTTCCAAATCATCAAAACCAACCATCCAACCTTGATTTTGCTCCATAAAATCACTTAAGGAAGTGTTGGTGAGTTGTTGTGTGAAGTTTTTTGGAAAGTTAAGGTGACCAGTAGCTCTCTCTCTCTTGTTTTAAGGTAAGTTGTGAAGAACCACCCTCCTCCCTTAATTGATGCTTAAATCATGCTTAGTGGTTGTATGAGATGCAAATTTATGGGTTATTTCTTGATTTGTGGTTGAAATGATGAAGTTTTATTATTTTTGGGGATTTTTCTGTTTTAATATAAGCATGATTGTGTGGCTATCTATGATGATTGGAAATGATGTTTAATGATTCTAGAAGGTGGAAAAAGTGATTAATTGCAACCAATTTCTGGTTTGGAAGAAATTTCAGAAAACTAGGGTTCTTGAGGGAGCATTCTGTCCGAATTTTTAGGTCCTAGATATAGGCCAAATTGGCCTTAGATCAAAACATGAAAGTTGTATGGAATGACATTTTAGAGGTTCCTACAAAATATCAGGTCAATCGGAGTCGTGTAGAATGAGATAAGTCGAAATTACTATTGCTGTTCTGGTTTTACCTGAAATTGAGAACTGCGCCTGTAATTGGTTGTTTTGGCTGGAATTGCTTCCGAATTGGTTGTTGAGGCCTTCTGATGAAATTTATCCCTGTTTCTTAGATTTCATATGGTTTTGGAATTTCTGGATTTGGACTTGGAGAGCCTGAGTTATGACGTTTCCGCTAGAATGCGTTTTGGTGAATCTGTTTTACGTTGTTGATGTAGTATCTTGCATTTTTGACCTGTTTGGACTCAAAACTGGGCTGAGTGACCTTCTGTGATGTTGTATCCCTGTCTTTTAGCTTCGATATGGTGGGTCTTTCACCCTCATCCGATAATCGTAGTGAAATTTGTGCCAATACCGCAAAATGAGGACAAAAACTGTTTTTTTCAGGGCCAAAGCTAGTTACATTTCCGAAATTTCTGGTTTCCTTTAATGTTTGTATATGCTTATGGAACCCTATTGGGGTCATGTTTGGCCTTGGTTTATGACTCGTTATCGAGTCTCATTGTACTTGTTTGCGTGTTTTAGGGCGTGACGGTGGTGCACAACGTTCTTTTGACGGAAGTGCATGAAACCACGTTTGCTAGCGTGGTGAGTGTACTACTCACTTGTGTGTTACTATATGGCTTGGAATGTAAATTGCTTGAAGTAAATTGAATGTGAATTGATTGAATTGAGAGTGTACTTTATCACTCTCACTTATTGTTTCGCATGTCATTGAAAAGTTATTGGAATGTTATATGAAATGTTACATGAAATGAAAGTACTTGACTTAGTGTTGATTGGACGAGTATCCAACGACTACAAATTTTATCAATGAGCTCAACCCCATTGGTAGTTGATTGAATCGTGCCGGCGAGGGCTTGGTCGTGCCAATTAATGAACCTTGGGTAAAGTTATATGGAATCTTGTAGTATGCGAGACTCTCGATTCCTGTATACTCGAGTAATACCAAAGTGCAAGTGTTTGGAGTTCGGGCCCGGTAGGGGGACGTTAGGTGGAAGGAGTGGAGAGAAAGTGGAGTCTACGGTTGGTTACTTTTGAACATTGACGGAGAGTCAATGACGTCCGATCAAGAAATGCAAACGAGGAAAGGGCTCTTGAGAGCCATCCGTATCCTTTTATCACCATATTTGACGTGTGCCTTTACTTATTTTTACTATATGGAATGAAAGCTTGATGCTTATATGCATTTGGTTGCGTAAGTGATAGTATCTCACTGGGCAATTAGCTCACACCGTTCCTTTTGTTTTCCTTACAAGAATATGACTCTTTTGGAATGAATCTTGATAGATGGTTGCCGAATGAACTAGATGTATATTTTTTTGTATTGTATATGAAGTAAAACCCTAAATGTATCTTTAGGGCCGTTTCACTTTCACTTTGGCAAACCGTGTATATATTCACTTTTGACAACTTTTGTATGCCACTTTGGGTTGTAATTGCTAAAGTTCAAGATGTGAATGTCTGCCTGCATTTTGGTTGGGTTCTGACGGGTCGGTTACTATTCATGACCGACTCCGGATTTCATTTTTTTTATTTTGGGTTATTTTGCCCTTTTGCCTTGTTTACGCGCGTTACAAGTTCCGGAACGCAATAGATCGCTCTAAACTGCACCGTTAGTCCTGGCGAGAGCTGGGCAGGCAGTCCGCTAACCCCTTTGGTTCGCCTTAGGGGAAGGTGGGGCTGTCACAGTTGGTATCAGAGCCACTTCGTGTGGTCTCTGCGCGGAGTGAGCCTAGGGCCAAGTGGTGTTATGGTCCTGATTTCATGGACATGTCTAAGTGCTCGTTTGAGCGTAAGTTATGAATGAGGCATGTTATAAGTGTAAAAATCTTTATTATGGAACTTGAGGACGACAGATAGGTATGTCGGGTAGGAATCTTTAGTATGGATGATTTACGCTTGGGACCGGCCGGCTCGAGTTGTGAATTATCTTAAATGGGATTCTTGCGCCCGGATAGGAAAGAGACGAGAGTCTAGGTTAGAAAGAATTGGGCGAACTAGAAATTGCGATTCTATGGATGACGTTGTATGTACCTGACTGACTGTTCTGTATACATGTTGATCCTGTTATGTGTTCTCTGTATATGTGTTATGTGTTTAAATGCTTTACGAGGGAGTGGAGTAGTTAATTGTTCTTGTTTACTTGTTCCTGTTTAGTGCTGCGAAAAGGAGGGGTTAGGTGCCCTTTAACAGTATATTTATTTTTGTGACCTAGATCGACTTAGATTGTATGGAAGGCACACGTAGTGGACGGGGGCGTGGGTGCGGGAATAGGCAACCTACGCCAGACCGGGGTGCTGGGGAAACCTCCTCTAGACCCCATCTTGAACCAAGAGTTGATCCCAATGTACAGATAGCTGCCGCTATGCAGCAAATGACAAACCTGCTGGCACAAGTGGTGCAGCAACAAGGCCAGAATCCAAATCCTAATCCGGGAAACCCTGGAAACCCTGGCAATCATGTTGAGAGCGAAGACAGAGCTCTTGAGCGATTTCAAAAGTTTGCCCCACCCAAGTTCATTGGGGGACCTGATTCGGATGTCGCCGAAAGGTGGCTCGGAAAGATGGTCGATATTTTCGCCGCCCTGCACTATACCGAAGAACGGCAGGTGACTTTTGCCGTTTTCCAGCTGGAAGAGGCGGCCCGCTCCTGGTGGAATGTCATTCGGCAAAAATGGGAGCGGGAACAAACGCCCAGGACTTGGGTAAATTTTATGAGGGAATTTAACGCGAAATTCTCCCCTCCTCTGGTTCAGGAAATGAAGGAAGATTAGTTCATCCGACTCCGCCAAGGAGCTCAATCGCTGGCGGAATACGAGAGCCAGTTCACCCGCCTGTCCAAATTTGCGCCCGAGTTGATAGTGACAGAGCAACGGCGAATTAGGCGTTTTATCCAGGGCCTAAACGTGGAGATTCAGAAGGACCTCGCAGTGGCTCAAATCAATGCTTTTAGCGAGGCCGTTGAGAAGGCCCAACGGGTAGAAAGTGCCAGATTGCAAGTAAGAAACTTCCAGGCGAAAAAGCGAGGATTTTCTGGAAGTAGTTCGGGGCAGGGGGATGAGAGTACCCCTTCCAAGTTTGGGCGAGGAATTGGAGAAGAAAGGATGCCGGGAGTGTCACGAGGCGGCCAAGTGGGGAGAGGCCAGAGAGGAGGCTCGGCTTCTGCAGCACGCGGACCTTGCGGGTATTGCGGAAAACCAAACCACTCGGAGGACAATTGCTGGAAGAAGGAGGGAAAATGTTTGCGCTGTGGAAGTGCAAACCATCAGCTCGCTACTTGTCCAGTCCTATCACGAGATGGAAAGGGGAATCAGCAAGCGACAAAGACTAATTCCGAATCGGCCAAAGAGGAAGGGACCAAATCTATGGTGGCAGCTCGAGTGTATTCACTGGAGCCACAACAGGTCCCCGATTCTCCTGAGATTGAGGAAGGTACGATTGCGGTATTTCTGCGGAAATATTAGTAGATCCCGGTGTTACTCATCCATTTGTCAGTCCCAATTTTGATGGACGAAATAGATACCACGCCTGCTTGTCTACCCTACGACCTGAAAGTAGTATTCCTATGGGGAATCATCGTTTGAGCATTGGTATGGGTTGTAAGGATCGCAGCGTTTGGGTAGGAGAGAGAATAGTGTTCAAGCGGGAAAAAAAATGGAAAAAAATTCATGGGATAGAAGAGGCTACCTGGGAGGTGGAAAAGAAATACCCTGAACTGTTTGTGAACCAAGGTGAGAAATTTCGAGGGCGAAATTCTTTTAAGGGGGAGAGAGTGTGAGAACCCGTAATTTTCATTTTCTAAGTTTCTCGTATTTTTATGGCTTGTTTTCTGCATTTTCGTGATTAGAAAAATTTTCTAGATAATTTTAAGGAGCAGATATAGTTTTTAGATGATTTTTCTAGTATCAAATAGATTTTGAGAAATTAAGAGCATATACCGGACGTGGGACCCACTAGTGCGAAAAGTTCGGAAAATTTCGGCCAACTAGGTTAAGTTTTGAATACTGGAATTAATTTACCGGGTGTTAAGAGATAAGTAGAGGGTGCTAAGTAGATTGATATAAGAGAGACAAGGTTGGTGAGCATTTATTAAAAGGTGACAAGTGTCACCATTTGAGTTGTTGAACCTTAAGACCATTATTCATGGTCTTACCATTTGACTTAAATAAACCAAAAATGACCCAAAAATCATCAAAAAAAATCCTCAAGGTGGCCGGCCCTCTCTTGCTCTCTTTCTCTCTCTCTTACTCCAAGCACAAGGAAGAAAACACTTCAATCTTGTTCCAAATCATCAAAACCAACCATCCAACCTTGATTTTGCTCCATAAAATCACTTAAGGAAGTGTTGGTGAGTTGTTGTGTGAAGTTTTTTGGAAAGTTAAGGTGACCAATAGCTCTCTCTCTCTTGTTTTAAGGTAAGTTGTGAAGAACCACCCTCCTCCCTTAATTGATGCTTAAATCATGCTTAGTGGTTGTATGAGATGCAAATTTATGGGTTATTTCTTGATTTGTGGTTGAAATGATGAAGTTTTATTATTTTTGGGGATTTTTCTGTTTTAATATAAGCATGATTGTGTGGCTATCTATGATGATTGGAAATGATGTTTAATGATTCTAGAAGGTGGAAAAAGTGATTAATTGCAACCAATTTCTGGTTTGGAAGAAATTTCAGAAAACTAGGGTTCTTGAGGGAGCATTCTGTCCGAATTTTTAGGTCCTATATATAGGCCGAATTGGCCCTAGATCAAAACATGAACGTTGTATGCAATGATATTTTAGAGGTGCCTACAAAATTTCAGGTCAATCGGAGTAGTGTAGAATGAGATAAGTCGAAATTACTATTGATGTTCTGGTTTTACCCGAAATTGAGAACTGCGCCTGTAATTGGTTGTTTTGGCTGGAATTGCTTCCGAATTGGTTATTGAGGCCTTCTGATGAAATTTATCCCTGTTTCTTAGCTTTCATCTGGTTTTGGAATTTATGGATTTGGACTTGGAGATCCTGAGTTATGATGTTTCCGCTAGAATGCGTTTTGGTGAATCTGTTTTACGTTGTTGATGTAGTATCTTGCATTTTTGACCTGTTTTCCCTCAAAACTGGGCTGAGTTACCTTCTGTGATGTTGTAGCCCTATCTTTTAGCTTCGATATGGTGGGTCTTTCACCCTCATCCGATAATCGTAGTGAAATTTGTGCCATTACCGCAAAATGAGGACAAAAACTATTTTTTTTAGGGCCAAAGCTAGTTACATTTCCAAAATTTCTGGTTTCCTTTAATGTTTGTATATGCTTATGGAACCCTATTGGGGTCATTTTTTGCCTTGGTTTATGACTCGTTATCGAGTCACATTGTACTTGTTTGCGTGTTTTAGGGCGTGACGGTGGTGCACAACGTTCTTTTGACGGAAGTGCATGAAACCACGTTTGCTAGCGTGGTGAGTGTACTACTCACTTGTGTGTTACTATATGGCTTTGAATGTAAATTGCTTGAAGTGAATTGAATGTGAATTGATTGAATTGAGAGTGTACTTTATCACTCTCACTTATTGTTTCGCATGTTATTGAAAAGTTATTGGAATGTTATATGAAATGTTACATGAAATGAAAGTACTTGACTTAGTGTTGATTGGACGAGTATCCAACGACTACAAGTGTTATCAATGAGCTCAACCCCATTGGTAGTTGATTGAATCGAGCCGGCGAGGGCTTGGTCGTGCCAATTAATGAACCTTGGGTAAAGTTATATGGAATCTTGTAGTATGCGAGACTCTCGATTCCGGTATACTCGAGTAATACCAAAGTGCAAGTGTTTGGAGTTCGGGCCCGGTAGGGGGATGTTAGGTGGAAGGAGTGGAGAGAAAGTGGAGTCTACGGTTGGTTACTTTTGAACATTGACGGAGAGTCAATGACGTCCGATCAAGAAATGCAAACGAGGAAAGGGCTCTTGAGAGCCATCCGTTTCCTTTTATCACCATATTTGACGTGTGCCTTTACTTATTTTTACTATATGGAATGAAAGCTTGATGCTTATATGCACTTGGTTGCGTAAGTGATAGTATCTCACTGGGCAATTAGCTCACACCGTTCCTTTTGTTTTCCTTACAGGAATATGACTCTTTTGGAATGAATCTTGATAGATGGTTGCCGAATGAACTAGATGTATATTTTTTTGTATTGTATATGAAGTAAAACCCTAAATGTATCTTTAGGGCCGTTTCACTTTCACTTTGGCAAACCGTGTATATATTCACTTTTGACAACTTTTGTATGCCACTTTGGGTTGTAATTGCTAAAGTTCAAGATGTGAATGTCTGCCTGCATTTTGGTTGGGTTCTGACGGGTCGGTTACTATTCATGACCGACTCCGGATTTCATTTTTTTTATTTTGGGTTATTTTTCCCTTTTGCCTTGTTTACGCGCGTTATAAGTTCCGGAACGCAATAGATCGCTCTAAACTGCACCGTTAGTCCTGGCGAGAGCTGGGCAGGCAGTCCGCTAGCCCCTTTGGTTCGCCTTAGGGGAAGGTGGGGCTGTCACAGATAGCAACTTTCCTCTAGCTAGAGCAATATCCAAAGATCTTGAGGGTTGGGTGTAGATCTTTGAGCAAGATTAAGGCCAAAGGTTGAAACTTTTCCTTCCTCCTTTTGAGCTCCCAAATTCGGCCAAGGTAGAGAGAGAGTGAGGGAGTTGAAGTTTTTGATTTGTGGTGAAAAGGTAAGAAGAAAGGTAGCTTTTTGTTAGGTGAGAAAGTCAACTTTGACTAGTGGGGTAATATTGTCATGCACTACCAATTTTCTTATTGTTTGCTACACTTAAATACTAATCCTCCAAGGTAGTTCCTTTAGCACTACAATTACCCATTCTTACTAGTCTAAAATTAATTCTCCAAATCTCCGATTAATCATGCTGGCGCGACTTTTGAAAAATTTGTCACTCGTAAACGATAAAAGTATAATTTAAGAAAAATTCATGCTAAAATAATAAAATTAAATAACACCAAATGCAAAAAAAATTTAAAATATGCTAAATTAAAAATAAAAATATGAGTCCTCACATCTATAGCATGTAAGGACTCGAAAATTTATTTTATATTTTATTTTATTTCTTTGAATGCATTTTCTTTAATTTAAATTATTGCCTTAATTTCCTTGATATTTTTATAAGTGAGACAAGTTTTTTTAAAATCATTTTCCTTGTATAAGTTAGTACATGTTAAGTTCGTAACCCATTATGGAAGTAGGACCTACTAGTAAGGTGCGTGTAGGGGTGTGCAAAGTCGAAAAATTTCGATTTCGAAATCGATTTCGAATTGAATTCGGAAGTTCGAATTCGGAAATTCGGTAATTCGGAAGTGAATTCGATAATTCCGATTTCGAATATGCCGAAATCGGGTTGAATTCGGAAATATGAATTTTGAAATTGGAATTATCGAATTCGAATTAGGAATTCGAAATTGGAAATTCGATATCGAATTCGAAGAATAATATTTATATATAATATAATAATTTTTAACAATACATATTATATAACATAAAATAAGTTAATAATTGAAATTAAAATTGAAAGCAAAAAATCCTAATCTTTTCAGTTTTCACTTACTCACCAGTCACCGTCCAGCTCCTATTTCCAATAGCTGTGAAGAATCTGGCCTTGGTGTTAAGAAGAAGAGAGGTGAGTACAAGAAAAGGTCACCAGCTTGGGATCATTTTCAGCCTCACTATGTCCAAGGTGTTCGTCAAGGCATATGTAATTACTGTACGAAAATGATAGCTGCTGATCCGAAGTCTAATGGTACTAGTCCTCTCTTATCCCATGTTAAATCATGTGAAACGAATCCTGCAAATAAGTCTAAGGGGCAAGGTACATTATGCTTGGGTGAGGTTGGTGGTCTTGGGGGGGATGTTAAGAGTGCACTTATTAGTTGGAAGTATGACCCTGATGCAATTAGAAAAAGCATTGCTTATATGTTGATTGTTGATGAATTGCCATTCAAACATGTAGAAGGTAAAGGATTTCAGCATGTCATGAGAACTGCTTGTCCTTCTTTTCAAATTCCTTCAAGGTGGACAATTACTAGAGATTCCTATCAACTTTGTTTAGATGAAAAAATTAAGTTGAAGAATATGTTAAGGCGTAGAGCTGTTAGAGTTTGTCTTACCACTGATTGTTGGACATCTATTCAGCGAATAAATTATATGTGCTTGACAGCTCACTTTATTGACTATGATTGGCAATTGAACAAAAGAATTTTAAATTTTTGTCCAATTAGTAGTCATAAAGGGACTGAAATTGGGAAGAGTATTGAGAAATGCTTATTAGAGTGGGGGATTGATGATGTTTTCACAGTAACAGTTGACAATGCTTCTTCAAATGACTCGGCTGTGCAATATTTGGTTGGAAAATTGCAAAATTGGGGTAAATCTATATTAGGGGGAAAGTGGATTCATATAAGATGTGTAGCTCACATAATCAATTTGATTGTGAGTGATGGCCTAAAAAAATTTGGGGGGTCCATTGATTCTATCCGAACAGCTGTGAGATATATTAGACAATCACCTTCTCGTTTGAAAAAATTCAAGGAATGTGCTGAAATTGAAAAAATTGACAGTAAAAGGTTACTAAGTTTAGATGTGGCAACTAGGTGGAACTCAACCTACTTAATGTTAGATAGTGCTCATAGGTTTGAGAGGTTTGAGGAGCAAGATCCATATATGCTGCATGAGCTAGAGCACTTGCCAACAAAAGGTGATTGGGAAAAGGCAAGATTCTTAACTTTATTTTTGGAGAACTTTTATGATCTCACAGTAAAGGTTTTTGGTTCCAAATATGTGACATCTAACAATCTTATCAATGAGCTTAGTCACATTAATGGCATCCTAAAGGAAATGGCAGAAAGTGATAATCCCGACTTGTGTGGAATGGTAAAAATAATGAAAGACAAGTATGATAAGTATTGGGGAAGATTGGAGAAAATGAACATGTTGATTTTCATTGCTTACATGCTTGATCCTAGGACAAAGTTTGAGTACTTTGAATTCGTTGCTTGTAAAATGTATGGTGATACCGAGGGTGCTGTTGTGGCTCATGTAGCCAAGGATGCAATGTATGAATTGTTTAATGATTACAAAAGACTCAATACTCCTGCTGGATCTTCTCAATCCTCTATTTCTTCACTTTCTAGTGGATCTGAAAATTGCATCTCTTCCTTTGATGGAGAAGTCTCCAAAAAAATAAATGATAGATACAGAATTGAGTTCAAGAAAAGAAAAGTTGAACTTGGAGGAAAGAATGCTAAATCTGAACTTGACAAATATTTGAGTGAGGATTGTGAGGATGAGCATCCCGAGTTCGATATCTTGAATTGGTGGAAAGGTAATAGTCTTCGGTTGCCAATACTTTCGCAAATGGCTCATGATGTGTTGCCTGTCCCGGTCTCTACGGTTGCTTCCGAATCTGCCTTTAGTACCGGAGGACGTGTTCTTGACCCATTCAGAAGCTCTTTAACTCCAAGGATTGTGCAAGCCTTGATTTGTGCTCAAGACTGGTTTCGGGCATCTGAAAATGAGTTGAATGTAGAAGAAAAATTGGAGGATCTTGAGGAATTTGAATCTGGTAAATTATCTTCTTTTTTATTGACAAACTTGAAATATTTTTTCTATTCATAAATGCAATTAAGCTACTTCATTCTTTTTTTCTTTCTTGAATAATAGGTTTGATCAAAGGAGGTGCAGAAGCCACAATTGTTGATGTTTGAATTCTCTAATGGTGATTCTGATTTGGTGCTCATAGAAATTCAAGTTTGAAATGTTGTCAAACTGAAATGTTTTCTTATTTGTGTGAAAGGCACTTTGGTTACATTTGTATAACAGTATAAGTATTCTCGTATGAAAGACTGGAATTGTTTGATAATAGTTGATTTGTATTATTTACTGGAATTGTTTTGTATTTGAAATTTGGACTGGAATGGTTGTATAAGTATTCTCGTATGAAGTGGTAGAGTTCTTGTGATTTATGGTATTGAATAGGGACTCTGGAATGTGGAATTGTTATTCAGCTTCATCCTTTCCTCTTGAATTTGAGACAGCTGACCTGTGGAATGTGGAATCCAAGGGGACTGCATTTACTTTGAACAGGTTTTCTATTTTTGATTTGTTATTATCCTTATGACTGTTTCATTGTGGGTCTCGAACGAATTTCATTTTATTCGAAGTCACAAAATTGATACTTTAATTTAATTGAAGAACCTTTTTGGTAGATGTTCTGTTGTTTCCTTGATTTGTGGTTTATAGTATCTATAAATGCTTTGAGTTGCTTTGTTCAAAGCATATCCTAAGCTTTATTTGGCTTTTTGATTGTTTGGCCTATTTTTAAGTTGATTAGTCGTGGAATATGTGTTGAAGGTGTTCTATGACTTTATTCTGGTTAACAACCTGTTGTGGTTTGGAGGAGGAACGGCTTTCAAATCTCCTATTAAATAGAGGCGAAATTAAGTTTCTTTCAAGAAAGGAGAGGGCAAAAAAAAAAAAGAGAGAGAATTCGGTGAATTCGGAAGTAGCCATTTCGAAATCGAATTCGGTCGGTGAAATTGAAGCCAAATTTCCGAAAAATTCCGAATTCAAACTTCCGAATTACCAAATTCGAATTCGATGCACACCCCTAGGTGCGTGTGATAAATTTTTGAAAATTAGAAGGAGTTTTGTGCAAACGGATATTATTTTATAAGGTGTTAAGGGATAATTAGAGGTTGGCTCGATATTTTAGTGATTGGAAGACAATAGGATGAGGATTAACCCTTGGATGCCAATTGTCCTTAAAGCATTGGACCTTTGACTTTGACTAAGACCTTTCTTAACCTTTTATTAACAAAAAAATTGACCAAAAATCCTTCATCTTCTCCCCTTCGTGGCCAAACCTCCTTGAGAGAAAAGAGAGAAAGAAAACTCAAATTCCAACTTCAATCCTTGCTTGAATCTTCAAGATTTCACCCTAAGTTTGCAATCCAAACCATAAAAAGTGACCTTTAGGGAGGATTAAGAGCTTTGATGGAACGATTTGGGAGAAAGAAGCACTTGGTTTCCATTTCATTTTAGGGTTTCAAGGTAACTACATCAAGAAACCATCTTCTCTTTTATTACTTGCATATGAGTAGATTTAGGGTTTGATTTTGGTAGTTTTCATGGAAAATTTCATGGGTTAAGTGGTGGTTGGAAAATTTCAGATTTGATGGTGAAATTTCAGCTTTGATACGATACTTTGAGTTTGGCTATGATCTAGTAGTTTTGCCATGTGAATTTCCTGGCTTTTATATGTTATTTTGGCTTGATTATAGAAAATTTCAGCTTGTATAGGTAAATTTCAGCCTAGGGTTTCCATTTTCCAGCTTTACTATGGTGGTTCTTGAGCTAGATAATTGGCTATTGTGGGTGGCTTTGTGGCCTTAAACAAGTGTACTTTATACCCTATAACTTGTGGTTGTGATTGAGGTTGGATTGCTATGAATTTTGGGGTTGATTTTGGATGGAAAAGCTAAGAAAATAAGGGGAAATGTTGCTGAAAATTTTCACGCAGGATGTGAGAACCCGTAATTTTCCATTTTCTAGGTTTTAGAATCTTTCATGGCTTGTTTTCTGCATTTTCGTGCTTAGGAAAATTTCTAGATAATTTTAAGGAGCAGATATAATTTTTAGATGATTTTTCTAGTATCGAATAGGTTTTGAGAAATTAAGAGCGTATACCGGACGTGGGACCCACTAGTGCGAAAAGTTCGGAAAAATTCGGCCAACTAGGTTAAGTTTTGGATACTGGAATTAATTTACCGGGTGTTAAGAGATAATTAGAGGAGGCTAAGTGGATTGGTATAAGAGAGACAAGTTAGGTAAGTATTTAATAAAAGGTGACAAGTGTCACCATTTGAGTGGTTTACCTTTAAGACCATTATTCATGTGGTCTTACCATTTGACTTAAATAAGCCAAAAATGACCAAAAATCATCAAAAATCATCAAGAAGTGGCCGGCTCTCTCTTTCTCTCTTTCTCTCTCTCTTACTCTAAGCACAAGGAAGAAAACTCTTCAAGCTTGCTCCAAATCATCAAAACCAACCATTGAAACTTGAAATTTCACCATAAAACCTCTTCAATTAGTGTTTGTGAGTTGTTGTGTGAAGTTATTTGGAAAGTTAAGGTGACCAATTGCTCTCTCTCTCTTGTTTCTAAGGTGAGTTGTGAAGAACCACCCTCCTCCCTTAATTGATGCTTAAATCATGATTAGTGGTAGTATGAGATGCAATATTATGGATTATTTATTGATTTGTGGTTGAAGTGATGAAGTTTTATTATTTTTGGGGATTTTTCTGTTTTAATATAAGCATGATTGTGTGGCTATCTATGATGATTGGAAATGGTATATAATGACTCTAGGAGGTGGAAAAAGTGATTAATTGCAACCAATTTCTGGTTTGGAAGAAATTTCAGAAAATTAGGGTTCTAGTGGGAGCATTCTGCCCGAATTTTTAGCTCCTAGTTAGAGGCCAAATTGGCCTTGGCTTAAAACATGAAAGTTGTAGGGAATGATATTTTAGAGGTTCCTACAAAATTTCAGGTCAATTTGAGTAGTGTATAATGAGAAACGTCGAAATTACTATTGCTGTTCTGGTTTTACCCGAATGTAAGAATTGCGCCTGTAATTGGTTGTTTTGGCTGGAATTGCTTCCGAATTGGTTGTTGAGACCTTCTGATGAAATTTAACCCTGTTTCTTAGATTTCAGATGGTTTTGGAATTTATGGATTTGGACTTGGAGAACCTGAGTTATGATGTTTCCTCTAGAATGCGTTTTGGGAATCTGTTTTTACGGTTTTGATGTAGTATCTTGCATTTTTGACCTGTTTGCACTCAAAACTGGGTTGAGTGACCTTCTGTGATGTTGTATCCCTATCTTTTCGCTTCGAATCGGTGGGTTGTACACCTTCATCCGATAATCGTAGTGAAATTGGTGCCATTACCGCAAAACGAGGACAAAAACTATATTTTTTTTCAGGGCCAAAGCTAATTGCATTTCCGAATTTTCTGGTTTCCTTTAATGTTTGTATATGCTTATGGAATCCTATTGGGGTCATGTTTGGCCTTGGTTTATGACTCGTTATCGAGTCTCATTGTATTTGTTTGCATGTTTTAGGGCGTGACCGTGGTGCACAACGTTCTTTTGACGGAAGTGCATGAAACCACATTTGCGAGCTTGGTGAGTGTACTACTCACTTGTGTCTTAATATATATGGCGTTGATACTTGAACTTGGTGCTTTGAATGTTAATTGCTTGAAGTGAAAGTGTACTTTATCACTCTCACTGTGTGCCTTATATTCTTGTTATCATGTGATTGGAATGTTACACGAAGTGTTACTTGAAATGAAAATACATGGCTTGGTGTCGTTTGGACGAGTATCCAACGACTACAATTGTTATTTTTGAGCTCAACCCCATTGGTAGTTGATTGAATCGAGCCGGCGAGGGCTTGGTCGTGCCGATTGATATGCCTTGGGGAAAAGTTATATGGAATCTTGTAGTATGCGAGACTCTCGATTCCGGTTTACTCGAGTAATACCAAAGTGCAAGTGTTTGGATTTCGGGCCCGGTAGGGGTATGTTAGGTGGAAGGAGTGGAAGTAAAGTGGAGTCTACGGCTGGTACTTTTGAACATTGACGGAGAGTCAATGACGTCCAATCAAGAAATGCAAACGAGGAAAGGGCTCTTGAGAGCCATCCGTATCCTTTTATCACCATATTTGATGTGTGCCTTTGCTTATTTTTACTATATTGAATGAAAGCTTGATGCTTGTATGCACTTGGGTGCGTAAGTGATAGTATCTCACTGGGCAATTAGCTCACACCGTTCCTTTTGTTTTCCTTACAGGAATATGACTCTTTTTGGAATGAATCTTGATAGATGGTTGCCGAATGAACTAGATGTATATCTCTTTTGTATTGTATATGAAGTGAAACCCTAAATGTATCTTTAGGGCCGTTTTCACTTTCAATTTGGCAAACCGTGCATATATTAACTTTTGAAAACTTTTGTATGTCACTTTGGATTGTAATTGCTAAAGTTTAAGATGTGAATGTTTGTTTGATATTTGGTTGCGTTCTGACGGGTCGGTTACTATTCATGGCCGACTCCGAACTTCATTTTTTTTTATTTTGGGTTATTTTTCCCTTTTGCCTTGTTTACGCGCGTTATAAGTTCCGGAACGCAATAGATCGCTCTAAACTGCACCGTTAGTCCTGGCGAGAGTTGGGCAGGCAGTCCGCTATCCCCTTTGGTTCGCCTTAGGGGAAGGTGGGGCTGTCACACAGGAGACTCTGAGCCGTCTTGGGAAATCTATTATATCTTGGTGTAGAAAAATCCAAATTAAGTTCCGTTTGTTGCATTTGAAACTAGACTCATAGCTCTTTTAACCACATAAAATTCATGGTTTGGTTCACCTTCTATAAATACCAGCAAAATTTCCAATTGGGCTGAAAATCCAAGACTGTCCTGTTTTTGCACTCAGTTGAGCAATGAATTGAAGCTGAGATTTGACTGAGTTATGGGCTGAATTTTATAAAGGTGTCTTCTAAAGAGTTGCAGATTTTTGGGTCTATTTTCTAATGGTATAATATTTATGATTATTGGACTTATGAAACTCAAGTTATGACATTTCAAAAAGCATTACAAAAACTGGGATTTTCTTATGAAATGACAAACAAAACTTGGAAGGTTTTGGCCGAATCTTGGATTGGAATTTGTCTCGTTTCGTCTAACTTTAAAGTGAATTATTGCTCGACATTGCTTGCTAATCAATTGCCCTCGAATGTGCTTTTAGAAGGAGCAACAAGTTTGAATTAAAAGGGGTGAAAAGTGGAGCGTCATGCCAAGAGTTTTGTGGAAAAATTTCACTTGCTTGATATTCAAAACTTGGAGGATTGGTTGGTGTTTTTGCTAAGAAATAAATGGTGGTTTGGTGAAGTTTTGAATTCATAAGTTTGAGTAAACTTGAATGCTTATTTATATATATCAAAACTTGGGCAAAAGATTAGGAGTTAAAGAAGTGAAAGTGGTTTTTCCCTCCCACGTGTGTTTTGTTAAACTCTTGAATGGTTTGGCTAACTTTTGAATTGAAAACTCTTGCCACGTTTTGACTTACAAATGGAGCACTTTTGAATCTTTCCTTGAGTGTTATCTTAGTGGTTAAGTGAAGAGAGTTTCTCTCTTAATTTGACAAGAAATTGAGCATGCTTGAGTGAAGAGGTGAGGGGAAATTGTTTGGCCTTGGTTGAACGATTATAGGTAAACATTGATTGTGCATGTCTCATGTATTCAAGAGGAATTCGAGAGAAACCTCGAGGAGAACTGTGAAAGCTTTCTCTTGTCTTGCTTACTTGACTATTTGTAAGTGTTCCAGCTGCATGTTCCATGCTCATTATTGCTAGACACTTGACTTGTCATGTCATGGGCGAGTGTGTACTTTATCACACTTGAGTTAACTTGACTAAACACTTGATATCTCCTTCATGTATGTACAAGTGACTTGATTTGCATGTGACCTGTGTACTGACTTAAAATATTTCAAATGCTTGAAAATGTGACATGCTAGGCATTACTTGTGACTTGGTCATGGCTAGGCGAGTGTGTCCTTATTCACACTCAACCTCCATGAACTTGAAATAATTGATCTTACGTGCGGACTTGTATGTATATATGCATGGTTGTAGGCCGGCTGCATTCCTCTTGCAGTGGTTGAACTATAGACCGGCTGCATTCCTCTTGTAGCGGTTGAACTAGGCCCTTGGACCCTTATCTGAGGCGTCGGGTAAGTGGAAGCTTGGGTTACTCATACGTATGCGTGAAAGTAAGTCGATAACGGCTGAACCGAGCCCTCGTTGGACCTCTTGCTTAAGACTAGCCTCAGAGCGGTCGGGTAAGTTGGGTAACCTTGGGTAAAGGACGAAGTTCCTAACCTGTTTACTCATGACACTTCTGAATACGGAGTGTTAAGTGATAACTAACGTCTCCAATCATTACCTGAGTAAGCGTTGGATGATAGCCAACGACTCCACTCCTGAATACCTGAATACTTGGGGTTTTAAGCCAATCTTGAATACTTGAATATCTGGGGCTATAAGCCCAACCCAAGGCTAGTTGGTCAAATCGAGCCG
Organism: Coffea arabica; assembly: GCF_036785885.1. NCBI lineage: Eukaryota > Viridiplantae > Streptophyta > Magnoliopsida > Gentianales > Rubiaceae > Coffea > Coffea arabica. The sequence goes on from NC_092317.1 coordinate 25,550,094, forward strand.
ACAAGGGCTTGGTCGAGGAGATTGACGAACCTTGGGTACTTCTTTGACGTTCAGGCCCGGAAGGGGATGATTGGTGGATGGAGATCGAAGTTTAGTGATGATCTATGGACATTATAATTCCATGGTTGACGGAAAGTCAACAGACCCTAGACAAGTTGCGGCGGAACCTGCTCCCGAGAGCAGTCTATATCCTTTGCTATGAACATGTTCTTTACTATACACTATTGCATGATCTCTCTAGTTACCTGCTTTACTATGCATTATGTCCTGCTCTATTCGGGTTTAACTTAACGGTATCATGCCTGCTAGTTTACTTGCCTGTTTTCTTGGAATCTCACTGAGTTTCTAGCTCATTCCTTTTAGTTTGTTTTCCTTAGCAGGCATTGGCAACGTGAAAGCGAGGAAAATAGACAGTTCGAGAATTAACTTCTAGTTTTAAGTAATTTGGTATCCTAGTTGTACTTGGCGATTTGATTAAACGACTTAGATTTTATCCGTTTGATTGTATGTATATAAGTAGGGAGAATTTTGAGTATTGGATGGTCTGTAATGTTTAACCATGAAGTTTTGATGCTTACTTTGAGGTTAATACTATTGGAGTTTGGGAATTGTTATTATTTTCTAAAATTCGTGAGTGAGTCCTGGCGAGAGTTGGGCATGAGGTCCATCAAACCCTTGGGTACGCCCTAGGGTGAGGTGGGCTGTCACATAGCACGTACACCTCAACCTAGAAAGGAGGAAAAAGGGGTGGCCAGCATTACACCTTCCAAGCCAAAGCAAGAAGCGATCAAAAGGAGGTTAAAAATGTCCCTAAAGCTGCCAATGATTCAACCAAGGGTAGAACTCGTGATACTCTCTATTTTAGGTGCCAAGGAAGAGTACACATCACGAATCAATGCCCCAATCAGCGGACCATGATTGTTTTGCCTAATGGAGATATTGTTGCCGATGATGAGGGCGAATATGAAGATATGCCACACTTATTGAGGAGGATGATGAAGAAGAGATGCCTACTAGTGAGCGAGTTGGATTGGTTGCAAGGAGAGCACAATCTACACAAGTTAGTAGGGTTGAGATTCAATGGAAAATATCTTTTACACTCGTTGTCACATTAAGGACAAGGTGTGTAGCTTGGTGACAGATCCTGAAAATTGTGTGAATGTTGCTAGTGAGTTGATGATGGAGAAGTTGAGCTTGCCTACAAGTGATCATCCTAGGCTATATAAGTTACAATGGCTTAACAATAGTGGTGAAGTTCGTGCCACTAAGCATGTTCTTGTTTCTTTCCACATTGGTCAATATGAAGATGACATTATGCGTGTTGTGGTGCCAATGCAAACTGCACATGTTATTTTGGGACAGCCATGGTAATTCAACAAAAGAATCAGCTTTGATGGATTTACAAATAAGTATTCTTTTGTACATTGTAATAAGAAAATTGCACTTGTTTCTCTTACACCAACAAGTGCATGAGTTTGAGTTAGAGTGTGAAAATAAGAAAACTGAGAGAGAAAATAAAGAAAGATTGGCCAAAAAAAAAAGAGGGGAAAAAGGCAAAAGGTAAGGTGGCCAATGACGTCAAAAAAGAGAGGAAACAAAGTTTAATTGCAAAAGCTAAAGATGTAAGGAAAGCTTTGTTTTCTAACTAGAATTTCTTTCCGCTTATGTGCAAAGAAATATTATTTTCTACAAATGATCTTGATGATTCACTACCTAGTGTTGATTAAGTCGATTGGAGATGTTTTCTCATCGACTATACTGACTGCTTGGGAACCCAAATCCCACTGGTTAGTTAATTGAGTCGAGCCGGCAAGGGTTTGGTTGATTAGATAACGAACCATGGGTCTCCTGTTCTGTCGAGTAGAGTGTTTTCTCCTCGACTAATTGGTATGCTCGAGTATTAGCACCAGTGTTTATCTTGGAGTTCAGGCCCCGTAGGGGGTTTGAATGGTGGAAGGAAATTGGAGTTAAGTGGTGCTCTACTGGACTTGTTATAATTCCATGGTTGACGGAGTGTCAACAGATTTTGAACAAGTGGCCACGGAACCTGCTCCCGAGAGCAGACTGTATCTTTTTACCTGGAAATGTTAGATATCTAATAATTTGCTTTTTGAAGTATTATTGCTCATTTTTATGAACTCTTATACTCGCTACTTTGATATTTCAAGTTTTATACAATGGTCAACTCGCTACTTGGGTTTGCATGATGTTTTGGAACCTCATTGAGTTTGACTCATCCTATTAGTTTTGTTTTCCTTCCAGGTGATACGAACATAGGCATGAGGCTGGTACAGGCTGGTGTTATCTAGTTTTGACTTTTGTGATTGTACTTGCGCTAGTGCTCGATTAGGGTTGACAGTGATCTAGAACTTGAATCTTTTGTTATATTGGGAAATGTATGAATGTTTGAGATAGAACTGTGTATAAAAGTACATCCTAAGTTTGGGAACTGCTGTTTCATTTAATTTTGAAGTTGTAACCCGTTTTATTGAAGTGGGTGAGCGAGTCCTGACGAGAGTTGGGTAGGCGGTCCGCTAAACCCTGGGGTACGCTCTAGGGGGAAGTGGGGTCGTCACAGCTTATTAAGGAATTATATGCTAATAATCATGATTTCGGTGAGATACTGCCAATGATAAGTTTTATGTGTTTAATAGTTATTTGTTTTATCTTGATAAGCTTTACATCCCTCAAAGTTCTTTTCATTTATTTTGGTTTGAGAGGCTCATAGTGGAGGGCTAATGAGGCATTTTAGAGTTGCCAAAATTTTGTCTGTTGCAAGAGCATTTTTATTGGCCTCGTATAAGACATGATGTAGAACATTTGATTGAAAGGTGTATTAGTTGTCACCATGCCAGATCTAAGGTAAACCCTTATGGCTTGTACACTCCATTACGTATTCCTAGTGGATCTTGGGTAGACTTATCTATGGATTTTTGTGCTTGGTTTGCCTAAAACTCAAAAAGGTAATGATCCAATCTACATTTTTGATTGATTTTCTAAGATGGAAAATTTCATTCCTTGTCATAAAACTAATGATGCTAAACATGTTGCTGATCTATTCTTCAACGCAATAGTTCATTTACATGGTGTTCCTAGGACAATTGTTTCTAATAGAAATATTATGCTTCTTAGCTACTTTTGAAAGACCTTATACGGTAGGTTGGGAACTAGTTGTTTTTTTCTACATCTAGTCACTCCTCAACCGATGATCAAACTGAAATAGTTAATATGGTTTTGTCTACTTTATTGCGAGTTATTATGAAGAAAAATCTTAAAAGGAAGAATGTCTACCACGTGTTGAATTTGCCTATAATAGAATCGTGCATAGTGCCACATAGTTTTCACCTTTTGAAGTTGTGTATGATTTTAACCCATTATCTCCTTTGGATTCTGAGCGCGTTGATCTAGATGATAAAAAGAATGTGGATTTTGTTAGAGCCTCTCATGAGAAAGTTTGTGCCAATATTGAGAAGCAAACTGTGCAATATCTTTAGTAAGCTAACAAGGGTCGTCTTAATATGGTCTTTGAACCTGGTGATTGGGTTTCGATTCACATGTGCAAGGAGCATTTACCAGTGCAATGTCGAAACAAGTTTCTTCCAAGGGGAGATGGTCCTTTCCAAGTAGTGGAGCGAATTAATGATAATGCTTACAAGCTTGATTTTTTAGGTGAGTATGGTGTTTATACTACTTTTAACGTTGCTGACTTGAGTCCTTTTCATGTAGATAATGAGCTTGATTTAGGGACAAATCACTTTCAAGAGGAGGGAAGTGATGCGGAAATTCAAGGTAGTCATGATGATCAAGGTGCTCAAGTTCAAGTGGCCAATTAGGCCAATAACTTGAGCACATGCTAGGAAATTAAGAGAGTCACTTGTGACCTTGGTGCGAGCTATACAAGATCATCCTAGAGTCCATAAGAGCATTGAAGGGATTAAGTGGTTTGAGAGTCCAACAAGTTCTATCAAAACCCTGTTTCAAATCTTTGAATGAGAATCCACTACAAAACCCTAATTGGATCCTTGGAGCAACTTGGCAGATGTGACCCTAATTCTAGCTTAGCTTTGTGCCATTATTTTAGTATTAATTTCAAACATTTTGGTGGGTTGTTTGAAGAATAAATTTGGCTAGCAAGTGTATTTGAAGGCTATTCATTTAGTTTAAGTCCAATGGATATAATAAGTGACTTAATCCTAACACCATTTTGATTCGTTATTGTTAAGCTATAAATAGTGGTTCTTTTTCTTTTTCAAGGGACAAAATATTCTAGCAATAAACGTGAGTGTATTTTCTCTTGGCAAAAGAGAGCCTTTCTTGAATACTTGAAAGTTCAACTTGAGAGTATTCGAATTGACTTATCAACCAAGAAATGCACTTGGTTGTGGCATCTCCTACCTTACCCTTTTGGTTCACTACGTCATTGGGTTATGGGTTGTTATTGTATTAGCAAGTTCATAACTCCATCTTTTAGAAGGATCAAGGGTTCTACAAATTTGTTCAATTTGATTCATATGTCTAGACTTGATTCCATGTGTTCATATTAATCTCCCCTTTTTTGATGATAAGAAGCAAAACAATAATTTTTTTGATCAAATAAATTCAAATAAACTCCCCCTTACTCTATGGTATCTTGAAGAATAGAAAATAGAATGTAAGTAAAACTCCTCCTAAGTACGAACCCAACATTCAAAGAAATATCATTTAATTTTTTGCCCTTTTGATGTCATCAAAAATAAAGTACATAAGCATCAAAAAATAAAGTATGTAAGCATGAAAAGATATTGCTCATGAAGCAAGAATTGCAAGTAACTCCATCTACGATCAAGTACATTGTTTTTCTTCTCTCCTTTTTTGACATCATAAAAAGCAAATAAACATAAAGGAACATTGTACAAGAAGAAGGAATTGCAAGAAGTTGCCCCTAAAATTAAGGTAATATTGACTTTCATTATTATCTTTCATAAAATGTCTCATCCTTAAAATAAGCATGTAAATCAAGTATAAAGGGATGAATCAAATTCAAGGAATTACTTTCCTTCAAATCATATCATCACGAACATATAAGGAAATTCATGTGAAAAGTCATTTTCAAGGTACTTTTGCTCATCCTTACTAAAGTTCCTCCTATTTTGAAAAATGTATTAATACGTTATCAAGGAGTATATAAAAGCATCATCAAAATAAGAGTTGATCAACATTTGATCACATGTGATGCAACTTCTTCATTTATTTTGAGGTTAAGAACATCCTTATGTATCCTATCTATCTAAACAAGATTGAAGATATGAAGATCACTAGATGGATACCTAATCTATTTTCTTTATGTGATGCAAACATATACAAGTAGAGATATTGAAACACAAAGTTGACAAATAGCATCATTTGAAATGATTTGCTTGCATAAATGAGTAGAACTATAAGATAGAATAAACTAAATTAGGGTAACAATGTTCTTACATGTGAAGGAGATGCATACCTAGTGATTAAACTAAGACGCATACCTAGTGATTAAACTATGACAAACTTAGACAACAAGCATAGTTCACATACAAGGCACTTAGCAAGTTAACATAAAGGATTTCCAATAATATAAGCTCCTTTTGAAAAAGAAAAAAAGAAAACTCCCCATTTCTTTTGCAAGTCATGAACTAATTTAGAAAATGTTGGGACTTATCACAATCAAGCATTTATATGTCCAATCAATTCAAATCACATTTTTGCGCATAGGATACTTTTGCATAGAACATCAAAATAATTAGGCATTCCAAAACTACATGTTCAAAGCTCATAAGAGTGGAAATTAAGATACAAGATATGGTTTAACATATAGACATCACTAATTTACAATGCATAAAATTTGAGTTAAATATCATAGTTTAACTTCTAGGAACATACCTCATTGTAGACATAACTTTCCATCTACTTTTAAGAGTTATCATCTTTATTGTCCAAGACAGATGCTAGCTTTGCCTCCTTCTTTTGTTCTTCATTTACTCTATGGTTGGTGGTGTGAATTTGAGCTTGCTAGATAAGAATTCCAATCCATTAAACCTTATGAGTAATTACTTTCCATAAATAGCTTGAGGATGGATTGTCTTGGGTTGAGAAATATCTATTCTTGAAATCTATTCTCAAGCTACACAAATTTTAAACAAAAGTACTTTGAACAAGTATGCAATTGTAGTACAAAAGAACATGTCATGAATAAGCAAACTCATAATGATAATATTGTAATTTTTTTTTATTGAAAATGCATTGAAATTTTAAAACATCATCCATGTCACATTCTTTCCAAAATAATAATAGGCAATGAACCAATTTGTTTTCCTTTCCTTATTTAACTAATCATCCTTAAATCAATCATACATATGTTCAAGAGATACAAACATTTCAATCATCTAATAAGGATAACAAGTACGTACAGACTTAAACGCACTTATAAACTGGTCACCCGATCAATCCACTCTCTCTCCCTCCTTGAGTGCTCCTAGGGTTTCTGCTTCCTAAACGATGACTCTTCGGCTGTTGGTGTAATGATCCCACATCGGCTAGGGAGGAGAGTCCTGGCTGCTTTATAACCCGTTGTGGGTGTCCCCCTACTTGACCGACGCCTTTTGGAGGGGTGCTGGTCGGCTAGGGAGGAGAGTCCTTGATGTTTTATAACCTGTTATGGGTGTTCCCCCACCTAACCAAGGCCTTTTGGAGGGGTGCTGGGTTTCTTAACCTGCGTGCTTGGGCTCTTCACTTGTTGTGGGCTATAACCCCACCTCCAGGAACAAAACCCACGACCTGCTGGGTGGCTAACTGTGAGACAATATTGGTCAGGGGTGTTAGAGTTGGTATCAGAGCCGACTCCCGACTCCTGACAGACTTCTCCTACTACCTTTTATTGTAACGAACCCACATCGACTAGGGAGGAGAATGTGACGCCCCCACTTCTCCCTAAGGCGAACCAAAGGGTATCCGCGGGACGCCTGCCCAGCTCTCGCCAGGACTCGGTACAAATCCAATCGAGCTTAATACAATACTAGCCATTATCGCGACGTAAGGTTAGAAAATGCGGATTGTTCGAACTTAACATGTGACAGCCCCACCTCCCCCTAAGGCGAACCAGAGGGTTCGGCGGGTCGCCTGCCCAGCTCTCGTCGGGACTCAGTCGTTCACTACAATCCTCAAATGAATTACAATATAAATCTCAAATATACATCACATGGTCCACAAATATACATCCAAGTCTCCAATAATTACATGTCACAATTGCAGCGGAAACAATTCCCAGCTATACATAAAATGATTCCAAATCCAAATTGTACAACATAAAGGTCATCCATTCACGTGCACAAGTACTACAAGTCCTTCCTTCGCCTTGAGCCCTGTGGAGGGGAATAAAATATTTTTGGGGTGAGCTAGAAGCTCAGCGAGTAACCAGGAAAATCATTAAACAAATATATTTCACAATGTTGCATTTCGATCATTTCGATGATGTCATGATTCAGAGATCAAATGTACGTTTAGTGCTCTCGTGAACCGGTGAAATCACAGCACTTGAACACCCAACGCTCAAATAGATCATTTAACATTAACATTAACATTAGGAGGGAGCCCCTTTTTGAGCTCCGGAGCCATTTGCTCCGTCATGTCACGAACTCACGAAAATGGTGGAGACGTTGGTGTCCAGCACAAGACTTTCCCAGAACTCATTGAAGACAAATCATGTCATGAATTCACATGCAAGCACGCATGATATGCAATCGAATAATTAATGCAAGAAACATTTCACAAGTACTTTGGAAATAGTTTAGGGTCACTCACCTCCATGGCTCAGAAACCATCCATCATATATCATTGCCTTGCTCAAATCCAAGTCTTAGATCACAAACTCAATGCAATCAAGTCCTTTCAAAGTTCGGACAGCACTTCCCCTAAATTTGCTTACTTTCCCAGCCATCAAGGCTTCATTATTTCCTCAGCCAGTCCCAAAGTCACACAAATAAGTTCATTCAATAACCGTTCAATAAGCTCCAAGTAGTACGAGTACAATTCAAGCTAGGGAAAAGTCCGGAAATGAAAGTTAAGCTCAAAACCAGAAAAATAGTTTTGACGTCATTTTACGGTAATGGTACCAAAGGCACTACGATTGTCGGATGAAGGTGAAAGATACACCGTTTCTAAGGTGAGAGATAGGGCTACAATATTTCAGAAGGTCACTCAACCCATTTTCGAGTGTAACCAGGTCAAAAATGCAATATACTACACCAGAACCGCAAAAACAGATTCACAAATCGCATTCTGGTGCAAACATCATAAATCAGGCTACCTAAGTCCAAATCCAGTAATTCCAAAGCCATCCAAAAGCTTAGAAACAGGGATACAATTCCTCAGAAGGCCTCAACAACTAATTCTGAAGCATTCCCAACCAAAATAACCCAGTACAGAAGCAATTCTCAAATTCGGGTAGAAACAGGGCAGCAAGGGTATTTTTCAAACCCAGTATCCAAAACTTAACCTAGTTGGCCGAATTTTTCTGAACTTTTCGCACTAGCGGGGCCCACGTCCGATATACGCTCTTAATTTCACAAAAACTAACCGATACTAGAAAAATCATTTAAAAACTATATTGACTCATAAAATTATCTAGAAATTTTTCTAATAAAGAAAATGCAGGAAAACATGCCATTAACTAGAATAAAACCTAGAAAATGAGAAAATTTACGGGTTCTCACATAACAAAATATAACAATCATTCAATCCTTACATCAGATTCTGAAAAGATACATCATTTCCCAAAATATACAACAACCAAGATGTCTAGTCAATTACATTGAAACCCTAATACAAAAGTACATTCAAAAGGGGTTTCTCCGAAGTTCACTCCAGCTCCTTTCCTGTTAAGGAAAACAAATCTACAGGGTGAGCAAAACGCTCGTGAGGCCAAGAACACACATGCAGGCACGTTGTTCAAGTAACACTCCAAATTTAATAAGTAGAGTGATACTATTTCAATAAATGACAATTCAAGCTAGAAAAGTAACCAGAAACAATTCAAGGATATAGGAGCTCTCAGGAGCTATTTTCCACTTGCACGATCAGGAACCTCCACAAATTGACACTCCGTCAATCAGGTAGGTTTTGTCCGTAGACTTCACTTACACTTTTCCGTTTCACCTTACATACCACACCGGACCCGCAATACATTTATAAGGCGATACTCCATGAGTATGCCAAGCAAAACCTCTCAATAGGTCAAGCTTATATGATCTCATGGTTCACCAAGGCGCCCGACCAAGCCCATGCTGGCTCGAGTCCAAGGTTAGCCAATGAGAGAGTTGGGCGTCCCCCACTTAACATGTAAGAGTCGAGGAGATTCACTCCAAACGACTTATGCAGTTATAGCATACACAATCACTTAAACATTTCACTTACATTCACTTAACAAGCCACTTCAAACAATTGAAGCATTTCATGTCACGAAATTCAAGTACAATCCACTTAAATGAGAACAAGTGCGATAAAGTACATACTCGACCCAGCACTTCCAAAATATTCACTTATCAAAACAATTAACATATCATCACACACTTGACACTCACCGAGTGATTCAAGTAGCAAGTACAAACGAGGGTTTAGGCGTCTCCCGTGAGATCCTCTTGAGTGCCTGAGCATTTAATAATAAACTATCACTTATAAACCCCAATTACTAAGAAAGATTGCACACTTGTGCGATCTAAGAAAATTTCACGAAAATGAGCCTTAATTATTCGTAAATCGAGACTCAAAAGTGGGGTTTTAAAACACAAGCGAAATCTGATTTCCATCTTTGAAATCGAGTGTAAAACGATCAAGTGATATCAAAGGAAAATAGAGAGTTTGAAAAAAAACTCCATTTCCTTTAAGTTATGAATTTTCAGATTTGTTACACTTACTTTGTAAAATCGTATCTCACTCTCTACAAGTCCAAAATTAGAAAATTTGATACCGTTGGAAACTAATTCCAAAGTGTTAAAAGTTCCTAGAATACACTTTCCCATGATTCCCAACTGAAGGCATTCAAAAATTGGCTCAAAGTCACTGTTTTAGGCTTGCGAGACAGTTTTGAGGTTGGTTTTTCGCCAACTTTGGAAATTCGGTAAAATTCACAGAATTTGAACTAGTCTCTCAGATTTGAAACTCAAATAGAGTTATAATCAAAGTTTAAAACAAAACAAGCGGAACAAGAATTGGAGTTCTGAGCACCAAGATATGGCGGCTCAAAGTTGCTGAAAAATGAGACCGTTGGGTCAATTTTCCAGATTTAAATCGCTAACTTTGGGACATTGGTTGAACATCGAAATGGACTCGGAATGGCACCAAGTTTGGTAGTATTATCCTACCATATAAGGGATATTCCTCTACCAAATTTCATAGGAAAATTCATTCGGGAAGTTGGTTAACAAAACCATCAAAGTTTCTAAATCTCCAAGGCAAAGCTGCCTTTCACCTCTAGTTTTCTTTTTCTCAAACCTTTGGCCAATAAAATGCCTAAAACATGTCTCATTTATGATAACCAGGTCTAATAAGGATCCAAGATACATTTGGTAGGTGATTTACACCAAGAATTTCGAATAGCAAGTCTCAAATCAAGATTGGTTACAAATCTGTCCAACATGAGGGTTTTCTCCCACAAAGTCAGTTTCGAAATCTGGTCATAAATCACTCAATTCAACTCAGAATTGAGTATGGTTTGTGACGTTGAAAACTAGATTCTTAAAGCCACAATTTCTTAGAAGAAATATTTTCCAAAATCTGTCTACGGCTAGCTCATATTTGGGCACCAATTCGCTGCTCAAAACAGAGCTCCCAGTGTAGACGCGAAACAGGACAGTCATGTTCAAACGATTGGTATGGATGACTCAAGTGGAACCAGGACGTGCATTTTATACGGTTGGAAATCCCGGAATGTCTAGTTTCCAGTGCCGCAAACAGCACTCAATTTCGACATCGGAGAAAAAATTTATAGTCAAAACAAAAACACTACCAGAGCAGTTACAGGAAAAATTTCCAGTTTTGCTGATTTCCGAAATCACAACATTTGGCCAACCAAATCATGAAATGTTTTGATGAAACTTCGTACAAAACTTATATTACACATATACATCAGAAAAAAGTCATTAGAACTACCCAAAAATGCACTAAAGGTCACGGGAAAGACAGGGGCAGAAATGAAAAAAATTCCCTCTTCACATCCTTTGAGTTTCTACCAAAAACACAATATTATTCCACTAAATTAAGCACTAAACCAACATTAATAACATCATAACTCATCAAATCAGTCCATCCAACCATAGTGGGAGTTCATAGAGCCCACACATCAACTTTCAACATAAATAAAGCTACCCACATGCATGCATGAGCTTATATGTGCAATAGAACTTCCATAAATCAAGATTTTCAAGGTTGATCATCACTTACTTTTGTTGGTGACTTTAAGCAGAAATTTTGGTCCAAATATACTCAAGAAAAGCTGTGGAAATGAAGCTCTTTTGGTAGCTTAAAATGATCACCAAGTACTTAGCAAAGTGTGGTTAAATTTTGGTGTGATTTGGTGGAGATTTGATGAAGAAATGAAGAAGAAATTGGAAGAGCTTTGGTGTTGTTTTTTTTTTCTTCCCTTTGGCCGGCTGGAATGGAGTGAAGAGAGAGAGAGTTTTGATCAAATGAAGCTTCCAAAAGAAGCTTTAATGTGTGGTCCAAATTTGACCAAAAGTCAACTCTCTCTCCCGCGTGCAAGCGCGCTTTTTGTGCTCGATTCCTCTCGAGTTTATTTCACTAGTGCACCAATCCTCTAATGCACTTCCATTCATATTATTATTATTATTCACTCTTAATGGTCTAAAAATAAAAGTCTTAAGTCCCTCAATTAATCGCGAGCGTAAAAACGCGTACTTCCGATTTTTGCGCGATAAAGCGAAATTTTCAAGAAATTCTTATAATGATTGTATCACTAACTAATACTTGAATACTTAAGTATAAAATTACCTATTTTAAGACTAATGTACAAGTCTCCAATTTTTCAAGCTTATTGTACTCTCAAATCGGTTATTGTTTCCAAACGCGCATTCACTATTCTCACTTAACGAGCTTCCAAAAATTAAATTTTGAAACAAGTCACTTTAAAAATATAATTAAGCTATAGATCCATGTAATTAGGTCTAAAAAGGTTAGAAAATAATATTCGGGGCAATTGGCCAAATAAATATTTAAATAAGCTAGAAATAGGAATTCAAAATAAGTAAATTTAAATTTTTTTTTCGAGTCCTCACGGAGAGTCCTAGCTGCTTTATAACCTGTTGTGGGTGTCCCCCCACCTGACCGAGGCCTTTTGGAGGGGTACTGGGTTTCTTGACCTGTGGGTTTGGGCTCTTCACTTATTGTGGGCTATAACCCCACCTCCAGGAACAAAACTCACGACCTTCTAGGTGGCTAACTGTGGGACAATATTGGTCAGGGGTGTTAGAATTGGTATCAGAGCTAACTCCCGACCCTGGTGTGCCAGCGAGGACGCTGGGTGCCCTAAGGGGGATGGATTGTAACGATCCCACATCAGCTAGGGAAGAGAGTCCTGACTGCTTTATAACCTGTTGTGGGTGTCCCCCACCTGACCGAGGCCTTTTGGATGGGTGCTAGGCTTTTTGACCTGCGGGTTTGGGCTGTTCACTTGTTGTGGGCTATAACCCCACATCCAGGAACAAAACCCATGACCTTTCTGGGTGGCTAACTGTGGGACAATATTGGTCAGGGATGTTAGAGTTGGTATCAGAGCCGACTCTCGACCCTAGTGTGCCAGCGAGGACGCTTGGTCCCCTAAGGGGGGTGGATTGTAACGATCCCACATCGGTTAGGGAGGAGAGTCCTGGCTGCTTTATAACATGTTGTGGGTGTCGCCCCACCTGACCGAGGCCTTTTGGAGGGGTGTTAGGCTTCTGGACCTGCGGGTTTGGGCTCTTCACTTGTTGTGAGCTATAACCCCACCTCCAAGAACAAAACCCATGACCTTCTGGGTGGCTAACTATGGGACAATATTGGTCAGGAGTGTTAGAGTTCGACCCTCTCGGGGCTGGAGCACATCCCCTCTCAGGAAAGAGCTTTGCGACGGCAGTTTTGGCTGAAGCTTTGACTGAAGATGTTTCCTCTGGAATTGGTGTGGTCTCAACTTATCGAGGGGAATTGGCATTGCGTTTTGCTTTCAACAAGGCTCTAATGGAGGTTGTTCGTAAGTTTTTTGTATCCTTAGGACTCAAAGGTGAGTGTTTCGTGGGTTTACTGGACTCTAGTCATGCCTTGATTTGACCAACCTTTGAAGAGGATTACACGAGGCGTTTTGTGCAAAAAACATGGTTTATCCAAAACACTTTAATGGTGGCGTCAAAGTGGTCATTAGATTTCAAAGCCAATCAAGAACTCTCAGTCGTTCCTGTTTGGGGTACTTTTTCCGAGTTGCCCATCCTTTTTTTTTTTGCCAAGCTAGCCTCTACAATGGGTTATCTACTGAAGATTGATTCGGCAACATGTGACTTGCACAAGCTGTCAGTTGTTCTTGTGGAAGTTGATGTCTCAAGAGAGCCAGTGAAGAGGGTATGGATAGGTGATGATGATTTTGGGTTTTGGTAGTAGGTAGATTTCGAAAATTGGCCCTCATTTTTCCTCTTTTGTGCACGGGTAAGTCACCAAGAGATGGAGTGCTAATGGTAATGGACATACTAATGGCCACGTGGAGCCTCTTAGACCTATCTATTATCGAGCACTTGGTGGAGGAGCTCGTGTTCGATTCTCGCCTTCCTCTAGGTTTCCTCATTGTCTCTGTAAGGAGATGCATGCTTATCCTAATGATGTTGTACTGTCCATCGATGATGAGCGCCGACAATTGGTAGCTATTAATGGGGCATTACTTCAAGAGATTGAGGAGCTGAATGCCATGGTGGATGCCCAGGATGCTAGGATTGTGGAGCTCGAGGGGATAGTGATAGGTGAGCGGACAGGAGCTGAGGCCGCTCGTGACGAGCTGTAGAGGACTAGGACTCAACTCTCTAGGGTAGTCGAGGAGATCCCACTTGACGGAAAAGTTGAGAATTAGGCTTGGATTGATGAATCTTTTGATTTTTGTAGCTAGGATTAGGTGGGGTGGTGCTAGTTCAAAGGCCATTGTATTTTGCTTAACTGTGTGGCCTATCTTTTGAAGCACTTGAATCTAATTTTGACGTGCATGACTAAATGTACTTTTGTGGCACATGTGTGCTATATTTTTTGTAATGCCCCATGACTAGCTAATTGTACGAATCTTGAAATGTTAATATATGCTAGTTATTGTTATTTCCAATGTTTTCGTATTGGCTTTTATTTTAAGTATTCTCTTGCATAATTATTTTATCCTTGCATCTAGGCATAATTAGGATCATGGACGGCCGAATGAGTGGTAAGGGCCGAGGGCGTGGGGTTAGGCAACCCCAAGTTCAAAGGGATGATCAAGGGTCGGCAACTGCACCGAGCCATGAGCAAGTTAATGAAGGAGATAATCAGGTGGCTACTGCCATTAACCGAATGACGGATATTTTAGAGCGGTTAGCCGAGCGACAGGGTTCAGGACCTATTAATCAACCTGGGGCTCAGGATAGAGGGGAGGATAGAGCCTTGAAGAGATTTTTGAAATTTGCCCCGCCTAAATTTATTGGGGGACCTGATCCCGAGGTAGCGAAAAACTGGAGAGAGAGAATGACCAATATATTCACTGCCTTAGATTATACCGATGAGAGGCGAGTGAACTTTGCTGCTTTTCAATTTGAGGGTGCAGCACGTGCATGGTGGGATGTGATAAGGAAAAAATGGGGAAGAGCACATGTGACGCCCCCACTTCTCCCAAGGGCGAACGCAAGGGTATCGGTGGGACGCCTGCCCATCTCTCGCCGGGACTCACTGCAATCCATAATTCAAAAACTCAAAATACCTCAAATATTTTCAATATATAATTAAAGTACTCCAAAATATTTCATACTTACAATTAGTTAACCTTCAAACTTAAATACAATCCAAAAGAATATGTACTACAGCCATCCACAATAATACAACTTAAGGTTTTCAAAAGGAAACAACTTATTACTATTCGCGAGCACTCTCTGTCTTGAACCCTGTTAAGGAAAATAAAAACGTGGAATGAACTAAACAGCCCAGTGAGGTTCCAAGACACTCTAGCAGTTCTAATAAATCAAGTAATTTGAGCACAACACATGTGTGGTTCAAGGTTGCACATTGGCACATTAATATGAAACAGTTATCATTCTACAGAAATAAACATATTTTGAAGGATACGGTGTTCCAGTGGAACCATTTCGGTCAACTTCAGCTTATAACTTCAGATCCCCTTGATCTGTCTGGCCATCACCTTATCCCTCCAGTGGTAATACTCGAGTATACTGAAACGGTAGCCCAGGGTTCCAACCTACCCGACCGAACCCAGTCCTGGCTCGAGCAGGTTAGTAACCAAGGACAGGATCCAGTTTAGTTTAAAGCTTACAACATGCGCAAGTAATCAAGTAAATCGATAAACGGTAAGTAATCAAATAGATCGGTAAACGGTAAGTAATCAAATAAATCGGTAAACGGTAAGTAGTTCAAATAAATCGGTAAACGGTAAGTAGTTCATGGTTAACGGTAGAAATTTGTCATTTTAGTAGGTCGAGTGAGATAAAGTACACACTCGCCTTAAAACGGTGGAAAAGTTCATAGGAGCAATTATCGGTAGCACTTAACAGTTAAACACATAATGACCATGGAGTAAACATGTTGTAAAACTATTCAAGTCACGTACTCCTACATGGAACGCTCACCAATTCAAAACAAGTAAGTGCTCAAACATGTGTTTAGACGTCCGTTTCGAGTTCCTCTTGAAGGTCCCCTTGAGCGCCTGAGCAAATAATAAATGGGCTATCGCACATTATTGTTTATAGTCCCCTCGTTTACAAGAATACGTGTACGCTTGTACAATACTAAGAAAATGTCATGAAAAGAGCCTTAATTACTCGTAAATCGAGACTCAAAAGTGGGGTTTTAAATAACACAAGAAAAACTGATTTCCTTCATGAAATCGAGTTTAAAGTGATCAATTAACATCAAGAAAGAATAATGAGTTCTCAAAAACTCATTTCTCATCGAGTCGGAAAATTTCAGTTTTACGCGTCAAATTTAGAAAAAGCAGAACTTGCACTCAATAGGTCCAAAATTGGAAAACTTGGTACCATTGGAAACTAGTTCCAAAGTACTAAAAGTTCGTACATGACACTTTTCCAAGATTCTAAATGAAAAGCATTCAATTTTCAGCTCAAAGTAGCTGATCTAAGTCAGCAAGGCAGATTCAGTCATATTTTTCGGCAAACTTTGGAAATTTGGCAAAATTCACAGAAAGTGAAATAGCCTTTGAAATTCATAATACAATATGAATTAAAATCAAGGCTTCAAACACAATAAACTGAATGAAATTCAGAGTTTTTAGCATCAAGATATAGTAGTTCAAAGTCGACTGAAAAGGTACTCACTGACCAAGAGTTTCCAGATTTGAAAAGCTATCTTTGAAGTATCATTTGGCCATCAAAATGGCATTGAAAATACACCAAATTTGATACAATAAATCTTCCATATGTGATCTATATCTCTACCAAAATTTAGGTAAAAACTCGTACGGGAAGGTGGTTAACGAAATAACCAAAGTTCGTGAAACTCTCAAGGCTAATCTGCCTATTCGAGTTTCTCTTTCCTTTTAAAAGTTTTGTCCCACACAATCAACCTCAATTCACTCAAATGTTGAAACCAATGTTCCATAAACATCCAATGAGCAATTTAGGGTAATTGACATCAAATTTTTCGAAACAAAACATTCCAAAACAAATTTGACCATTCGGCTAAGAGAAAAAGAAAAGATTTCCAGATTTGAAAAGCAAACTTTGGGACACCATTTGGTTATCGAATGGTTGTTCAAATAACACTAATTTTTGTACACTTAAACCTCTATATGTGGACTACCCCTGTATCAAATTTCACACAAAAACTTACGTGGGAAGGTAGTTAACAAAATGATTGAAGTTCGTAAAATGTTTCAAAGCAAATCTGTTTTCTTTCTTACCTTTCTTTTCAAAACATTTTGCACCATGAAATCAGTCCCATTTTGGTTCATTTTTGAAATAAATATCCTAGAAACATCTGTTATACATTTGGTAGGTGATTGACACCAAAATTTTCGAAACAACATGTCCCAAATCAAATTAGACCAGTCGGCTAGTAAGAAGGAAGGATTTTCCAGATTTCCAGCTTTGCCGCAGTTTGAAAATTGAACCATATCTCACTCAATACAACTTAAATTGAGAATGGTTAGTGGCATTGGAAACTAGATTGAAAAGGCTACATTTCATCAGAAGAAGTCTTTAGGAAAATCAGTTCATAGGTGGTTCGAATTCAAGCGACAAGATGCAGCTTACCACTGTCATTCGAACAGAATAGCAGAACAGAACAGGAAACTTTGGTGAACTACTACGGTTTACTCAGTCTGAACTAGATGGTGAATTTCATACCGTTGGAAAGATACAAATGTCTAGTTTCAAATGCCACAAACGGCACTCAATTTTGACATCTGTACAGAGAGATATGTTCAATTAAAGAGACACTGTTCAGGTGCCCTGAACACGTTTTTCCAGATTTCTACAATTTCGAAAATTCAACTTTTGCTCAACCAATTCAAATGAATTTTGGTAGAAAATTTCTACACACCATATACAATATATATACATGAGTTTTACAGTTATCTGAGCATAAAAAATTTGAACTAAAGCCATGGCAAAAACAGGACAGATTCGGCCCAACATTCCTACGCAATTTCCTTCAATCTTTCCTTCAATTTCTAAGCTTAATACTCATCACAACCACAATAACACTCATATTATCATCATATCAGCACATATACCCAAGGTGGGAATTCATAAAGCACACTCCAACCATTTCAATCCAAGCAACAACAACAATAAGGAAGCTACAAGCTTCAAAACCAAGAAATGCAACATGAAAGCAAGAGTTGTGGTTGCCTCCCTAGTTCTTGAAGAAACCAGAAATTTTGGTGTGAAAAACCCCTTAAAACAGCCCCTATCCAGCCGTCCCCATCCCTTCCTTTCAAGATAGAGCAAGAATCCAAGGAGTTTGATGGTTGGAGGATGAAGAACAAGCAAGCTTGAAGCCAAAGAAATGGAGTTTTCCTTCTTCCTTTTTCTTCTTATGGCTGCCGACCAAGAGAGAGAGTGAGGGAGTGGTTTTGTGATTTGGTTTTCTTGTTCCTTTTCTTGTCTTGAGGCTGGCCGAGAGTGAGGAGAGAGATGAGGGAGTTTGGTGGTTTAGTTTTCGTGGAGGAAAAGAATGAAATAGTAGCATGTGTTGGGCAAAAAGTCAATCCTTCACTAGTGCTCAATAGGGTTTTGTACCACCGTTTTCGCTCGAGTTTGTTCCAATTGTGCACTAAACCTCCAATGTAGTTCCTTTAATATGGTAATTATCCACTCTTAGTAGTCTAGTATTAAATCCTCAAACCTCTAATTAGTCGCACGGTGTGACTTTCGAGAAATTTTCGACGCGCGCGTGGTAAAAGCTTAAATTTAAACTCACTTACATCTAATCCCTCAATTAACATTTCTTAGTCTATTCTTAATCATCCTTAGTTGTCCAAGACTAATATACTCTCGGATCGAATTTACCTGGAAAAAAAAACATTTATTCTCTATTTCTCGCTAAACGAGCTGTAGAAAAATTAAATTTACTAACGAAACGTTTTAAAAACATAATTGGGACATTATTCCATGAAATAAGTTTAAAATGGTTGAAATAAATTATTCAGAGAAAACGGGTGAGTAAATAATTAATTAAACCAGTAAATTAAAATAAAAATAAGTAAAATTGCGGGTCCTCACAACCTTCCCCCCTTAAAAGAATTTCGTTCTTGAAATTCGTACCTTCCATAACCTCAGATAACCCTGAACCTTGTTGTATGATCATTTCATATGTTCTTACAAATGCCACTGGTCGATTTCCTCCTCCAGCCCTTGACTCGGTATTTTGATCAATATCAGATCCATTATCTACTCTTTGAGGTATTGATGTGGTTGAGATGTCTGTAAAATTTCAGGTCATTTGGAGTAGTGTAGAGTGAGTTATGTCGTTTTTACTGTTGCTGTTCTGGGTGATCAGAATGTGCGAACTGCGATTGTAATCGTCTGTTTTGACTGGAATTGGTTTGGATTTTGTTGTTGGTGTCTTCTGATGAAATGTAGCTTGATGTCTTAGCTATCATATGCCTTTGAAATCAATGCATTTGGACCTGTATAGACTGAGATAGACGAATTACAGTTTTGTGTGATTTGGGAACCTGCAATTACGGTTCTGGCTTGGTTTTCTGCATTTTTGACCTAGTTGTGCTAGGATTTGGACTGAGTGACCTTCTACATTGTTGTAGCCCTGTCTTTTAGCTTCGAGATGGTGGGTCTTACGCCCTCATCTGATAAGTGTAGCGCATTTTGTGCCATTACCGCATTAGGAGGCAAAAACTGTTTTTGTTGTTGGATCAAATGAGTTCCATTTGCTGAAATTTCTGGTTTGCTATTATGCTTGTTTATGCATATGAAACCCTATTGGGTCATAATTGGCTTGGCTTTGTGACTCGTTATCGAGTCTCATTGCATTTGTTTACGTGTTCTAGGGCGTGACGGTTGTTCACGACATTCTCCTGACGGAAGTGCATGAAATAGCACTGAATTGATTGGTGAGTATACTACTCACTTAAATGTTACAATGTGGCTTTGGTATATGGGAATTTGATGCCTTGACGGCTAATATGGCTAATGAAAATGATTGAGGTGAGGGTGTACTTGACCGCCCTCACCCCCTTGTGATTCCATTTAGGACTGTTTACCGTTTTACTGAATTACTGCACTTGCTATATGAGATATTGAATTCCATTCATGGAATACTGATTTGGTGTCGTTTGGACGAATGTCCAACGGCCTTACTGTATTACTGAGCTCAACCCCGTAGGTATTCAATTGGATCGAGCCGGCGAGGGCTTGGTCGTGAATATTGACGTGCCACGGGGACTGTACTGGAGAATCTTGTAGTAATGAGACTCATGGTTCCGGTATACTCGAGTATTACCAAAATGACTGATTGGAGTGCGGGCCCGGTTGGGGTATGTTTGGTGGAAGGAATGGAGTGAAGTGAGGTCTACGGTCGGGTATTCTTAAACATTGACGGAGGGTCAATGAGATTGGATCAAGAATGTAAGCCTGGAAATGGGCTCTTGAGAGCCATCCGTATCCTTTTACCGACTTGTTTTAATTCTTAATTGTGTACTCGAAATGAAAGATTATGCTTATATGATCCTTGTGCTTATGTGGTAGTAACTCACTGGGCTTAAGCTCATTCCGTTCCATTTGTTTTCCTTACAGGAAAATGACCACTTTTGGAAAGGTTATACTTGTTGGTTGTCAAGTTGAGCTCATGTAAATGCATCTTTTGGATAGCTCTTCGAATGAAACCCTAATGTGTATTGGGTTCACTTTCTTTTGATTGGCAAACCGAACATGTATATTCGTAGTGAATGATTTTTGATATGCCGTTTTGGCTTGAAAATGTTACATTTCAATGTGTGTATGTTTGGTTGATATTTGGTTGAATTTTGGATCAACTCGTATTTCAAACGGCGAAAGAAAAATTTTGGCTACTCTCGGCCTAGTATCTGGATTCTGACGTGTCCAGCACTATTCATCTTCGGCTTCGAATTTCGTTTTTATTTATTTTGTGATTTTGACATATTTGCGCACGTTGGTATGTTCTGGGTATGTTCCGGAACGTAATAGATCGACGTAAACTGATCCGTTAGTCCTGGCGAGAGCTGGGCAGGCAGTCCGCTAACCCCTTTGGTTCGCCTTAGGGGAAAGTGGGGCTGTTACACTTTGGTTTCGGGGTTGTCTAGATTGACATCCCTTTCGTTGTCCTCTAGTTTCCATGTTCATAGCTAATCTATATGCAAATGCATAAACCTCACACTAAGCCATAATTGAACAACACACACATACCAGTAACAGCTTTAAAGAAAAATGAAATCACTTGCACAAATAACATTATCACCACACAAGTAAACACAAACTGGAGCTCATTAAATCATAACACAAGTTATAGCCAAGTAAAGTTCATACCAAGTCAAAGTTAGTAAACAAAAGTAAACAGGTGATTATCAAAAGTACATTTTTCTCCAAGGCACAAACTCTTAAGTTCTACTCCCATTGTCCCTGTGGCGGCCCCACTTCCCCCTAAGGCGAACCAGAGGGTTGGCGGGTCGCCTGCCTAGCTCTCGCCAGGACTCACGGAAGGAAACCGGCTAAACCCTTTCCACGTACAACTTTAATCAAAACAGAATTCTTCACCCGAACAAGCCAATCCCGTAAACATCCAAAATACTAGAAACATATTAACTTCAGAGATAACATTGACATTGGACATCTGCATGTTCACCCTTGGTATTACTCGAGATAACATTTGGTATTACTCGAGTATACCTTTTTATAAACTAGTCGAGGGATTCACCCAACGACGTCACAACAAGTGGTTACCAGGTCAGGATAAGAGGCCCTCCCACCCTAAGGTGTGGTACGTTCCCCTGCCTGGTAGATTAGTTGACAAGTCTACGCTCCAGTCAACAAATTCAAGGTTTTAGTACTTGAGTTAGGATAAGAGGCCCTCCCACCCTAAGGTGTGGTACGTTCCCCCACTCAGTACTTAACTAGTGCAAGCAAGATATTCGAGAAAACATTTCAAGCAAGTCACCACTTGAAAGGGCTAGTGCGATAAAGTACACACTGCCCACTTCGATGGATCAGGAAAAACCACTTTCCAAATACCACATAACAAATCAAGAAAGCACTTTAACAAGTTAATCATAGAACAAGCACGGACACTCACAACAGTGAAGCTCAAAAGTCAAGCTGAGAATCGAAGTCCACGCCCTCGCTAAACCCTAGAAAACCAAGTTTTAAAAACTATAAGTTTTACTATACAAACTCTTGGCTTATATATAAAATATTATCTGGTATATAACTAGTTTATTTTCTCGGAGTAAATCAATAAATCTCTTAGAATTAAAGCTAATAAAGTGATAAAATATTTCGTATGATTTCTTTAAAGCTACATTTCTTTCTAGAGGGTAACTAAAATCAATTTAATTCAAACAAGTTTTCTTGCCGAACAAGTTTTCTAAGCCTTTCTTTTTATAATTATTAAAATCTCATGTTTTTAACAGTTTTCCCCAAAACAACTAGCCAGGAATAATTTTACGAAAAACTTAAAGTTTAGAAGTTAATACAATTATTTCCTAAAAGTAATAAAACTAGCTTAAGCAAAGAAAAGAATTAACTAGTTAGCAAGGTTTTAAAAGTCCTGTCATTTAAATTTTAATATTAACGTGCTATTCTCAATCTCTATAACTTGATAGTAAGATAAAATAATTCCACAAAGCTTGATTTAAAAGTACTCAAATTCAACAGACCAGAACGGACTTCACGATTTCAAATCATTTGCACATTGTATTCCCGGTTGCCAAAATAGCCAAATCACAATTCAAACATCAATTTCACTAGGGTTTCATCAATCATTAGCCCTAGGTCTCAACAGATTCAATTCCAAACAAAATTGAACAAAGGAAGTCCAAGGTATCAAAACAATTCCAAATCACAAACCATGGACCTTCCAAATACGTTTCAGCCAACCACTTGAACAAATTCACCAAAAATTAAACTCTTGCAAAAATTACTCAAATGGCCAAGAGCTTCATCAATCATTAGCTCTTAGCATCAAACAATCATTCATTACAACCATCAACTAGAAATTTAACTCAAATATAAAAGATAGGTCACGGCTAGCTTACTCACAAATTCTCTTAGAAATTCAGATTTTTATTTCTGGTTTCGACAACCAAGAAAAATTCCAGCAAATGCCCATTAAATCTCCATCTTTTACTTGCTAGAACACTAAACATATAACTTATAATCTGACCAACCTAAACTAAAACAAATAATACACAAAACCAGAAAATAATCTCACCAAAAGTCCCAACTAATTCGGCCAGCAACCCTGTCCAATTCCAGCAAATGTAACAGTTTACTTATAGTGCTTTGTCCCTAATTTTCTTCAATTTTTTTACTTCAACTCAACATGCAAAGGAGATTAACTAGCTACAAACTAATCTTAAACACCCAATGCAGGAATCTTAGTTAAAATTCGAAGGAAACTAGTCAAGTGCTCAACTCCTTTCTCTCGGCCATGCTGGAAAATATTTTCCTTACAACAGTCAGCCAAATACACTTTTTCCTCCAATAATCTCTTCAATTCATGTTCAAATCCTTCATGCATGTCCAAATCAAGTTAATATACAATATACATTACAGTTTAACATAGGAATTCAAGGCCAAAATTCATAAAAATAGCTAGGAACTTCACCATTCCTTCATTGGGACAACCTAGAAAAATTTCCAGCAAATAACTCTAAGAATTCAAAATTTTTTTTTTCTTTCACGACTCATCAGCTCCATGCAAGACCAAATAATTAACTATCTATCAGTTTTGATCCAAACCAAGTGCGGATAACATAAAAAAAATTATCATCCAACCAGAAATTCATTCGGTCCTTCTCTGTTAGCTTGCATGCAGCAGATTTTGTGTTCCTACAACTTTCTTGCTTAATCAAGGCTAATTAACCTCATGCAATGCTTAATCATCTAGTTTTTAACTAGCTAAACCCACAATTAAACTCAGATCACCACAAATTAACAAACTAAAGCTGCAATTCCAGCTCAAACTCTCGGCAGCTTCAATTCTTTCCAAGCCAGTTTTCTTGCAACTCAATTCTTTTTTTCCAGCCGCACAATTCCCACATGCATGCCCCTAAACAGCTTCATCAACCAATAAACAACTAATCTAAGTCCAGAAATTACCTCAGCTTGAAGCGTAATACACGCGACTGGCAGCTGAAATATTTTTCCCTTTCGGCAGTCCAAAATGCAACCCGCTAGCTCTTCCTCTCCCTTGCTCAAGCTTGCGACTAGAATGGAGGAAGTTTGGTTCTCAGACTTCACCAGCTCACGGATGGAAGGAATGATAACAACAGGTCTCTCTCTCTCTCTTTTTTTTTTAGCTTACGGACAGAAAGGAAAAGGAATGGAAGCTCGGCTCTCTCTCTCTTTCTCACTTCACTCTTGGCTCGCGGCAGAAAAGAAAATGTAAGATTGAAGTTGTAATGGCTTGGAAATGATATAAGTGAGTGTGGTAGTGGAGTGTATATAGTGCAGTGTTTTAAGTGGCTGAGTCGGCATGAGGGATGGTAGGTGCTGGAATGAAGAATGAAAAATGGAACCGGCAGAAATTGGAAGTGGTTGGAATGTTTCATGGCTGCATGGTGAATTTGAAATGGAGGAAGGCTATTCCGGTCTTTTAACATCTTGTTCACCCTTCACTTGAACTCCTCATTAGTAAACTAACTCCAAGATTTACCCCAAATGAAATTTGATAGCCTACTAACATACTAGTCTCGCAAAAATTAAACTATCGAGATTCAACGTCCTAAGCGTAATTATAAAAAGTTTTGACTTAAAACGATTTCGTCTTAATTCTAGGTTTCTGTTAACACCTAACGTTAGTAACACTTAAAATTAGCTATTGAAATTCAAATAATCTAATATATTGCACAATTAACTTATTTGCGACTTTAAACTTATCATCACATACTTATTTAAAAACCAACCATAACAAAAGTTAGTAAGAATAAAAAATGCAAATGCAACGTGTGTGTATATATAAATATACATATATATATATATATATATTTTCAAGGTTCTCACATCCTCCCCCCCTTCAAATGAATTTTGTCCTCAAAATTCTCACCTTCTAATAAAATAACTTGGGGTACTTTTTCTGCATAACCTCTTCCAGTTCCCAAGTTGCTTCCTGTGACGCCCCGAAAGAATGAGTTTGAGAACCCGAAAATTTTTATATATTTTCTAGACATTATTTTGTTTCCTTGTCTATAATTTTATGCCTTTCTTCAATATATTAATTTCCTATACATTTTTATAAGGGAATATAGTTTTCAAATCATTTTCTTGATACAAGTTAGTCCACGTTAAGTTTGAAGTGTATTATGGACGTGGGACCCGCTAGTATGGTAAATGCGATATATTTTTGACAACTTGTTGGAGTTTCGTATTAAGTGATATTATTTTACAAGGTGCTAAGAGATAATTAGAGGTTACTTAGATGGTTAATCTTGGAGAGACAAAGGGATAAGAATAAACTTAAGAATGGCCAAGTGTCGCGATCCGATTGGAAGTTGACTTGCCTAACTTTTATTTAACTTTCCTAAACTCCAATTTTGACCAACATTTTCTCATTTCTTTACCCCTCTTGACTGAGACATGTAGAGAGAAAAGAGAGGAAAAACCTTCATCTTGTTACTTCAATTCTTGTCCAAATCTTGAGTTTCAACCAACCAAATCACAAACTGCACCATACAAGTGATCATTAGGGAAGGTTAAAGGTGTTGGTGGAGTTGTTTTGGAGGAGGAAAGATTAAGCTCCTACCTTTCTTGTGGTTTTAAGGTATTTTGCCTAGAACATCCTCTTTACTTCAATTAATTGCTTATTAGTGGGTTTTAGTGGTTTTAGATGTTGTTTTGTGGAAGATTAGCACTTGAATGCATGAATTCCAGGTTAGGGTTTTGAATGACCCTGTTCTGTCCGGTTTTTTTTTGAGCATTCTCGAGGCCGAACTAGCCTTAGCACAAAACATGAAAGTTGTATAGAATTATGTTTTATAGTTTTCTACAAAATTTCAGCTCAATCGGAGCAATGTATCCTGTGAAAAGACCGAAATACCCTGCTGCCCTGTTTCTGTCCGAAAATGAAAATCAGCCTCTGTAAGTGGTTAGTTTGACCAGGAATATTACCGAATTGGTTGATGATGTCTTCTTAAGAATTATAGCCTTGTATCTTAGCTTTCAAATGGCTTTGAAATTACCTGAATTGGAGTTGTGTGTGCTGAGATATGAGTGAATAAAGCAGGACTGCTAGTTGATTTCCGAAGTGAATTTCGAACTGGAAAATGTGGAGTTGTTTTGGTAAATTTGACCTAGTTAGGGTGAGAACTGGACTGAGTGGTCTTCATAAAAGTTGTAGGTTTATGTCTTGGCTTCGAAACGCCATAATATTCGTTTCTATCCGATAAGGGTAGCTTCAGTTATGGATATTGTGCCGAAAGGTGTTAAACGGAACTTTTATACATTAATTGCGATCGTTGCACAAAATTTACGCTTGAGGGAATGAATTCCGGTTTCTAGGGTTTAATTGGGGGTTTTTCTAATGGTGGCTCTTAAGCTTCTAATTATCTTTGATTGAGGGATATTGTGGCCTAATTGGATATATTTTATTGCTTATTAATCGTATGTGTGATTGGTAATATATTGTAGGTTGGAAATGAAGCATTTATGGGGAAATGCTGTCCGAACTTTGAGAATGTATGATTGCTTTGAGTTTGTGATTTAGGGCTTGGACTCGGGCAAGGTAATGGTATATGATGGATGGTTTCTGAGCCGTGGAGGTGAGTGACCCTCAACTATTTTCCAAGTACTTTTGAAATGTTTCTGGCATTATTTACTCGACTGCATATCATGCGTGCTTGCATGTGAGTTCATGACATGATTTGGCTTTAATGAGTTCTTGGGGAGTCTTGTGCTGAACACCAACGTCTCCACCATGTTTATTGTTCATGACATGATCTGGAGCACCAACGTTGCTCCCCCTTATTGTTTAACGTTAAGTGATCAATTTGAGCGTTGGATGTTTAAGTGCAATGATTTCACTGGCTCACCAGAGCAAATATACGTACATTTGATCTCGGAATCATGAAATCATCGAAATGTATTATTGTGAAATATATTTGATTATTGATTTTACTGGTTACTCGCTGAACTTCTAGCTCATCCCAAAACTATTTTATTCCCCTCCACAGGGCTCGAGGCGAAGGAAGTGCTTGTAGTACTTATTCATATGGCTGGATGGATTATCTCCTGTATAGTTTGAGTTTTAGATTTCTCTTGTGTAACAGTTGGGTTTGTATGAATGTTTGGACTTGAATGGATGTATGTGTACATTCCATGCTTGGGAATTAGTTTCCTGCGTTTGTGATATGTAATTCTTGGAGAATTTGATGTAAATTTGAGATATATCTTGTAATTTAATTGAGGACTTTAGTGAACGACTGAGTCCCGGCAAGAGTTGGGCAGGCGGTCCGCCGAACCCTTTGGTTCGCCTTAGGGGGAGGTGGGGCTGTCACACTTCCTCTATTCCATGATTTTTCCATAGAATCTTCACCAAAGGAATTTTCTTATTTCGCAATTCCTTCACTTCTCTTTCCAAAACCTTAACTAGTCCTTCCTCATAAGTTAATGACTCATCCACTTCAATACCTTCTAATTGCAACACGTGGCTTGGATCGGGGTGATATTTCTTGAGCATAGAAACATGAAATACATTGTGAATCTTGGCCATGCTCGAAGGCAACTGCAGTTGATACGCCACCTTTCCGATTCGTTTCAAAATTTCAAAAGGTCCAATATACCTCGGCTTTAGCTTTTTACCCTTTTTGGACACTACTTCGCCCTTCACGGGTTTAACTCTTAGAAAAACTTTGTCTCCTACTTCGAATTCTTGATCTTTCCTCCTTGTGTCGGCGTAGCTCTTTTGTCGACTCTGGGCAGATTGAAGCCTTTCCCTAATTACTTTCACTTTCTCATGAGCTTCTTCCATCCAAGGTATAACCGTTGGATCTAAAATTTTCTTCTCTCCTACTTCATTCCAATGAATCGGAGATCGACACCTTCTCCCATACAATGCCTCATAAGGTGCCATTTGAATTGAAGCGTGATAGCTGTTATTATAGGCAAATTCTACTAAGGCCATATACTGACTCCATTTACCTCCAAAATCCAATATACACGACCTCAGCATAACTTCCAACGTCTGAATTTTTCCTTTCTGACTGCCCGTCTGTTTGGGGATGATAAGCGGTACTAAACTTCAATTTGGTTCCCAATGTCTCTTGAAATTTCTGCCAAAAATGTGAAACAAACCTTGGATCTCAGTCGGACACAATGCTTATAGGAATACCATGCAACCTCATCATCTCTTCTGTGTACAACTTGGCCAATTTTTCCAAAGAAAAGCTCATACTCACAGGTAGGAAATGTGCGGACTTGGTACGCCGGTCAACTAGCACCCAAACCGCATCAAAACCTTTTTGACTTCGAGGTAATCCCGTTACAAAATCCATGGTTATGTGTTCCCACTTCCATTCAGGAATTTCTAGTGGCTGCAATAAACCAGAAGGTTTCTGATGTTCAGCTTTTACTTGCTGGCATATCAGACATTTTTGTACAAACTTTGCCACGTCCTTTTTCAAACCGTCCCACCAGTATAATTCCTTCACATCGTGATACATTTTGTTCACCCCTAGGTGTATAGTATACCTTGATCAATGTGATTCTTCTAGAATCTCTCTCCTTAACCCTTCATCAACTGGAACCACAATCCGATCTCGAAACCTTAACACTCCTTCAGACCCTAATTTAAAGTCTAGGGTTTTCCCCCTTTTGCAACTTCTCCAACCTGTTCTGGATTGTAAGGTCCGTTTTCTGTGCCTCTTTAATACGCTCCATCAACGGTGATTTCAACGTCAGGTTTCCAAATAAAATCTTCAATCTCTCCAAGCGAGGGTTCCAACTACTAACCTCTTCTAACATGTCCCATTCTTTTACCATTAACCCCGCTACTTGAGCCTTTCTACTTAAAGCGTCTGCAACCACGTTGGCTTTTCCTGGGTGGTAGTTTATTGAGCAATCATATCCTCCAAAAATTCTACCCATCGCCTTTGTCTCAAATTCAATTCCTTTTGAGAAAACAAGTTCTTAAGGCTCTTGTGGTCCGTATAAACCTCAAAGGTCACACCGTACAAGTAATGTCTCCATTTCTTTAGGGCAAAGACCACTGCGGCCAGTTCTAGATCATGCGTTGGGTAATTTTGTTCGTGAGACTTCAATTTTCTAGAGGCACAGGCAACTACCTTACCCTTTTGCATCAGCACGCATCCTAGACCTTCCCTAGAGGCATCAGAATATACGACATAACCTTCTGCTCCGTCGGGCAATGCCAACACAGGAGCTGATGTTAAGCGCTTCTTTAACTCTTGAAAGCTTGACTCGCACTTTGGAGTCCAAATGAACTTACTATTTTTCTTTTCAGCTCTGTCATAGGTCCAGCAATCTTTGAAAAGTCCTTGATGAATCGCCTGTAATAACCTGCTAGACCCAAGAAACTTCTAACCTCTGTTGGAGTTTCTGGCTGTTTCCACATTGTGACCGCCTTAGGGGGAGGTGGGGCTGTCACAGTTGGTATCAGAGCTTAGGCTTCCGATCTCTGTAGAGTATCCTAGGCTAAAGTTTAGGATGCCGGACTGTGGGATTTGATTTGATTTGACAGGTAAGGACTAAGTGCTCGTTCGAGCATAAGCTATGAACCCTGAAGTGTTGTAGGTCTTCGATCTTTCTCATGGTATCTATGGACCATAGATAGGTATGTCGGGTAGGAATTTTGATTTGTAGATGGTTTACTGTGACAGCCCCACCTCCCCCTAAGGCGAACCAGAGGGCTCGGCGGGCCGCCTGCCCAGCTCTCGCCGGGACTCAGTCGTTCACTACATTCCTCAAACAGATTACAAGATAAAACTCAAATATTATATCAAATTCTCCAATAAATAATTACATATCAAAAGTGAAGCGTCCATGCTTCCACTGCGCCACTCTGATCCATGATCCAACTATTATACAAGAGGAAGCCTAAATTCAAAGTACACATGAGATAATTCATCCGGTCACAGGAATAAGTACTACAAGCCTTCCTTCGCCTTGAGCCCTGTGGAGGGGAATAAAATATTTTTGAGGTGAGCTAGAAGCTCAGCGAGTAACCAGTAAAATCCTTAAACAAATATATTTCACAATGTTGCATTTCGATCATTTCGATGATGTCATGATTCAGAGATCAAATGTTCGTTTAGTGCTCTCGTGAGCCAGGGAAATCATAGCACTTGAACACCCAACGCTCAAATAGATCATTTAACATTAACATTCAGAGGGAGCCCCTTCTTGAGCTCCAGATAAACATGAACATGAACCATAAACAGAGTGGAGACGTTGGTGTCCAGCACAAGACTTTCCCAGAACTCATTGAAGCCAAATCATGTCATGAACTCACATGCAAGCACGCATGTTATCGAGTCTCATTGTACTCGTTTGCATATTTTAGGGCTTGACTTTCATTTCTGAACTTTTCCCCAGCTTGAATTGTACTTGTACTACTTGGAGCTTACTGAACGGCTATTGAATGAACTTATTTTGTGTGTGACTTTGGGACTGGCTGAGGAAATATAATGAAGCCATGACGGCTGGAAAAGTAAGCAAATTTAGGGGAAATGTTGTCCAATTTTCTAGGCCGTTTGGTTCCTTTAAGTTTGAGTTGCCTTTTGGTAGAAATGAAGGGCTTTTGGGTGGTTTGAGCCTAGGTCTTCATGTTACCTTTTCGTTTTAAAAAAAAAAACATGTTTGGCACCCTTGCATTAGTAATTATTTGGCGAGGCATACGACTGGTAGTCGAGCCTCACATGTGCATTCTGTATACTCGATTTTTGAAAGTGGAACCTTCAATTGTTTTACTTTGGTTCTTCTAGGGTTTCTTGGCGATTAAAGCCAATCTGAAGTGAAAACTGACTTGAACCGGTGAGTGTACCACTCCCCTTATTTGTTACTCAACTTGGTTTCTGTACTTGCAATCTGTGATCTGAATGACTGTACTATCTGTTTATTCTGTTTGAGACGAGGGTGTACTTTATCACACTCGTTCTCGTGTCTGTTAATATGCCAAATTTTGGTGCGAATCTGAATCTGTTATCTGTCATCTGTATCTGTATCTGTATCTGTTCTGACGTCGTTTGGAGCTTGTATCCAACGATCTTTCTGGGACCTCTGAGCTCAACACCTGTGGCCAGTTACTCGAGTCGGGCCGGCAAGGGCCTGGTCGATTAGATAACGAACCACGGTAGTCTGTTTTGGGATCTTTGGGTATTGAGACCCTTGATTCCGGTATACTCGAGTATTACCATTTCTGTTCTGATTGGATTTCGGGCCCGGTGGGGGTATGTGAGGTGGAAGGAGTCGAAGAAAGTGGAGTCTACGGTATTGGTTACTTCGGTAAAGTTGACGGAGTGTCAACTGTTATTTCGATCAAGTTTCGGTGAAGCAAATGTGAAGTTGGCTCCTGAGAGCCACCCGTATCCTTTTGTCTATGGTGTTTGTTCACTTCTTTATTTGATGCACATATGTGATTAATTGAATATGAATTTCCATGTTCTTATTTGCTATTATTTTAGTACCTCATTGAGCGTAACCTCACCCCTTCCCGTTATCTTTGTTTTCCTTACAGGGAACCACTTTTGGGGCTAAGATGTTTTGACGCACGAGTCGAGCTAGTTTTATTATATTTTGTAAAGCTCCTCGATAGTTGGAAAACCCTAAATGTATTTTGATCTAATTATCTTCTTTTGTTCCGTAAATTACAAACGTATGTGTATAAAACTATTTTCCCTGTTCATGTAACCTATTTGGATTGGAAATGTTTTCCCGAGTCATATGGCCATATCTGTATTCGTTGGGCTCCTGGCTGGGTGGTGATGTGGCAACCACTAATCATACTTGGTGTTGATTTTCATTTTGCCATTTGACGACTTTGAATCGTTTGAGCGCGCTATTTCTTTCCTGAACGTTTTCGATTTCTTTTAACGGCTCGACTGAGTCCTAGCGAGAGCTGGGCAGGCAGTCCGTCGAACCCTTTGGTTCGCCTTAGGGGGAGGTGGGGCTGTCACAGTTGGTATCAGAGCTTAGGCTTCCGATCTCTGTAGAGTATCCTAGGCTAAAGTTTAGGATGCCGGACTGTGGGATTTGATTTGATTTGACAGGTAAGGACTAAGTGCTCGTTCGAGCATAAGCTATGAACCCTGAAGTGTTATAGGTCTTCGATCTTTCTCATGGTATCTACGGACCATAGATAGGTATGTCGGGTAGGAATTTTGATTTGTAGATGGTTTACTCTTGGGACTGGCCAGCTCGAGATGTGAACTATCTTATTTCGGATTCTCGTGCCCGAGTACTCCAGAATTGAGGCGATACCTAGGTACTTGAGACTTGTATTTTGGAAACATGAACAGGCTTTGTCTGACTAGAATGAGCACAAGAGGTCAATGGACATCTAGTTTGGATAGTAAGTGACGTGAGAGACTAGACGGGCTGATACTGGGACGACTTCACCTTTTCCTTTTGGTTCGCCCGTATATTACTACCACCTGACGTTAGTATATGTGTTTGTGTACATGGTTATCTGTCCAACTTGATATGTATTTGTGTACTTGCTTATCCGTCTTTTGATATGGTGTGTTAGGTGTGATATGTTATTTGTGTACTTGGTATGTTGGATTTTTGTTATTTTAGCCAATTTACTGCATTCATTCATTAAAGTACCCCTTTTGGAAAGAAACGAGAGAGGGACGGGAAAAAAACACTATATATATAGATATATGGAAGGAAGACGTAGTTGCGGATATGGTCATAGCTGTGGAACAAAACGAGGCCAAGAGTCAAGAGAAGAGAGGGAGGAAACAACAGCTGAACAAAACATGGATCGAGAGTGCCACTTGTATTCAAGAATTTATTATGACCCATTGTTTTGCTCGACAGGCTACCATCTGAGTTCCAGCAATTCTGTGAGATGGCACATTGGGTTGAGATGTATAAGGAAATCGCGGTTCTTCGAGACGAAATAGAAGTCCAAAAGAAACTAGTCGCATACTGGGAAGGGCGATGGAAACACGAGTGTTCAGAGAAAATTGAACTCTTCAAGAACTTAGAGCTAAAAAGGAAATACGAAGGGATTTCCGAGGGGGCCTTAGCAATGGCACAAAGCACTACTTCTATGGGGGTTCCAGAGAAAACTCAACGGACAGAAATTGCAAGTCCACAAGTGAAGACCTTCCATGCAAAGAAAAAGAGCACATTTCTTGAGAGTCAGAAGCCAGAACAAGATAAGCGAGGTAGACCATTTGCTAAGAAGGGTCGTGGAGCGGGTGGTGTGACAATTTGTGGTTATTGTAAGAAATCTAATCATATTGAAGTGGATTGTTGGAGAAAGGGGAGGAGATGTCTGCGCTGTGGGAGCGCCGAGCATCAGATTGCTAATTGCCCGGGATTATTGCACGAAAAGAAAGGGATCCAGCAGCCAACCCAGACCGACCCTGGACCGTCAACTAGAGAAGGGACTGGAATGAAGAGTCTCGTTTCTTCCGAGGACGTAGAAGGTACAGGCTACTGGTTACTTGAGATTTGCTAGATTCCGCTCATAGAAAATTTCGAGGACGAAATTTCTTTAAGGGGGAGAGAGTGTGAGGACCCGTACTTTTCTTAATTTCTAGGGT
Organism: Coffea arabica; assembly: GCF_036785885.1. Taxonomy (NCBI): domain Eukaryota; kingdom Viridiplantae; phylum Streptophyta; class Magnoliopsida; order Gentianales; family Rubiaceae; genus Coffea; species Coffea arabica. The sequence goes on from NC_092317.1 coordinate 25,583,764, forward strand.
TTTATTTTTTTTATTTAATTTCACGTTTTTCTACATTTTCTTTATTAGAAAACTTTTCTAGATCAATTTTATGAGTAAATATAGTTTTTAGATGATTTTTCTAGTATCGAATAGTTTTTGAGAAATTAATAGTATATATCGGACGTGGGACCCGCTAGTGCGGAAAATTCAGAAAAATTCGGCCAACTAGGTTAACTTTCGGATACTGGGATTAAATTATCGGGTGCTAAAAGATAATTAGAGGTTATCCAAGTGGATTGGTGTGAGAGGAACAAAGAGATAGAGATGCATTTAATATGGTGACAAGTGTCACCATAAGATTAAGTCTTGAGTTTGACTACTATTCATAACTTTACCATTTAATTAAAATTGGCCAAAAATCTCTTCATTTCAAGCTTCACTTGGCCGAATTCTCTTGCTCAAAGAAGGAAAAAAATCTTCCAACTTCCTACTTCATAATCTTGCTCCAATCTTCAAATCCAACTAATAAAACTCCAAATCATTCCATAAAATCTCTTTGCTAAGTGGTCTTGAGGTGTTTTGTGGAGTTGTTTGGAAAGCTAAGGTGACTAGTTGCTCTCTCTCTTGTGTTGCTAAGGTAAGTTGTGAAGGACCCCTCTCCTCCCTCTAATGATGCTTAAATCATGATTGGTGGTAGTATAAGATGCACTTTTATGGATTACATCTTGATTTTGGTTGAAGTGATGAAGTTTTATAATTTTTGGGGATTTTTCTGTTTTCATATGAATATGATTATGTGGTTATGTACGATGATTGGAAATGGTATTTAAGGCAGCTAGAAGGTGGAAAAAGTGGTAAATTGCAAGCAATTTCTGTTTTGGAAGAAAAATTGGAAAGTTAGGGTTCTTTGAATTACATTCTGCCCGGTTTTGTAGCTCATAGTTAGAGGCCGAATTGGCCTTGGATTAAAACATTAAAGTTTTGGGGAATGATATTTTAGAGGTGCCTGCAAAATTTCAGGTCAATCGGAGCAGCGTAACTTGAGAAAAGATGGAATTACCCTTGCTGCCCTGGTTTTACCCGAATTTGGGAATTGCTTCTGTAATTGGACTTTAGGGCTAGGAATGCTTCCGAATTGGTTGTTGAGATCTTCTGATGAAATGTATCCCTGTTTCTTACCTTTCGGGTGGCTTTGGAATTTCTGGATTTGGACTTAGGTAGGCTGATTTATGATGTTTGCAACAGAATACGATTTGTGAACCTGTTTTTGCGGTTCTGGTGTAGTCTCTTGCATTTTTTACCTGGTTACACTCGAAAATAGGCTGAGTAACCTTCTGTAATATTGTAGCCCTATTTCTTATCTTCGAAACGGTGGGTCTTGTAACTTCATCCGATAATCGTAGTGCCATTGGTACCAAAACCGTAAAATGATGTCAAAAACTGTTTTTTTTCCGGGTTAACACTAACTCCATTTCTGGATTTTTTTGGTTTCCTCTAATGCTTGTGTATGCTTATGGAACCCTATTTTGGTAATCTTTGGCATTGGTTTATGACTCGTTATCGAGTCTCATTGTACTTGTTTGCATATTTTAGGGCTTGACTTTCATTTCCGGACTTTTCCCCAGCTTGAATTGTACTTGTACTACTTGGAGCTTACTGAACGGCTATTGAATGAACTTATTTTGTGTGTGACTTTGGGACTGGCTGAGGAAATATAATGAAGCCATGACGGCTGGAAAAGTAAGCAAATTTAGGGGAAATGTTGTCCAATTTTCTAGGCCGTTTGGTTCCTTTAAGTTTGAGTTGCCTTTTGGTAGAAATGAAGGGCTTTTGGGTGGTTTGAGCCTAGGTCTTCATGTTACCTTTTCGTTTTAAAAAAAAAAACATGTTTGGCACCCTTGCATTAGTAATTATTTGGCGAGGCATACGACTGGTAGTCGAGCCTCACATGTGCATTCTGTATACTCGATTTTTGAAAGTGGAACCTTCAATTGTTTTACTTTGGTTCTTCTAGGGTTTCTTGGCGATTAAAGCCAATCTGAAGTGAAAACTGACTTGAACCGGTGAGTGTACCACTCCCCTTATTTGTTACTCAACTTGGTTTCTGTACTTGCAATCTGTGATCTGAATGACTGTACTATCTGTTTATTCTGTTTGAGACGAGGGTGTACTTTATCACACTCGTTCTCGTGTCTGTTCATATGCCAAATTTTGGTGCGAATCTGAATCTGTTATCTGTCATCTGTATCTGTATCTGTATCTGTTCTGACGTCGTTTGGAGCTTGTATCCAACGATCTTTCTGGGACCTCTGAGCTCAACACCTGTGGCCAGTTACTCGAGTCGGGCCGGCAAGGGCCTGGTCGATTAGATAACGAACCACGGTAGTCTGTTTTGGGATCTTTGGGTATTGAGACCCTTGATTCTGGTATACTCGAGTATTACCATTTCTGTTCTGATTGGATTTCGGGCCCGGTGGGGGTATGTGAGGTGGAAGGAGTCGAAGAAAGTGGAGTCTATGGTATTGGTTACTTCGGTAAAGTTGACGGAGTGTCAACTGTTATTTCGATCAAGTTTCGGTGAAGCAAATGGGAAGTTGGCTCCTGAGAGCCACCCGTATCCTTTTGTCTATGGTGTTTGTTCACTTCTTTATTTGATGCACATATGTGATTAATTGAATATGAAGTTCCATGTTCTTATTTGCTATTATTTTGGTACCTCATTGAGCGTAAGCTCACCCCTTCCCGTTATCTTTGTTTTCCTTACAGGGAACCACTTTTGGGGCTAAGATGTTTTGACGCACGAGTCGTGCTAGTTTTATTATATTTTGTAAAGCTCCTCGATAGTTGGAAAACCCTAAATGTATTTTGATCTAATTATCTTCTTTTGTTCCGTAAATTACAAACGTATGTGTATAAAACTATTTTCCCTGTTCATGTAACCTATTTGGATTGGAAATGTTTTCCCGAGTCATATGGCCATATCTGTATTCGTTGGGCTCCTGGCTGGGTGGTGATGTGGCAACCACTAATCATACTTGGTGTTGATTTTCGTTTTGCCATTTGACGACTTTGAATCGTTTGAGCGCGCTATTTCTTTCCTGAATGTTTTCGATTTCTTTTAACGGCTCGACTGAGTCCTGGCGAGAGCTGGGTAGGCAGTCCGCCGAACCCTTTGGTTCGCCTTAGGGGGAGGTGGGGCTGTCACATATATACTCTTTTGGGATTGAATATATTGTGAATAGTACTCTTTTGGTTTATACAGTTTTATTACTTTTGTGTTTTGAGTCCTGCCGCGAGTTAGGCAGGTATCCCGCCGATACCCTCGGGTTCGCCCTGGGGAGAAGTTCGAGCCGGCCGGGGCTTGGTCGAAGTCAGTCCAACTTAGTTTGAGGTCACCAAATTTGTGATTCCGGTTCACCGAGTATGTGAACCAAGTTTGTGAACCGAGCTTGTGAACCAAGCTCAATTTCGTTTGTTCGAGCCATTTTGTGAGGTGACTGGCCAGTGTGGGTGATAAGGTGTACGGTGGGAGTAAGTGGAGTTCTACGGACCCTTATTTGTGGTCAACGGAGTGTCGACAGGAGATCACAAATGGCACATGACGTGGCTTTGGAGCCAACCTGTATCCTTAACTTGTGTTGTTACTTTTATATTTTCGATTTGACATCTTTGTGACGTAATTGTTCGTATTTCTGTGAAATTTATGTTTTTACCCCTGTTTACTTACTAAGCATCTAACTTACCCCTTTCCCTTTGTTTTCCTTAACAGGGGCCGATGCGGGGAACTTTTGGCACTATCACTAGTATAGCTAGGCTTGGTTTGTAATAGCCGGAGAACTAAGATATTTTTTTCTTGTTTTAGTGACCTGTATAAGGAACCCTCTTTGGGTCTACTTTATATTTTGGTTATTAACATAAGATAATGTAGTAGTCTGGATAACTCCTTTTGAGGACGTACATACTCTTTTGGGATTGAATATATTGTGAATAGTACTCTTTTGGTTTATACAGTTTTATTAGCTTTGTGTTTTAAGTCCTAGCACGAGCTAGGCAGGCGTCCCGCCGATACCCTCGGGTTCGTCCATGGGAGAAGTGGGGGCGTCACAGGTGGTATCAGAGCGCCTAGGTTAGAGGACTTGGGCAAGTGGGATATACGTGATAGGCATTACATATTTCTATTTAAGATGAATGCTATAATTTAAGCTGAAATGCCGGTGAACTGACGACTTAATGTTTTGTAGGTATGGATCCGGGTAATCCTAGTGGTGCGAGACCCAGCGGCGTGGGATCGGGATCTGGACCGAGACCTCCGAGTGCTGGGGGTCCAGTGAATCAGGTGTTACGCCGGCGCATACTTAGATACCAGAGGAGGCCTGGGGGCCCAGATACTCTATTCTCACCTTTTGGCCGAATGAATCGGTCATGTGAGTGTCGACATATATATGGTTACCCTGATGAGGTCGTCCTGGCAGTGGACGACGAGCGACGTCGCTTGGGGAAGGCGAACGATCGCTTACTTCGACAGCTCGAGAAGGCCAGAGGGGTGGCCCACGAGTAGGCTTTGGGCATCCGGGAGCTGGAGCAGGGCCTTAGGGATGAGGAGGAGCGGACGGATGCTTTTCGTCGACAGCTCCATGACACACACCAGCACCTCTTCGCCATGAAGGGGCAACTGAGGGAGCGGGTCGGGGAATTATGTTGGACTGTGAGGTCCTATTGGATGTGGCCGCAGATGCACCGCCACGAGCTATCGGTCCAGAGCCGATGGATGAAGTTGACACCTTGGGCTCTGTTGGGGATTGGGCCCCTAGGGGAGGCGTTTAGGGTCGCCTTTGTACTTTCTTTTGACTATCTGGCGGATTACTTTTGTTAGAACCGGCATGGCTAGTTTCTTTTGTTATTTGGTTGACTGACTAGATTTTTGGAGCCGGAGTGCTCATGTGTATATTGGGTTTTGTACCGACTGGAGGTCGGGTGATTTGTATCTCTTTTGGTATGACTTTGTAAATATATTTGTGACTTTTGTGTACACTTTCTGTATATAACGTTTTGTGTACATATATGTATATAGTTGAAAACAATCTTTCTGGGTTCATCTTTTGTGTGACTCTTGTATATGTGCATTTTCATTTGGTATTCTCTATCTTGTTCACATTTTGAATAATAAGTGTACATTTTATTGGGATTTATAGACTTTGAATCTAAATGGACTCTGGTGGTCGAGGTAGAGGTAGAGGGCGAGGACGAAGCCCTGAAAGGGAAAATGAACATGAGCCAGATCAAGTAGTTACTTCCATCCAGTGGATGGCTGACCTGTTAGAACGTATGGTTGACCAACAGGGTCAGGGCCATGGAAATACTACAGGAAACCCTGGAAACAATCATGAGGGGGTGGACCGTGTGAGGCCCCAGTTCGTACTACGTTGATATATTCATTAATTTGGCGGTAACGTTTGATTTTGGGAGTATTTTGAAAACCCTAAGTAGGAATTACGATTTAAACCCTAAGTTCCGGTTAAGATTGAAAAATCGTTTTTTCCTACATTTTCTTTATTAGAAAATTCCCCAGATAAAGTTTATGAGCAAAAATAGTTTTAAAATGATTTTTCTAGTATTAGTTAGTTTTTGAGAAATTAAGAACGTATATCGGACGTGGGACCCACTAGTGCGAAAAGTTCGGAAAAATTCGGCCAATTAGGTTAAATTCCGGATACTGTGTAAAATTTATCGGGTGTTAAGAGATAAGTAGAGAGTGAGATATGATTGATGTGAGAGAGAAAAGAAAGGATAGGAATGCATTAATGGTGGTGACAAGTGTCACCATTTCATTGGAGAAGACTTAAGAATTACTATTCACTTTCTTGATTTTTTTGACCAAAAGATTAAATATCCAAAAATTGCTCAAAAATCACCATTTTCTTCCTTGTGTTGGCCGGCCCTTTCTCTCTCAAAGAAGAAGGAAATTCTTCAACTTTCAAGCTTCCAATTGGACCAAAATCCACCAAATCAAGAGTTTAAGTTAGTTTTACTCCATACAATCTTTCCTTTTGGTGATATTGGTTGGTTTATTGAAGCTTTTTGGAAGAGCTAAGGTGTCCATCATCTTCCTCTCTCTTGTTATTAGGTGAGTGATGCTTCAACCTGTCCCCTACACCTAATGATGGTTATATTATGCTTAGAAGTGGCTTGAGTGTTGGAAAATGTGATTTATTTCTTGATTTGAAGAGTTTTGGTGAAGTTTTCCATTTTATGATGAATTTTCTGGTTTCATATGATTTTGATGTTTTGGACTAGTATGATGGTTGGTAATAAGGGGCTTTGGCTCTAGTAGGTATGGATTGTTGTTAAATGCAACCAATTTTGGAATTGGAATGAAATGTGAAAAGTTAGGGTTCTTGAACCCCTATTCTGTCCGAAATTTTAGGTCATAGCTAGAGGCCGAATTGGACTTTGCTCAAAACATGAAAGTTGTAGGTATTGATGAGTTTAGTGTGCCTGCAAAATTTCAGGGCAATTGGACTAGTGTAGAGTGAGTTATGCCGTTTTTACTGTTGCTGTTTTTGGTGCACAGAATGTCCGAACTGCGATAGTAATTGCCTGTTTTGACTGGAATTGGTTTGGATTTTGACGTTGGTGTCTTCTGAGGAAATGTAGCTGGATGTCTTAGCTAACTTATGCCTTTGGAATTTCGGCATTTGGACCTGTGTAGGCTGAGATTGACGTATTACAGTTTTGTGTGTTTTGCAAACCTGTTTTGGTAATTCTGGTTTCGTATTTTGCATATTTGACCTAGTTGTGCTAGGATTTGGACTGAGTGGCCTTCTACATTGTTGTAACCCTGTTTCATAGCTTCGAAACGGTGGGTCTTACACCCCCATCCGATAACCGTAGTGAATTTGGTGCCATTACCGCATATTGAGGTCAAATACGGTTTGTGATTCTGGTACGTTTTTGGAAAGTTTATGGTTGGAACTTTGGCTTCACATTTGACTGAGTTACAAGCTGTTTGGGCTTCCGACCAAAACACCAAACTTATAGCCCTATATCAGAGCTTTCTAACGCCCTTGGAATTTCATGAATCGGATTTATAAAACCTGAGATATAGCCGAGCAAACAAGGCCTGCCCGTGAAAATGACCAGAAATCTGTTTTGGTCCTGATGACCAATTTCCGTTCCGAATTTGGATTGCCGACCTTCATGAAAGTTGTTCCATTTGGAATGAAATATCTAACTGCCAATTTTCAGCTCTTTTGACCATGTGTAGCATAGAAAACAGTTTGCACTCAAAACTGAGCATTTGTGCATTGGCCAGATTTCGTAAGTGATTGTGTTTGGTTCATCTGGGACTAAAGCCTCCAGTTTCAGTTCTGGATGTCTTCATAACAGTTGTTGTTCATCCTTTAAGCTTCGATATGGCGTCTCATACGCCTTAATCCGATATTCGTAGCTCAACTTATGAGTAAACTAGAAACGAGTCTCAAATCTGCCGTTTCCGCTAACGACCGTCTCCGTTTCCGTTCGTCATATTTACGTGCGCGCGTGCCGTTTTTGCCGTTTTGCTTGTTTTAGGCACGATAGTAGTCGTTTGCGATATGATGTGGCACAATCTTCTATTTCAGACGGTGGTGAGCTGGGCGGAACTGGTGGGGCCTACTACTAGCTGTTCATTTCGATCCGACTTCGTACTTTGGCTATTTCAGTTTCTGGGTAAGTATTCAGGCCAGTTTGGTGTGTTTTCTTTGCTATGTGTTTGAGATATGTGAAAAGGGCACTTAGGCGAGGGTGTACTTTATCGCACTCGACCTAAACCCTAATTTGAATGTATAATTATACTTGGCATATGTATATGAACCTTTTGGAACCAAAACCCTTGAGCTTGTGGCTCGGGGCGACTTTCGAATAAAGTTTGTAAAGTTTGCAAAGTTTGTGATTTTGAATAATTTTGTGAAGTTTGTGAGTTTGGGGCGAACTCTTGACCTGGTTGGACTATTCGAGCCGGTAAGGGCTTGGTCGAAGGCAGTCCAACTTAGTCTGAGGTCACCAAGTTTGTAGGTTCATGTTATGAACCAATTTTGTGAATCCGGTTCACCGAGAAGGTGACCAAGTTTGTGACCCGAGCTTGTGACTCAAGCTCAAGTTTGTGATTTCGTTCGCCCGGGCAAGTTTGTGAGGTGACTGGCCAGTGAGGGTGATAAGGTGTCGGTGGGTGTACAAGTGAAGTTCTACGGACTATTATTTGCAGTCGACGGAGTGTCGGCAGGAGATCACGCATGGCATATGAGTTGGCTTTGGAGCCACCTGTATCCTTATTATGTGATGTTACTTTTCTGCTTTTGCTTTACTTTTATTGTGTAACTGTTATGTGAAATTTATGCTTTCGCCCCTGTTTACTTACTAAGCATATAGCTTACCCCATTCCTTTTGTTTTCCTTAGCAGGGGCCGACGCGGGGACTTTTGGCTCGTATACTAGTATAGTTAGATTGGCTTGTAATAGTTGAACAGTTAGGATGTTTGTTTTTGTTATGGTGGTTTGACTCGATACTTTTGGAGAATGTAATTATAACTCTTTTGGAATTGTATATATTGTATTTAGTGCTCTTTCGAACTTTAGGTTTTGAGTCCTAGCGCGAGCTAGGCAGGCGGCCCGCCGATACCCTTGGGTTCGCCCTTGGGAGAAGTGGGGTCGTCACAGTTGGTATCAGAGCTTAGGCTTTCGATCTCTGTAGTGTATCCTAGGCTTGAAGTTTAGGATGCCGTACTGTGGGATACTTGGCTATTAAGGTAAATATTGAATGATAAGATTTTGATATTGACTTTTGTAATTTTCCATAAGGCAAAGTGGGGATTGAGTTGATTGCACTTGGAGATGGCCAGTCCCAGTGTGAATCGATTTGGTTCTTACTTCATATTGAAGTTAGCTATTTGGACCTATTCTTTAGGTTTGCACCCTAGGGCCGCCGGGGCAGTGCTAGTGGATTAGGTAGGTTCCGTAGGGGAGGCGTGTAGGACCGTTGATGGAATTTCCTTTTGACTATCTGATATGTTTAATTTGTTATATCTGCCATGTTTATTTTGTTATAACCAGTATGCCTGGCTTCTTTTGTTACCCAGTGATTGACTACATTTTTGGAGCCGTAGTGCTCACGTAAATAATGGATTTTGCACCGACCGGATGTCGGATAACTTGTATATTTTTAGTGTGACTTTGTAAAAATATGTATATTTGAGTATAATCTTTTGAGCTTATTTGTTTGAACCCGGCTTTTGAACTTATTCGTACTTGTGTGGTTGTAGACCGGCTACTACTCGAGTGGTTGAACTTTTGAGGCATTGCCTGTTGTGTACTTGACTGCTTTTGAGGATTATTTGATCTGATTAGTGCAAGTTGGAATTTCGAGGACGAAATTCTTTTAAGGAGGGGAGATTGTGAGGCCCCAGTTCGTACTACGTTGATATATTCATTAATTTGGCGGTAACGTTTGGTTTTGGGAGTATTTCGAAAACCCTAAGTAGGAATTACGATTTAAACCCTAAGTTCCGGTTAAGATTGAAAACCCGTTTTTTCCTACATTTTCTTTATTAGAAAATTCCCCAGATAAAGTTTATGAGCAAAAATAGTTTTAAAATGATTTTTCTAGTATTAGTTAGTTTTTGAGAAATTAAGAACGTATATCGGACGTGGGACCCACTAGTGCGAAAAGTTCGGAAAAATTCGGCCAATTAGGTTAAATTCCGGATACTGTGTAAAATTTATCGGGTGTTAAGAGATAAGTAGAGAGTGAGATATGATTGATGTGAGAGAGAAAAGAAAGGATAGGAATGCATTAATGGTGGTGACAAGTGTCACCATTTCATTGGAGAAGACTTAAGAATTACTATTCACTTTCTTGATTTTTTTGACCAAAAGATTAAATATCCAAAAATTGCTCAAAAATCACCATTTTCTTCCTTGTGTTGGCCGGCCCTTTCTCTCTCAAAGAAGAAGGAAATTCTTCAACTTTCAAGCTTCCAATTGGACCAAAATCCACCAAATCAAGAGTTTAAGTTAGTTTTACTCCATACAATCTTTCCTTTTGGTGATATTGGTTGGTTTATTGAAGCTTTTTGGAAGAGCTAAGGTGTCCATCATCTTCCTCTCTCTTGTTATTAGGTGAGTGATGCTTCAACCTGTCCCCTACACCTAATGATGGTTATATTATGCTTAGAAGTGGCTTGAGTGTTGGAAAATGTGATTTATTTCTTGATTTGAAGAGTTTTGGTGAAGTTTTCCATTTTATGATGAATTTTCTGGTTTCATATGATTTTGATGTTTTGGACTAGTATGATGGTTGGTAATAAGGGGCTTTGGCTCTAGTAGGTATGGATTGTTGTTAAATGCAACCAATTTTGGAATTGGAATGAAATGTGAAAAGTTAGGGTTCTTGAACCCCTATTCTGTCCGAAATTTTAGGTCATAGCTAGAGGCCGAATTGGACTTTGCTCAAAACATGAAAGTTGTAGGTATTGATGAGTTTAGTGTGCCTGCAAAATTTCAGGGCAATTGGACTAGTGTAGAGTGAGTTATGCCGTTTTTACTGTTGCTGTTTTTGGTGCACAGAATGTCCGAACTGCGATAGTAATTGCCTGTTTTGACTGGAATTGGTTTGGATTTTGACGTTGGTGTCTTCTGAGGAAATGTAGCTGGATGTCTTAGCTAACTTATGCCTTTGGAATTTCGGCATTTGGACCTGTGTAGGCTGAGATTGACGTATTACAGTTTTGTGTGTTTTGCAAACCTGTTTTGGTAATTCTGGTTTCGTATTTTGCATATTTGACCTAGTTGTGCTAGGATTTGGACTGAGTGGCCTTCTACATTGTTGTAACCCTGTTTCATAGCTTCGAAACGGTGGGTCTTACACCCCCATCCGATAACCGTAGTGAATTTGGTGCCATTACCGCATATTGAGGTCAAATACGGTTTGTGATTCTGGTACGTTTTTGGAAAGTTTATGGCTGGAACTTTGGCTTCACATTTGACTGAGTTACAAGCTGTTTGGGCTTCCGACCAAAACACCAAACTTATAGCCCTATATCAGAGCTTTCTAACGCCCTTGGAATTTCATGAATCGGATTTATAAAACCTGAGATATAGCCGAGCAAACAAGGCCTGCCCGTGAAAATGACCAGAAATCTGTTTTGGTCCTGATGACCAATTTCCGTTCCGAATTTGGATTGCCGACCTTCATGAAAGTTGTTCCATTTGGAATGAACTATCTAACTGCCAATTTTCAGCTCTTTTGACCATGTGTAGCATAGAAAACAGTTTGCACTCAAAACTGACCATTTGTGCATTGGCCAGATTTCGTAAGTGATTGTGTTTGGTTCATCTGGGACTAAAGCCTCCAGTTTCAGTTCTGGATGTCTTCATAACAGTTGTTGTTCATCCTTTAAGCTTCGATATGGCGTCTCATACGCCTTAATCCGATATTCGTAGCTCAACTTATGAGTAAACTAGAAACGAGTCTCAAATCTGCCGTTTCCGCTAACGGCCGTCTCCGTTTCCGTTCGTCATATTTACGTGCGCGCGTGCCGTTTTTGCCGTTTTGCTTGTTTTAGGCACGATAGTAGTCGTTTGCGATATGATGTGGCACAATCTTCTATTTCAGACGGTGGTGAGCTGGGCGGAACTGGTGGGGCCCACTACTAGCTGTTCATTTCGATCCGACTTCGTACTTTGGCTATTTCAGTTTCTGGGTAAGTATTCAGGCCAGTTTGGTGTGTTTTCTTTGCTATGTGTTTGAGATATGTGAAAAGGGCACTTAGGCGAGGGTGTACTTTATCGCACTCGACCTAAACCCTAATTTGAATGTATAATTATACTTGGCATATGTATATGAACCTTTTGGAACCAAAACCCTTGAGCTTGTGGCTCGGGGCGACTTTCGAATAAAGTTTGTAAAGTTTGCAAAGTTTGTGATTTTGAATAATTTTGTGAAGTTTGTGAGTTTGGGGCGAACTCTTGACCTGGTTGGACTATTCGAGCCGGTAAGGGCTTGGTCGAAGGCAGTCCAACTTAGTCTGAGGTCACCAAGTTTGTAGGTTCATGTTATGAACCAATTTTGTGAATCCGGTTCACCGAGAAGGTGACCAAGTTTGTGACCCGAGCTTGTGACTCAAGCTCAAGTTTGTGATTTCGTTCGCCCGGGCAAGTTTGTGAGGTGACTGGCCAGTGAGGGTGATAAGGTGTCGGTGGGTGTACAAGTGAAGTTCTACGGACTATTATTTGCAGTCGACGGAGTGTCGGCAGGAGATCACGCATGGCATATGAGTTGGCTTTGGAGCCACCTGTATCCTTATTATGTGATGTTACTTTTCTGCTTTTGCTTTACTCTTATTGTGTAACTGTTATGTGAAATTTATGCTTTCGCCCCTGTTTACTTACTAAGCATATAGCTTACCCCATTCCTTTTGTTTTCCTTAGCAGGGGCCGACGCGGGGACTTTTGGCTCGTATACTAGTATAGTTAGATTGGCTTGTAATAGTTGAACAGTTAGAATGTTTGTTTTTGTTATGGTGGTTTGACTCGATACTTTTGGAGAATGTAATTATAACTCTTTTGGGATTGTATATATTGTATTTAGTGCTCTTTCGAACTTTAGGTTTTGAGTCCTGGCGCGAGCTAGGCAGGCGGCCCGCCGATACCCTTGGGTTCGCCCTTGGGAGAAGTGGGGTCGTCACAGTTGGTATCAGAGCTTAGGCTTTCGATCTCTGTAGTGTATCCTAGGCTTGAAGTTTAGGATGCCGGACTGTGGGATACTTGGCTATTAAGGTAAATATTGAATGCTAAGATTTTGATATTGACTTTTGTAATTTTCCATAAGGCAAAGTGGGGATTGAGTTGATTGCACTTGGAGATGGCCAGTCCCAGTGTGAATCGATTTGGTTCTTACTTCATATTGAAGTTAGCCATTTGGACCTATTCTTTAGGTTTGCACCCTAGGGCCGCCGGGGCGGTGCTAGTGGATTAGGTAGGTTCCGTAGGGGAGGCGTGTAGGACCGTTGATGGAATTTCCTTTTGACTATCTGATATGTTTAATTTGTTATATCTGCCATGTTTATTTTGTTATAACCAGTATGCCTGGCTTCTTTTGTTACCCAGTGATTGACTACATTTTTGGAGCCGTAGTGCTCACGTAAATAATGGATTTTGCACCGACCGGATGTCGGATAACTTGTATATTTTTAGTGTGACTTTGTAAAAATATGTATATTTGAGTATAATCTTTTGAGCTTATTTGTTTGAACCCGGCTTTTGAACTTATTCGTACTTGTGTGGTTGTAGACCGGCTACTACTCGAGTGGTTGAACTTTTGAGGCATTGCCTGTTGTGTACTTGACTGCTTTTGAGGATTATTTGATCTGATTAGTGCAAGTTGGAATTTCGAGGACGAAATTCTTTTAAGGAGGGGAGATTGTGAGGCCCCAGTTCGTACTACGTTGATATATTCATTAATTTGGCGGTAACGTTTGGTTTTGGGAGTATTTCGAAAACCCTAAGTAGGAATTACGATTTAAACCCTAAGTTCCGGTTAAGATTGAAAACCCGTTTTTTCCTACATTTTCTTTATTAGAAAATTCCCCAGATAAAGTTTATGAGCAAAAATAGTTTTAAAATGATTTTTCTAGTATTAGTTAGTTTTTGAGAAATTAAGAACGTATATCGGACGTGGGACCCACTAGTGCGAAAAGTTCGGAAAAATTCGGCCAATTAGGTTAAATTCCGGATACTGTGTAAAATTTATCGGGTGTTAAGAGATAAGTAGAGAGTGAGATATGATTGATGTGAGAGAGAAAAGAAAGGATAGGAATGCATTAATGGTGGTGACAAGTGTCACCATTTCATTGGAGAAGACTTAAGAATTACTATTCACTTTCTTGATTTTTTTGACCAAAAGATTAAATATCCAAAAATTGCTCAAAAATCACCATTTTCTTCCTTGTGTTGGCCGGCCCTTTCTCTCTCAAAGAAGAAGGAAATTCTTCAACTTTCAAGCTTCCAATTGGACCAAAATCCACCAAATCAAGAGTTTAAGTTAGTTTTACTCCATACAATCTTTCCTTTTGGTGATATTGGTTGGTTTATTGAAGCTTTTTGGAAGAGCTAAGGTGTCCATCATCTTCCTCTCTCTTGTTATTAGGTGAGTGATGCTTCAACCTGTCCCCTACACCTAATGATGGTTATATTATGCTTAGAAGTGGCTTGAGTGTTGGAAAATGTGATTTATTTCTTGATTTGAAGAGTTTTGGTGAAGTTTTCCATTTTATGATGAATTTTCTGGTTTCATATGATTTTGATGTTTTGGACTAGTATGATGGTTGGTAATAAGGGGCTTTGGCTCTAGTAGGTATGGATTGTTGTTAAATGCAACCAATTTTGGAATTGGAATGAAATGTGAAAAGTTAGGGTTCTTGAACCCCTATTCTGTCCGAAATTTTAGGTCATAGCTAGAGGCCGAATTGGACTTTGCTCAAAACATGAAAGTTGTAGGTATTGATGAGTTTAGTGTGCCTGCAAAATTTCAGGGCAATTGGACTAGTGTAGAGTGAGTTATGCCGTTTTTACTGTTGCTGTTTTTGGTGCACAGAATGTCCGAACTGCGATAGTAATTGCCTGTTTTGACTGGAATTGGTTTGGATTTTGACGTTGGTGTCTTCTGAGGAAATGTAGCTGGATGTCTTAGCTAACTTATGCCTTTGGAATTTCGGCATTTGGACCTGTGTAGGCTGAGATTGACGTATTACAGTTTTGTGTGTTTTGCAAACCTGTTTTGGTAATTCTGGTTTCGTATTTTGCATATTTGACCTAGTTGTGCTAGGATTTGGACTGAGTGGCCTTCTACATTGTTGTAACCCTGTTTCATAGCTTCGAAACGGTGGGTCTTACACCCCCATCCGATAACCGTAGTGAATTTGGTGCCATTACCGCATATTGAGGTCAAATACGGTTTGTGATTCTGGTACGTTTTTGGAAAGTTTATGGCTGGAACTTTGGCTTCACATTTGACTGAGTTACAAGCTGTTTGGGCTTCCGACCAAAACACCAAACTTATAGCCCTATATCAGAGCTTTCTAACGCCCTTGGAATTTCATGAATCGGATTTATAAAACCTGAGATATAGCCGAGCAAACAAGGCCTGCCCGTGAAAATGACCAGAAATCTGTTTTGGTCCTGATGACCAATTTCCGTTCCGAATTTGGATTGCCGACCTTCATGAAAGTTGTTCCATTTGGAATGAACTATCTAACTGCCAATTTTCAGCTCTTTTGACCATGTGTAGCATAGAAAACAGTTTGCACTCAAAACTGACCATTTGTGCATTGGCCAGATTTCGTAAGTGATTGTGTTTGGTTCATCTGGGACTAAAGCCTCCAGTTTCAGTTCTGGATGTCTTCATAACAGTTGTTGTTCATCCTTTAAGCTTCGATATGGCGTCTCATACGCCTTAATCCGATATTCGTAGCTCAACTTATGAGTAAACTAGAAACGAGTCTCAAATCTGCCGTTTCCGCTAACGGCCGTCTCCGTTTCCGTTCGTCATATTTACGTGCGCGCGTGCCGTTTTTGCCGTTTTGCTTGTTTTAGGCACGATAGTAGTCGTTTGCGATATGATGTGGCACAATCTTCTATTTCAGACGGTGGTGAGCTGGGCGGAACTGGTGGGGCCCACTACTAGCTGTTCATTTCGATCCGACTTCGTACTTTGGCTATTTCAGTTTCTGGGTAAGTATTCAGGCCAGTTTGGTGTGTTTTCTTTGCTATGTGTTTGAGATATGTGAAAAGGGCACTTAGGCGAGGGTGTACTTTATCGCACTCGACCTAAACCCTAATTTGAATGTATAATTATACTTGGCATATGTATATGAACCTTTTGGAACCAAAACCCTTGAGCTTGTGGCTCGGGGCGACTTTCGAATAAAGTTTGTAAAGTTTGCAAAGTTTGTGATTTTGAATAATTTTGTGAAGTTTGTGAGTTTGGGGCGAACTCTTGACCTGGTTGGACTATTCGAGCCGGTAAGGGCTTGGTCGAAGGCAGTCCAACTTAGTCTGAGGTCACCAAGTTTGTAGGTTCATGTTATGAACCAATTTTGTGAATCCGGTTCACCGAGAAGGTGACCAAGTTTGTGACCCGAGCTTGTGACTCAAGCTCAAGTTTGTGATTTCGTTCGCCCGGGCAAGTTTGTGAGGTGACTGGCCAGTGAGGGTGATAAGGTGTCGGTGGGTGTACAAGTGAAGTTCTACGGACTATTATTTGCAGTCGACGGAGTGTCGGCAGGAGATCACGCATGGCATATGAGTTGGCTTTGGAGCCACCTGTATCCTTATTATGTGATGTTACTTTTCTGCTTTTGCTTTACTCTTATTGTGTAACTGTTATGTGAAATTTATGCTTTCGCCCCTGTTTACTTACTAAGCATATAGCTTACCCCATTCCTTTTGTTTTCCTTAGCAGGGGCCGACGCGGGGACTTTTGGCTCGTATACTAGTATAGTTAGATTGGCTTGTAATAGTTGAACAGTTAGGATGTTTGTTTTTGTTATGGTG
Organism: Coffea arabica; assembly: GCF_036785885.1. NCBI lineage: Eukaryota > Viridiplantae > Streptophyta > Magnoliopsida > Gentianales > Rubiaceae > Coffea > Coffea arabica. The sequence goes on from NC_092317.1 coordinate 25,600,308, forward strand.
GTTTGACTCGATACTTTTGGAGAATGTAATTATAACTCTTTTGGGATTGTATATATTGTATTTAGTGCTCTTTCGAACTTTAGGTTTTGAGTCCTGGCGCGAGCTAGGCAGGCGGCCCGCCGATACCCTTGGGTTCGCCCTTGGGAGAAGTGGGGTCGTCACAGACCGTGCCTTAAAACGGTTCCAAAAGTTTACACCTGTGACGGCCCCACCTCCCCCTAAGGCGAACCAAAGGGTTCGGCGGGCCGCCTGCCCAGCTCTCGCCGGGATTCAAAATTTTAAAACAATAAAATTAAATAAACCTACAAGCATACTATTCACAAGATATCTAACGCCAAAAGAGTTCTATTTACATCTTCAAAAGTATCGAGTCAAACCACTCTAATACATTAGAATAACAACCAGCAGGAGGTAGACCCTATGGAGGGTTCTTATACAAACCATCAAAACAAAAACAAACATCCTAACTGTCCGAATGTTACAATCAAACCTAACTATACTAGTGTATGTGTCAAAAGTCCCCGCGTCGGCCTCTGCTAAGGAAAACAAAAGGAAAGGGGTAAGCTATATGCTTAGTAAGTGAACAGGGGCAAAAGCGTAAATCTCACGTAACAACAATTGCACAGTAAGAGTAAAGCAAAAGCAGAAAAGTAACATCACATAATAAGGATACAGGTGGCTCCAAAGCCAAGTCATTTGCCATGCGTGATCTCCTGTCGACTCTTTTCTTCGACCATAAATAAGGTCCGTAGAAACTTCACTTGTACACCCACCGAACACCTTATCACCCTGACTCGCCAGTCACCTCACAAACTTGCCCGGGCGAACGAAATCACATACTTGAGCTTGAGTCACAAGCTCGGGTCACAAACTTGGTCCACATAATCGGTGAACCGGATTCATAAATTTGGTGACCTCAAACCAGGTTGGACTAACTTCGACCAAGCCCTAACCGGCTCGAATAGTCCATCTCGGTCGGAAGATCAACCCCAAACTCACAAACTTCAGAAAAATATTCAAAAGTCACCCCGAGCCACAAGCTCAAGGGGTTTAGTTCCAAAATGATTCATATACATATGACATATACAAATGTGTGCGTAAATTAGGGTTTAGGTCGAGTGCGATAAAGTACACCCTCGCCTAGGTACCCTTTTCATACATATCAAAACACATAAGCAACTAACACATAAGGGCGGCCTGAATACTTACTCAACGAACAAAAGAGCAAAAGTTTGAAATTTGTGTCGCGAGGAGTAACTAGTAGGCCCCACCGGCTCCACCTAGCTCACCACCGTCTGAAATAGAAGATTGCGTCACATAAAATCATAAACGGCTACTAATATGCCTAAAACAAGCAAAACGGCAAAATCGGCACATACGAGTGCGGAAACGGCACACGGAAACGGGAATGGCGGCCTAGCCATTTTGCCGTCAAAACTGTTTTGAGTCTAATCGAAGCTATCAGTGTCGGATCAAGGTACATGAGATACCGTTGCGAAGCTAAGAGAAAAGTCTATACTTTTCATGAAGACCCATAACTCCGGATCTGAACAGAGATGGGTCGAAAGTGCAGAAAACTGTTCCAGGAATTCGCACTCCAAAGTAACGGACAGGGTATATTTGCTGGACTATAACTCCCAGCTCACAAATCCAAATCAGGAAATTCCAAAGGCATTAGAAAGCTGAGAATAAGGCTAAAACTTTTATATTTTGGCCAAGACCTGAATCCACTCAGAACAGAATGAAAATTGAGTGCCAAAGTACCTGTCAGAACTGTCCAGATTCAAGGCAGTTCTGACGATCAATTTTGTTTTGGTCATAACAGGAGCTACGGAACTCGGATTTCGACGTACTTCATATCGTTTCGAAGACAAAACCAAGATCTACATTTCTTATGAAGGAGTTGACACCCAGATCGTATGGGATCAAAACGGAAAAATGCACGGACAGAGGCTGAAATTCAAAACGTACACAATTTCAGGGTACAAAACAGGTGCGAGTGTTTTGGTTATAACTCGAGCTACACAGATCCGTTTGACCGCAAATTTTGCAGATATATTCAGGACATAAGGGGCTACAATATTGAAGAAGGCTACTCAGTCCATTTTCGAGGGTAACTAGGTCAAACATGCAAGAAACTACACCAGAACTGGAAAAACAGATTCACAAAACGCATTCTAGCGGAAACATCATAAATCAGGCTATCCAAGTCCAAATCCAGAAATTCCAAAACCAGCTGAAAGCTAAGAAACAGGTTTACATTTCATCAGAATACCTCAACAACCAATTCGGAAGAAATCCTGACCAAAACAACCAATTACAGGCGCAATTCTTACATTCGGGTAAAACCAGAACAGAAATAGTAATTTCGACTTTTCTCATTCCACACTACTCCGATTGACTTGAAATTTTGTAGGCAGCTTTAAAACGTCATTCCCTACAACTTTAATGTTTTGAGGTAAGGCCAATTCAGCCTCTATATAGGACCTAAAAATTCGGACAGAATGCTCCCTTAAGAACCCAAGGTTTTTCAATTTTCTTCCAAAACAGAAATTGGTTGCAATTAATCACTTTTCCCACCTCCTAGAGTCAATATAGACCATTTTCAATCATCATAGAAGGCCACACCCTCAAATTCATATATAAACAGAAAAATCACCAATAAATGGAAAACTTCACCACTTCATCCAAAATCAAGAAATAAACCACAAAATTCAACATTTTAACTACCACTAAGCACAAATTAAGCTTCATTAGGCGAAGGAGAAGGTTCATTCACTACTCACCTAGTAAAACAAGAGAGGGAGAGTTGCTTGACACCTTAGCTTCCCAAGACACTTCACCAAACAACTCACTAACACCTAATGAAGAGGTTTTATGGAGTAGAAACAAGTTTAAGTGATTGTTTTGGAGGATTTGAGCTAGATGGAAGCCAAAACTTTGAAGAGTTTTCTTTCTTCCTTTTCTAGAGAAGGCCGGCCAAGATGGAGAAGAAAAGAGTGAATTTTTGGTAATTTTTGAGATATTTTAACCAAATGGTAAGACAAGGAATAGTAGTCTTACTTAAGGACTAATCCAAGGGTGACACTTGTCACCTTCATTAATGCAAGTCATCACTTTGTTCCCTCTCACTCTAATCCATAAAGTATCCTCTAATTATCTCTTAACACCCGGTAAATTAAATCCAGTATCCAAAACTTAACCTAGTTGGCCGAATTTTTCCGAACTTTTCGCACTAGTGGGTCCCACATCCGATATACGCTCTTAATTCCTCAAAACCTATTCGATACTAGAAAAATCATCTAAAAACTATATCTGCTCCTTAAAAATATCTAGAAATTTTTCCTACTCACGAAAATGCAGAAAACAAGCCATGAAAAATGCGAAAACCTAGAAAATGCAAATTACGGGTTCTCACACTCTCTCCCCCTTAAAAGAATTTCGCCCTCGAAATTTTACCTTCAAAATTTAAAGTAACCAATGGCCTGTACCTTCTTCGTCGTCAGAGTCAGAAGAAACGAGGTTCTTCATTCCAGTCCCTTCTCCACTTGACGGTCCAGGGTCGGTCTTGGTTGGTTGTTGGGTTCTTTTCTTTTCACGCACTTTAATCGGGCAATGAGCAATTCGATGCTCGGCGCTTCCACAGCGCAGACATCTCCTCCCCTTTCTCCAACAATCGTTCTCAGTGTGATTGGCCTTTCCGCAATAGTCAGAAGTCAAGTGGGAAGCCATCTTTTTGCTTTCCGGAGAAGTCTTCCCCTGTCTGGTTTGGCTTCCTTTAATAAATCTTTCATCTACCGCTCCCAATGTCCATGGCGGCCCGAATAACTGGTTCACTTTCTGTACTTTCGAAGGTGCCCTTGCTTCGCTAGGTTCCTCACTCACGCTACCCACTGCACCCCTTTTCCGTATTTGGGAAGCTTTCACTTGCGCCTTTGCATTCTCGATTCGTTGAGCCTTCTCAAGGGCCTCCTCGGAAATCCCTTCGTATTTCCTTTTTAGCTCTAAGTTCTTGTGCAAGAGCTCAATTTTCTCTGAATACTCGTGCTTTCATCGCCCTTCCCAGTATGCGACTAGTTTCTTTTGGACTTCTATTTCGTCTCGAAGAACCGCGATTTCCTTATACATCTCAACCCAACGTGCCATCTCACAGAATTGTTGGACCTCAGATGGTAGCCTGTCGGCAAAACAATGGGTCATAATAAAGTCTTGAATACAAGTGGCACTCTTGGTCCATGTTTGGTTCAGCTGTTGTTTCCTCCCTTTCTTCTCTTGACCCTTGGTCTCGTTTTGTTTCACTGCTATGACCATGTCCGCGACTACGTCTTTCTTCTTCTCTTTTTTTTTTCCTCCTCTCTCTTTTCTTTCCAAAAGGGTACTTTAATGAATGAATGCAATAAATTGACTAAAATTACAATACCTATCATACCAATTACACAAATAACATATCGCACATAACACGCCATATTAAAAGACGGTTAAGCAAGTACACAAATACAGATCAAGTTGGACAGATAACCATGTATACAAGCACATATACAAGCACAGATACTAACGTCAGGTGGTAGTAATATACGGACGAACCAAAAGGAAAAGGTGAAGTCGTCCTAGTATCAGCCCGTCTGGTCTCTCACGTCACTTACTATACAAACTAGATGTCCATTGATCTCTTGTGCTCATTCTAGTCAGACAAAGCCTGTTCATGTTTCCAAAATACAAGGCTCAAATACCTAGTAGCTTGCATCGCCTCAACTCTGGAGTACTCAGGCACAAGAATCTGAAATAAGACAATTCACCTCTCGAGCTGGCCAGTCCCAAGAGTAAACCATCTACAATCGAAATTCCTACCAGACATACCTATCTATGATCCTCAGATATCATGAGAGAGATTTACGGCCTATAACATTCACAATTCAGAGCTTAGGCTCAAACGAGCACTTAGTCCTTCATACCTATTCACTACTTAGTCCAGGCTCACTCCGCGCAGAGACCACGCGAAGCAGGCTCTGATACCAACTGTGACTGCCTCACCTCCCCCTAAGGCGAACCAAAGGGTTCAGCGGGCCGCCTGCCCAGCTCTCGCCGGGACTCAAAATTTTAAAACAATAAAATTAAATAAACCTACAAGCATACTATTCACAAGATATCTAACGCCAAAAGAGTTCTATTTACATCTTCAAAAGTATCGAGTCAAACCACTCTAATACATTAGAATAACAACCAGCAGAAGGTAGACCCTATGGAGGGTTCTTATACAAACCACCACAACAAAAACAAACATCCTAACTGTCCGACTGTTACAATCAAACCTAACTATACTAGTGTATGTGTCAAAAGTCCCCGCGTCGGCCCCTGCTAAGGAAAACAAAAGGAAAGGGGTAAGCTATATGCTTAGTAAGTAAACAGGGGCAAAAACGTAAATTCACGTAACAACAATTGCACAGTAAGAGTAAAGCAAAAGCAAAAAAGTAACATCACATAATAAGGATACAGGTGGCTCCAAAGCCAAGTCATTTGCCATGCGTGATCTCCTGTCGACACTCCGTCGACCATAAATAAGGTCCGTAGAAACTTCACTTGTACACCCACCGAACACCTTGTCACCCTCACTGGCCAGTCACCTCACAAACTTGCCCGGGCGAACGAAATCACAAACTTGAGCTTGAGTCACAAGCTCGGGTCACAAACTTGGTCCACATAATCGGTGAACCGGATTCACAAACTTGGTGACCTCAAACCAGGTTGGACTAACTTCGACCAAGCCCTAACCGGCTCGAATAGTCCATCTCGGTCGGAAGATCAACCCCAAACTCACAAACTTCAGAAAATTATTCAAAAGTCACCCCGACCCACAAGCTCAAGGGGTTTAGTTCCAAAATGATTCATATACATATGACATATACAAATGTGTGCGTAAATTAGGGTTTAGGTCGAGTGCGATAAAGTACACCCTCGCCTAGGTACCCTTTTCATACATATCAAAACACATAAGCAACTAACACATAAGGGCGGCCTGAATACTTACTCAACGAACAAAAGAGCAAAAGTTCGAAATTTGTGTCGCGAGGAGTAGCTAGTAGGCCCCACCGGCTCCACCTAACTCACCACTGTCTGAAATAGAAGATTGCGTCACATAATATCATAAACGGCTACTAATATGTCTAAAACAAGCAAAACGGCAAAATCGACACATACGAGTGCGGAAACGGCACACGGAAACGGGAATGACGGCCTAGCCATTTTGCTGTCAAAACTGTTTTGAGTCTAATCGAAGCTATGAGTGTTGGATCAAGGTACATGAGGTACCGTTGCGAAGCTAAGAGAAAAGTCTATACTTTTCATGAAGACCCCTAACTCCGGATCTGAACAGAGATGGATCAAAAGTGCAGAAAACCGTTCCAAGAATTCGCACTCCAAAGTAACGGACAGGGTATGTTTGCTGGACTATAACTCCCAGCTCACAAATCCAAATCAGGAAATTCCAAAGCCATTAGAAAGATGAGACATAAGGCTAAAACCTTTATGTTTTGGCCAAAACCTGAATCCACTCAGAACAGAACGAAAATTGAGTGCCAAAGTACCTGTCAGAACTGTCCAGATTCAAGGCAGTTCTGACGATCAATTTTGTTTTGGTCATAACAGGAGCTACGGAACTCGGATTTCGACGTACTTCATATCGTTTCGAAGCCAAAACCAAGATATACATTTCTTATGAAGGAGTTGACACCCAGATCGTATGGGATCAAAACGGAAAAATGCACGGACAGAGGCTGAAATTCAAAACGTACACAATTTCAGGGTACAAAACAGGTGCGAGTGTTTTGGTTATAACTCGAGCTACAGAGATCCGTTTGACCGGAAATTTTGTAGATATATTCAGGACATAAGAGGCTACAATATTGAAGAAGGCCACTCGGTCCAGTTTCGAGGGTAACTAGATCAAACATGCAAGAAACTACACCAGAACCGGAAAAACAGATTCAAAAAACGCATTCTAGCGGAAACATCATAAATCAGGCTATCCAAGTCCAAATCCAGAAATTCCAAAACCAGCTGAAAGCTAAGAAACAGGTTTACATTTAATCAGAATACCTCAACAACCAATTCGGAAGCAATCCTGACCAAAACAACCAATTACAGGCGCAATTCTTACATTCGGGTAAAACCAGAACAGAAATAGTAATTTCGACTTTTCTCATTCCACACTACTCTGATTGACCTGAAATTTTGTAGGACCTTTAAAATATTATTCCCTACAACTTTCATGTTTTGAGGTAAGGCCAATTCGGCCTCTATCTAGGACCTAAAAATTCGGACAGAATGCTCCCTTAAGAACCCTAGGTTTTTCAATTTTCTTCCAAAACAGAAATTGGTTGCAATTAATCACTTTTCCCACCTCCTAGAGTCAATATAGACCATTTTCAATCATCATGGAAGGCCACACCCTCAAATTCATATATAAACAGAAAAATCACCAATAAATGGACAACTTCACCACTTCATCCAAAATCAAGAAATAAACCACAAAATTCAACATTTTAACTACCACTAAGCACAAATTAAGCTTCATTAGGTGAAGGAGAAGGTTCATTCACTACTCACCTAGTAAAACAAGAGAGGGAGAGTTGCTTGACACCTTAGCTTCCCAAGACACTTCACCAAACAACTCACTAACACCTAATGAAGAGGTTTTATGGAGTAGAAGCAAGTTTAAGTGATTGTTTTGGAGGATTTGAGCTAGATGGAAGCCAAAACTTTGAAGAGTTTTCTTTCTTCCTTTGCTAGAGAAGGCCGGCCAAGATGGAGAAGAAAAGAGTGAATTTTTGGTAATTTTTGAGATATTTTAACCAAATGGTAAGACAAGGAATAGTAGTCTTACTTAAGGACTAATCCAAGGGTGACACTGTGACGCCCCGAAAAAAAAGAGTTTGAGAACCCGGAAATTTTCTAATTTTCTAGGGTTTATTTTTTTAAACGCCCGCCTTTTCTACATTTTCTTGATTAGAAAAATTCCCCAGATAAAGTTTATGAGCAAAGATAGTTTTAAAATGATTTTTCTAGCATTGGGTAGTTTTTGAAAAATTACGGATATATTATGGACGTGGGCCCCACTAGTGCGGAAAGTTCGGAAAAATTCGGCCAATAAGGTTAAGTTTCGGATACTGTGAAAAATTTATCGGGTGTTAAGAGATAAGTAGAGTGTGTGATATGATTGATGTGAGAGAGAAAAGAAAGGATAGGAATGCATTTATTGGAGTGCCACATGTCACCATGATATTGGTTAGGACTTAAGAGTTACTATTCTTTTTTTTGACTATTTTGACTAAGTGGTTAATATCTTCAAAAAATCACTAAAATTCACCATTTTTCACCTCTTGTTGGCCGGCTCTCTTAAGCTCAAGAAGGAAGAGGATTTCTTCAATTTTCAAGCTCCCAACTAGCACAAATCATCCAAACCACTTACCTAAATTAGTTTCTACTCCATATTATCCTTCCATTAGGTGCTAGTAAGTTGATTAGTGAAGTTTTCTTGGAGAGCTAAGGTGTCCTACAACTCCATCTCTCTTGTTTACTTGGTAAGTAGTGATTGACTATCCTCTTACACCTAATGATGTTGAATTTATGCCTAATGGTGGCTATTGTGTTAGAAATTGTGGTTTATTTCTTGGTTTGAAGTGATTTGGTTAAGTTTTTATTTTTTTGAGGAATTTTCTGGTTTTATGTGATCTTGATGGTGTGGTTGTTTTTGATGGTTGGTAATAAGGGGCTATGGCTCTAGTAGGTGCATATGATAGGAAATTGCAATCAATTTTGGGTTTGGATTGAAATGAGAAAAGTTAGGGTTGATAACCCCCAATTCTGTCCGGTTTTGGATCATAGGGTTAGAGGCCGAATTGGACTTTGCTCAAAACATGAAAGTTGTAGGTATTGATGAGTTTGAAGTGGCTGCAAAATTTCAGGGCATTTGAAGTAGTGTAGAGTGAGTTATGCCGTTTTTACTGTTGCTGTTCTGGGTGATCAGAATGTGCGAACTGTGATTGTAATCGTCTGTTTTGACTGGAATTGGTTTGGATTTTGTTGTTGGTGTCTTCTGATACAATGTAGCTTGATGCCTTAGCTATCATATTCCTTTGGAATCAATGCATTTGGACCTGTGTAGACTGAGTTGGACGAATTACAGCATTGTGTGATTTGGGAACCTGCAATTACGATTCTGGTTTGGTATTCTTCATATTTAACCTAGTTGTGCTAGGATCTGGACTGAGTGACCTTCTACATTGTTGTAGCCCTGGTTCTTAGCTTCGAAACGGTGGGTCTTGGACCTCCATCCGATACTCGTAGTACCTTTGGTGCCATTACCGCAAAAGGACGTCAAAACTGTTTTCTGGTTTTGAGCAATTGTGGTTAATTGCTATGTGATTGGGTTTGATTGTAGGATGGAAAGGATGAATTTATGGGGAAATGCTGTCCGATTTTTAATAGCGTTGGTTACCTTAAGTTTCATGTGAAAGGCTTGGACTTGAATGATGGAATTGGCTATATTGAACCAGGATTATGAGCCGTGGAGGTGAGTGACCTTAAACTACTTGCAACGTTACTTTAAAATGTTTCTTGCATCGTTTCTTTGATTGCATATCCTGTGTGCCGGCATATAAGTTCTTGACATGTTTTGGCTCAAATGAGTACTTGGAATTCGTGTGCTAGACTCCGACGTTTCCTCCACCGTTTAATGTTCCTGTAGAGCACCAATGGGCTCAATGTTCAATGTTAATGTTCAATGTTAAATGATTGTTTGGAGGGTTGGACGTCTAAGTACCATGATTTCACTGGCTCATGAGAGAAGTGAAAGTGCATTGATTGTTGAAGCATGACATTATTGAAATGAACGATTGTGAAACTGATTTGATAACTGAATTTCTTGGTTACTCGCTGAGCTTCTAGCTCACCCCAAAATGTTTTATTCCCCTCCACAGGGCTCAAGGCGAAGGAGTGGCTTGTAGTGTTTATTCATGGATTATCTCATGTATGGACTGAATTTGGATTTCCTTTTGTGTAATCATTCATATTGGGATTGTATTGAACGTTTAGAATTGATTGGATGTGTAATAGTCTAGTTTTGGACTTCCTCCTGTATAATAATTGTGATCAAGGATCAGAGTGGCGCAGTGGAAGCGTGGACGCTTCGCTTTTGATATATAAAGTTTGGGAACCTTTGATGTATATTTGATATATATATCTTGAAATTCAATTGAGGACTTTAGTGAACGACTGAGTCCCGGCGAGAGCTGGGCAGGCGGCCCGCCGAACCCTCTGGTTCGCCTTAGGGGGAGGTGGGGCCGTTACAGACACTTGTCACCTTCATTAATGCAAGTCATCACTTTGTTCCCTCTCACTCTAATCCATAAAGTATCCTCTAATTATCTCTTAACACCCGATAAATTAAATCCAGTATCCAAAACTTAACCTAGTTGGCCGAATTTTTCCGAACTTTTCGCACTAGTGGGTCCCACGTCCGATATACGCTCTTAATTCCTCAAAACCTATTCGATACTAGAAAAATCATCTAAAAACTATATCTGCTCCTTAAAAATATCTAGAAATTTTTCCTACTCACGAAAATGCAGAAAACAAGTCATGAAAAATGCGAAAACCTAGAAAATGCAAATTACGGGTTCTCACAACACCTCCAAAATTTGTAGGTGGACCTAATCCTGACCTGGCAGAGGGTTGGATGGACCGTATGATGGATATATTTTCCGCACTTGGGTATTCGGAGGAACGATAGATATCTTTTGGTATTTTTCAGTTTGAGGGGACTGCTCGAGCTTTGTGGAATGTGATTAAAGCCAAGTGGGAGCGAGAACAGACCCCCTGGACATGGGTTAATTTTACACGAGAATTTAATGAAAAATATCTGCCGCCCATTGTGTAAGAGAAACGGGAGATGATTTTATCCGCCTGCGTCAAGGGGCATCTAGTGTGGCGGAGTATGAAACCCAGTTTACAAAACTCTCCCGCTTTGCTCCGGAGTTGGTGCTAACGGAGCAAAACCGAATCCACCGTTTCGTTCAAGGCTTAAATGTGGAGATTCAAGAGGCACTAGCAGCCACTCAGTTAAATACATTTAGCCAAGCACTAGAAAAGGCTCAGAGAATTGAGACTGCTAAAGGACAAGTAAAAGCCTTCCATGACCGAAAAAGAAGGCAACCTAGCTCAAGCAACGTTGCGACCAGACAAAACTCGAGAAACGAGCCACCCTCTAAGATAGGCCGAGGAACAGGTGGTCCACGAGATAATGTGGAAAAAGGTCAGGTAGGGCAAAGGTTCCAGAGGAGTGCCCAGCATAGAGGGTCAGCAATAGGAACTAAGCCGACTTGTGGTTTCTGTGGGGGCAATCACACTGATGAGAATTGCTGGAAAAATAGTTCGGTACGAAAATGCTTTAAATGTGGTAGTACGGAACATCTGATTGCTCAATGCCCTAAGATGCAGAAAGAAGGACATAAGCCATCGACAGAAGGGACCACAGCTAAACCGACCAATGTAGCGGGGAATCGACCCAAAACACCGGTCAGAGTACATTCAATGGGTCATCAAGAAGTGACTGACCCTGCGGCAGTCATCGATGGTATGCTTTCTAGAAAAACTTATCATATGATCTAGAAATACCAACCCCTATAACCAATAAGAGTGTAATTGCTAGTGTGGTGTACGAGGGAGGTGAGGTATGATAGGAGAATGGAAATTGTAGGTGGACTTTATTGAGTTAGCTCTCAAGGGTGCACGGGGGCATTTAGTGATGTAATGAATACTCCAGTGGATCAGTTGAAGGTAGAAAACGTACCAGTAGTATGTGAAGTTTAGATGGAGACGTATTCCTCTCTGTTCGTAAACAAAGGTATTAATTTCGAGGACGAAATTGTTCTAAGAGGGGGAGGTTGTGAGACCCCGGATAGTCCTTAATTTCAAAATTATGTGATACTAATAGCATTTTTTTCTATTTTGTACTAAATTATTTGAAAACCCTAAATTGGATTATTTATAAAATCCTAGTTTTTGTATTAATCACAAATTTGAGTTGTAATTCATGTTTGGTATTCTAGAGTGTGTTTTGGTACAAGTAAGTATAGGATTCAATTTATTTTATATAGGTTAAGTAAGTTTAAAAAGTTAGAAAACCTCAGACTAGTAAAACCTCTAGTGTTATAATTTATTAGAACCCTAAGTTGGGGTTAAAACCCTTAATTTTGCCTATGACAAGAAAGTTGTTGTTTAATTGCATTTGTGTATGTTCATACATGGTTAAGTATAGATGATTAATATAGAAGGGTGATTAGTGAAGTAATTAAGTGTGGTTAAGTGTTTTAGACTAGATTAAGTTTATATCCTATGGAGTTAATTGAAACCTTTCTATATATGTTTGGGCAATAGTGTAAGTGTGACAACCCCACCTCTCCCTAAGACGAACCAGAGGGTTCGGCGGGCCGCCTGCCCAACTCTCGCCGGGACTCAGTCGTTCACTACATTCCTCAAACAGATTACAAGATAAAACTCAAATATTATATCAAATTCTCCAATAATTACATGTCAAAAGCGAAGCGTCCACGCTTCCGCAGCGCCACTCTGATCCTTGATCACAATTAGTATACAGGAGGAAGTCCAAAACTAGACTATTACCCATCCAATCAATTCTAAACGTTCAATACAATCCCAACATGAACGATTACACAAAAGGAAATCCAAATTCAATCCATACATGAGATAATCCATGAATAAGCACTACAAGTCCTTCCTTCGTTTTGAGCCCTGTGGAGGGGAATAAAATATTTTTGGGGTGAGCTAGAAGCTCAGCGAGTAACCAGTAAAATCATTAAACAAAAATATTTCACAATGTTGCATTTCGATCATTTCGATGATGTCATGATTCAGAGATCAAATGTTCGTTTAGTGCTCTCGTGAGCCAGGGAAATCATAGCACTTGAACCCCCAACGCTCAAATAGATCATTTAACATTAACATTAACATTAAGAGGGAGCCCCTTCTTGAGCTCCAGATAAACATGAACATGAACCATAAACAGAGTGGAGACGTTGGTGTCCAGCACAAGACTTTCCCAGAACTCATTGAAGCCAAATCATGTCATGAACTCACATGCAAGCACGCATGATATGCAATCGAGCACATAATGCAAGAAACATTTCACAAGTACTTTGGAAATAGTTTAGGGTCACTCACCTCCACGGCCCAGAAATCATCCATCATATAACATTGCCTTGCTCAAATCCAAGTCTTAGATCACAAACTCAATGCAAACAAATTCCTTCAAAGTTCGGACAGCACTTCCCCTGAATTTGCTAACTTTTCCAGCCATCATGGCTTCATTATTTCCTCATTCCAACCCAAAGGTACACACACACAACAACAAGTTCATCCAATAGCCATTCAGCAAGCTCCAAGTAGTACTGGTACAAGTCAAGCTAGGGAAAAGTCCGGAAATGAAAGTTAAGCTCAAAACCAGAAAAATAGTTTTGACGTCATTTTGCGGTAATGGTACCAAAGGCGCTACAATTGTCGGATGAAGATGAAAGATACAAAGTTTCGAAGCTAAGAGATAGGGCTACAATATTACAGATGGTCACTCAACCCAGTTTCGAGTGTAACCAGGTCAAAAATGCAAGATACCATACCAGAATCACAAAAACAGATTCACAGAACGTGTTCTAGCGGAAACATCATAAATCAGGCTATCCAAGTCCAAATCCAGAAATTCCAAAACAAGCTGAAATCTAAGAAATAGGGTTAAATTTCATCAGAAGGCCTCAACAACCAATTCGGAAGCAATTTCAGCCAAAACAACCAATTACAGGCGCAATTCTTACATTCGGGTAAAACCAGAACAACAATAGTAATTTCGACTTTTCTCATTCTACACTACTCCGATTGACCTGAAATTTTGTAGGCACCTCTAAAATGTCATTCCATACAACTTTCATGTTTTAAGACAAGGCCAATTAGGCCTCTAACTAGGAGTTACAAATTCGGGCAGAATGAAGAACATCAAACCCTAACTTTCCAAGATTTCTTCCAAAACAGAAATTGCTTGCAATTTACCACTTTTTCCACCTTCTAGCTTCCTTAAATATCATTTCCAATCATCATACATGACCATATAATCATATCCATATGAAAACAGAAAAATCCCCAATAATTATAAAACTTCACCAATTCAACCAAAATCAAGATATAATCCATAAAAGTGCATCTTATACCACCACCAATCATGAATTGAACATCATTAGAGGAAGAAGAGGGGTCCTTCACAACTCACCTTAGCAATACAAGAGATAGAGCAACTAGTCACCTTAACTTTCCAAACAACTTCACAACCAAGCTCAACTCCACCAAACTAAGAGGTTTTATGGAGTAATTGGAAGATTAATCGGTTTAATTGAAAGATTGGGCAAGATTGGAGACTAGAAAATTGAGAGCTTTTCTTCCCTTTTTTGAGCAAGAGAATTCGGCCAAGAAGCTTGCAAAATGAAGAGATTTTTGGCCAATTTTAATTAAATGGTAAAGTTATGAATAGTAGTCAAACTCAAGACTAAATCTTATGGTGACACTTGTCACCTTTAGGTTTAAAACTTATCTTTTTGTCTCTCCAATACAAATATCTTAACACCTTGTAAAATAATATCACTTAATACAAAATTCCAACAAGTTGTCAAAAATATAATGCATTTACCGCACTTGCGGGTCCCACGTTCAAAATACGCTCTTAATTTCTCAAAAACTAACCGATACTAGAAAAATCATTTTAAAACTATCTTTGCTCATAAACTTTATCTGAGAAATTTTTCTAATAAAGAAAATGTAGAAAAGGAGGGCGATTAAAAAAACTAAACCTTAGAAAATTAGAAAATTTCCTGGTTCTCACTCTCATTCTTTTCGGGGCGTCACAGTAAGAAAGAGAAATTAAAGGTGTAAGGGCTAAGGTGCAAATTGGGAGTTTTTATGTGATTGGTGGTGTTGGAAAATATCTCCCAAAGCTTTGACTAACATTCTATCATAGGATTTATAAGAAAAACATGAGAAAGAAAACAAAACAAAACTAAGAAAGAAAGAGAGAGAGAGAGCCGAGAGGGAGAGAAGGAAAGAGAGAGAAAAAGCTTTTGTTTCTTGCATTTTTTTCCATTAATCTTGAGTTTGGATCTTGGAGGAACAACTTGGAGCTTGAGTTTTGGAAAATCAACCTAAGGAACTTGCAACTAGAAGGTAAGGAAGCTCTTGCAAGTTTAAGTTTGGTTAATGATTTTGAGATGGTTGGAAATGAAGTGTATGGTTGTTGTTGAGCCTTAATATGGCTTATGAAGTGATGGTGAGATGTTTCTATGGATTATATTGGTGGTTTATTGCTCCAAAACTTTTGGTTATGGCTGCCCTAGTTAGGGTTTAATGATGCACATGTGAATTAGTTCTAATCTTGTGTTGTTTAACTTGCAATTGATATGTTTGATGATTTGCCTCATTTGTTTGGTGGGTTGATAGCAAGGGCTGGTTTGAATCAAGAAACCCTAGGTTAAGGTAAGGTGTATTAGCTTGGTTAGGGTTTGGTTGGATAGGGTTTGGCTAAGTAGTGGTTGGATTAGGTGAAGTGATGCATATAAAGCTAGGTTAGAAATTGTGGTTAGTGTTTGGATAGTTTTTGTGGAATTTCATGGAGAATTTTTGGATTAATTGTGTAGGATTTAGGAGTTGGTATATGTGTGTTTATTTGATGTGAAATTAGATAGAAAACTTGTATAAGACTCATAGCAATGGACCATGTGTTTGCAAAGTTCAAACCGGCAAAACTGGAAACAGGGCAACTCACAAATCCGAACATGGGCTCTGTTTTTTTTTATACTGCGTGCTGATTCGGAAGCTGCTCAAAACATAAAAGTTGTATCTTCTTAAGTTCTTGATGTGCCTGCAAAATTTCAGGTCAAACGGATCTGTGTAGCCTGAGTTATGGCCAAAAACCTCGCTTCTATTCTAAACCCAGAATTTTGCTGCGTTTCTTGATTTCGCTTCTGACCATGCTCAGTTCACCTCGATAACGTGTGAACTGGGTGTTGAGGTCTTCATAATATTTGTAGATCTTTGTTTTAGCTTCGAAACAGTGTAAATTTTGTCCAAATCCGAGTTTCGTAGCTCCAGTTATACCTAAAAAAAAATTAGGCGTCAGAACTGCCTTTGTAGTTGGCTAGTTCTGACAGGAAATTTGGACCCATTTTTTCCTTTGCTCTGTACTGATTCAGTTTTTGGTCCAAACACAAAAGTTATAGCCTTATCAATAATATTTCCAATGCCTTTGGAATTTCTTGATTTTGATCTGTGAGTCATGAGTTATGGTCGTTCAAGCAGGGCCGGTTTGGTAATCTGAAATGAAACGGCTGGAACTGTTTTGTGCAATTTTGGCCTAGTTCCATTGAGACCTGGCTTGAGGTGTCTTCATGAAAGTTGTAGCCCTTATTCTTAGCTTCATAACGGTACCTCATGCACTTCGATTTGATACCTGTAGCCAGAAATGTGATCAAAACAGATTGGTACAGCAACTATGCCCGTTTCCGTTTCCGTTTCCGCAAGCCGTTTCCGTGCATGCATGTGCCAATTTTACCGTTTTGTTTGATTTATGTCTTCTAGTAGCCGTTTGTGGAATAATGTGGTACACTCTTCTATTTCAGACGGTGGTGAGCTAGACGGAGCCAGTGGGGCCTACTAGCTATCATTCGCGATGCGATTTTCGTGCTTTTGCTATCCTTGTTCTGTGTAAGTATTCAGGCCGTTTTTGTGTATAACTTGCTTATGTGCTTTCGTGTGGATGAGAGGGTACTTAGGCGAGGGTGTACTTGATTACACTCGACCTAAACCCTAATTTGTACTTGTGCTTCTTTATGAGCTGTGTATATATGAATTATTTTGGTGCTGAACCCCTTGAGCTTGTAGCTCGGGGTGACTTTTGTGAAATTTGTGAAATATGATGAAGTTGTGGCCCTGATCTTAAGACCTAGACGGACTATTCGAGCCGGCCGGGGCTTGGTCGAAGTCAGTCCAACCTAGTCTGAGGTCACCAAGTTTGTGAATCCGGTTCACCGAGAATGTGAACCAAGTTTGTGAACTGAGCTTGTGAACCAAGCTTAATTTCATTTGCTCGAACCATTTTGTGAGGTGACTGGCCAGTGTTGGTGATAAGGTGTACGGTGGAAGTAAGTGGAGTTCTACGGACCCTTATTTGTGGTCGACGGAGTGTCGACAGGAGATCACACATGGCACATGACGTGGCTTTGGAGCCAACCTGTATCCTTAACTTGTGTTGTTACTTTTATATTTTCGATTTGACATCTTTGTGATGTAATTGTTCGTATTACTGTGAAATTTACGTTTTTACCCCTGTTTACTTACTAAGCATCTAGCTTACCCCTTTCCCTTTGTTTTCCTTAACAGGGGCCGATGCGGGGAACTTTTGGCACTATCACTAGTATAGTTAGGCTTGGTTTGTAATAGCCAGAGAACTAAGATGTTTTTTTCTTGTTTTAGTGACCTGTATAAGGAACCCTCTTTGGGTCTACTTTATATTTTGATTATTAACATAAGATGATGTAGTAGTCGGGATAACTCCTTTTGAGGATGTACATACTCTTTTGGGATTGAATATATTGTGAATAGTACTCTTTTGGTTTATACAGTTTTATTAGCTTTGTGTTTTGAGTTCTGGCGCGAGCTAGGCAGGCGTCCCGCTGATACCCTCGGGTTCGCCCTTGGGAGAAGTGGGAGCGTCACAAGAAGTTTGCACAAAATTACAAAATGTTCGAAAAATGTTACACTATTTAGGGATGATTGATATAACAACTGTTCCTATCCCCCTCCCTCATATTAAATAGTCATGGCATTTCCAGTAATGTTAACTTTTGGCAATGGACATAGTGCCATTGCCAAAACTGTAATTCCTAAGTAAATAATAACACAATCTAAAAGTAGTTCAAAGATGATGGGAATTCATGAGTATTTAGCATCTGCGAGCCATTTCTATTACACAATGGGGTATCGCAATCCTTATGTTTCCAGAACACCGTCTACAAGCAATAATCTAGACACTGAGGATTGCAATATTAATAACTTACAAACTCTATTCGACTAGGATGCAGAAAAAAGCTATTTATACGACTGCATTTTCCCAAAAATGGAAGAGCAAGTTTATTTACAACTACAACCACATTCTGAAACTATTGCTGCCATTATGAGAATCCATACTCACATTTTTTATCTTCGTTTGGATCAGTGTAACAATTTTTAAACAATATGTAACTCTACGTGAATTATTTGTAAAACTTAATAACAGAGAAGCAATCTATTGTAAAGATATACAAGAAACTTACATAAAATTATAAAATGTTCAAAACGTGTTACACTGTTCAAGGATGATTGATCTAACAACCTTCCCTACCCCGCATCCCTCCAGACGATACATATCATCATACTCCATGATGTATGAAGATATGTAATTGTGTTACAACCCTGATGGTATCCTATTATTTATTAGATGATCATTTACATATACTAAAAATCAAGATTTATACCTATTTTGCTACTAGGAAATATACTCATTTTGGGTTATGGGTAAAAGTGGAACAAAAATAAAGTCTCTATCCTACAATTCATTTTTTTACTATCATTTTCAAATAAATGGGCTGACAATGACACCAAAGTTGTCATTGTCGGGGTGCTAAGTGTGATTTCGAAAACATGGAGGGTGCTAGGTATGATTAGAAGAAACCTCAAGGGAGGTTTCTGATATTAACCCTTTTCTAATTGTGTTTTTTACTTTTATCGCGCCACAACTTTCCTGATTAATGCTTTATTTAGTTCTTAATGCATACCTCTGTTATCTTAATGCCTTTCGCTGGAACGGTGTTGATACTCCTTCCTACACACATTAAATATTAACCAATTAGCTGTGCATTCTACTCATGATTATTATTTTTAATAAACATCAATATTACCTAAACTTCATCCACGGATTCAATGGTGGAACTGGTAGTCTGATTTCACTTGTTCCTGCTGCATCTATTTCTTCATTTTCGCCTAAACTCTTGTTCCATCTTTCGCTTCTTATCCGTGCCATCCTATTCATGCATAACAACGAATACAATAAACATGCACCAACGAAGTCTCAAATACGACATACTAGTTACACACTAACATTTCTATTATGTTTCTTCTCTGTACTTGTTAATCCACACCATGTAACACTTATCCAACACTGTGTTCATGCACAAGAACTAAAACAATCTAACATACATCAATGCAGTCCCAAATACGACATTCCAATTTCAATCTAACAATTCTCTTCTCTTTTTGGCTGATACCTGCTAATTCACACCATGTAACCCTTATCCAACATTTTGTTCATGCACAAGAACTAACACAATAAACATACATCAATGCAGTCCCAAATACGACATTCAAATTTCAATCTAACATTTGTCTTTTCTTTCTGTCCTGTACCTATTAATCCACACTATGTAACAGTTATCCAACAACATGTAAGACTTATCCAACATTGTGTTCATGCACATCAACTGATACACTAGACATACACCAATGAAATCTCAAATACAACATACCAATATCAGACTAACATTTCTAATATATTTTTGTTCTGTACCTATTCATTCACTGCATGTAACACCTATCCAACATTATTTTGTGGCCCATAAACTAACAAACCTTGTAACATTTCTTACACGCTGAGTATGACACACATAACAATTTGTTATTCTTCCTAACGTATTTATATTACATGCCAACTCTCCTATCATCAAATTCCATGCAATCCATTTCATCTTTTATGGTCCTGTTTTTCAAATGATCCTCAGGTCACATATAGGGAGGTAACACTTTCACAATACCATATAATCTGTCCTTCGCCTCTAGCCTTTGTCATTTTCTAGACCTTTTCCTTATACTATGTACTACATACACCATGTTTTGACTTTCTTATGTTAATGCTTTACACTTTAACACACCGTATCAATGTTTCTCCATGTCACCTTTTTCCCACATAACATAATTTTTAGCCAACATGCTATATGACCCATTCTTCACTGAATTATCTTGTGACTATTTGGTTTCGCAGTGTATCATACACTCAACACATTGTACTATCTACTTAGCATATAGTAATTATAACATACACCCATTTTTTACACCTACGAACTCCCAAACCTATGCACACATTTCCCCCTCCTTTCCCACTCTCCTGTTTCGACGATCAAAGGCTAACACATAATACTCCTATCACGCTGCACTTATCAATTTGTGACGCCCCGAAAAAAATTGAGTTTGAGAACCCGGAAATTTTCTAATTTTCTAGGGTTTATTTTTTTAAACGCCCGCCTTTTCTACATTTTCTTGATTAGAAAAATTCCCCAGATAAAGTTATGAGCAAAGATAGTTTTAAAATGATTTTTCTAGTATCGGTTAGTTTTTGAGAAATTAAAAGCGTATTTTGGACGTGGGACCCGCAAGTGCGGTAAATGCATTATATTTTTGACAATTTGTTGGAATTTTGTATTAAGTGATATTATTTTACAAAGTGTTAAGATATTTGTATTGGAGAGACAAAAAGATAAGTTTTAAACCAAAAAGGTGACAAGTGTCACCTTGTGATTTAATCTTGGACTTTGACCATTTAACTTTACCTTTACCTTTACCAAATAAATACAAAAAAATTGATCAAAATAAGCTTCATTTTGCAAGCTTCTTGGCCGAATGTTCTTGCTCAAGAAAGAAAGAAAAGCTCTCAATTTCTTCCTTCTATTTCTTGCTCAATCTTCAAATCCAACCAATAAAACTCCAAATCATTCCATAAAATCTCTTTGCTAAGTGGTCTTGAGGTGTTTTGTGGAGTTGTTTGGAAAGCTAAGGTGATTTGTTGCTCTATCTCTTGTATGGCTAAGGTGAGTTGTGAAGAACCACTCTCCTCCCTTAATTGATGTTCAATTCATGATTGGTGGTGGTATAAGATGCACTTTTATGGATTATATCTTGATTTTGGTTGAATTGGTGAAGTTTTATAATTTTTGGGGATTTTTCTGTTTTCATATGGATATGATTATGGGGTCATGTATGATGACTGGAAATGATGTTTAATGACTCTAGGAGGTGGAAAAAGTGATTAATTACAATCAATTTCTGTTTTGGAAGGAAAAGTGGAAAACTAGGTTTCAATGTTCTTCATTCTGTCCGAATTTTTAGCTCAAAGATAGAGGCCTAATTGGCCTTGTCTTAAAACATGAAAGTTGTAGGCAATGACATTTTAGAGGTGCCTACAAAATTTCAGGTCAATCGGAGTAGTGTAGAATGAGAAAAGTCAAAATTACTATTGCTGTTCTGGTTTTACCCGAAATTGAGAAGTGCGTCTGTAATGGGTTATTTTGGTTGAGAATGCTTCCGAATTGGTTGTTGAGGCCTTCTGATGAAATTTAACCCTGTTTCTTAGATTTCAGCTGGTTTTGGAATTTCTGGATTTGGACTTGGAGAGCCTGAGTTATGATGTTTCCGCTAGAATGCATTCTGTGAATCTGTTTTTGTGATTCTGGTATAGTATCTTGCATTTTTGACCTGGTTACACTCGAAACTGGGTTGAGTGACCTTCTGAAATATTTTAGTCCTATCTCTTAGCTTCGAAATGGTGTATCTTTCACCTTCATCCGACCATCGTAGTACCTTTGGTGCCATTACCGCAAAATGACGTCAAAACTGTTTTTCTGGTTTTGAGCTTAACTTTCATTTCCGGACTTTTCCCTAGCTTGACTTGTACTAGTACCACTTGGAGCTTGCTGAATGGCTATTGGATGAACTTGTTGTTGTGTGTGTACCTTTGGGACTGGATGAGGAAATAATGAAGCCATGATGGCTGGAAAAGTTAGCAAATTTAGGGGAAGTGCTGTCCGAACTTTGAAGGAACTTGTTTGCATTGAGTTTGTGATTTAAGACTTGGATTTGAGCAAGGCAATGATATTTGATGGATGATTTCTGAGCCATGGAGGTGAGTGACCCTAAACTATTTCCAAAGTACTTGTGAAACGTTTCTTGCAATATTTACTTTTGAACTGTTTCCAAAGTTACTTTTGAACTGTTTTCTTGCATATCATGCGTGCTTATATGAGAGTGTTCCTTGTTTGATATATTTCCTTGACTTATTGGCTTGTTATTATGGATTGATAATGTGTTAAGTGCTTTCAATGATGGTTAAAACGAGTTTTCTGGGCGAGTGTGTACTTTATCGCACTCGACCTAAAATAAATGTGAAATTTTCAATGATTAAGGATTAAATGTTACTTGTGCATGAATGTAAGCCTTTTGGCTGAACCGGCCACTGCCCTTCGTTACCGATCGACTCGAGCCAGAAGCGGACTCGGTCGGGCGATATGGTGACCCTGGGTGAATTTGGTATACTCGAGTATTACCTTGTAGTCCGGCTACGTCCGGATGGGTGGAGACCGGCCAACGTCCGGAAAAAAAAAAGATGAACGAGGGATTATTTATAAAAAATGAACATATCCTTTTCATGAATGTTACTATCGCTTTCCATTGTACATGTTTCTTGAATTATTGATACTCCATATTTAATGTTTTGTAAATGCTGTAATCATTTCTGGACTTGTCATGTGATTTATGACATCACTGAAAAGAAATATTGTTAAACCGATTTGATTACTGATTTTCTGGTTACTCGCTGAGCTTCTAGCTCACACCAAAAATATTTTATTCCCCTCCACAGGGCTCAAGGCGAAGGCAGGACTTGTTGTGCTTGTTCACGTGAATGGATGGCCTTTATGTTGTACAATTTGGATTTGGAATCATTTTATGTATAGTTGGGAATTGTTTCCGCTGCAATTGTGACATGTAATTATTGGAGACTTGGATGTATATTTGTGGACCGTGTGATGTATATTTGAGATTTATATTGCAATTCATTTGAGGACCGTAGTGAACGACTGAGGCCCGCCGAACCCTCTGGTTCGCCTTAGGGGAAGGTGGGGCCGTCACACAATTACTATACACAAAATCATGCTCACTTGACATCCCTCTATACAATCATCATAGTGTACACCCATTATATTTACAAGTAAGGTTTTTTCTCTATTTTTGTCAAATTACACACATTACTATATCATCCTAGGCTCCCTCATGTTTTACCTGACTGATTTGTGGTCGTTCACTACTTCCGGATCCAACGATCTTCCACTTTGGAACTTGGGTTCACCTTTCTTCTTCTTTTATAAAATCCCAATCACAAAAAATTTGTCCTTCTGCCACCACTTCTTCCTTCTCCTTGCTGTGATTTTCCTTCAACAATGCCGCTGTTCCACAGCTTTTCCCAATGTCGCACTTTGTTGCCTGTCTCCTAGTTTTCTCTGTCAGTTTCTCCTCTCAAAAAATGATCCATTATTTGCTGAAAGTTGTGAATTTCAGCAATTGCTTCCTTCGGGAGGGAGTTTAACCTTTCATTTTGGGCGGGACTTTGCCTGCCATTGGTGTTGACGGTCCGTTACGGTCGGCACCTCTTCTATATATTTTTTTCCCTCACTTATTGAAACGACGTCGTTTTGGAGGTCTGATGAAGGCTGCTAACGTGGTTCATTTCTCACCTTTCCTTTCTGCTTGTGAGGAGACCGCTTGGGAACGATCAATCTAATGACCCTTCCCGCCCCTAATCCTCAAGCATGGTACTCTAATTTTCTCCATCTATTGTGACGACCCCACTTCCCCCTAGGGAATACCTAAGGGTTTGGCGGACCGCCTACCCAGCTCTCGTCAGGACTTAGTACAAGTCAAGATTACAACTTAGAACTAATCAAGCAATACAAAAACGAATATAAAGAAAAGTCGCTTCCTTCAAATTGTCATTCAATTCTTACATCACAATGTTTCGAAAAGGTACATCAAATTCCCAAAATACAACCATCCAAAGTTGACTAAATCATTTACATCCAAATTCGGATCAAAATATAACCAAGGCAGCTTCTCCAAAATCTTTTCACTCCGAGTTCCTATTAAGGAAAACAAACTACGGGGGTGAGCTAACGCTCAGTGAGGCCAAGAAAAAAAAAAAGGCAAGCAAGCAAGTACAGCAAGTATTAAACTTATAACAGAAAGGTAGCCACATAATATTCATGTAATTCACAAAAGAAATCAAGACACAATCATTAAAGGATACAGAAGCTCTCAGGAGCTAACTTCCACTGTTTTGCCAAGGTCTTGATCCAAAATTTCAAATGTTGACACTCCGTCAACCGAGCAAGTATCAAGTCCGTAGAACCCCACTTTTCACCAAATTTCCATCCACCGTTACACCCTTTACCAGGCTCGAACGTCAAACAAGTTTTTGATATTACTCAAGTATGTCCAAATCAAGTATGTATCCAAGGTTCACCAAACTCCTCAACCAAGTCCTTGCTGGCTTGAGTTGAATGGCTAGCCACTGGTTTTAGGCGTCCCCACAAGTTCAAGCATAAGTCGACGAGATTGCTCTCAAATCGACACCAAGTCAATCACAAGTATAATTGTCAAGTACGAGCAGGTCAATTATCAAATCAAGTAAAAGAGAACGAGTGCGATAACGTATACACTCGTCTCGACAAGTCCAATTCACATATTCAACAAGAAGTAGTTCAAGTATTATGCAACAAGTCATGCACTTGACACTCACCAAATTCAAAAGTAAGTGAGCAAGAAATTCCTTTAAAGCTCCTCACCGAGATTCCTTTCGAAACCCTCTTGAGCACCTGAAGAAATATAACCAACCATCACTCACGATACCCTAGGTCATTGAGCATGCAAAGAAAGAAGTTCATTTTGTTGGAGTCAGAATTTTCCAGCTTTATGCGACAACACTTGAAAATTCATATCTTGAGTTCGGTAAGTCCAAAAATTGGAACTTTACACCGTTGGAAACTAGATTCAAAGTACTAAAACTTTCTATAAGACATTTTTCTCAGATTCCAATCAGAAATCATTCGAATCTCAGATCAAACTTGCTGTTTTATTAAAATAGGGCAGAAACAGTCTTGATTTTCAGTAAAGTTTGAAAATGTGGCAAATTCGTAGGAATTGAATTAGCCTCTAAAATTTATAACACAGAAAGAAATTCACGTCGTTTGCAACAAGCAGAAGTCAATTCGGATTTTCCAGCACCAAGATACAACAGTTTTAAGAAAATCGGTTTCTGGCTACTTGTTCCGCGGGTTCTCAGTCATAAAGCATTGGCATAGTTTCAAAATCAGGCTATAACTAACGCTACACAAGTCAAAATTGGAAATGGTTTATGGCGTTGAAAACTAGATTCAAAATGCCATAAATCATCAGAAGAAATTGTGTTCAAACTCTTTTCACAAGAGGGATGAAATTGAGTCACAAGATGCAGCTGTATAATTTTCTCGGGTAAACAGGTAAAGCAAATCAGTCCACTTTGCCATTTCGCTCGGCTCACTCAAAACGAATTAGCTGGGGAATTTTATACCGTTGGAAAGTTCTTGGTGTCTAGTTTCAAATTTCGTAAACGGCACTTGATTTTAACTTTTGTACAAAGATTTATGAGCAGTCAAAGAGCCCCTGGTCGGCTGGCCTGGGCAACTTTTCCAGTTTTCTTTCTTTTCTCAAAACTCAAGTTTTACCCAACCAATTGAAACAATTTTTGAGAGATAATTTTTACCCATACAATACAACATATAACAAGCATTTTTGTAGCCATTTGAGCAACAAAATTCAAAATTAAAGTAAGGAAACAATACAGCCAAATTCGGTCAGCCCCTTCCCCTTCATTTTCAAGTTTCTTTCCAACTTTCAAGCAAACAACCAAGCTATAATCCATAAGAATACAACCAAACAAGCAAGGATCCTCAAGTCCTCTACCTAAAAGTTCACCTCAAGGCCACTACCTAGAATATAAAGTAAGAAACAAGGATTTTTCTCAAGTCCTCTAGCATCGGTTTTGGTTAGGGTTTCCAAATCCAAGCAACAATCACTAACCATTACTAATCTTTGAAAAATTAAAGATCAAAGGGAGTAAAATTTGTTACCTCTTGAAGGTTTATTGAACCCTAGGTAGAGCCAAGGTTTTTCACCAACAATCCACCATACCCACCATAAGATAGTGTGAGAACCCGTAATTTTCATTTTCTAAGTTTCTCGTATTTTTATGGCTTGTTTTCTGCATTTTCGTGATTAGAAAAATTTTCTAGATAATTTTAAGGAGCAGATATAGTTTTTAGATGATTTTTCTAGTATCAAATAGATTTTGAGAAATTAAGAGCATATACCGGACGTGGGACCCACTAGTGTGAAAAGTTCGGAAAATTTCGGCCAACTAGGTTAAGTTTTGAATACTGGAATTAATTTACCGGGTGTTAAGAGATAAGTAGAGGGTGCTAAGTGGATTGATATAAGAGAGACAAGGTTGGTGAGCATTTATTAAAAGGTGACAAGTGTCACCATTTGAGTGGTTGAACCTTAAGACCATTATTCATGGTCTTACCATTTGACTTAAATAAACCAAAAATGACCCAAAAATCATCAAAAAAAATCCTCAAGGTGGCCGGCCCTCTCTTGCTCTCTTTCTCTCTCTCTTACTCCAAGCGCACAAGGAAGAAAACACTTCAATCTTGTTCCAAATCATCAAAACCAACCATCCAACCTTGATTTTGCTCCATAAAATCACTTAAGGAAGTGTTGGTGAGTTGTTGTGTGAAGTTTTTTGGAAAGTTAAGGTGACCAACAGCTCTCTCTCTCTTGTTTTAAGGTAAGTTGTGAAGAACCACCCTCCTCCCTTAATTGATGCTTAAATCATGCTTAGTGGTTGTATGAGATGCAAATTTATGGGTTATTTCTTGATTTGTGGTTGAAATGATGAAGTTTTATTATTTTTGGGGATTTTTCTGTTTTAATATAAGCATGATTGTGTGGCTATCTATGATGATTGGAAATGATGTTTAATGATTCTAGAAGGTGGAAAAAGTGATTAATTGCAACCAATTTCTGGTTTGGAAGAAATTTCAGAAAACTAGGGTTCTTGAGGGAGCATTCTGTCCGAATTTTTAGGTCCTATATATAGGCCGAATTGGCCTTAGATCAAAACATGAAAGTTGTATGGAATGAAATTTTAGAGGTGCCTACAAAATTTCAGGTCAATCGGAGTCGTGTAGAATGAGATAAGTCGAAATTACTATTGCTGTTCTGGTTTTACCCGAAATTGAGAACTGCGCCTGTAATTGGTTGTTTTGGCTGGAATTGCTTCCGAATTGGTTGTTGAGGCCTTCTGATGAAATTTATCCCTGTTTCTTAGTTTTCATATGGTTTTGGAATTTCTGGATTTGGACTTGGAGAGCCTGAGTTATGATGTTTCCGCTAGAATGCGTTTTGGTGAATCTGTTTTACGTTGTTGATGTAGTATCTTGCATTTTTGACCTGTTTGGACTCAAAACTGGGCTGAGTGACCTTCTGTGATGTTGTATCCCTGTATTTTAGCTTCGATATGGTGGGTCTTTCACCCTCATCCGATAATCGTAGTGAAATTTGTGCCAATACCGCAAAATGAGGACAAAAACTATTTTTTTCAGGGCCAAAGCTAGTTACATTTCCGAAATTTCTGGTTTCCTTTAATGTTTGTATATGCTTATGGAACCCTATTGGGGTCATGTTTGGCCTTGGTTTATGACTCGTTATCGAGTCTCATTGTACTTGTTTGCGTGTTTTAAGGCGTGACGGTGGTGCACAACGTTCTTTTGACGGAAGTGCATGAAACCACGTTTGCTAGCGTGGTGAGTGTACTACTCACTTGTGTGTTACTATATGGCTTGGAATGTAAATTGCTTGAAGTAAATTGAATGTGAATTGATTGAATTGAGAGTGTACTTTATCACTCTCACTTATTGTTTCGCATGTCATTGAAAAGTTATTGGAATGTTATATGAAATGTTACATGAAATGAAAGTACTTGACTTAGTGTTGATTGGACGAGTATCCAACGACTACAAATGTTATCAATGAGCTCAACCCCATTGGTAGTTGATTGAATCGAGCCGGCGAGGGCTTGGTCGTGCCAATTAATGAACCTTGGGTAAAGTTATATGGAATCTTGTAGTATGCGAGACTCTCGATTCCGGTATATTCGAGTAATACCAAAGTGCAAGTGTTTGGAGTTCGGGCCCGGTAGGGGGACGTTAGGTGGAAGGAGTGGAGAGAAAGTGGAGTCTATGGTTGGTTACTTTTGAACATTGACGGAGAGTCAATGACGTCCGATCAAGAAATGCAAACGAGGAAAGGGCTCTTGAGAGCCATCCGTATCCTTTTATCACCATATTTGACGTGTGCCTTTACTTATTTTTACTATATGGAATGAAAGCTTGATGCTTATATGCACTTGGTTGCGTAAGTGATAGTATCTCACTGGGCAATTAGCTCACACCGTTCCTTTTGTTTTCCTTACAGGAATATGACTCTTTTGGAATGAATCTTGATAGATGGTTGCCGAATGAACTAGATGTATATTTTTTTGTATTGTATATGAAGTAAAATCCTAAATGTATCTTTAGGGCCGTTTCACTTTCACTTTGGCAAACCGTGTATATATTCACTTTTGACAACTTTTGTATGCCACTTTGGGTTGTAATTGCTAAAGTTCAAGATGTGAATGTCTGCCTGCATTTTGGTTGGGTTCTGACGGGTCGGTTACTATTCATGACCGACTCCGGATTTCATTTTTTTTATTTTGGGTTATTTTGCCCTTTTGCCTTGTTTACGCGCGTTATAAGTTCCGGAACGCAATAGATCGCTCTAAACTGCACCGTTAGTCCTGGCGAGAGCTGGGCAGGCAGTCCGCTAACCCCTTTGGTTCACCTTAGGGGAAGGTGGGGCTGTCACAGTTGGTATCAGAGCCACTTCGTGTGGTCTCTGCGCGGAGTGAGCCTAGGGCCAAGTGGTGTTATGGTCCTGATTTCATGGACATGTCTAAGTGCTCGTTTGAGCGTAAGTTATGAATGAGGCATGTTATAAGTGTAAAAATCTTTATTATGGAACTTGAGGACGACAGATAGGTATGTCGGGTAGGAATCTTTAGTATGGATGATTTACGCTTGGGACCGGCCGGCTCGAGTTGTGAATTATCTTAAATGGGATTCTTGCGCCCGGATAGGAAAGAGACGAGAGTCTAGGTTAGAAAGAATTGGGCGAACTAGAAATTGCGATTCTATGGATGACGTTGTATGTACCTGACTGACTGTTCTGTATACATGTTGATCCTGTTATGTGTTCTCTGTATATGTGTTATGTGTTTAAATGCTTTACGAGGGAGTGGAGTAGTTAATTGTTCTTGTTTACTTGTTCCTGTTTAGTGCTGCGAAAAGGAGGGGTTAGGTGCCCTTTAACAGTATATTTATTTTTGTGACCTAGATCGACTTAGATTGTATGGAAGGCACACGTAGTGGACGGGGGCGTGGGTGCGGGAATAGGCAACCTACGCCAGACCGGGGTGCTGGGGAAACCTCCTCTAGACCCCATCTTGAACCAAGAGTTGATCCCAATGTACAGATAGCTGCCGCTATGCAGCAAATGACAAACCTGCTGGCACAAGTGGTGCAGCAACAAGGCCAGAATCCAAATCCTAATCCGGGAAACCCTGGAAACCCTGGCAATCATGTTGAGAGCGAAGACAGAGCTCTTGAGCGATTTCAAAAGTTTGCCCCACCCAAGTTCATTGGGGGACCTGATTCGGATGTCGCCGAAAGGTGGCTCGGAAAGATGGTCGATATTTTCGCCGCCCTGCACTATACCGAAGAACGGCAGGTGACTTTTGCCGTTTTCCAGCTGGAAGAGGCGGCCCGCTCCTGGTGGAATGTCATTCGGCAAAAATGGGAGCGGGAACAAACGCCCAGGACTTGGGTAAATTTTATGAGGGAATTTAACGCGAAATTCTCCCCTCCTCTGGTTCAGGAAAGGAAGGAAGATTAGTTCATCCGACTCCGCCAAGGAGCTCAATCGCTGGCGGAATACGAGAGCCAGTTCACCCGCCTGTCCAAATTTGCGCCCGAGTTGATAGTGACAGAGCAACGGCGAATTAGGCGTTTTATCCAGGGCCTAAACGTGGAGATTCAGAAGGACCTCGCAGTGGCTCAAATCAATGCTTTTAGCGAGGCCGTTGAGAAGGCCCAACGGGTAGAGAGTGCCAGATTGCAAGTAAGAAACTTCCAGGCGAAAAAGCGAGGATTTTCTGGAAGTAGTTCGAGGCAGGGGGATGAGAGTACCCCTTCCAAGTTTGGGCGAGGAATTGGAGAAGAAAGGATGCCGGGAGTGTAACGAGGCGGCCAAGTGGGGAGAGGCCAGAGAGGAGGCTCGGCTTCTGCAGCACGCGGACCTTGCGGGTATTGCGGAAAACCAAACCACTCGGAGAACAATTGCTGGAAGAAGGAGGGAAAATGTTTGCGCTGTGGAAGTGCAAACCATCAGCTCGCTACTTGTCCAGTCTTATCACGAGATGGAAAGGGGAATCAGCAAGCGACAAAGACTAATTCCGAATCGGCCAAAGAGGAAGGGACCAAATCTATGGTGGCAGCTCGAGTGTATTCACTGGAGCCACAACAGGTCCCCGATTCTCCTGAGATTGAGGAAGGTACGATTGCGGTATTTCTGCGAAAATATTAGTAGATCCCGGTGTTACTCATCCATTTGTCAGTCCCAATTTTGATGGACGAAATAGATACCACGCCTGCTTGTCTACCCTACGACCTGAAAGTAGTATTCCTATGGGGAATCATCGTTTGAGCATTGGTATGGGTTGTAAGGATCGCAGCGTTTGGGTAGGAGAGAGAATAGTGTTCAAGCGGGAAAAAAAATGGAAAAAAATTCATGGGATAGAAGAGGCTACTTGGGAGGTGGAAAAGAAATACCCTGAACTGTTTGTGAACCAAGGTGAGAAATTTCGAGGGCGAAATTCTTTTAAGGGGGAGAAAGTGTGAGAACCCGTAATTTTCATTTTCTAAGTTTCTCGTATTTTTATGGCTTGTTTTCTGCATTTTCGTGATTAGAAAAATTTTCTAGATAATTTTAAGGAGCAGATATAGTTTTTAGATGATTTTTCTAGTATCAAATAGATTTTGAGAAATTAAGAGCATATACCGGACGTGGGACCCACTAGTGCGAAAAGTTCGGAAAATTTCGGCCAACTAGGTTTAAGTTTTGAATACTGGAATTAATTTACCGGGTGTTAAGAGATAAGTAGAGGGTGCTAAGTGGATTGATATAAGAGAGACAAGGTTGGTGAGCATTTATTAAAAGGTGACAAGTGTCACCATTTGAGTTGTTGAACCTTAAGACCATTATTCATGGTCTTACCATTTGACTTAAATAAACCAAAAATGACCCAAAAATCATCAAAAAAAATCCTCAAGGTGGCCGGCCCTCTCTTGCTCTCTTTCTCTCTCTCTTACTCCAAGCACAAGGAAGAAAACACTTCAATCTTGTTCCAAATCATCAAAACCAACCATCCAACCTTGATTTTGCTCCATAAAATCACTTAAGGAAGTGTTGGTGAGTTGTTGTGTGAAGTTTTTTGGAAAGTTAAGGTGACCAATAGCTCTCTCTCTCTTGTTTTAAGGTAAGTTGTGAAGAACCACCCTCCTCCCTTAATTGATGCTTAAATCATGCTTAGTGGTTGTATGAGATGCAAATTTATGGGTTATTTCTTGATTTGTGGTTGAAATGATGAAGTTTTATTATTTTTGGGGATTTTTATGTTTTAATATAAGCATGATTGTGTGGCTATCTATGATGATTGGAAATGATGTTTAATGATTCTAGAAGGTGGAAAAAGTGATTAATTGCAACCAATTTCTGGTTTGGAAGAAATTTCAGAAAACTAGGGTTCTTGAGGGAGCATTCTGTCCGAATTTTTAGGTCCTATATATAGGCCCAATTGGCCCTAGATCAAAAAATTAAATTTGTATGTAATGATATTTTAGAGGTGCCTACAAAATTTCAGGTCAATCGGAGTAGTGTAGAATGAGATAAGTCGAAATTACTATTGCTGTTCTGGTTTTACCCGAAATTGAGAACTGCGCCTGTAATTGGTTGTTTTGGTTGGAATTGCTTCCGAATTGGTTATTGAGGCCTTCTGATGAAATTTATCCCTGTTTCTTAGCTTTCATCTGGTTTTGGAATTTATGGATTTGGACTTGGAGATCCTGAGTTATGATGTTTCCGCTAGAATGCGTTTTGGTGAATCTGTTTTACGTTGTTGATGTAGTATCTTGCATTTTTGACCTGTTTTGACTCAAAACTGGGCTGAGTGACCTTCTGTGATGTTGTAGCCCTGTCTTTTAGCTTCGATATGGTGGGTCTTTCACCCTCATCCGATAATCGTAGTGAAATTTATGCCATTACCGGAAAATGAGGACAAAAACTATTTTTTTTAGGGCCAAAGCTAGTTACATTTCCGAAATTTCTGGTTTCCTTTAATGTTTGTATATGCTTATGGAACCCTATTGGGGTCATTTTTGGCCTTGGTTTATGACTCGTTATCGAGTCACATTGTACTTGTTTGCGTGTTTTAGGGCGTGACGGTGGTGCACAACGTTCTTTTGACAGAAGTGCATGAAACCACGTTTGCTAGCGTGGTGAGTGTACTACTCACTTGTGTGTTACTATATGGCTTTGAATGTAAATTGCTTGAAGTGAATTGAATGTGAATTGATTGAATTGAGAGTGTACTTTATCACTCTCACTTATTGTTTCGCATGTTATTGAAAAGTTATTGCAATGTTATATGAAATGTTAGATGAAATGAAAGTACTTGACTTAGTGTTGATTGGACGAGTATCCAACGACTACAAATGTTATCAATGAGCTCAACCCCATTGGTAGTTGATTGAATCGAGCCGGCGAGGGCTTGGTCGTGCCAATTAATGAACCTTGGGTAAAGTTATATGGAATCTTGTAGTATGCGAGACTCTCGATTCTGGTATACTCGAGTAATACCAAAGTGCAAGTGTTTGGAGTTCGGGCCCGGTAGGGGGATGTTAGGTGGAAGGAGTGGAGAGAAAGTGGAGTCTACGGTTGGTTACTTTTGAACATTGACGGAGAGTCAATGACGTCCGATCAAGAAATGCAAACGAGGAAAGGGCTCTTGAGAGCCATCCGTTTCCTTTTATCACCATATTTGACGTGTGCCTTTACTTATTTTTACTATATGGAATGAAAGCTTGATGCTTATATGCACTTGGTTGCGTAAGTGATAGTATCTCACTGGGCAATTAGCTCACACCGTTCCTTTTGTTTTCCTTACAGGAATATGACTCTTTTGGAATGAATCTTGATAGATGGTTGCCGAATGAACTAGATGTATATTTTTTTGTATTGTATATGAAGTAAAACCCTAAATGTATCTTTAGGGCCGTTTCACTTTCACTTTGGCAAACCGTGTATATATTCACTTTTGACAACTTTTGTATGCCACTTTGGGTTGTAATTGCTAAAGTTCAAGATGTGAATGTCTGCCTGCATTTTGGTTGGGTTCTGACGGGTCGGTTACTATTCATGACCGACTCCGGATTTCATTTTTTTTATTTTGGGTTATTTTTCCCTTTTGCCTTGTTTACGCGCGTTATAAGTTCCGGAACGCAATAGATCGCTCTAAACTGCACCGTTAGTCCTGGCGAGAGCTGGGCAGGCAGTCCGCTAGCCCCTTTGGTTCGCCTTAGGGGAAGGTGGGGCTGTCACAGATAGCAACTTTCCTCTAGCTAGAGCAATATCCAAAGATCTTGAGGGTTGGGTGTAGATCTTTGAGCAAGATTAAGGCCAAAGGTTGAAACTTTTCCTTCCTCCTTTTGAGCTCCCAAATTCGGCCAAGGTAGAGAGAGAGTGAGGGAGTTGAAGTTTTTGATTTGTGGTGAAAAGGTAAGAAGAAAGGTAGCTTTTTGTTAGGTGAGAAAGTCAACTTTGACTAGTGGGGTAATATTGTCATGCACTACCAATTTTCTTATTGTTTGCTACACTTAAATACTAATCCTCCAAGGTAGTTCCTTTAGCACTACAATTACCCATTCTTACTAGTCTAAAATTAATTCTCCAAATCTCCGATTAATCATGCTGGCGCGACTTTTGAAAAATTTGTCACTCGTAAACGATAAAAGTATAATTTAAGAAAAATTCATGCTAAAATAATAAAATTAAATAACACCAAATGCAAAAAAAATTTAAAATATGCTAAATTAAAAATAAAAATATGAGTCCTCACATCTATAGCATGTAAGGACTCGAAAATTTATTTTATATTTTATTTTATTTCTTTGAATGCATTTTCTTTAATTTAAATTATTGCCTTAATTTCCTTGATATTTTTATAAGTGAGACAAGTTTTTTTAAAATCATTTTCCTTGTATAAGTTAGTACATGTTAAGTTCGTAACCCATTATGGAAGTAGGACCTACTAGTAAGGTGCGTGTAGGGGTGTGCAAAGTCGAAAAATTTCGATTTCGAAATCGATTTCGAATTGAATTCGGAAGTTCGAATTCGGAAATTCGGTAATTCGGAAGTGAATTCGATAATTCCGATTTCGAATATGCCGAAATCGGGTTGAATTCGGAAATATGAATTTTGAAATTGGAATTATCGAATTCGAATTAGGAATTCGAAATTGGAAATTCGATATCGAATTCGAAGAATAATATTTATATATAATATAATAATTTTTAACAATACATATTATATAACATAAAATAAGTTAATAATTGAAATTAAAATTGAAAGCAAAAAATCCTAATCTTTTCAGTTTTCACTTACTCACCAGTCACCGTCCAGCTCCTATTTCCAATAAGAAGAAGAGAGGTGAGTACAAGAAAAGGTCACCAGCTTGGGATCATTTTCAGCCTCACTATGTCCAAGGTGTTCGTCAAGGCATATGTAATTACTGTACGAAAATGATAGCTGCTGATCCGAAGTCTAATGGTACTAGTCCTCTCTTATCCCATGTTAAATCATGTGAAACGAATCCTGCAAATAAGTCTAAGGGGCAAGGTACATTATGCTTGGGTGAGGTTGGTGGTCTTGGGGGGGATGTTAAGAGTGCACTTATTAGTTGGAAGTATGACCCTGATGCAATTAGAAAAAGCATTGCTTATATGTTGATTGTTGATGAATTGCCATTCAAACATGTAGAAGGTAAAGGATTTCAGCATGTCATGAGAACTGCTTGTCCTTCTTTTCAAATTCCTTCAAGGTGGACAATTACTAGAGATTCCTATCAACTTTGTTTAGATGAAAAAATTAAGTTGAAGAATATGTTAAGGCGTAGAGCTGTTAGAGTTTGTCTTACCACTGATTGTTGGACATCTATTCAGCGAATAAATTATATGTGCTTGACAGCTCACTTTATTGACTATGATTGGCAATTGAACAAAAGAATTTTAAATTTTTGTCCAATTAGTAGTCATAAAGGGACTGAAATTGGGAAGAGTATTGAGAAATGCTTATTAGAGTGGGGGATTGATGATGTTTTCACAGTAACAGTTGACAATGCTTCTTCAAATGACTCGGCTGTGCAATATTTGGTTGGAAAATTGCAAAATTGGGGTAAATCTATATTAGGGGGAAAGTGGATTCATATAAGATGTGTAGCTCACATAATCAATTTGATTGTGAGTGATGGCCTAAAAAAATTTGGGGGGTCCATTGATTCTATCCGAACAGCTGTGAGATATATTAGACAATCACCTTCTCGTTTGAAAAAATTCAAGGAATGTGCTGAAATTGAAAAAATTGACAGTAAAAGGTTACTAAGTTTAGATGTGGCAACTAGGTGGAACTCAACCTACTTAATGTTAGATAGTGCTCATAGGTTTGAGAGGTTTGAGGAGCAAGATCCATATATGCTGCATGAGCTAGAGCACTTGCCAACAAAAGGTGATTGGGAAAAGGCAAGATTCTTAACTTTATTTTTGGAGAACTTTTATGATCTCACAGTAAAGGTTTTTGGTTCCAAATATGTGACATCTAACAATCTTATCAATGAGCTTAGTCACATTAATGGCATCCTAAAGGAAATGGCAGAAAGTGATAATCCCGACTTGTGTGGAATGGTAAAAATAATGAAAGACAAGTATGATAAGTATTGGGGAAGATTGGAGAAAATGAACATGTTGATTTTCATTGCTTACATGCTTGATCCTAGGACAAAGTTTGAGTACTTTGAATTCGTTGCTTGTAAAATGTATGGTGATACCGAGGGTGCTGTTGTGGCTCATGTAGCCAAGGATGCAATGTATGAATTGTTTAATGATTACAAAAGACTCAATACTCCTGCTGGATCTTCTCAATCCTCTATTTCTTCACTTTCTAGTGGATCTGAAAATTGCATCTCTTCCTTTGATGGAGAAGTCTCCAAAAAAATAAATGATAGATACAGAATTGAGTTCAAGAAAAGAAAAGTTGAACTTGGAGGAAAGAATGCTAAATCTGAACTTGACAAATATTTGAGTGAGGATTGTGAGGATGAGCATCCCGAGTTCGATATCTTGAATTGGTGGAAAGGTAATAGTCTTCGGTTGCCAATACTTTCGCAAATGGCTCATGATGTGTTGCCTGTCCCGGTCTCTACGGTTGCTTCCGAATCTGCCTTTAGTACCGGAGGACGTGTTCTTGACCCATTCAGAAGCTCTTTAACTCCAAGGATTGTGCAAGCCTTGATTTGTGCTCAAGACTGGTTTCGGGCATCTGAAAATGAGTTGAATGTAGAAGAAAAATTGGAGGATCTTGAGGAATTTGAATCTGGTAAATTATCTTCTTTTTTATTGACAAACTTGAAATATTTTTTCTATTCATAAATGCAATTAAGCTACTTCATTCTTTTTTTCTTTCTTGAATAATAGGTTTGATCAAAGGAGGTGCAGAAGCCACAATTGTTGATGTTTGAATTCTCTAATGGTGATTCTGATTTGGTGCTCATAGAAATTCAAGTTTGAAATGTTGTCAAACTGAAATGTTTTCTTATTTGTGTGAAAGGCACTTTGGTTACATTTGTATAACAGTATAAGTATTCTCGTATGAAAGACTGGAATTGTTTGATAATAGTTGATTTGTATTATTTACTGGAATTGTTTTGTATTTGAAATTTGGACTGGAATGGTTGTATAAGTATTCTCGTATGAAGTGGTAGAGTTCTTGTGATTTATGGTATTGAATAGGGACTCTGGAATGTGGAATTGTTATTCAGCTTCATCCTTTCCTCTTGAATTTGAGACAGCTGACCTGTGGAATGTGGAATCCAAGGGGACTGCATTTACTTTGAACAGGTTTTCTATTTTTGATTTGTTATTATCCTTATGACTGTTTCATTGTGGGTCTCGAACGAATTTCATTTTATTCGAAGTCACAAAATTGATACTTTAATTTAATTGAAGAACCTTTTTGGTAGATGTTCTGTTGTTTCCTTGATTTGTGGTTTATAGTATCTATAAATGCTTTGAGTTGCTTTGTTCAAAGCATATCCTAAGCTTTATTTGGCTTTTTGATTGTTTGGCCTATTTTTAAGTTGATTAGTCGTGGAATATGTGTTGAAGGTGTTCTATGACTTTATTCTGGTTAACAACCTGTTGTGGTTTGGAGGAGGAACGGCTTTCAAATCTCCTATTAAATAGAGGCGAAATTAAGTTTCTTTCAAGAAAGGAGAGGGCAAAAAAAAAAACAGAGAGAGAATTCGGTGAATTCGGAAGTAGCCATTTCGAAATCGAATTCGGTCGGTGAAATTGAAGCCAAATTTCCGAAAAATTCCGAATTCAAACTTCCGAATTACCAAATTCGAATTCGATGCACACCCCTAGGTGCGTGTGATAAATTTTTGAAAATTAGAAGGAGTTTTGTGCAAACGGATATTATTTTATAAGGTGTTAAGGGATAATTAGAGGTTGGCTCGATATTTTAGTGATTGGAAGACAATAGGATGAGGATTAACCCTTGGATGCCAATTGTCCTTAAAGCATTGGACCTTTGACTTTGACTAAGACCTTTCTTAACCTTTTATTAACAAAAAAATTGACCAAAAATCCTTCATCTTCTCCCCTTCGTGGCCAAACCTCCTTGAGAGAAAAGAGAGAAAGAAAACTCAAATTCCAACTTCAATCCTTGCTTGAATCTTCAAGATTTCACCCTAAGTTTGCAATCCAAACCATAAAAAGTGACCTTTAGGGAGGATTAAGAGCTTTGATGGAACGATTTGGGAGAAAGAAGCACTTGGTTTCCATTTCATTTTAGGGTTTCAAGGTAACTACATCAAGAAACCATCTTCTCTTTTATTACTTGCATATGAGTAGATTTAGGGTTTGATTTTGGTAGTTTTCATGGAAAATTTCATGGGTTAAGTGGTGGTTGGAAAATTTCAGATTTGATGGTGAAATTTCAGCTTTGATACGATACTTTGAGTTTGGCTATGATCTAGTAGTTTTGCCATGTGAATTTCCTGGCTTTTATATGTTATTTTGGCTTGATTATAGAAAATTTCAGCTTGTATAGGTAAATTTCAGCCTAGGGTTTCCATTTTCCAGCTTTACTATGGTGGTTCTTGAGCTAGATAATTGGCTATTGTGGGTGGCTTTGTGGCCTTAAACAAGTGTACTTTATACCCTATAACTTGTGGTTGTGATTGAGGTTGGATTGCTATGAATTTTGGGGTTGATTTTGGATGGAAAAGCTAAGAAAATAAGGGGAAATGTTGCTGAAAATTTTCACGCAGGATGTGAGAACCCGTAATTTTCCATTTTCTAGGTTTTAGAATCTTTCATGGCTTGTTTTCTGCATTTTCGTGCTTAGGAAAATTTCTAGATAATTTTAAGGAGCAGATATAATTTTTAGATGATTTTTCTAGTATCGAATAGGTTTTGAGAAATTAAGAGCGTATACCGGACGTGGGACCCACTAGTGCGAAAAGTTCGGAAAAATTCGGCCAACTAGGTTAAGTTTTGGATACTGGAATTAATTTACCGGGTGTTAAGAGATAATTAGAGGAGGCTAAGTGGATTGGTATAAGAGAGACAAGTTAGGTAAGTATTTAATAAAAGGTGACAAGTGTCACCATTTGAGTGGTTTACCTTTAAGACCATTATTCATGTGGTCTTACCATTTGACTTAAATAAGCCAAAAATGACCAAAAATCATCAAAAATCATCAAGAAGTGGCCGGCTCTCTCTTTCTCTCTTTCTCTCTCTCTTACTCTAAGCACAAGGAAGAAAACTCTTCAAGCTTGCTCCAAATCATCAAAACCAACCATTGAAACTTGAAATTTCACCATAAAACCTCTTCAATTAGTGTTTGTGAGTTGTTGTGTGAAGTTATTTGGAAAGTTAAGGTGACCAATTGCTCTCTCTCTCTTGTTTCTAAGGTGAGTTGTGAAGAACCACCCTCCTCCCTTAATTGATGCTTAAATCATGATTAGTGGTAGTATGAGATGCAATATTATGGATTATTTATTGATTTGTGGTTGAAGTGATGAAGTTTTATTATTTTTGGGGATTTTTCTGTTTTAATATAAGCATGATTGTGTGGCTATCTATGATGATTGGAAATGGTATATAATGACTCTAGGAGGTGGAAAAAGTGATTAATTGCAACCAATTTCTGGTTTGGAAGAAATTTCAGAAAATTAGGGTTCTAGTGGGAGCATTCTGCCCGAATTTTTAGCTCCTAGTTAGAGGCCAAATTGGCCTTGGCTTAAAACATGAAAGTTGTAGGGAATGATATTTTAGAGGTTCCTACAAAATTTCAGGTCAATTTGAGTAGTGTATAATGAGAAACGTCGAAATTACTATTGCTGTTCTGGTTTTACCCGAATGTAAGAATTGCGCCTGTAATTGGTTGTTTTGGCTGGAATTGCTTCCGAATTGGTTGTTGAGACCTTCTGATGAAATTTAACCCTGTTTCTTAGATTTCAGATGGTTTTGGAATTTATGGATTTGGACTTGGAGAACCTGAGTTATGATGTTTCCTCTAGAATGCGTTTTGGGAATCTGTTTTTACGGTTTTGATGTAGTATCTTGCATTTTTGACCTGTTTGCACTCAAAACTGGGTTGAGTGACCTTCTGTGATGTTGTATCCCTATCTTTTCGCTTCGAATCGGTGGGTTGTACACCTTCATCCGATAATCGTAGTGAAATTGGTGCCATTACCGCAAAACGAGGACAAAAACTATATTTTTTTTCAGGGCCAAAGCTAATTGCATTTCCGAATTTTCTGGTTTCCTTTAATGTTTGTATATGCTTATGGAATCCTATTGGGGTCATGTTTGGCCTTGGTTTATGACTCGTTATCGAGTCTCATTGTATTTGTTTGCATGTTTTAGGGCGTGACCGTGGTGCACAACGTTCTTTTGACGGAAGTGCATGAAACCACATTTGCGAGCTTGGTGAGTGTACTACTCACTTGTGTCTTAATATATATGGCGTTGATACTTGAACTTGGTGCTTTGAATGTTAATTGCTTGAAGTGAAAGTGTACTTTATCACTCTCACTGTGTGCCTTATATTCTTGTTATCATGTGATTGGAATGTTACACGAAGTGTTACTTGAAATGAAAATACATGGCTTGGTGTCGTTTGGACGAGTATCCAACGACTACAATTGTTATTTTTGAGCTCAACCCCATTGGTAGTTGATTGAATCGAGCCGGCGAGGGCTTGGTCGTGCCGATTGATATGCCTTGGGGAAAAGTTATATGGAATCTTGTAGTATGCGAGACTCTCGATTCCGGTTTACTCGAGTAATACCAAAGTGCAAGTGTTTGGATTTCGGGCCCGGTAGGGGTATGTTAGGTGGAAGGAGTGGAAGTAAAGTGGAGTCTACGGCTGGTACTTTTGAACATTGACGGAGAGTCAATGACGTCCAATCAAGAAATGCAAACGAGGAAAGGGCTCTTGAGAGCCATCCGTATCCTTTTATCACCATATTTGATGTGTGCCTTTGCTTATTTTTACTATATTGAATGAAAGCTTGATGCTTGTATGCACTTGGGTGCGTAAGTGATAGTATCTCACTGGGCAATTAGCTCACACCGTTCCTTTTGTTTTCCTTACAGGAATATGACTCTTTTTGGAATGAATCTTGATAGATGGTTGCCGAATGAACTAGATGTATATCTCTTTTGTATTGTATATGAAGTGAAACCCTAAATGTATCTTTAGGGCCGTTTTCACTTTCAATTTGGCAAACCGTGCATATATTAACTTTTGAAAACTTTTGTATGTCACTTTGGATTGTAATTGCTAAAGTTTAAGATGTGAATGTTTGTTTGATATTTGGTTGCGTTCTGACGGGTCGGTTACTATTCATGGCCGACTCCGAACTTCATTTTTTTTTATTTTGGGTTATTTTTCCCTTTTGCCTTGTTTACGCGCGTTATAAGTTCCGGAACGCAATAGATCGCTCTAAACTGCACCGTTAGTCCTGGCGAGAGTTGGGCAGGCAGTCCGCTATCCCCTTTGGTTCGCCTTAGGGGAAGGTGGGGCTGTCACACAGGAGACTCTGAGCCGTCTTGGGAAATCTATTATATCTTGGTGTAGAAAAATCCAAATTAAGTTCCGTTTGTTGCATTTGAAACTAGACTCATAGCTCTTTTAACCACATAAAATTCATGGTTTGGTTCACCTTCTATAAATACCAGCAAAATTTCCAATTGGGCTGAAAATCCAAGACTGTCCTGTTTTTGCACTCAGTTGAGCAATGAATTGAAGCTGAGATTTGACTGAGTTATGGGCTGAATTTTATAAAGGTGTCTTCTAAAGAGTTGCAGATTTTTGGGTCTATTTTCTAATGGTATAATATTTATGATTATTGGACTTATGAAACTCAAGTTATGACATTTCAAAAAGCATTACAAAAACTGGGATTTTCTTATGAAATGACAAACAAAACTTGGAAGGTTTTGGCCGAATCTTGGATTGGAATTTGTCTCGTTTCGTCTAACTTTAAAGTGAATTATTGCTCGACATTGCTTGCTAATCAATTGCCCTCGAATGTGCTTTTAGAAGGAGCAACAAGTTTGAATTAAAAGGGGTGAAAAGTGGAGCGTCATGCCAAGAGTTTTGTGGAAAAATTTCACTTGCTTGATATTCAAAACTTGGAGGATTGGTTGGTGTTTTTGCTAAGAAATAAATGGTGGTTTGGTGAAGTTTTGAATTCATAAGTTTGAGTAAACTTGAATGCTTA
This sequence comes from Coffea arabica, assembly GCF_036785885.1. Taxonomy (NCBI): domain Eukaryota; kingdom Viridiplantae; phylum Streptophyta; class Magnoliopsida; order Gentianales; family Rubiaceae; genus Coffea; species Coffea arabica. The sequence goes on from NC_092317.1 coordinate 25,642,591, forward strand.
TTTATATATATCAAAACTTGGGCAAAAGATTAGGAGTTAAAGAAGTGAAAGTGGTTTTTCCCTCCCACGTGTGTTTTGTTAAACTCTTAAATGGTTTGGCTAACTTTTGAATTGAAAACTCTTGCCACGTTTTGACTTACAAATGGAGCACTTTTGAATCTTTCCTTGAGTGTTATCTTAGTGGTTAAGTGAAGAGAGTTTCTCTCTTAATTTGACAAGAAATTGAGCATGCTTGAGTGAAGAGGTGAGGGGAAATTGTTTGGCCTTGGTTGAACGATTATAGGTAAACATTGATTGTGCATGTCTCATGTATTCAAGAGGAATTCGAGAGAAACCTCGAGGAGAACTGTGAAAGCTTTCTCTTGTCTTGCTTACTTGACTATTTGTAAGTGTTCCAGCTGCATGTTCCATGCTCATTATTGCTAGACACTTGACTTGTCATGTCATGGGCGAGTGTGTACTTTATCACACTTGAGTTAACTTGACTAAACACTTGATATCTCCTTCATGTATGTACAAGTGACTTGATTTGCATGTCACCTGTGTACTGACTTAAAATACTTCAAATGCTTGAAAATGTGACATGCTAGGCATTACTTGTGACTTGGTCATGGCAAGGCGAGTGTGTCCTTATTCACACTCAACCTCCATGAACTTGAAATAATTGATCTTACGTGCGGACTTGTATGTATATATGCATGGTTGTAGGCCGGCTGCATTCCTCTTGCAGTGGTTGAACTATAGACCGGCTGCATTCCTCTTGTAGCGGTTGAACTAGGCCCTTGGACCCTTATCTGAGGCGTCGGGTAAGTGGAAGCTTGGGTTACTCATACGTATGCGTGAAAGTAAGTCGATAACGGCTGAACTGAGCCGTCGTTGGACCTCTTGCTTAAGACTAGCCTCAGAGCGGTCGGGTAAGTTGGGTAACCTTGGGTAAAGGACGAAGTTCCTAACCTGTTTACTCATGACACTTCTGAATACGGAGTGTTAAGTGATAACTAACGTCTCCAATCATTACCTGAGTAAGCGTTGGATGATAGCCAACGACTCCACTCCTGAATACCTGAATACTTGGGGTTTTAAGCCAATCTTGAATACTTGAATATCTGGGGCTATAAGCCCAACCCAGGGCTAGTTGGTCAAATCGAGCCGACAAGGGCTTGGTCGAGGAGATTGACGAACCTTGGGTACTTCTTTGACGTTCAGGCCCGGAAGGGGATGATTGGTGGATGGAGATCGAAGTTTAGTGATGATCTATGGACATTATAATTCCATGGTTGACGGAAAGTCAACAGACCCTAGACAAGTTGCGGCGGGACCTGCTCCCGAGAGCAGTCTATATCCTTTGCTATGAACATGTTCTTTACTATACACTATTGCATGATCTCTCTAGTTACCTGCTTTACTATGCATTATGTCCTGCTCTATTCGGGTTTAACTTAACGGTATCATGCCTGCTAGTTTACTTGCCTGTTTTCTTGGAATCTCACTGAGTTTCTAGCTCATTCCTTTTAGTTTGTTTTCCTTAGCAGGCATTGGCAACGTGAAAGCGAGGAAAATAGACAGTTCGAGAATTAACTTCTAGTTTTAAGTAATTTGGTATCCTAGTTGTACTTGGCGATTTGATTAAACGACTTAGATTTTATCCGTTTGATTGTATGTATATAAGTAGGGAGAATTTGGAGTATTGGATGGTCTGTAATGTTTAACCATGAAGTTTTGATGCTTACTTTGAGGTTAATACTATTGGAGTTTGGGAATTGTTATTATTTTCTTAAATTCGTGAGTGAGTCCTGGCGAGAGTTGGGCATGAGGTCCATCAAACCCTTGGGTACGCCCTAGGGTGAGGTGGGCTGTCACATAGCACGTACACCTCAACCTAGAAAGGAGGAAAAAGGGGTGGCCAGCATTACACCTTCCAAGCCAAAGCAAGAAGCGATCAAAAGGAGGTTAAAAATGTCCCTAAAGCTGCCAATGATTCAACCAAGGGTAGAACTCGTGATACTCTCTATTTTAGGTGCCAAGGAAGAGTACACATCACGAATCAATGCCCCAATCAGCGGACCATGATTGTTTTGCCTAATGGAGATATTGTTGTTGATGATGAGGGCGAATATGAAGATATGCCACACTTATTGAGGAGGATGATGAAGAAGAGATGCCTACTAGTGAGCGAGTTGGATTGGTTGCAAGGAGAGCACAATCTACACAAGTTAGTAGGGTTGAGATTCAATGGAAAATATCTTTTACACTCGTTGTCACATTAAGGACAAGGTGTGTAGCTTGGTGACAGATCCTGAAAATTGTGTGAATGTTGCTAGTGAGTTGATGATGGAGAAGTTGAGCTTGCCTACAAGTGATCATCCTAGGCTATATAAGTTACAATGGCTTAACAATAGTGGTGAAGTTCGTGCCACTAAGCATGTTCTTGTTTCTTTCCACATTGGTCAATATGAAGATGACATTATGCGTGTTGTGGTGCCAATGCAAACTGCACATGTTATTTTGGGACAGCCATGGTAATTCAACAAAAGAATCAGCTTTGATGGATTTACAAATAAGTATTCTTTTGTACATTGTAATAAGAAAATTGCACTTGTTTCTCTTACACCAACAAGTGCATGAGTTTGAGTTAGAGTGTGAAAATAAGAAAACTGAGAGAGAAAATAAAGAAAGATTGGCCAAAAAAAAAAGAGGGGAAAAAGGCAAAAGGTAAGGTGGCCAATGACGTCAAAAAAGAGAGGAAATAAAGTTTAATTGCAAAAGCTAAAGATGTAAGGAAAGCTTTGTTTTCTAACTAGAATTTCTTTCCGCTTATGTGCAAAGAAATATTATTTTCTACAAATGATCTTGATGATTCACTACCTAGTGTTGATTAAGTCGATTGGAGATGTTTTCTCATCGACTATACTGACTGCTTGGGAACCCAAATCCCACTGGTTAGTTAATTGAGTCGAGCCGGCAAGGGTTTGGTTGATTAGATAACGAACCATGGGTCTCCTGTTCTGTCGAGTAGAGTGTTTTCTCCTCGACTAATTGGTATGCTCGAGTATTAGCACCAGTGTTTATCTTGGAGTTCAGGCCCCGTAGGGGGTTTGAATGGTGGAAGGAAATTGGAGTTAAGTGGTGCTCTACTGGACTTGTTATAATTCCATGGTTGACGGAGTGTCAACAGATTTTGAACAAGTGGCCACGGAACCTGCTCCCGAGAGCAGACTGTATCTTTTTACCTGGAAATGTTAGATATCTAATAATTTGCTTTTTGAAGTATTATTGCTCATTTTTATGAACTCTTATACTCGCTACTTTGATATTTCAAGTTTTATACAATGGTCAACTCGCTACTTGGGTTTGCATGATGTTTTGGAACCTCATTGAGTTTGACTCATCCTATTAGTTTTGTTTTCCTTCCAGGTGATACGAACATAGGCATGAGGCTGGTACAGGCTGGTGTTATCTAGTTTTGACTTTTGTGATTGTACTTGCGCTAGTGCTCGATTAGGGTTGACAGTGATCTAGAACTTGAATCTTTTGTTATATTGGGAAATGTATGAATGTTTGAGATAGAACTGAGTATAAAAGTACATCCTAAGTTTGGGAACTGCTGTTTGATTTAATTTTGAAGTTGTAACCCGTTTTATTGAAGTGGGTGAGCGAGTCCTGACGAGAGTTGGGTAGGCGGTCCGCTAAACCCTGGGGTACGCTCTAGGGGGGAGTGGGGTCGTCACAGCTTATTAAGGAATTATATGCTAATAATCATGATTTCGGTGAGATACTGCCAATGATAAGTTTTATGTGTTTAATAGTTATTTGTTTTATCTTGATAAGCTTTACATCCCTCAAAGTTCTTTTCATTTATTTTGGTTTGAGAGGCTCATAGTGGAGGGCTAATGAGGCATTTTAGAGTTGCCAAAATTTTGTCTGTTGCAAGAGCATTTTTATTGGCCTCGTATAAGACATGATGTAGAACATTTGATTGAAAGGTGTATTAGTTGTCACCATGCCAGATCTAAGGTAAACCCTTATGGCTTGTACACTCCATTACGTATTCCTAGTGAATCTTGGGTAGACTTATCTATGGATTTTTGTGCTTGGTTTGCCTAAAACTCAAAAAGGTAATGATCCAATCTACATTTTTGATTGATTTTCTAAGATGGAAAATTTCATTCCTTGTCATAAAACTAATGATGCTAAACATGTTGCTGATCTATTCTTCAACGCAATAGTTCATTTACATGGTGTTCCTAGGACAATTGTTTCTAATAGAAATATTATGCTTCTTAGCTACTTTTGAAAGACCTTATACGGTAGGTTGGGAACTAGTTGTTGTTTTCTACATCTAGTCACTCCTCAACCGATGATCAAACTGAAATAGTTAATATGGTTTTGTCTACTTTATTGCGAGTTATTATGAAGAAAAATCTTAAAAGGAAGAATGTCTACCACGTGTTGAATTTGCCTATAATAGAATCGTGCATAGTGCCACATAGTTTTCACCTTTTGAAGTTGTGTATGATTTTAACCCATTATCTCCTTTGGATTCTGAGCGCGTTGATCTAGATGATAAGAAGAATGTGGATTTTGTTAGAGCCTCTCATGAGAAAGTTTGTGCCAATATTGAGAAGCAAACTGTGCAATATCTTTAGTAAGCTAACAAGGGTCGTCTTAATATGGTCTTTGAACCTGGTGATTGGGTTTCGATTCACATGTGCAAGGAGCATTTACCAGTGCAATGTCGAAACAAGTTTCTTCCAAGGGGAGATGGTCCTTTCCAAGTAGTGGAGCGAATTAATGATAATGCTTACAAGCTTGATTTTTTAGGTGAGTATGGTGTTTATACTACTTTTAACGTTGCTGACTTGAGTCCTTTTCATGTAGATAATGAGCTTGATTTAGGGACAAATCAATTTCAAGAGGAGGGAAGTGATGCGGAAATTCAAGGTAGTCATGATGATCAAGGTGCTCAAGTTCAAGTGCACATGCTAGGAAATTAAGAGAGTCACTTGTGACCTTGGTGCGAGCTATACAAGATCATCCTAGAGTCCATAAGAGCATTGAAAGGATTAAGTGGTTTGAGAGTCCAACAAGTTCTATCAAAACCCTGTTTCAAATCTTTGAAGGAGAATCCACTACAAAACCCTAATTGGATCCTTGGAGCAACTTGGCGGATGTGACCCTAATTCTAGCTTAGCTTTGTGCCATTATTTTAGTATTAATTTCAAACATTTTGGTGGGTTGTTTGAAGAATAAATTTGGCTAGCAAGTGTATTTGAAGGCTATTCATTTAGTTTAAGTCCAATGGATATAATAAGTGACTTAATCCTAACACCATTTTGATTCGTTATTGTTAAGCTATAAATAGTGGTTCTTTTTCTTTTTCAAGGGACAAAATATTCTAGCAATAAACGTGAGTGTATTTTCTCTTGGCAAAAGAGAGCCTTTCTTGAATACTTGAAAGTTCAACTTGAGAGTATTCGAATTGACTTATCAACCAAGAAATGCACTTGGTTGTGGCATCTCCTACCTTACCCTTTTGGTTCACTACGTCATTGGGTTATGGGTTGTTATTGTATTAGCAAGTTCATAACTCCATCTTTTAGAAGGATCAAGGGTTCTGCAAATTTGTTCAATTTGATTCATATGTCTAGACTTGATTCCATGTGTTCATATTAATCTCCCCTTTTTTGATGATAAGAAGCAAAACAATAATTTTTTTGATCAAATAAATTCAAATAAACTCCCCCTTACTCTATGGTATCTTGAAGAATAGAAAATAGAATGTAAGTAAAACTCCTCCTAAGTACGAACCCAACATTCAAAGAAATATCATTTAATTTTTTGCCCTTTTGATGTCATCAAAAATAAAGTACATAAGCATCAAAAAATAAAGTATGTAAGCATGAAAAGATATTGCTCATGAAGCAAGAATTGCAAGTAACTCCATCTACGATCAAGTACATTGTTTTTCTTCTCTCCTTTTTTGACATCATAAAAAGCAAATAAACATAAAGGAACATTGTACAAGAAGAAGGAATTGCAAGAAGTTGCCCCTAAAATTAAGGTAATATTGACTTTCATTATTATCTTTCATAAAATGTCTCATCCTTAAAATAAGCATGTAAATCAAGTATAAAGGGATGAATCAAATTCAAGGAATTACTTTCCTTCAAATCATATCATCACGAACATATAAGGAAATTCATGTGAAAAGTCATTTTCAAGGTACTTTTGCTCATCCTTACTAAAGTTCCTCCTATTTTGAAAAATGTATTAATACGTTATCAAGGAGTATATAAAAGCATCATCAAAATAAGAGTTGATCAACATTTGATCACATGTGATGCAACTTCTTCATTTATTTTGAGGTTAAGAACATCCTTATGTATCCTATCTATCTAAACAAGATTGAAGATATGAAGATCACTAGATGGATGCCTAATCTATTTTCTTTATGTGATGCAAACATATACAAGTAGAGATATTGAAACACAAAGTTGACAAATAGCATCATTTGAAATGATTTGCTTGCATAAATGAGTAGAACTATAAGATAGAATAAACTAAATTAGGGTAACAATGTTCTTACATGTGAAGGAGATGCATACCTAGTGATTAAACTAAGACGCATACCTAGTGATTAAACTATGACAAACTTAGACAACAAGCATAGTTCACATACAAGGCACTTAGCAAGTTAACATAAAGGATTTCCAATAATATAAGCTCCTTTTGAAAAAGAAAAAAAGAAAACTCCCCATTTCTTTTGCAAGTCATGAACTAATTTAGAAAATGTTGGGACTTATCACAATCAAGCATTTATATGTCCAATCAATTCAAATCACATTTTTGCGCATAGGATACTTTTGCATAGAACATCAAAATAATTAGGCATTCCAAAACTACATGTTCAAAGCTCATAAGAGTGGAAATTAAGATACAAGATATGGTTTAACATATAGACATCACTAATTTACAATGCATAAAATTTGAGTTAAATATCATAGTTTAACTTCTAGGAACATACCTCATTGTAGACATAACTTTCCATCTACTTTTAAGAGTTATCATCTTTATTGTCCAAGACAGATGCTAGCTTTGCCTCCTTCTTTTGTTCTTCATTTACTCTATGGTTGGTGGTGTGAATTTGAGCTTGCTAGATAAGAATTCCAATCCATTAAACCTTATGAGTAATTACTTTCCATAAATAGCTTGAGGATGGATTGTCTTGGGTTGAGAAATATCTATTCTTGAAATCTATTCTCAAGCTACACAAATTTTAAACAAAAGTACTTTGAACAAGTATGCAATTGTAGTACAAAAGAACATGTCATGAATAAGCAAACTCATAATGATAATATTGTAATTTTTTTTTTATTGAAAATGCATTGAAATTTTAAAACATCATCCATGTCACATTCTTTCCAAAATAATAATAGGCAATGAACCAATTTGTTTTCGTTTCCTTATTTAACTAATCATCCTTAAATCAATCATACATATGTTCAAGAGATACAAACATTTCAATCATCTAATAAGGATAACAAGTACGTACAGACTTAAACGCACTTATAAACTGGTCACCCGATCAATCCACTCTCTCTCCCTCCTTGAGTGCTCCTAGGGTTTCTGCTTCCTAAACGATGACTCTTCGGCTGTTGGTGTAATGATCCCACATCGGCTAGGGAGGAGAGTCCTGGCTGCTTTATAACCCGTTGTGGGTGTCCCCCTACTTGACCGACGCCTTTTGGAGGGGTGCTGGTCGGCTAGGGAGGAGAGTCCTTGATGTTTTATAACCTGTTATGGGTGTTCCCCCACCTAACCAAGGCCTTTTGGAGGGGTGCTGGGTTTCTTAACCTGCGTGCTTGGGCTCTTCACTTGTTGTGGGCTATAACCCCACCTCCAGGAACAAAACCCACGACCTGCTGGGTGGCTAACTGTGAGACAATATTGGTCAGGGGTGTTAGAGTTGGTATCAGAGCCGACTCCCGACTCCTGACAGACTTCTCCTACTACCTTTTATTGTAACGAACCCACATCGACTAGGGAGGAGAATGTGACGCCCCCACTTCTCCCTAAGGCGAACCAAAGGGTATCCGCGGGACGCCTGCCCAGCTCTCGCCAGGACTCGGTACAAATCCAATCGAGATTAATACAATACTAGCCATTATCGCGACGTAAGGTTAGAAAATGCGGATTGTTCGAACTTAACATGTGACAGCCCCACCTCCCCCTAAGGCGAACCAGAGGGTTCGGCGGGTCGCCTGCCCAGCTCTCGCCGGGACTCAGTCGTTCACTACAATCCTCAAATGAATTACAATATAAATCTCAAATATACATCACATGGTCCACAAATATACATCCAAGTCTCCAATAATTACATGTCACAATTGCAGCGGAAACAATTCCCAACTATAAATAAAATGATTCCAAATCCAAATTGTACAACATAAAGGCCATCCATTCACGTGCACAAGTACTACAAGTCCTTCCTTCGCCTTGAGCCCTGTGGAGGGGAATAAAATATTTTTGGGGTGAGCTAGAAGCTCAGCGAGTAACCAGAAAAATCATTAAACAAATATATTTCACAATGTTGCATTTCGATCATTTCGATGATGTCATGATTCAGAATATAATGTACGTTTAGTGCTCTCGTGAACCGGTGAAATCACAGTACTTGAACACCCAACGCTCGAATAGATCATTTAACATTAACATTAACATTAGGAGGGAGCCCCTTTTTGAGCTCCGGAGCCATTTGCTCCGTCATGTCACGAACTCACGAAAATGGTGGAGACGTTGGTGTCCAGCACAAGACTTTCCCAGAACTCATTGAAGACAAATCATGTCATAAATTCACATGCAAGCACGCATGATATGCAATCGAATAATTAATGCAAGAAACATTTCACAAGTACTTTGGAAATAGTTTAGGGTCACTCACCTCCATGGCTCAGAAACCATCCATCATATATCATTGCCTTGCTCAAATCCAAGTCTTAGATCACAAACTCAATGCAATCAAGTCCTTTCAAAGTTTGGACAACACTTCCCCTAAATTTGCTTACTTTCCAGCCATCAAGGCTTCATTATTTCCTCAGCCTGTCCCAAAGTCACACAAATAAGTTCATTCAATAACCGTTCAATAAGCTCCAAGTAGTACGAGTACAATTCAAGCTAGGGAAAAGTCCGGAAATGAAAGTTAAGCTCAAAACCAGAAAAACAGTTTTGACGTCATTTTACGGTAATGGTACCAAAGGCACTACGATTGTCGGATGAAGGTGAAAGATACACCATTTCGAAGGTAAGAGATAGGGCTACAATATTTCAGAAGGTCACTCAACCCATTTTCGAGTGTAACCAGGTCAAAAATGCAATATACTACACCAGAACCGCAAAAACAGATTCACAAATCGCATTCTGGTGCAAACATCATAAATCAGGCTACCTAAGTCCAAATCCAGTAATTCCAAAGCCATCAAAAAGCTAAGAAACAGGGATACAATTCCTCAGAAGGCCTCAACAACTAATTCTGAAGCATTCCCAACCAAAATAACCCAGTACAGAAGCAATTCTCAAATTCGGGTAGAAACAGGGCAGCAAGGGTAATTCCGTCTTTACACAAGATACGTTGCTCCGATTGACCTGACATTTTTCAGCCATCTCTAAAATATCATTCCCTACAACTTTCATGTTTTAACCCAAGGCCAATTCGGCCTCTAACTATGAGCTACAGTGCCGGGCAGAATGTAATTCAAAGAAACCCTAACTTTCCAATTTTCTTTCCAAAACAGAAATTGCTTGCAATTAACCACTTTTTCCACCTTCTAGCTTCCTTAACTATCATTTCCAATCATCATACATGACCACATAATCATATTCATATGAAAACAGAAATATCACCAATAATGATAAAACTTCACCAATTCAACCAAAAATCAAGATATAATCCATAAAATTGCATCTTATACCACCACCAATTATGAATTAAACATCATTAGATGGAGGAGAGGGGTTCCTTCACTACTCACCTTAGCAACACAAGAGAGGGAGCAACTAATCACTTTAGTCTTCCAAACAACTCCACTAAACACCTCACAATCACTCACTTAAGAGTTTCTATGGAACGAAAGCAAGATTAAATGGTTGAGTTCTTGGATTTGAGCAAGAGTAGAGCTAAGAATTTGGAGAGGTTTTCTTTCTTTCTTCATTGGAGAGAGCCGACTTCAAGAGCTTGAAATAAGGGTGAATTTTGGTAATTTTTGTTTTATTGGTTTAGTTGGTCAAATGGTAAAAGAATTAATAGTGGTCTTATAGCAAGATTGAATCATATGGTGACACTTGTCACCCTAATTAATGCATCTCTATCTCTTTGTTTCCTCTTTCACCAATCCACTTGGGTAACCTCTAATTATCTCTTAGCACCCGATAATTTAAATCCAGTATCCAAAACTTAACCTAGTTGGCCGAATTTTTCCGATCTTTTCGCACTAGCGGGACCCACGTCCGATATACGCTCTTAATTTCACAAAAACTAACCGATACTAGAAAAATCATTTAAAAACTATATTGACTCATAAAATTGTCTAGAAATTTTTCTAATAAAGAAAATGCAGGAAAACATGCCATTAACTAGAATAAAACCTAGAAAATGAGAAAATTTACGGGTTCTCACATTCTCTCCCCCTTAAAAGAATTTCGTCCTCGAAATTCTCTCTTTTGCTCACAAAAATTGATTCTACAGTGAATTCTTCTATCTTACACGAGCTTCTCCTCATTCATGCCCTAGTCAAGTCAGGATAGTTCTCGAAAATCACTCAGGCACTAAGGATCACTCTAATCGAAATTCAAAATATACCCGAGATCTCCCATCCCGTCACACTAACAAGTTCATACAAGTGTTTCCTTTGCCTCGAGTCCTGTGGAGGGGAAATACATATTTTAAGGTGAGCTAAAAGCTCAACAAGTAGCCAGAAAACTCAATATTCAAATAAGTTTCGCAGTAGTGCATTTAGCTGGTATCATGAATCAGTAATCAAATGTACGTTTATTACTCTTGTGAGCCAGGGAAATCATGGTACGTAAACATGCAACTCTCCAATAAAATCTAGTATTAGTCAAGCGGTACAAATGAGCCATCGGTGCTCCCATGTTCAAGTCAATTGTCATTAAAATGGAGACGTTGGTTTTAAGTACAAGACTTCCAAGCACTCATTTGAGCCAAATCATTGCATGGCAAACACACAAAAAAATAGTATAGGAAATAGTTCGAAAATAATTTTGAAAACGATTTTGAAATCATTTACCAACCACAGCTCATGATCCTCATCCATCATAGATAGTGTCCTAGCTCTAGTCCAATTCCCTCGATCACAAATATCATATCAAGCAAAGGAAATCTAAAATCATCAAGTTCCTCTCACCTTTTTACATTTCCTATTACACCTGAAGCTACACCTCTCGGATTGAAAGAAATCTTATGGCGTTTTGAATCTAAGACATAGGCCTACACTACTGGGTCCCTTCCTTAATCCCAAAGTCGTCTAAATCTACACAGATGCCGAAATATCATTTTCTTAGCTTTCCTTTCCTTTCCATTATATATATATAAATATATCTTAGAGGAGAGGGTTCAGTTAGGCACATAAACACAGGTAATCAATCAAGAATCCAAAATATATTTATCTGGTATAGCACAAAATAATTACATATGTAGTTTAAAGTAGTCCACAGGAAAATCAAGTAGACACATAACAATGTGCACATTCATAGGAGAAACAAAATAGGTTTTCAAAGCTAACACGTTAAACATCAACAGTAACTATTACAGTCCAAATCTAACCACTATCTATCAAAACCCTAGCTCAACTTTTATTGGGCAAATCCAAGATAGCATCCCTCATTCCGATCTTCTCAATCGGGCCAATGTCAAGTCCAATACAAGAATCCCCCGAGCTCTGACCTTTGTCATCATAACTTATCTCAAAATCACTTATGATTTCTAGTTACCTCATCACACACAAGACTATACCCCTTCCGAATTCACAAGTATTCCCTTAGGAAAAGTATTTGGTACTCAAGTACAAGAATCCCAAACTAAGAGAATTTACAACTCAGGCCGTACGCTCCCAAGTGCAAATCAACAAGGTTTAAGATTCCTACCTGACGTACACATCTAGCTTCCTCAAGTCCCATGATAATGATCCTTACACTTATGACATGCACAGTTCATAACTTACGCTCAAAAGAGCACTTATACCTTTTGACGCATTCACCACTTGGCCCAAACTCTTTCCGCGCAGAGACCACGCGAAGTGGCTTTGATACCACCTGTGACAGCCCCACCTTCCCCTAAGGCGAACCAAAGGGTTCGCCGGGTCGCCTGCCCAGCTCTCGCCGGGACTCAGTCGTTCACTACAATCCTCAAATGAATTACAATATAAATCTCAAATATACATCACATGGTCCACAAATATACATCCAAGTCTCCAATAATTACATGTCACAATTGCAGCGGAAACAATTCCCAACTATACATAAAATGATTCCAAATCCAAATTGTACAACATAAAGGCCATCCATTCACGTGCACAAGTACTACAAGTCCTTCCTTCGCCTTGAGCCCTGTGGAGGGGAATAAAATATTTTTGGGGTGAGCTAGAAGCTTAACGAGTAACCAGGAAAATCATTAAACAAATATATTTCACAATGTTGCATTTCGATCATTTCGATGATGTCATGATTCAGAGATCAAATGTACGTTTAGTGCTCTCGTGAGCCGGTGAAATCACAGCACTTGAACACCCAACGCTCAAATAGATCATTTAACATTAACATTAACATTAGGAGGGAGCCCCTTTTTGAGCTCCGGAGCCATTTGCTCCGTCATGTCACGAAGTCACGAAAATGGTGGAGACGTTGGTGTCCAGCACAAGACTTTCCCAGAACTCATTGAAGCCAAATCATGTCATGAATTCACATGCAAGCACGCATGATATGCAATCGAATAATTAATGCAAGAAACATTTCACAAGTACTTTGGAAATAGTTTAGGGTCACTCACCTCCATGGCTCATAAACCATCCATCATATATCATTGCCTTGCTCAAATCCAAGTCTTAGATCACAAACTCAATGCAATCAAGTCCTTTCAAAGTTTGGACAACACTTCCCCTAAATTTGCTTACTTTCCAGCCATCAAGGCTTCATTATTTCCTCAGCCTGTCCCAAAGTCACACAAATAAGTTCATTCAATAACCGTTCAATAAGCTCCAAGTAGTACGAGTACAATTCAAGCTAGGGAAAAGTCCGGAAATGAAAGTTAAGCTCAAAACCAGAAAAACAGTTTTGACGTCATTTTACGGTAATGGTACCAAAGGCACTACGATTGTCGGATGAAGGTGCAAGATACACCATTTCGAAGGTAAGAGATAGGGCTACAATATTTCAGAAGGTCACTCAACCCATTTTCGAGTGTAACCAGGTCAAAAATGCAATATACTACACCAGAACCGCAAAAACAGATTCACAAATCGCATTCTGGTGCAAACATCATAAATCAGGCTACCTAAGTCCAAATCCAGTAATTCCAAAGCCATCCAAAAGCTAAGAAACAGGGATACAATTCCTTAATAAATAAAACCATGTCTTTTCAATAATCAATTATTCAAACAGGAAAAGTAATCAGAAACAATTCAAGGATATAGTAGCTCTCAGGAGCTAAATTCCACTCGATCTGTCGATGTCATTCGTATACTTTCCCGCATTGACCCTCCTGTCAACCGGGTCGGTATTTCCATTTCCGTAGATCACCACTTTCTTCCCTCCGTCCACCGTACACCCCAAGGGCCCACAATGACCATAATTGGGCGATACTCAACGAGTATGCCAAGCAAGACCTCTTATTAGGTCGAGCTTATGTGTATCTCATGGCTCGTCCAAATCCCCGACCAAGCCCATTGCTGGCTCGAGTCTAAGGACGGCCTATGAGTTTGGGCGTCCCCCATTCATTTGGTAGTCGAGGAGATTCACTCCAACGACACAAGCATTCATGACATGACATTGCATTTCATTCATTCATTCAATACATTTCATTCATTCATTCATTCATTCATTTGAAATTAGAACGAGTGCGATAAAGTACGCACCCGCCCTTATTTTTAAAACTCCCAACAAGTATCACAATAAGCAAGTATCAAATTCATACACTTGACACTCACCGAGCAATTCAATAAGAATTATTTTCTGGGAGTTCAAGTGTCCGCGGTGAGATCCTCTTGAAGGTCTCCTTGCGCGCCTGGCAATTTAATAGTGGATAATCACACAATTAACCCACTTATCAAGAAAGATTGTACACTAGTACAATCTAAGAATTATTTCGAAAAAGGGAACCTCAATTACACGTAAATCGAGGTTCAACTTGCCTTTTATCATGTACAATATTATTTGAGTTTTTATCATGAAAATCGTAAACAAAACGTTTAAGAACATCAAAAGAATAAAGAGTTTTTGAAAAACTCTATTTCTTTGAAATTGGAAAATTTTCCACTTTTACGATAATCTTTGAAAAATCATAACTCGCTCGGTATAAGTCGAGAATTGGAAAACTTTATACCGTTGGAAACCTCTTAGAGAGTACTATAAGTTCCTAGAAGACACTTTTCCATGAATCGAAGTGGAAAGTGGTCAAAAATGGGCTTGAAGACGCAGCTTCAGTTTACAAGGCAGAATGAAGTTGGTTTTTGGCCAACTTTGAAAATTCGGCACGATTCGCACGTTGCAAACCGGCCTCTGAAATTTTCAGCTCAATTAGTGTTGCAAGTGAAGTGTATGACAAAACAAGCGGATCAAGAATCGGAGTTTCGAGTACCGAGATACGGTAGCCCGAAGTTGGGGAAATTCAAGACTGGATGAGAATTTTCCAGATTTGAACCTCTAACTTTAGTAATTCAATTGGGTATCGAAACGAACTTGAATCGGCACCAAAATTGGCAGTATTTCAATACTATATGGAAAGTATCTCTCTATCGAATTTCGGGGAAAAATACCTTCGGCAAGGTAGTTAATGAGCCAACCGCAGTTCAAGAAAATTCCTAAGGCATTCTGCCTTTGACTTTCATTTCCCAAATTTCCAATCGTTCAACCAAGAAGGTTATCCAACCATGGTTCATTTGTAAAATAAGGGTCTAAGATACACCCATAATATCTTTGGTAGTGTTTAATATCAAAAACATCAACTAACAAGTTCACTACAAGATTTGGTTCCAAACCAGTCCAAACATTAGGGTTTTCCAAAACAGAGCAGTCCACTTGCTTCAGTCACAAATCAGTCAATATAGCTCGAAATCGAGCATAGCTTACGCCGTTGGAAAATACATTCATAGGACTAAAATATCACAGAAGAAATCATTTCCAAATTCGGCACCCATCTGGTTCAAATTCGGGCATCAAGTTGCTGCCTGAACACTTCATTCCAGATGAACAGAGTGGCAGGACAGCGAACTTAAAACATTTGGTTCGACTTGGTCACAAAGAATCAGAACGTGCATTTTATACCAAATTAAAGCTAGGAATGTCTAGTTTCAAACGCCACCAACGGCACATGATTTCGACATCCGAGGACAGAGTTATAGCCAAAATACTACTGCTGGTCAGAGACATACGCGAATCAGTTTCCAGATTTGCTGGTTTCGAAAAAAAATTCATTTGCTCCATCAACCCTCAATATTTTCCAATGAAATTTTTCACACATCTAATACATCCTATAAACATCCAATTCAAGCCATTAAACCATTAAAATTTGGCCTGGAAATGGCCGAACATAGCAGGGGCAAAATCGGAAGTTTTAGCCTCTTACACCCAATGAGGTTTCCACTAATTACCCATCACTAATGCATCATTATAATCACTAAACCAACAATATAATCACCATTAATCATCACATCAGCAACAACAACCCAAGTGTGGGAATTCCAAGAGCCCACAATCACATTTTTACACCATAAACAAGTAACTAAGTGCATGTATGAGCTTAATCTTGTCATATAATCTCCAAAAGATAAGAATCCAAGAGTTGATCATTACCTACTCCTTTGGTTTGCAAGGTCAGAATTTTCGGCCCTCTTGAAGCTCCAAGAAACCGTGAGAGTTCCCTTCCTCCTTAGCTAGATGTAGTCTCCAAGTGGTTTGCTAAGAGATCTCCAAGTTTGGTGTGATTTGGGTGGATTTTAGTGCATGGATTGAAGATGAAAAATGAAGACAATGGAGAGCTCTTCTCCTTCTTGTTGTTCGGCCAAGTGAGGTGAAGAGAGAGAGAGTGCTGATGCAATTGGCTTCCAAAGGAAGATTCTTTGTGTGGTGCAAAATGCACCTCAAAGTCAACTGGAAATAGTGCAATTTAGGGTGCGTTTGGACTCGATTTTTCTCGCGCGTTTGGTTCACTAGTGCACTAAACCTCCAAGGCATATATATTCTTGTAAATATTATTCACTCTTAATTGTCCCGGAATAAGGGTCTAAAGTCCCTCAAATGAAGTCGCGCGTGTGAAAACGCGTACCGTCAATTTTACCGCTATAACGCGAAACTTTCGAAAAATTCTTATAACGATTGCACCACTAACTATCACTTGAATATTTATACTTAAGATTACCTATTTTAGTACCATAGTACAAGTCTCTAATATTCCAAACTTATCGGGCTACTACGCGGATAAAATCTCCAAGTACTATTCACTATTTTTACTAAACGCGCTCTAGGAAATTAATTTTCGAAACGAATCATTTTAAAAATATAACGAGGTTATATTATCATGCGTTTAGGTCTCATAAGACTAGAAAATATTCCTTGGAAATAAAATCCAATTAAATAATTTATTAAGCCATAAATTAGGCATAAAATAATAGTTTTTGCGAGTCCTCACATCCTCTCCCCCTTAAGAAAATTTCGTCCTCGAAATTTACCTTGGTCGGTGAACAAGTCTGGATACTTCTCCCTGATTGTCTCTTCAACTTCCCATGTTGCTTCCTCTACTCCATGGTTCTTCCATAGAACTTTCACTAGTGGTATTTGCTTGTTCCTCAATTCCTTCACCTTTCGATCCAGAAGTTTTACCGGTCTCTCCTCATAGGTCAGGGTTTCATCAATCTCAATATTCTCCGGTTGTAAAACATGAGAGGGGTCTGGATGATACTTCTTAAGCATGGACACATGAAACACGTTATGAATACGAGATAAACTCGGTGGTAATTCCAGCTTATAGGCTACATTCCCAACTCGCTGAATAATCTTATATGGCCCTACAAACCTTGGTTGTAATTTCTTCCCTTTTCCGGACATCAAACTTGCTTTTAAAGGCGTAATCTTGAGAAATACCATATCTCCAACAGTGAACTCCAAATCCTTCCTCCGATTGTCGGCATAACTCTTTTGTCTACTCTGAGCGGTTTGAATTCTTTGCCGTACCAATTTCACCTTTTCATTAGCCTCCTCAATCCAAGATACAGTGGTCGTGTCTAAGATTTTCCGTTCACCTACTTCATCCCAACAAATTGGGGATCTACACTTCCGACCATAAAGTGCCTCATACGGAGCCATTTGAATAGAAGAGTGGAAACTATTGTTATATGCAAATTCCACTAAAGTCAAGAACTTACTCCAATTCTCTCCAAAATCCAGTACACAAGTCCTCAACATGTCCTCAAGAGTTTGAATCGTTCTTTCAGATTGTCCATCAGTCTGGGGATGATAGGTGGTACTAAAGTTCAACTTAGTCCCCAACACTTCTTGCATCTTTTGCCAAAACCTCGAAACAAATCTTGGATCCCTATCCGACACAATACTCACAGGTATACCATGTAGTCTAATGATCTCATCCAAGTATAATCTGGCCAACTTCTCCAATGGATATTTCATATTAATCGGCAGAAAATGAGCCGACTTAGTCAATCTATCTACTATCACCCAAATGGCATCATGGCCTCTCTGTGTCCTTGGTAAGCCTGATACAAAGTCCATGGTAACATTTTCCCATTTCCACTCAGGTATTTCTAGAGGTTGCAAAAGTCCAGATGGTTTCTGATGTTCGGCTTTAACCTGTTGACAAACCAAGCATGTCTGAACAAATTGGGCAATTTCCTTCTTCATATTTTTCCACCAATATAGACTCTTCAAGTCTTGGTACATTTTATTCCCTCCTGGATGTACTGTAAACTTTGATCGGTGTGCCTCTTCCAAAATTTCTTTTCTAAGCCCTTCATCCTTTGGTATAACCACCCGATTTCGAAATCTTAATATTCCATCGGATCCCAAAGTGAAATCGGTCTGGTCTCCCATCTTGACTTTCTCCACCAACTTCTGCATTTCAGGGTCCTTTTCCTGAGATTCCTTAATACGTTCCAATAGAGTGGAGGTTATCACAATATTCCCCAAAATCACTTTCCTTGGTTCTAATCGAGGATTCCAATAACTAACTTCCTCCAACAATCGAAATTCCTTAACCATCAATCCAGCCATTTGTACCTGACGGCTCAAAGCATCGGCCACTACATTGGCCTTCCCAGGATGGTACTTAATAATGCAGTCATAATCTTCCAGAAATTCCATCCATCTACGTTGCCTCAAATTCAGTTCCTTCTGAGAAAATAAGTACTTAAGGCTTTTGTGATCGGTAAAAACCTCAAATGTCACTCCGTATAAATAGTGTCTCCATTTCTTCAAAGCAAAGACCACAGCCGCTAACTCCAAATCATGGGTCGGATAGTTTCCTTCATGCGGTTTCAACTTTCTGGAGGCATAAGCTATCACTCTATCATTTTGCATCAAAACACATCCCAAACCTTCCTTAGATGCATCGGTGTAAACCACAAAACTATCATGTCCATTTGGTAGAGCTAGAACAGGCGCTCTAGTCAACCGTCTTTTCAACTCCTGAAAACTTCCTTCACACTTAGAATTCCAAATAAACTTTCCATTTTTCTTGGTCAACTCAGTCATAGGTCCAGCGATTTTCGAAAAATCCTGGATGAATCTCCGGTAATACCCTGCCAATCCTATAAAACTCCGAACTTCCGTTGGGTTTTCCGGTCGTTTCCATTTCGAAACAGCTTCCACTTTAGCTGGATCCACTTTAATCCCATCCTTAGAAATTATATGTCCTAGGAAAGTCACTTCCTTTAGCCAGAATTCACACTTGCTAAACTTAGCATATAACTGATGTTCCCTCAAGATTTGTAAAACAATTCTCAAATGTTTCTCATGATCTTTCACATTCTTAGAATACACCAAAATGTCATCAATGAAAATCACCACAAATTGATCCAAGTAAGGCTTAAAAACCCTATGCATTAAATCCATGAAAGCGGCAGGTGCATTGGTTAACCCAAAAGGCATTACTGCAAACTCGAAGTGCCCATACCTTGAGTTAAAAGCAGTCTTAGGTATATCCTTCTCCAAAATCCTCAATTGATAGTAACCTTGCCTTAGATCCAACTTTGAAAACACTACCGCCCCTTGCAGTTGGTCAAACAGTTCATCAATGTGGGGCAGTGGGTATTTATTCTTAATCGTAACATCATTTAAGCCTCGATAATCTATACATAACCTCAAACTCCCATCCTTCTTCTTTACAAACAAAACTGGGGCTCCCCACGGGGAATCACTCTCCCGTATAAAACCTCGTTCCAACAAATCCTGTAATTGTAATTTCAACTCCTTCAATTCAGCTGGGGCCATCCTGTATGGTGTCCTTGATATAGGTGCTGTTCCCGGAGCTAAATCAATTTTAAAAGCTATTTCCCGTTCCGGGGGTAGAGACTCCAATTCCTCAGGAAAAACATCAGAAAATTCTTTTACTACCGGTGTGTCCTCCAGATTCACCTTATCGTTAGGGGTATTAATAAGAAAAGCCAAATACCCTTGAGCTCCTTTACTTAACAATTTTCTAGCCCGAATTCCCGAAATAAGTGCAGATGAGGCTAACTTACCCCTCACATCCAATTTCAGGGTTGCCTCACCTGGAATACACAATTCTACAATTTTCGTCCTACAATTTAGTTGGGCATTATAACGGGCTAACCAATCCATCCCTAGGATCACATCATATCCTTTAATCGCTAAGCCTATCAAATCGGCCAGCAATTTTCTTTCCCTCACGCAAATTTCACTATTCTTATACACCATATTAGCAATTAGACTTTTGTCCCCAGTGGGTGTTTTAACCTCCAAGTCATATGGTAACTTAATTGGCTTCAAGTCCATTCCACTCATGAAATCAGGGTTTACAAAAGAGTGCGTTGCACCCGGATCAATTAAAACCCTAGCTAGACGGTGAAAGATTGGAATTGTACCTTCGACCACTTCGGTCGCATCTGGAGCTTGTGGATAGTCCAATGCGTAGACCCTAGCCGGTACTTTCGGTCGACTCCCTCCGGCACTGGTCTGCTTAGAGGTTGATTTTTCAGGCCTCTGCAGGCTTCCCCCTGTCTTCAACGATTTCGGACAATTCGCGATTTGATGCTCAGTGCTCCCACACAGCAAGCATTTTCCCAGCTTTCTCCAGCAGTCATTCTCAGAGTGGTTGGATTTACCACAATACCCACAAGTAACTTGAGGGGTCACAGTCGATCCAACAGATGGTGCCCCCTAGCTTGAGCCGTCCCGCTACGACCTCCCCTAGATAGAGCTCCCCTAGAAGCTCCAGCAGTTCTCGTTCCCCCTTCCCCTCTTCCCTTTTTAGAAGGGTGTACAAACTTACTGGTCTGCCCAGTAGTGCGACTAGGGAAATTCCTTTTCCTATTGTGGAAATCCCTCACTTGAGATCTTGCATTCTCAACCCTTTGCGCTTTCTCTAAAGCCTCAGTAAACGTAGAGATTTGGGCTGCAGCCAGGCCCTCCTGAAGTTCTACATTAAGTCCCTGTATGAACCTTCTAATCCTTCTCCGTTCATCGGCTACTAACTCAGGAGCGTATTTGGAAAGTTTGGTGAACTTCCCTTCATACTCTGCTACCGTAAGGGTTCCTTGTTTCAACTTAATAAATTCGTCCTCCCTTTTCTCTTGGATCAAGGGCGGAAGAAACTTTTCATTAAACTCCCTTGTGAAATTCTCCCAAGTCCAAGGGGTTCGAGCTCTTTCCCATTTTCCTTTTATCAAATCCCACCAAGCACGGGCTACTCCCTCAAATTGAAAAGCAGCAAAGTTCACTCGCCTATCCTCAGTATAGTCTAGAGCGGCGAATATGTTGGTCATCCTTTCTAACCAATTCTCCGCTACTTCGGGGTCAGGTTCACCCATAAACTTAGGCGGGTTAAACTTTAGGAATCTTTCCAGGGCTCTATCCTCTCCCCTATCCTGGCCCCCAGGTTGGTTAAATGGTCCAGGACCCTGTCTCTCCGCTAGACGTTCTAGGATATCAGTCATCCTATTGATGGCAGTAGCCACTTGGTTACCCTCAACGTTTTCCTGTCCCTGGGTCGGTCCAGTTGCCGAACCCTGGTCATCCCCCTGAGGTTGGGCCTGTCTAGACGCTCGCCCACGGCCTCGACCACTCCTTAATCCTTCCATTAGTCTAAGCGTGCCTAGTGCAAGAAATAAATTAATTTAAGCAGAAAACAAGAATTATATCGAATTTAGAACTAACCAAGAAAGCATTGAAATTAACAATAATTTACATTCATAAGCATGTCAAGTTCGTACAATTAGCAAGTTAGGGACAATTCACAAAATATAGCACACAGGTGCTCAGAAGTATACTTCTAGTCACAGAAGACTAAAGTAAGAACAAGTGCCCAAAAGTAGGCCACACAAGCATGCAAAATACAATGGCCTCAGCACTCGCGTCACCCTAACTAGTCCTAACTGTACCAGTCAAAAGTCAAAAGAGGTCAACGACCAAGATCCTAGTCCATAGCAGGGCTATCAGGAGGAACCTCCTCCTCGGGATCCTCCTCCGGATCCTCCTCCTCCTCATCAGGAATCACCTCAGCAGCGTCCTCAACCAAACTAGTCGCATCAGCCAGAATCTCGAAAGCCCGAGTACGGACATCCCGTCCTAACCTAGTAAGTCGAGCCCTAGTATCCTGAAGCTCCTGGTTAACCACTGCAGATGTGGCTACCTCACCCTCTAGCACCTCCTCGAGCTCGGCAATCCGCTCACCCTGAGCGCCGACCATCTGCCTAAGCTCGTCTACCTCAGCCTGTAAAGCGCGGTTGGTATCCACCAACTGACGACGCTCGTCGTCCATAGCATGCACTACATGACTCGGGTAGGCGTAAGTCAACCTACACGGACATCGAGGGTATCTATCATACGGTGAGTAGCGTACTCGAGCCCCTCCTACTCGAGCTCGGTAGAAGATAGTCCTAAGAGGCTCATAATGACCATTCGCATGGCCATTCCCATTAGCTGCCGGGGCTCCGTTTCCGTCAGCCATCCCTGCAAAATAATAACAATAATAATATTTTTCAGGTTAGAAACTTAAATCACTACTCAGTTCCAATATCCTGCAATGCATGTCTATCTTAATAGCTGGTTCATCCCATTCGTCACTTGAGGTAGGACTAACTTAGTTGCTAGTTCGCCTCAAGTATCACTTAGGGTAGGATTAAATCATCCCGTATCGAGTCTTAAAGGTAGAGTATCTAATATGTCTCCCATATAGACCTCTAACCTAGTGCTCTGATACCAACTGTGACGCCCCACATCTCCCTAAGGCGGACCAAAGGGTATCCGCGGACGCCTGCCCAGCTCTCGCCAGGACTCAAGCAATTCCATTCAATTTAAAACCGAATTAAGCACTTCGATGAGAGCTACATGAATACAATAATGCGGAAGCGTTCAAGCTTAATAAGTCACTTAATGTATAACCAGTACATCGGTAATCATAAAACGACTTAAATTCAAAGTACACATCAGGGCCCAAACCTTTCAAGTTTTCAATTTCCAAAAGCACAACCCAAACCAGGGCCTAGTCAAAATATATAACAGGAGTCTTAACAAAATTACAACGGATGGTTTCTCCATATTTCTCCAAGAGTCGGTCCTGTTAAGGAAAACAAAACTATAGGGTGAGCTAACGCTCGTGAGGCCAAGAACACACATGCAATCACTTAGTCAAATAACAATCCCAATTTAATAAATAAAACCATGTCTTTTCAATAATCAATTATTCAAACAGGAAAAGTAATCAGAAACAATTCAAGGATATAGTAGCTCTCAGGAGCTAAATTCCACTCGATCTGTCGATGTCATTCGTATACTTTCCCGCATTGACCCTCCTGTCAACCGGGTCGGTATTTCCATTTCCGTAGATCACCACTTTCTTCCCTCCGTCCACCGTACACCCCAAGGGCCCACAATGACCATAATTGGGCGATACTCAACGAGTATGCCAAGCAAGACCTCTTATTAGGTCGAGCTTATGTGTATCTCATGGCTCGTCCAAATCCCCGACCAAGCCCATTGCTGGCTCGAGTCTAAGGACGGCCTATGAGTTTGGGCGTCCCCCATTCATTTGGTAGTCGAGGAGATTCACTCCAACGACACAAGCATTCATGACATGACATTGCATTTCATTCATTCATTCAATACATTTCATTCATTCATTCATTCATTCATTTGAAATTAGAACGAGTGCGATAAAGTACGCACCCGCCCTTATTTTTAAAACTCCCAACAAGTATCACAATAAGCAAGTATCAAATTCATACACTTGACACTCACCGAGCAATTCAATAAGAATTATTTTCTGGGAGTTCAAGTGTCCGCGGTGAGATCCTCTTGAAGGTCTCCTTGCGCGCCTGGCAATTTAATAGTGGATAATCACACAATTAACCCACTTATCAAGAAAGATTGTACACTAGTACAATCTAAGAATTATTTCGAAAAAGGGAACCTCAATTACACGTAAATCGAGGTTCAACTTGCCTTTTATCATGTACAATATTATTTGAGTTTTTATCATGAAAATCGTAAACAAAACGTTTAAGAACATCAAAAGAATAAAGAGTTTTTGAAAAACTCTATTTCTTTGAAATTGGAAAATTTTCCACTTTTACGATAATCTTTGAAAAATCATAACTCGCTCGGTATAAGTCGAGAATTGGAAAACTTTATACCGTTGGAAACCTCTTAGAGAGTACTATAAGTTCCTAGAAGACACTTTTCCATGAATCGAAGTGGAATGTGGTCAAAAATGGGCTTGAAGACGCAGCTTCAGTTTACAAGGCAGAATGAAGTTGGTTTTTGGCCAACTTTGAAAATTCGGCACGATTCGCACGTTGCAAACCGGCCTCTGAAATTTTCAGCTCAATTAGTGTTGCAAGTGAAGTGTATGACAAAACAAGCGGATCAAGAATCGGAGTTTCGAGTACCGAGATACGGTAGCCCGAAGTTGGGGAAATTCAAGACAGAGTGGCAGGACAGCGAACTTAAAACATTTGGTTCGACTTGGTCACAAAGAATCAGAACGTGCATTTTATACCAAATTAAAGCTAGGAATGTCTAGTTTCAAACGCCACCAACGGCACATGATTTCGACATCCGAGGACAGAGTTATAGCCAAAATACTACTGCTGGTCAGAGACATACGCGAATCAGTTTCCAGATTTGCTGGTTTCGAAAAAAAATTCATTTGCTCCATCAACCCTCAATATTTTCCAATGAAATTTTTCACACATCTAATACATCCTATAAACATCCAATTCAAGCCATTAAACCATTAAAATTTGGCCTGGAAATGGCCGAACATAGCAGGGGCAAAATCGGAAGTTTTAGCCTCTTACACCCAATGAGGTTTCCACTAATTACCCATCACTAATGCATCATTATAATCACTAAACCAACAATATAATCACCATTAATCATCACATCAGCAACAACAACCCAAGTGTGGGAATTCCAAGAGCCCACAATCACATTTTTACACCATAAACAAGTAACTAAGTGCATGTATGAGCTTAATCTTGTCATATAATCTCCAAAAGATAAGAATCCAAGAGTTGATCATTACCTACTCCTTTGGTTTGCAAGGTCAGAATTTTCGGCCCTCTTGAAGCTCCAAGAAACCGTGAGAGTTCCCTTCCTCCTTAGCTAGATGTAGTCTCCAAGTGGTTTGCTAAGAGATCTCCAAGTTTGGTGTGATTTGGGTGGATTTTAGTGCATGGATTGAAGATGAAAAATGAAGACAATGGAGAGCTCTTCTCCTTCTTGTTGTTCGGCCAAGTGAGGTGAAGAGAGAGAGAGTGCTGATGCAATTGGCTTCCAAAGGAAGATTCTTTGTGTGGTGCAAAATGCACCTCAAAGTCAACTGGAAATAGTGCAATTTAGGGTGCGTTTGGACTCGATTTTTTTCTCGCGCGTTTGGTTCACTAGTGCACTAAACCTCCAAGGCATATATATTCTTGTAAATATTATTCACTCTTAATTGTCCCGGAATAAGGGTCTAAAGTCCCTCAAATGAAGTCGCGCGTGTGAAAACGCGTACCGTCAATTTTACCGCTATAACGCGAAACTTTCGAAAAATTCTTATAACGATTGCACCACTAACTATCACTTGAATATTTATACTTAAGATTACCTATTTTAGTACCATAGTACAAGTCTCTAATATTCCAAACTTATCGGGCTACTACGCGGATAAAATCTCCAAGTACTATTCACTATTTTTACTAAACGCGCTCTAGGAAATTAATTTTCGAAACGAATCATTTTAAAAATATAACGAGGTTATATTATCATGCGTTTAGGTCTCATAAGACTAGAAAATATTCCTTGGAAATAAAATCCAATTAAATAATTTATTAAGCCATAAATTAGGCATAAAATAATAGTTTTTGCGAGTCCTCACAGAAAATAATTTTGAAAACGATTTTGAAATCATTTACCAACCACAGCTCATGATCCTCATCCATCATAGATAGTGTCCTAGCTCTAGTCCAATTCCCTCGATCACAAATATCATATCAAGCAAAGGAAATCTAAAATCATCAAGTTCCTCTCACCTTTTTACATTTCCTATTACACCTGAAGCTACACCTCTCGGATTGAAAGAAATCTTATGGCGTTTTGAATCTAAGACATAGGCCTACACTACTGGGTCCCTTCCTTAATCCCAAAGTCGTCTAAATCTACACAGATGCCGAAATATCATTTTCTTAGCTTTCCTTTCCTTTCCATTATATATATATAAATATATCTTAGAGGAGAGGGTTCAGTTAGGCACATAAACACAGGTAATCAATCAAGAATCCAAAATATATTTATCTGGTATAGCACAAAATAATTACATATGTAGTTTAAAGTAGTCCACAGGAAAATCAAGTAGACACATAACAATGTGCACATTCATAGGAGAAACAAAATAGGTTTTCAAAGCTAACACGTTAAACATCAACAGTAACTATTACAGTCCAAATCTAACCACTATCTATCAAAACCCTAGCTCAACTTTTATTGGGCAAATCCAAGATAGCATCCCTCATTCCGATCTTCTCAATCGGGCCAATGTCAAGTCCAATACAAGAATCCCCCGAGCTCTGACCTTTGTCATCATAACTTATCTCAAAATCACTTATGATTTCTAGTTACCTCATCACACACAAGACTATACCCCTTCCGAATTCACAAGTATTCCCTTAGGAAAAGTATTTGGTACTCAAGTACAAGAATCCCAAACTAAGAGAATTTACAACTCAGGCCGTACGCTCCCAAGTGCAAATCAACAAGGTTTAAGATTCCTACCTGACGTACACATCTAGCTTCCTCAAGTCCCATGATAATGATCCTTACACTTATGACATGCACAGTTCATAACTTACGCTCAAAAGAGCACTTATACCTTTTGACGCATTCACCACTTGGCCCAAACTCTTTCCGCGCAGAGACCACGCGAAGTGGCTTTGATACCACCTGTGACAGCCCCACCTTCCCCTAAGGCGAACCAAAGGGTTCGCCGGGTCGCCTGCCCAGCTCTCGCCGGGACTCAGTCGTTCACTACAATCCTCAAATGAATTACAATATAAATCTCAAATATACATCACATGGTCCACAAATATACATCCAAGTCTCCAATAATTACATGTCACAATTGCAGCGGAAACAATTCCCAACTATACATAAAATGATTCCAAATCCAAATTGTACAACATAAAGGCCATCCATTCACGTGCACAAGTACTACAAGTCCTTCCTTCGCCTTGAGCCCTGTGGAGGGGAATAAAATATTTTTGGGGTGAGCTAGAAGCTTAACGAGTAACCAGGAAAATCATTAAACAAATATATTTCACAATGTTGCATTTCGATCATTTCGATGATGTCATGATTCAGAGATCAAATGTACGTTTAGTGCTCTCGTGAGCCGGTGAAATCACAGCACTTGAACACCCAACGCTCAAATAGATCATTTAACATTAACATTAACATTAGGAGGGAGCCCCTTTTTGA
This sequence comes from Coffea arabica, assembly GCF_036785885.1. NCBI lineage: Eukaryota > Viridiplantae > Streptophyta > Magnoliopsida > Gentianales > Rubiaceae > Coffea > Coffea arabica. Next base: position 25,670,023 of record NC_092317.1, read on the forward strand.
GCTCCGGAGCCATTTGCTCCGTCATGTCACGAAGTCACGAAAATGGTGGAGACGTTGGTGTCCAGCACAAGACTTTCCCAGAACTCATTGAAGCCAAATCATGTCATGAATTCACATGCAAGCACGCATGATATGCAATCGAATAATTAATGCAAGAAACATTTCACAAGTACTTTGGAAATAGTTTAGGGTCACTCACCTCCATGGCTCAGAAACCATCCATCATATATCATTGCCTTGCTCAAATCCAAGTCTTAGATCACAAACTCAATGCAATCAAGTCCTTTCAAAGTTTGGACAACACTTCCCCTAAATTTGCTTACTTTCCAGCCATCAAGGCTTCATTATTTCCTCAGCCTGTCCCAAAGTCACACAAATAAGTTCATTCAATAACCGTTCAATAAGCTCCAAGTAGTACGAGTACAATTCAAGCTAGGGAAAAGTCCGGAAATGAAAGTTAAGCTCAAAACCAGAAAAACAGTTTTGACGTCATTTTACGGTAATGGTACCAAAGGCACTACGATTGTCGGATGAAGGTGCAAGATACACCATTTCGAAGGTAAGAGATAGGGCTACAATATTTCAGAAGGTCACTCAACCCATTTTCGAGTGTAACCAGGTCAAAAATGCAATATACTACACCAGAACCGCAAAAACAGATTCACAAATCGCATTCTGGTGCAAACATCATAAATCAGGCTACCTAAGTCCAAATCCAGTAATTCCAAAGCCATCCAAAAGCTAAGAAACAGGGATACAATTCCTCAGAAGGCCTCAACAACTAATTCTGAAGCATTCCCAACCAAAATAACCCAGTACAGAAGCAATTCTCAAATTCGGGTAGAAACAGGGCAGCAAGGGTAATTCCGTCTTTACACAAGATACGTTGCTCCGATTGACCTGACATTTTTCAGCCATCTCTAAAATATCATTCCCTACAACTTTCATGTTTTAACCCAAGGCCAATTCGGCCTCTAACTATGAGCTACAGTGCCGGGCAGAATGTAATTCAAAGAAACCCTAACTTTCCAATTTTCTTTCCAAAACAGAAATTGCTTGCAATTAACCACTTTTTCCACCTTCTAGCTTCCTTAACTATCATTTCCAATCATCATACATGACCACATAATCATATTCATATGAAAACAGAAATATCACCAATAATGATAAAACTTCACCAATTCAACCAAAAATCAAGATATAATCCATAAAATTGCATCTTATACCACCACCAATCATGAATTAAACATCATTAGATGGAGGAGAGGGGTTCCTTCACTACTCACCTTAGCAACACAAGAGAGGGAGCAACTAATCACTTTAGTCTTCCAAACAACTCCACTAAACACCTCACAATCACTCACTTAAGAGTTTCTATGGAACGAAAGCAAGATTAAATGGTTGAGTTCTTGGATTTGAGCAAGAGTAGAGCTAAGAATTTGGAGAGGTTTTCTTTCTTTCTTCATTGAAGAGAGCCGACTTCAAGAGCTTGAAATAAGGGTGAATTTTGGTAATTTTTGTTTTATTGGTTTAGTTGGTCAAATGGTAAAAGAATTAATAGTGGTCTTATAGCAAGATTGAATCATATGGTGACACTTGTCACCCTAATTAATGCATCTCTATCTCTTTGTTTCCTCTCTCACCAATCCACTTGGGTAACCTCTAATTATCTCTTAGCACCCGATAATTTAAACCCAGTATCCAAAACTTAGCCTAGTTGGCCGAATTTTTTCGAACTTTTCGCACTAGCGAGGCCCACGTCCGATATACGCTCTTAATTTCACAAAAACTAACCGATACTAGAAAAATCATTTAAAAACTATATTGACTCATAAAATTATCTAGAAATTTTTCTAATAAAGAAAATGCAGGAAAACATGCCATTAACTAGAATAAAACCTAGAAAATGAGAAAATTTACGGGTTCTCACATAACAAAATATAACAATCATTCAATCCTTACATCGGATTCTCAAAAGATACATCATTTCCCAAAATATACAACAATCAAGATGTCTAGTCAATTACATTGAAACCCTAATACAAAAGTACATTCAAAAGGGGTTTCTCCGAAGTTCACTCCAGCTCCTTTCCTGTTAAGGAAAACAAATCTACAGGGTGAGCAAAACGCTCGTGAGGCCAAGAACACACATGCAGGCACGTTGTTCAAGTAACACTCCAAATTTAATAAGTAGAGTGATACTATTTCTATAAATGACAATTCAAGCTAGAAAAGTAACCAGAAACAATTCAAGGATATAGGAGCTCTCAGGAGCTATTTTCCACTTGCACGATCAGGAACCTCCACAAATTGACACTCCGTCAATCAGGTAGGTTTTGTCCGTAGACTTCACTTACACTTTTCCGTTTCACCTTACATACCACACCGGACCCGCAATACATTTATAAGGCGATACTCCATGAGTATGCCAAGCAAAACCTCTCAATAGGTCAAGCTTATATGATCTCATGGTTCACCAAGGCGCCCGACCAAGCCCATGTTGGCTCGAGTCCAAGGTTAGCCAATGAGAGAGTTGGGCGTCCCCCACTTAACATGTAAGAGTCGAGGAGATTCACTCCAAACGACTTATGCAGTTATAGCATACACAATCACTTAAACATTTCACTTACATTCACTTAACAAGTCACTTCAAACAATTCAAGCATTTCATGTCACGAAATTCAAGTACAATCCACTTAAATGAGAACAAGTGCGATAAAGTACATACTCGACCCAGCACTTCCAAAATATTCACTTATCAAAACAATTAACACATCATCACACACTTGACACTCACCGAGTGATTCAAGTAGCAAGTACAAACGAGGGTTTAGGCGTCTCCCGTGAGATCCTCTTGAGTGCCTGAGCATTTAATAATAAACTATCACTTATAAACCCCAATTACTAAGAAAGATTGCACACTTGTGCAATCTAAGAAAATTTCACAAAAATGAGCCTTAATTATTCGTAAAATCGAGACTCAAAAGTGGGGTTTTAAAACACAAGCGAAATCTGATTTCCATCTTTGAAATCGAGTGTAAAACGATCAAGTGATATCAAAGGAAAAGAGAGAGTTTGAAAAAAAACTCCATTTCCTTTAAGTTATGAATTTTCAGATTTGTTACACTTACTTTGTAAAATCGTATCTCACTCTCTACAAGTCCAAAATTAGAAAATTTGATACCGTTGGAAACTAATTCCAAAGTGCTAAAAGTTCCTAGAATACACTTTCCCATGATTCCCAACGGAAGGCATTCAAAAATTGGCTCAAAGTCACTGTTTTAGGCTTGCGAGACAGTTTTGAGGTTGGTTTTTCGCCAACTTTGGAAATTCGGCAAAATTAACAGAATTTGAAATAGTCTCTCAGATTTGAAACTCAAATAGAGTTATAATCAAAGTTTAAAACAAAACAAGCAGAACAAGAATTGGAGTTCTGAGCACCAAGATATGGCGGCTCAAAGTTGCTGAAAAATGAGACCATTGGGTCAATTTTCCAGATTTAATCGCTAACTTTGGGACATTGGTTGAACATCGAAATGGACTCGGAATGGCACCAAGTTTGGTAGTATTATCCTACCATATAAGGGATATTCCTCTACCAAATTTCATAGGAAAATTCATTCGGGAAGTTGGTTAACAAAACCATCAAAGTTTCTAAATCTCCAAGGCAAAGCTGCCTTTCACCTCTAGTTTTCTTTTTCTCAAACCTTTGGCCAATAAAATGCCTAAAACATGTCTCATTTATGATAACCAGGTCTAATAAGGATCCAAGATACATTTGGTAGGTGATTTACACCAAGAATTTCGAATAGCAAGTCTCAAATCAAGACTGGTTACAAATCTGTCCAACATGAGGGTTTTCTCCCACAAAGTCAGTTTCGAAATCTGGTCATAAATCACTCAATTCAACTCAGAATTGAGTATGGTTTGTGACGTTGAAAACTAGATTCTTAAAGCTACAATTTATTAGAAGAAATATTTTCCAAAATCTGTCTACGGCTAGCTCATATTTGGGCACCAATTCGCTGCTCAAAACAGAGCTCCCAGTGTAGACGCGAAACAGGATAGTCATGTTCAAACGATTGGTATGGATGACTCAAGTGGAACCAGGACGTGCATTTTATACGGTTGGAAATCCCGGAATGTCTAGTTTCCAGTGCCGCAAACAGTACTCAATTTCGACATCGGAGAAAAAATTTATAGTCAAAACAAAAACACTACCAGAGCAGTTACAGGAAAAATTTCCAGTTTTGCTGATTTCCGAAATCACAACATTTGGCCAACCAAATCATGAAATGTTTTGATGAAACTTCGTACAAAACTTATATTACACATATACATCAGAAAAAAGTCATTAGAACTACCCAAAAATGCACTAAAGGTCACGGGAAAGACAGGGGCAGAAATGAAAAAAATTCCCTCTTCACATCCTTTGAGTTTCTACCAACAACACAATATTATTCCACTAAATTAAGCACTAAACCAGCATTAATAACATCATAACTCATCAAATCAGTCCATCCAACCATAGTGGGAGTTCATAGAGCCCACACATCAACTTTCAACATAAATAAAGCTACCCACATGCATGCATGAGCTTATATGTGCAATAGAACTTCCATAAATCAAGATTTTCAAGGTTGATCATCACCACTTACTTTTGTTGGTGACTTTAAGCAGAAATTTTGGTCCAAAGATACTCAAGAAAAGCTGTGGAAATGAAGCTCTTTTGGTAGCTTAAAATGATCACCAAGTACTTAGCAAAGTGTGGTTAAATTTTGGTGTGTTTTGGTGGAGATTTGATGAAGAAATGAAGAAGAAATTGGAAGAGCTTTGGTGTTGTTTTTTTTTTCTTCCCTTTGGCCGGCTGGAATGGAGTGAAGAGAGAGAGATTTTTGATCAAATGAAGCTTCCAAAAGAAGCTTTAATGTGTGGTCCAAAATTGACCAAAAGTCAACTCTCTCTCCCGCGTGCAAGCGCGCTTTTTGTGCTCGATTCCTCTCGAGTTTATTTCACTAGTGCACCAATCCTCTAATGCACTTCCATTCATATTATTATTATTATTCACTATTAATGGTCTAAAAATAAAAGTCTTAAGTCCCTCAATTAATCGCGAGCGTAAAAACGCGTACTTCCGATTTTTGCGCGATAAAGCGAAATTTTCAAGAAATTCTTATAATGATTGTATCACTAACTAATACTTGAATACTTAAGTATAAAATTACCTATTTTAAGACTAATGTACAAGTCTCCAATTTTTCAAGCTTATTGTACTCTCAAATCGGTTATTGTTTCCAAACGCGCATTCACTATTCTCACTTAACGAGCTTCGAAAAATTAAATTTTGAAACAAGTCACTTTAAAAATATAATTAAGCTATAGATCCATGTAATTAGGTCTAAAAAGGTTAGAAAATAATATTCGGGGCAATTGGCCAAATAAATATTTAAATAAGCTAGAAATAGGAATTCAAAATAAGTAAATTTAAATTTTTTTTTCGAGTCCTCACGGAGAGTCCTAGCTGCTTTATAACCTGTTGTGGGTGTCCCCCCACCTGACCGAGGCCTTTTGGAGGGGTACTGGGTTTCTTGACCTGTGGGTTTGGGCTCTTCACTTATTGTGGGCTATAACCCCACCTCCAGGAACAAAACTCACGACCTTCTAGGTGGCTAACTGTGGGACAATATTGGTCAGGGGTGTTAGAATTGGTATCAGAGCTAACTCCCGACCCTGGTGTGCCAGCGAGGACGCTGGGTACCCTAAGGGGGATGGATTGTAACGATCCCACATCAGCTAGGGAAGAAAGTCCTGACTGCTTTATAACCTGTTGTGGGTGTCCCCCACCTGACCGAGGCCTTTTGGATGGGTGCTAGGCTTTTTGACCTGCGGGTTTGGGCTGTTCACTTGTTGTGGGCTATAACCCCACATCCAGGAACAAAACCCATGACCTTTCTGGGTGGCTAACTGTGGGACAATATTGGTCAGGGATGTTAGAGTTGGTATCAGAGCCGACTCTCGACCCTAGTGTGCCAGCGAGGACGCTTGGTCCCCTAAGGGGGGTGGATTGTAACGATCCCACATCGGTTAGGGAGGAGAGTCCTGGCTGCTTTATAACATGTTGTGGGTGTCGCCCCACCTGACCGAGGCCTTTTGGAGGGGTGTTAGGCTTCTGGACCTGCGGGTTTGGGCTCTTCACTTGTTGTGAGCTATAACCCCACCTCCAAGAACAAAACCCATGACCTTCTGGGTGGCTAACTATGGGACAATATTGGTCAGGAGTGTTAGAGTTCGACCCTCTCGGGGCTGGAGCACATCCCCTCTCAGGAAAGAGCTTTGCGACGGCAGTTTTGGCTGAAGCTTTGATTGAAGATGTTTCCTCTGGAATTGGTGTGGTCTCAACTTATCGAGGGGAATTGGCATTGCGTTTTGCTTTCAACAAGGCTCTAATGGAGGTTGTTCGTAAGTTTTTTGTATCCTTAGGACTCAAAGGTGAGTGTTTCGTGGGTTTACTGGACTCTAGTCATGCCTTGATTTGACCAACCTTTGAAGAGGATTACACGAGGCTTTTTGTGTAAAAAACATGGTTTATCCAAAACACTTTAATGGTGGCGTCAAAGTGGTCATTAGATTTCAAAGCCAATCAAGAACTCTCAGTCGTTCCTGTTTGGGGTACTTTTTCCGAGTTGCCCATCCTTTTTTTTTTTGCCAAGCTAGCCTCTACAATGGGTCATCTACTGAAGATTGATTCGGCAACATGTGACTTGCACAAGCTGTCAGTTGTTCTTGTGGAAGTTGATGTCTCAAGAGAGCCAGTGAAGAGGGTATGGATAGGTGATGATGATTTTGGGTTTTGGTAGTAGGTAGATTTCGAAAATTGGCCCTCATTTTTCCTCTTTTGTGCACGGGTAAGTCACCAAGAGATGGAGTGCTAATGGTAATGGACATACTAATGGCCACGTGGAGCCTCTTAGACCTATCTATTATCGAGCACTTGGTGGAGGAGCTCGTGTTCGATTCTCGCCTTCCTCTAGGTTTCCTCATTGTCCCTGTAAGGAGATGCATGCTTATCCTAATGATGTTGTACTGTCCATCGATGATGAGCGCCGACAGTTGGTAGCTATTAATGGGGCATTACTTCAAGAGATTGAGGAGCTGAATGCCATGGTGGATGCCCAGGATGCTAGGATTGTGGAGCTCGAGGGGATAGTGATAGGTGAGCGGACTGGAGCTGAGGCCGCTCGTGACGAGCTGCAGAGGACTAGGACTCAACTCTCTAGGGTAGTCGAGGAGATCCCACTTGACGGAAAAGTTGAGAATTAGGCTTGGATTGATGAATCTTTTGATTTTTGTAGCTAGGATTAGGTGGGGTGGTGCTAGTTCAAAGGCCATTGTATTTTGCTTAACTGTGTGGCCTATCTTTTGAAGCACTTGAATCTAATTTTGACGTGCATGACTAAATGTACTTTTGTGGCACATGTGTGCTATATTTTTTGTAATGCCCCATGACTAGCTAATTGTACGAATCTTGAAATGTTAATATATGCTAGTTATTGTTATTTCCAATGTTTTCGTATTGGCTTTTATTTTAAGTATTCTCTTGCATAATTATTTTATCCTTGCATCTAGGCATAATTAGGATCATGGACGGCCGAATGAGTGGTAAGGGCCGAGGGCATGGGGTTAGGCAACCCCAAGTTCAAAGGGATGATCAAGGGTCGGCAACTGCACCGAGCCATGAGCAAGTTAATGAAGGAGATAATCAGGTGGCTACTGCCATTAACCGAATGACGGATATTTTAGAGCGGTTAGCCGAGCGACAGGGTTCAGGACCTATTAATCAACCTGGGGCTCAGGATAGAGGGGAGGATAGAGCCTTGAAGAGATTTTTGAAATTTGCCCCGCCTAAATTTATTGGGGGACCTGATCCCGAGGTAGCGAAAAACTGGAGAGAGAGAATGACCAATATATTCACTGCCTTAGATTATACCGATGAGAGGCGAGTGAACTTTGCTGCTTTTCAATTTGAGGGTGCAGCACGTGCATGGTGGGATGTGATAAGAAAAAAATGGGGAAGAGCACATGTGACGCCCCCACTTCTCCCAAGGGCGAACGCAAGGGTATCGGTGGGACGCCTGCCCATCTCTCGCCGGGACTCACTGCAATCCATAATTCAAAAACTCAAAATACCTCAAATATTTTCAATATATAATTAAAGTACTCCAAAATATTTCATACTTACAATTAGTTAAGCTTCAAACTTAAATACAATCCAAAAGAATATGTACTACAGCCATCCACAATAATACAACTTAAGGTTTTCAAAAGGAAACAACTTATTACTATTCGCGAGCACTCTCGGTCTTGAACCCTGTTAAGGAAAATAAAAACGTGGAATGAACTAAACAGCCCAGTGAGGTTCCAAGACACTCTAGCAGTTCTAATAAATCAAGTAATTTGAGCATAACACATGTGTGGTTCAAGGTTGCACATTGGCACATTAATATGAAACAGTTATCATTCTACAGAAATAAACATATTTTGAAGGATACGGTGTTCCAGTGGAACCATTTCGGTCAACTTCAGCTTATAACTTCAGATCCCCTTGATCTGTCTGGCCATCACCTTATCCCTCCAGTGGTAATACTCGAGTATACTGAAACGGTAGCCCAGGGTTCCAACCTACCCGACCGAGCCCAGTCCTGGCTCGAGCAGGTTAGTAACCAAGGACAGGATCCAGTTTAGTTTAAAGCTTACAACATGCGCAAGTAATCAAGTAAATCGATAAACGGTAAGTAATCAAATAGATCGGTAAACGGTAAGTAATCAAATAAATCGGTAAACGGTAAGTAGTTCAAATAAATCGGTAAACGGTAAGTAGTTCATGGTTAACGGTAGAAATTTGTCATTTTAGTAGGTCGAGTGAGATAAAGTACACACTCGCCTTAAAACGGTGGAAAAGTTCATAGGAGCAATTATCGGTAGCACTTAACAGTTAAACACATAATGACCATGGAGTAAACATGTTGTAAAACTATTCAAGTCACGTACTCCTACATGGAACGCTCACCAATTCAAACAAGTAAGTGCTCAAACATGTGTTTAGACGTCCGTTTCGAGTTCCTCTTGAAGGTCCCCTTGAGCGCCTGAGCAAATAATAAATGGGCTATCGCACATTATTGTTTATAGTCCTCTCGTTTACAAGAATGCGTGTACGCTTGTACAATACTAAGAAAATGTCATGAAAAGAGCCTTAATTACTCGTAAATCGAGACTCAAAAGTGGGGTTTTAAATAACACAAGAAAAACTGATTTCCTTCATGAAATCGAGTTTAAAGTGATCAATTAACATCAAGAAAGAATAATGAGTTCTCAAAAACTCATTTCTCATCAAGTCGGAAAATTTCAGTTTTACGCGTCAAATTTAGAAAAAGCAGAACTTGCACTCAATAGGTCCAAAATTGGAAAAATTGGTACCATTGGAAACTAGTTCCAAAGTACTAAAAGTTCGTACATGACACTTTTCCAAGATTCTAAATGAAAAGCATTCAATTTTCAGCTCAAAGTAGCTGATCTAAGTCAGCAAGGCAGATTCAGTCATATTTTTCGGCAAACTTTGGAAATTTGGCAAAATTCACAGAAAGTGAAATAGCCTTTGAAATTCATAATACAATATGAATTCAAATCAAGGCTTCAAACACAATAAACTGAATGAAATTCAGAGTTTTTAGCATCAAGATATAGTAGTTCAAAGTCGACTGAAAAAGTACTCACTGACCAAGAGTTTCCAGATTTGAAAAGCTATCTTTGAAGTATCATTTGGCCATCAAAATGGCATTGAAAATACACCAAATTTGATACAATAAATCTTCCATATGTGATCTATATCTCTACCAAAATTTAGGTAAAAACTCGTACGGGAAGGTGGTTAACGAAATAACCAAAGTTCGTGAAACTCTCAAGGCTAATCTGCCTATTCGAGTTTCTCTTTCCTTTTAAAAGTTTTGTCCCACACAATCAACCTCAATTCACTCAAATGTTGAAACCAATGTTCCATAAACATCCAATGAGCAATTTAGGGTAATTCACATCAAATTTTTCGAAACAAAACATTCCAAAACAAATTTGACCATTCGGCTAAGAGAAAAAGAAAAGATTTCCAGATTTGAAAAGCAAACTTTGGGACACCATTTGGTTATCGAATGGTTGTTCAAATAACACTAATTTTTGTACACTTAAACCTCTATATGTGGACTACCCCTGTATCAAATTTCACACAAAAACTTACGTGGGAAGGTAGTTAACAAAATGATTGAAGTTCGTAAAATGTTTCAAAGCAAATCTGTTTTCTTTCTTACCTTTCTTTTCAAAACATTTTGCACCATGAAATCAGTCCCATTTTGGTTCATTTTTGAAATAAATATCCTAGAAACATCTGTTATACATTTGGTAGGTGATTGACACCAAAATTTTCGAAACAACATGTCCCAAATCAAATTAGACCAGTCGGCTAGTAAGAAGGAAGGATTTTCCAGATTTCCAGCTTTGCCGCAGTTTGAAAATTGAACCATATCTCACTCAATACAACTTAAATTGAGAATGGTTAGTGGCATTGGAAACTAGATTGAAAAGGCTACATTTCATCAGAAGAAGTCTTTAGGAAAATCAGTTCATAGGTGGTTCGAATTCAAGCGACAAGATGCAGCTTACCACTGTCATTCGAACAGAATAGCAGAACAGAACAGGAAACTTTGGTGAACTACTACGGTTTACTCAGTCTGAACTAGATGGTGAATTTCATACCGTTGGAAAGATACAAATGTCTAGTTTCAAATGCCACAAACGGCACTCAATTTTGACATCTGTACAGAGAGATATGTTCAATTAAAGAGACACTGTTCAGGTGCCCTGAACACGTTTTTCCAGATTTCTACAATTTCGAAAATTCAACTTTTGCTCAACCAATTCAAATGAATTTTGGTAGAAAATTTCTACACACCATATACAATATATATACATGAGTTTTACAGTTATCTGAGCATAAAAAATTTGAACTAAAGCCATGGCAAAAACAGGACAGATTCGGCCCAACATTCCTACGCAATTTCCTTCAATCTTTCCTTCAATTTCTAAGCTTAATACTCATCACAACCACAATAACACTCATATTATCATCATATCAGCACATATACCCAAGGTGGGAATTCATAAAGCACACTCCAACCATTTCAATCCAAGCAACAACAACAATAAGGAAGCTACAAGCTTCAAAACCAAGAAATGCAACATGAAAGCAAGAGTTGTGGTTGCCTCCCTAGTTCTTGAAGAAACCAGAAATTTTGGTGTGAAAAACCCCTTAAAACAGCCCCTATCCAGCCGTCCCCATCCCTTCCTTTCAAGATAGAGCAAGAATCCAAGGAGTTTGATGGTTGGAGGATGAAGAACAAGCAAGCTTGAAGCCAAAGAAATGGAGTTTTCCTTCTTCCTTTTTCTTCTTATGGCTGCCGACCAAGAGAGAGAGTGAGGGAGTGGTTTTGTGATTTGGTTTTCTTGTTCCTTTTCTTGTCTTGAGGCTGGCCGAGAGTGAGGAGAGAGATGAGGGAGTTTGGTGGTTTAGTTTTCGTGGAGGAAAAGAATGAAATAGTAGCATGTGTTGGGCAAAAAGTCAATCCTTCACAAGTGCTCAATAGGGTTTTGTACCACCGTTTTCGCTCGAGTTTGTTCCAATTGTGCACTAAACCTCCAATGTAGTTCCTTTAATATGGTAATTATCCACTCTTAGTAGTCTAGTATTAAATCCTCAAACCTCTAATTAGTCGCACGGTGTGACTTTCGAGAAATTTTCGACGCGCGCGTGGTAAAAGCTTAAATTTAAACTCACCTACATCTAATCCCTCAATTAACATTTCTTAGTCTATTCTTAATCATCCTTAGTTGTCCAAGACTAATATACTCTCAGATCGAATTTACCTGGAAAAAAAAACATTTATTCTCTATTTCTCGCTAAACGAGCTGTAGAAAAATTAAATTTACTAACGAAACGTTTTAAAAACATAATTGGGACATTATTCCGTGAAATAAGTTTAAAATGGTTGAAATAAATTATTCAGAGAAAACGGGTGAGTAAATAATTAATTAAGCCAGTAAAATAAAATAAAAATAAGTAAAATTGCGGGTCCTCACAACCTTCCCCCCTTAAAAGAATTTCGTTCTTGAAATTCGTACCTTCCATAACCTCAGATAACCCTGAACCTTGTTGTATGATCATTTCATATGTTCTTACAAATGCCACTGGTCGATTTCCTCCTCCAGCCCTTGACTCGGTATTTTGATCAATATCAGATCCATTATCTACTCTTTGGTTTCGGGGTTGTCTAGATTGACATCCCTTTCGTTGTCCTCTAGTTTCCATGTTCATAGCTAATCTATATGCAAATGCATAAACCTCACACTAAGCCATAATTGAACAACACACACATACCAGTAACAGCTTTAAAGAAAAATGAAATCACTTGCACAAATAACATTATCACCACACAAGTAAACACAAACTGGAGCTCATTAAATCATAACACAAGTTATAGCCAAGTAAAGTTCATACCAAGTCAAAGTTAGTAAACAAAAGTAAACAGGTGATTATCAAAAGTACATTTTTCTCCAAGGCACAAACTCTTAAGTTCTACTCCCATTGTCCCTGTGGCGGCCCCACTTCCCCCTAAGGCGAACCAGAGGGTTGGCGGGTCGCCTGCCTAGCTCTCGCCAGGACTCACGGAAGGAAACCGGCTAAACCCTTTCCACGTACAACTTTAATCAAAACAGAATTCTTCACCCGAACAAGCCAATCCCGTAAACATCCAAAATACTAGAAACATATTAACTTCAGAGATAACATTGACATTGGACATCTGCATGTTCACCCTTGGTATTACTCGAGATAACATTTGGTATTACTCGAGTATACCTTTTTATAAACTAGTCGAGGGATTCACCCAACGACGTCACAACAAGTGGTTACCAGGTCAGGATAAGAGGCCCTCCCACCCTAAGGTGTGGTACGTTCCCCTGCCTGGTAGATTAGTTGACAAGTCTACGCTCCAGTCAACAAATTCAAGGTTTTAGTACTTGAGTTAGGATAAGAGGCCCTCCCACCCTAAGGTGTGGTACGTTCCCCCACTCAGTACTTAACTAGTGCAAGCAAGATATTCGAGAAAACATTTCAAGCAAGTCACCACTTGAAAGGGCTAGTGCGATAAAGTACACACTGCCCACTTCGATGGATCAGGAAAAACCACTTTCCAAATACCACATAACAAATCAAGAAAGCACTTTAACAAGTTAATCATAGAACAAGCACGGACACTCACAACAGTGAAGCTCAAAAGTCAAGCTGAGAATCGAAGTCCACGCCCTCGCTAAACCCTAGAAAACCAAGTTTTAAAAACTATAAGTTTTACTATACAAACTCTTGGCTTATATATAAAATATTATCTGGTATATAACTAGTTTATTTTCTCGGAGTAAATCAATAAATCTCTTAGAATTAAAGCTAATAAAGTGATAAAATATTTCGTATGATTTCTTTAAAGCTACATTTCTTTCTAGAGGGTAACTAAAATCAATTTAATTCAAACAAGTTTTCTTGCCGAACAAGTTTTCTAAGCCTTTCTTTTTATAATTATTAAAATCTCATGTTTTTAACAGTTTTCCCCAAAACAACTAGCCAGGAATAATTTTACGAAAAACTTAAAGTTTAGAAGTTAATACAATTATTTCCTAAAAGTAATAAAACTAGCTTAAGCAAAGAAAAGAATTAACTAGTTAGCAAGGTTTTAAAAGTCCTGTCATTTAAATTTTAATATTAACGTGCTATTCTCAATCTCTATAACTTGATAGTAAGATAAAATAATTCCACAAAGCTTGATTTAAAAGTACTCAAATTCAACAGACCAGAACGGACTTCACGATTTCAAATCATTTGCACATTGTATTCCCGGTTGCCAAAATAGCCAAATCACAATTCAAACATCAATTTCACTAGGGTTTCATCAATCATTAGCCCTAGGTCTCAACAGATTCAATTCCAAACAAAATTGAACAAAGGAAGTCCAAGGTATCAAAACAATTCCAAATCACAAACCATGGACCTTCCAAATACGTTTCAGCCAACCACTTGAACAAATTCACCAAAAATTAAACTCTTGCAAAAATTACTCAAATGGCCAAGAGCTTCATCAATCATTAGCTCTTAGCATCAAACAATCATTCATTACAACCATCAACTAGAAATTTAACTCAAATATAAAAGATAGGTCACGGCTAGCTTACTCACAAATTCTCTTAGAAATTCAGATTTTTATTTCTGGTTTCGACAACCAAGAAAAATTCCAGCAAATGCCCATTAAATCTCCATCTTTTACTTGCTAGAACACTAAACATATAACTTATAATCTGACCAACCTAAACTAAAACAAATAATACACAAAACCAGAAAATAATCTCACCAAAAGTCCCAACTAATTCGGCCAGCAACCCTGTCCAATTCCAGCAAATGTAACAGTTTACTTATAGTGCTTTGTCCCTAATTTTCTTCAATTTTTTTACTTCAACTCAACATGCAAAGGAGATTAACTAGCTACAAACTAATCTTAAACACCCAATGCAGGAATCTTAGTTAAAATTCGAAGGAAACTAGTCAAGTGCTCAACTCCTTTCTCTCGGCCATGCTGGAAAATATTTTCCTTACAACAGTCAGCCAAATACACTTTTTCCTCCAATAATCTCTTCAATTCATGTTCAAATCCTTCATGCATGTCCAAATCAAGTTAATATACAATATACATTACAGTTTAACATAGGAATTCAAGGCCAAAATTCATAAAAATAGCTAGGAACTTCACCATTCCTTCATTCGGACAACCTAGAAAAATTTCCAGCAAATAACTCTAAGAATTCAAAATTTTTTTTTTCTTTCACGGCTCATCAGCTCCATGCAAGACCAAATAATTAACTATCTATCAGTTTTGATCCAAACCAAGTGCGGATAACATAAAAAAAATTATCATCCAACCAGAAATTCATTCGGTCCTTCTCTGTTAGCTTGCATGCAGCAGATTTTGTGTTCCTGCAACTTTCTTGCTTAATCAAGGCTAATTAACCTCATGCAATGCTTAATCATCTAGTTTTTAACTAGCTAAACCCACAATTAAACTCAGATCACCACAAATTAACAAACTAAAGCTGCAATTCCAGCTCAAACTCTCGGCAGCTTCAATTCTTTCCAAACCAGTTTTCTTGCAACTCAATTCTTTTTTTCCAGCCGCACAATTCCCACATGCATGCCCCTAAACAGCTTCATCAACCAATAAACAACTAATCTAAGTCCAGAAATTACCTCAGCTTGAAGCTTAATACACGCGACTGGCAGCTGAAATATTTTTCCCTTTCGGCAGTCCAAAATGCAACCCGCTAGCTCTTCCTCTCCCTTGCTCAAGCTTGCGACTAGAATGGAGGAAGTTTGGTTCTCAGACTTCACCAGCTCACGGATGGAAGGAATGATAACAACAGGTCTCTCTCTCTCTCTTTTTTTTTTAGCTTACGGACAGAAAGGAAAAGGAATGGAAGCTCGGCTCTCTCTCTCTTTCTCACTTCACTCTTGGCTCGCGGCAGAAAAGAAAAAGTAAGATTGAAGTTGTAATGGCTTGGAAATGATATAAGTGAGTGTGGTAGTGGAGTGTATATAGTGCAGTGTTTTAAGTGGCTGAGTCGGCATGAGGGATGGTAGGTGCTGGAATGAAGAATGAAAAATGGAACCGGCAGAAATTGGAAGTGGTTGGAATGTTTCATGGCTGCATGGTGAATTTGAAATGGAGGAAGGCTATTCCGGTCTTTTAACATCTTGTTCACCCTTCACTTGAACTCCTCATTAGTAAACTAACTCCAAGATTTACCCCAAATGAAATTTGATAGCCTACTAACATACTAGTCTCGCAAAAATTAAACTATCGAGATTCAACGTCCTAAGCGTAATTATAAAAAGTTTTGACTTAAAACGATTTCGTCTTAATTCTAGGTTTCCGTTAACACCTAACGTTAGTAACACTTAAAATTAGCTATTGAAATTCAAATAATCTAATATATTGCACAATTAACTTATTTGCGACTTTAAACTTATCATCACATACTTATTTAAAAACCAACCATAACAAAAGTTAGTAAGAATAAAAAATGCAAATGCAACGTGTGTATATATAAATATACATATATATATATATATTTTCAAGGTTCTCACATCCTCCCCCCCTTCAAATGAATTTTGTCCTCAAAATTCTCACCTTCTAATAAAATAACTTGGGGTACTTTTTCTGCATAACCTCTTCCAGTTCCCAAGTGCTTCCTGTGACGCCCCGAAAGAATGAGTTTGAGAACCCGAAAATTTTTATATATTTTCTAGACATTATTTTGTTTCCTTGTCTATAATTTTATGTCTTTCTTCAATATATTAATTTCCTATACATTTTTATAAGGGAATATAGTTTTCAAATCATTTTCTTGATACAAGTTAGTCCACGTTAAGTTTGAAGTGTATTATGGACGTGGG
This sequence comes from Coffea arabica, assembly GCF_036785885.1. Taxonomy (NCBI): domain Eukaryota; kingdom Viridiplantae; phylum Streptophyta; class Magnoliopsida; order Gentianales; family Rubiaceae; genus Coffea; species Coffea arabica. Next base: position 25,686,617 of record NC_092317.1, read on the forward strand.
ACCCGCTAGTACGGTAAATGCGATATATTTTTGATAACTTGTTGGAGTTTCGTATTAAGTGATATTATTTTACAAGGTGCTAAGAGATAATTAGAGGTTACTTAGATGGTTAATCTTGGAGAGACAAAGGGATAAGAATAAACTTAAGAATGGCCAAGTGTCGCGATCCGATTGGAAGTTGACTTGCCTAACTTTTATTTAACTTTCCTAAACTCCAATTTTGACCAACATTTTCTCATTTCTTTACCCCTCTTGGCTGAGACATGTAGAGAGAAAAGAGAGGAAAAACCTTCATCTTGTTACTTCAATTCTTGTCCAAATCTTGAGTTTCAACCAACCAAATCACAAACTACACCATACAAGTGATCATTAGGGAAGGTTAAAGGTGTTGGTGGAGTTGTTTTGGAGGAGGAAAGATTAAGCTCCTACCTTTCTTGTGGTTTTAAGGTATTTTGCCTAGAACATCATCTTTACTTCAATTAATTGCTTATTAGTGGGTTTTAGTGGTTTTAGATGTTGTTTTGTGGAAGATTAGCACTTGAATGCATGAATTCCAGGTTAGGGTTTTGAATGACCCTGTTCTGTCCGGTTTTTTTTTGAGCATTCTGGAGGCCGAACTAGCCTTAGCACAAAACATGAAAGTTGTATAGAATTATGTTTTATAGTTTTCTACAAAATGTCAGCTCAATCGGAGCAATGTATCCTGTGAAAAGACCGAAATACCCCTGCTGCCCTGTTTCTGTCCGAAAATGAAAATCAGCCTCTGTAAGTGGTTAGTTTGACCAGGAATATTACCGAATTGGTTGATGATGTCTTCTTAAGAATTATAGCCTTGTATCTTAGCTTTCAAATGGCTTTGAAATTACTTGAATTGGAGTTGTGTGTGCTGAGATATGAGTGAATAAAGCAGGACTGCTAGTTGATTTCCGCAGTGAATTTCGAACTGGAAAATTTGGAGTTGTTTTGGTAAATTTGACCTAGGTAGGGTGAGAACTGGACTGAGTGGTCTTCATAAAAGTTGTAGGTTTATGTCTTGGCTTCGAAACGCCATAATATTCGTTTCTATCCGATAAGGGTAGCTTCAGTTATGGATATTGTGCCGAAAGGTGTTAAACGGAACTTTTATACATTAATTGCGATCGTTGCAGAAAATTTACGCTGGAGGGAATGAATTCCGGTTTCTAGGGTTTAATTGGGGGTTTTTCTAATGGTGGCTCTTAAGCTTCTAATTAGCTTTGATTGAGGGATATTGTGGCCTAATTGGATATATTTTATTGCTTATTAATCGTATGTGTGATTGGTAATATATTGTAGGTTGGAAATGAAGCATTTATGGGGAAATGCTGTCCGAACTTTGAGAATGTATGATTGCTTTGAGTTTGTGATTTAGGGCTTGGACTCGGGCAAGGTAATGGTATATGATGGATGGTTTCTGAGCCGTGGAGGTGAGTGACCCTCAACTATTTCCCAAGTACTTTTGAAATGTTTCTGGCATTATTTACTCGACTGCATATCATGCGTGCTTGCATGTGAGTTCATGACATGATTTGGCTTTAATGAGTTCTTGGGGAGTCTTGTGCTGAACACCAACGTCTGCACCCTGTTTATTGTTCATGACATGATCTGGAGCACCAACGTTGCTCCCCCTTATTGTTTAACGTTAAGTGATCAATTTGAGCGTTGGATGTTTAAGTGCAATGATTTCACTGGCTCACCAGAGCAAATATACGTACATTTGATCTCGGAATCATGACATCATCGAAATGCATTATTGTGAAATATATTTGATTATTGATTTTACTGGTTACTCGCTGAACTTCTAGCTCATCCCAAAACTATTTTATTCCCCTCCACAGGGCTCGAGGCGAAGGAAGTGCTTGTAGTACTTATTCATGTGGCTGGATGGATTATCTCCTGTATAGTTTGAGTTTTAGATTTCTCTTGTGTAACAGTTGGGTTTGTATGAATGTTTGGACTTGAATGGATGTACGTGTACATTCCATGCTTGGGAATTAGTTTCCTGCGTTTGTGATATGTAATTCTTGGAGAATTTGATGTAAATTTGAGATATATCTTGTAATTTAATTGAGGACTTTAGTGAACGACTGAGTCCCGGCAAGAGTTGGGCAGGCGGTCCGCCGAACCCTTTGGTTCGCCTTAGGGGGAGGTGGGGCTGTCACACTTCCTCTATTCCATGATTTTTCCATAGAATCTTCACCAAAGGAATTTTCTTATTTCGCAATTCCTTCACTTCTCTTTCCAAAACCTTAACTAGTCCTTCCTCATAAGTTAATGACTCATCCACTTCAATACCTTCTAATTGCAACACGTGGCTTGGATCGGGGTGATATTTCTTGAGCATAGAAACATGAAATACATTGTGAATCTTGGCCACGCTCGAAGGCAACTGCAGTTGATACGCCACCTTTCCGATTCGTTTCAAAATTTCAAAAGGTCTAATATACCTCGGCTTTAGCTTTTTACCCTTTTTGGACACTACTCCGCCCTTCACGGGTTTAACTCTTAGAAAAACTTTGTCTCCTACTTCGAATTCTAGATCTTTCCTCCTTGTGTCGGCGTAGCTCTTTTGTCGACTCTGGGCAGATTGAAGCCTTTCCCTAATTACTTTCACTTTCTCATGAGCTTCTTCCATCCAAGGTATAACCGTTGGATCTAAAATTTTCTTCTCTCCTACTTCATTCCAATGAATCGGAGATCGACACCTTCTCCCATACAATGCCTCATAAGGTGCCATTTGAATTGAAGCGTGATAGTTGTTATTATAGGCAAATTCTACTAAGGCCATATACTGATTCCATTTACCTCCAAAATCCAATATACACGACCTCAGCATATCTTCCAACGTCTGAATTGTCCTTTCTGACTGCCCGTCTGTTTGGGGATGATAAGCGGTACTAAACTTCAATTTGGTTCCCAATGTCTCTTGAAATTTCTGCCAAAAATGTGAAACAAACCTTGGATCTCAGTCGGACACAATGCTTATAGGAATACCATGCAACCTCATCATCTCTTCTGTGTACAACTTGGCCAATTTTTCCAAAGAAAAGCTCATACTCACAGGTAGGAAATGTGCGGACTTGGTACGCCGGTCAACTAGCACCCAAACCGCATCAAAACCTTTTTGACTTCGAGGTAATCCCGTTACAAAATCCATGGTTATGTGTTCCCACTTCCATTCAGGAATTTCTAGTGGCTGCAATAAACCAGAAGGTTTTTGATGTTCAGCTTTTACTTGCTGGCATATCAGACATTTTTGTACAAACTTTGCCACGTCCTTTTTCAAACCGTCCCACCAGTATAATTCCTTCACATCGTGATACATTTTGTTCACCCCTAGGTGTATAGTATACCTTGATCGATGTGATTCTTCTAGAATCTCTCTCCTTAACCCTTCATCAACTGGAACCACAATCCGATCTCGAAACCTTAACACTCCTTCAGACCCTAATTTAAAGTCTAGGGTTTTCCCCCTTTTGCAACTTCTCCAACCTGTTCTGGATTGTAAGGTCCGTTTTCTGTGCCTCTTTAATACGCTCCATCAACGGTGATTTCAACGTCAGGTTTCCAAATAAAATCTTCAATCTCTCCAAGCGAGGGTTCCAACTACTAACCTCTTCTAACATGTCCCATTCTTTTACCATTAACCCCGCTACTTGAGCCTTTCTACTTAAAGCGTCTGCAACCACGTTGACTTTTCCTGGGTGGTAGTTTATTGAGCAATCATATCCTCCAAAAATTCTACCCATCGCCTTTGTCTCAAATTCAATTCCTTTTGAGAAAACAAGTACTTAAGGCTCTTGTGGTCCGTATAAACCTCAAAGGTCACACCGTACAAGTAATGTCTCCATTTCTTTAGGGCAAAGATGTGAGAACCCGTAATTTACATTTTCTAGGTTTTCGCATTTTTCATGGCTTGTTTTCTGCACTTTCTGTATCCGGAAAATTTTCTAGATAAATTTTATGAGCAATTATAGTTTTTAGATAATTTTTCTAGTATTGGAGAGTTTTTAGAAAATTAAGAATATATATTGGACGTGGGACCCGCTAGTGCGAAAAGTTCGGAAAAATTCGGCCAATAAGGTTAAGTTTCGGATACTGTGTAAAATTTATCGGGTGTTAAGAGATAAGTAGAGAGTGAGATTGATTGATGTGAGAGGAAAAAGAAAGATAAGATTGCATTAATGTAGGTGACAAGTGTCACCACTACATTGGTTTTGACTTAAGAGTTACTATTCACTATTTTGACTTTTGACCAAAAATTGGTTAAATATCTCAAAAATGCACAAAAAATTACCAGTCTTACCTCTTGTTGGCCGAACCTCTTGTGCAAGGAAGGAAGAAGAAACTCTTCAAGTTCTAGCTACTACTTGGTGCAAATCACCCAAAAACATTTGCTTACATCCATTTCTACTCCATAAAAATCTTTCTAGTTGGTGATAGAGGTTGTTTGGTGAAGTTTTCTTGAAGAGCTAGGGTGGTCTACAACTCCTCTTCTCTTATTTCTTAGGTAAGTGATGATTAAACATTCTACTACACTTATTGATGCTTATATGGTGCTTAATGGGACCTAAAGTGATGGATTATGTGACTTGTTTCTTGATTTGAAGTGTTTTGGTGGAGTTTTCAATTTTATGATGAATTTTCTGGTTTCATATGATCTTGATGGTGTGGTTGTTTTTGATGGTTGGTAATAAGGGGATTTAGCTCTAGTAGGTGCGTATGATAGGAAATTGCAATCAATTTTGAATTTGGAAGAATTTCTGGAAAATTAGGGTTCTTGGTTGAACATTCTGTCCGAAATTTTAGGTCATAGATAGAGGCCGAATTGGACTTTCCTCAAAACATGAAAGTTGTAGGTATTGATGATTTTGAAGTGCCTGCAAATTTTCAGGGCATTTGGAGTATTGTAGAGTGAGTTATGCCGTTTTTACTGTTGCTGTTCTGGGTGAACAGAATGTACGAGCTGCGATAGTAATTGTCTATTTTGACTGGCATTGGTTTGGATTTTGAAGTTGGTGTCTTCTGCTGAAATGTAGCAGGATGTCTTAGCTAGCTTATGCCTTTGGAATTTCGGAATTTGGACTTGTATAGACTGAGTTGTGTTCATTACAGTTTTGTGTGTTTTGCAAACCTGTTTTGGTAATTCTGGTTTAGTATTTGGCACATTTGACCTAGTTGTGCTAGGATTTGGACTGAGAGGCCTTCTACATTGTTTTATCCCTGTCTTTTAGCTTCGAGATGGTGGGTCTTACGCCCTCATCCGATAAGCGTAGCGCATTTTGTGCCATTACCGCATACGGAGGCCAAACCTGTTTTTGTTGATTGATCAAATGAGTTATATTTTCTGATTTTCTGGTTTGCTATTATGCTTATATATGTATATGAAACCCTATTGGGGTTGTGATTGGCATGGCTTTATGATTCGTTATCGAGACTCATTGTACTTGTTTGCATGTTTTAAGGCTTACTCTGATTCCGGTCATTTCCTAGCTAACTTTTGTACTTGTATTGCTTTGAGCCTAGTGAACGGCTTTTGGGAAATGAGATGACTTTTGTGTGAGGTTTTGGGAATGATTTGAGGAAATCATGAAGCCTTAATGGCTGGAAAAGTAAGAATTTAGGGAAAATGCTGTCCGATTTTCTAGGCCGTTTGGTTCTTTAAGTTGGATTTGCCTTTTGATGGAAATGAAGGGCTTTTGGGTTGTTGACCCTAGGTCTTCATGTTATCTTTTGTTTCCAAGAAAATCATGTTTTTGCACCCTTGCATTAGTATTTTTGGGCAAGGCGTACGACGTGTAGTCGAGCCTCACTTGTGCATTCCGTTTACTCGATTTTGGATATGAAACCTTCAATTGGTTTATTTTGATTATTTTAGGGTTTCTTGGCGATTAAGGCCAATCTGAAGTAAAAACTTTTGAAGTTGAGCCGGTGAGTGTACCACTCCCCTCCATTGCTGTTTAACTTGATTTCTGCTCTGCAATCTGTTTATTTGTTCGAGACGAGGGTGTACTTTATCACACTCGTTCTCTAGTCTGTTCATATGCCAATTTACTATGCAAAATTTGAATCTGTTATCTGTGTCTGCATCTGTTCGGATTTCTATGACCTATGAGCTCAATCCTGTGGCTAAGTTATTCGAGTCGGGCCGGCAAGGGCCTGGACGATTAGATAACGAACCACGGTAGTCTGTTCGGGGATTTGGGGTATTGAGACCCTTGATTCCGGGTATACTCAAGTATTACCATTTTGTTCGTTTGAGGTGAGCGGGCCCGGTAAAGGGGTGTTTGGTGGACGGAATTCGGTGATAAGAGGGGTCTACGGACGCATTGGTTCTATATACGTTGACGGAGAGTCAACCGGTTTGGATCAAGTATTGCGCTGGAAATTTGGCTCCTGAGAGCCACCCGTATCCTTCTAATTTGAATCATTGGTTCCTTTGCTTTACATCTGACATGTGTATCTGATTTGTTAAATGTGAAATGCCATGATTTTAATGCTATCTGTTTGGTACCTCATTGAGCGCAAGCTCACCCCTTTCCGTTCCTTTTGTTTTCCTTACAGGAAAATAAACCCTTTTGGTCTAGATTTGACAAATGGCTGCCAAATTGAGCTAGTTGAACATATCTTTGGTATAGCTCATGTATTAAAACCCTAAGTGTACTTTTGGGGCGTTTTCTCTTTTGATTTGGCAAACCGTGTGTATATATTAACTTTTGAAAACTTTTGTATGTCATTTTGATTTGTAAACGCTAAAGTTCAGATGTGAATGTTTGTTGGCTATTTCGGTTGGGTTCTGACGGGTCGGTCACTATTCATGGCTGACTTCGGATTTCATTTTTTTAAAATTTTGGGTTATTTTACCATTTTGACTCGTTTACGCTCGTTCGTAAGTTCCTGATCGCTATAGATAGTTCTAGTCTGCATCGTGAGTCCTGGCGAGAGCTGGGCAGGCAGTCCGCTCACCCCTTTGGTTCGCCTTAGGGGAAAGTGGGGCTGTTACAATTGGTATCAGAGCCACTTCGCGTGGTCTCTGCGCGGAATGAGCTTGGGCCAAGTGGTGTATGGTCCTGATTTCATGAATATGTCTAAGTGCTCGTTTGAGCGTAAGTTATGAACCAGACATGCCATAAGTGTAAAGATCTTTATCATGGGATTCGAGGAAGATAGATATGTATGTCGGGTAGGAATCTGTAATATAGATAATTTACTCTTGGGACTGGCCAGCTCGAGAGGTGAATTGTCTTATTTCGGATTCTTGTGCCTGAGTACTCCAGAGTTGAAACGGTGTTAAGTATGTGAGATTTGCATATTGGGAACATGAATAGGCTTTGTTTGGCTGGAATGAGTCCATGAGGTTATTGGATATCTAGTTTGCATGGTAAGTGACGTGAGGGATCGGACGGGGTTATTTTAATTGGGTCTGGGACTATATCGCCTTTACTCTTGATTTGCTTTGATACCGCTATGACATAACAGTGGTTTGAGTATTGTGCATAGGATTATCTGTCTAATTTGGCATGTATTGGTGTATCTGCTTAACCGTTTTCTTGATACATGGTGTGTTATATGTGCATATGTCATTGGTGTAATTAGTGTGCTAGAATTTGATTACTTTTGTCACTTTACTGTGGTTATGCGTTGAATTACCTTGGGGAAAGGGGAAAAAAGAAAAGTGAGAAAAAAAAATATATATATATATATGTAAGGAGTAAGCAGTCGTGGACGTGGTCGTGGCCGTGGAACTAAGCGAGGCCAAGAATCAAGAGAAGAAAAGGGAAACAATAACTGTACGAGGATCGAGAATGCCACTTGTACTTAGGAATGTATTATGACTCATTGTTTTGCCCGACAGGCTAGTACCCGAGTTCCAGCACTTCCGTAAGATGACACATTGGATTGATCCGTATCAGAAAATTTCGGTTCTCCGAGATGAACTAGAGGTTCAAGGGAGGCTGACCGAGTACTGGGAAAGGCAATGGAAGCAAGAGTATTCGGAGAAACTTGAGCTCTTATACCAAAACATGGAGTTAAAGAGGAAATACGAAGAGATTTCCAAGGAGACTGTAGCAATGGCACAAGGTAATACTTCTATGGGGACGCCAGAGGAAGCTCAAAGGGCAGGAATTGTAAGGCCACAGGGGACGATCTTCTATGCCAAGAAAAGGGGCAAGAAAAGGGGTAAATTGCCAGAACAGGGTGAGCAAGGTAGGGCCTTGGCGAAGAAGGGTCGTGGAGCTAGGGGTGTGACAATTCTGGAGACACTTAAGGAGGATACGCTGGGAGGAAACTCAAGGGAAAAAGGACCACTGAGGGATATCTCACAAGGAGATCAGACCCCAATTCCTCTACCATATTGTGGCTATTGTAGAAAATCCAATCATTTTGAAGAGAATTGTTGGAAAAGAGGAGGGAGATGTCTGTGCTGTGGGAGCGCCGAGCATCGAATTGCTCATTGCCCGAGTAAAGCGCGTGAAAAGAAAGGAACCCAGCAACCAACCAAGACCGACCCTGGACCGTCAAGTGGAAAAGGGACTGGAATGAAGAATCTCGTTTCTTCTGACTCTGAAGACGAAGAAGGTACAGGCCATTGGTTACTTTAAATTTGAAAGGTAAAATTTCGAGGGCGAAATTCTTTTAAGGGGGAGAGAGTGTGAGAACCCGTAATTTACATTTTCTAGGTTTTCGCATTTTTCATGGCTTGTTTTCTGCACTTTCTGTATCCGGAAAATTTTCTAGATAAATTTTATGAGCAATTATAGTTTTTAGATAATTTTTCTAGTATTGGAGAGTTTTTAGAAAATTAAGAATATATATTGGACGTGGGACCCGCTAGTGCGAAAAGTTCGGAAAAATTCGGCCAATAAGGTTAAGTTTCGGATACTGTGTAAAATTTATCGGGTGTTAAGAGATAAGTAGAGAGTGAGATTGATTGATGTGAGAGGAAAAAGAAAGATAAGATTGCATTAATGTAGGTGACAAGTGTCACCACTACATTGGTTTTGACTTAAGAGTTACTATTCACTATTTTGACTTTTGACCAAAAATTGGTTAAATATCTCAAAAATGCACAAAAAATTACCAGTCTTACCTCTTGTTGGCCGAACCTCTTGTGCAAGGAAGGAAGAAGAAACTCTTCAAGTTCTAGCTACTACTTGGTGCAAATCACCCAAAAACATTTGCTTACATCCATTTCTACTCCATAAAAATCTTTCTAGTTGGTGATAGAGGTTGTTTGGTGAAGTTTTCTTGAAGAGCTAGGGTGGTCTACAACTCCTCTTCTCTTATTTCTTAGGTAAGTGATGATTAAACATTCTACTACACTTATTGATGCTTATATGGTGCTTAATGGGACCTAAAGTGATGGATTATGTGACTTGTTTCTTGATTTGAAGTGTTTTGGTGGAGTTTTCAATTTTATGATGAATTTTCTGGTTTCATATGATCTTGATGGTGTGGTTGTTTTTGATGGTTGGTAATAAGGGGATTTAGCTCTAGTAGGTGCGTATGATAGGAAATTGCAATCAATTTTGAATTTGGAAGAATTTCTGGAAAATTAGGGTTCTTGGTTGAACATTCTGTCCGAAATTTTAGGTCATAGATAGAGGCCGAATTGGACTTTCCTCAAAACATGAAAGTTGTAGGTATTGATGATTTTGAAGTGCCTGCAAATTTTCAGGGCATTTGGAGTAGTGTAGAGTGAGTTATGCCGTTTTTACTGTTGCTGTTCTGGGTGAACAGAATGTACGAGCTGCGATAGTAATTGTCTATTTTGACTGGCATTGGTTTGGATTTTGAAGTTGGTGTCTTCTGCTGAAATGTAGCAGGATGTCTTAGCTAGCTTATGCCTTTGGAATTTCGGAATTTGGACTTGTATAGACTGAGTTGTGTTCATTACAGTTTTGTGTGTTTTGCAAACCTGTTTTGGTAATTCTGGTTTAGTATTTGGCACATTTGACCTAGTTGTGCTAGGATTTGGACTGAGAGGCCTTCTACATTGTTTTATCCCTGTCTTTTAGCTTCGAGATGGTGGGTCTTACGCCCTCATCCGATAAGCGTAGCGCATTTTGTGCCATTACCGCATACGGAGGCCAAACCTGTTTTTGTTGATTGATCAAATGAGTTATATTTTCTGATTTTCTGGTTTGCTATTATGCTTATATATGTATATGAAACCCTATTGGGGTTGTGATTGGCATGGCTTTATGATTCGTTATCGAGTCTCATTGTACTTGTTTGCATGTTTTAAGGCTTACTCTGATTCCGGTAATTTCCTAGCTAACTTTTGTACTTGTATTGCTTTGAGCCTAGTGAACGGCTTTTGGGAAATGAGATGACTTTTGTGTGAGGTTTTGGGACTGATTTGAGGAAATCATGAAGCCTTAATGGCTGGAAAAGTAAGAATTTAGGGAAAATGCTGTCCGATTTTCTAGGCCGTTTGGTTCTTTAAGTTGGATTTGCCTTTTGATGGAAATGAAGGGCTTTTGGGTTGTTGACCCTAGGTCTTCATGTTATCTTTTGTTTCCAAGAAAATCATGTTTTTGCACCCTTGCATTAGTATTTTTGGGCAAGGCGTACGACGTGTAGTCGAGCCTCACTTGTGCATTCCGTTTACTTGATTTTGGATATGAAACCTTCAATTGGTTTATTTTGATTATTTTAGGGTTTCTTGGCGATTAAGGCCAATCTGAAGTAAAAACTTTTGAAGTTGAGCCGGTGAGTGTACCACTCCCCTCCATTGCTGTTTAACTTGATTTCTGCTCTGCAATCTGTTTATTTGTTCGAGACGAGGGTGTACTTTATCACACTCGTTCTCTAGTCTGTTAATATGCCAATTTACTATGCAAAATTTGAATCTGTTATCTGTGTCTGCATCTGTTCGGATTTCTATGACCTATGAGCTCAATCCTGTGGCTAAGTTATTCGAGTCGGGCCGGCAAGGGCCTGGACGATTAGATAACGAACCACGGTAGTCTGTTCGGGGATTTTGGGTATTGAGACCCTTGATTCCGGGTATACTCGAGTATTACCATTTTGTTCGTTTGAGGTGAGCGGGCCCGGTAAAGGGGTGTTTGGTGGACGGAATTCGGTGATAAGAGGGGTCTACGGACGCATTGGTTCTATATACGTTGACGGAGAGTCAACCGGTTTGGATCAAGTATTGCGCTGGAAATTTGGCTCCTGAGAGCCACCCGTATCCTTCTGATTTGAATCATTGGTTCCTTTGCTTTACATCTGACATGTGTATCTGATTTGTTAAATGTGAAATGCCATGATTTTAATGCTATCTGTTTGGTACCTCATTGAGCGCAAGCTCACCCCTTTCCGTTCCTTTTGTTTTCCTTACAGGAAAATAAACCCTTTTGGTCTGGATTTGACAAATGGCTGCCAAATTGAGCTAGTTGAACATATCTTTTGTATAGCTCATGTATTAAAACCCTAAGTGTACTTTTGGGGCGTTTTCTCTTTTGATTTGGCAAACCGTGTGTATATATTAACTTTTGAAAACTTTTGTATGTCATTTTGATTTGTAAACGCTAAAGTTCAGATGTGAATGTTTGTTGGCTATTTCGGTTGGGTTCTGACGGGTCGGTCACTATTCATGGCTGACTTCGGATTTCATTTTTTTTAAATTTTGGGTTATTTTACCATTTTGACTCGTTTACGCTCGTTCGTAAGTTCCGGATCGCTATAGATAGTTCTAGTCTGCATCGTGAGTCCTGGTGAGAGCTGGGCAGGCAGTCCGCTCACCCCTTTGGTTCGCCTTAGGGGAAAGTGGGGCTGTTACAAAAGACCACTGCGGCCAGTTCTAGATCATGCGTTGGGTAATTTTGTTCGTGAGACTTCAATTTTCTAGAGGCACAGGCAACTACCTTACCCTTTTGCATCAGCACGCATCCTAGACCTTCCCTAGAGGCATCAGAATATACGACATAACCTTCTGCTCCGTCGGGCAATGCCAACACAGGAGCTGATGTTAAGCGCTTCTTTAACTCTTGAAAGCTTGACTCGCACTTTGGAGTCCAAATGAACTTACTATTTTTCTTTTCAGCTCTGTCATAGGTCCAGCAATCTTTGAAAAGTCCTTGATGAATCGCCTGTAATAACCTGCTAGACCCAAGAAACTTCTAACCTCTGTTGGAGTTTCTGGCTGTTTCCACATTGTGACCGCCTCAACTTTTGCCGGATCCACGGCAATCCCATTTTTAGAAAATTTATGCCCTAGAAAATAAATTTCATCCAGCCAAAACTCACACTTGCTAAATTTAGCATACAATTTATGCTCCCTTAAGATCTGCAGAACTATCTCCAAGTGTTTAGCATGTTCTTCTCGAGTCTTAGAATATACTAGGATATCATCAATAAAAACTACTACAAACTGATCCAAGTATTTTTTTAAAAACTCTCTGCATTAAGTCCATGAAGGCAGCTGGTGCATTGGTTAACCCAAATGGCATGACTGCGAACTCAAAATGTCCATATCTTGTATTAAAAGCAGTCTTAGGTATGTCTTCCTTCTTAATTTTCAACTGATAATACCCTTGCCTCAATTCCAGCTTGGAGAAAACTACTGATCCTTGCAGCTGATCAAATAAGCTGTCAATCAATGGCAGAAGATATTTATTTTTAATTGTACCCTCATTTAATCCTCGATAATCAATACATAACCTTAAACTTCCATCCTTTTTCTTAACAAATAGAACAGGTGCTCCCCATGGTGAATCATTTTCTCTAACAAAACCTCTCTCCAATAAATCCTGTAATTGAATTTTCAATTCTTTTAGCTCTGCAGGAGCCATTCGATACGGAGTCTTAGAAATCGAGGCCATTCCCGGCACTAGATCAATTTTGAACTCCACTTCTCTCTCCGGAGGTAACATTTTTAATTCTTCGGGAAACACATCTGGAAATTCCCTTACCACCAGTACATCATCCAACTTTACTTGGTCACTGGGAGCGTTAATCAGGAAGGCTAGGAAGCCTTGCGCTCGTCTATACAACATTTTCCTTGCCCGAACTCCCGAAATCATAGCAGACGATGCTAACCTACCTTTCACATCCAATTTCAGGGTTGCTTCCCCGGGAATCCAAAATTCTACCACTTTTGCTCTACAATCAAGCTTAGCACGGTAATGAGCTAGGAAATCCATTCCTATAATAACATCATACCCTTTTATGTCCAAACTGACTAGGTCTACTACCATCTTACGCTCTCCAACCCAGAACTCGCAGTTCTTATAGGCCAGGCTAGTGGTTATACTCTTATTACCCATAGGTGTCCTAACTTCAAGATTGATGGGTAATTTAACAGGTTGTACATTAATTCCGGACATAAAAATTGGATTCACAATGAATGTGTTGCGCCAGGGTCAATTAGTACTCTAGCTAATCGGTGAAAGATTGGAAGAGTACCTTCCACAACCTCCGAGGAATCAGGTACAGGTTGATCGTCCATATCGTACACCCTGGCAGGAACTTTCGGCCTATTTCCTCCATAAGTGGCTTGTCTAGCACTTGGGGTACCACCTTCTTGTATTTTTGGACAACCGGCAATCTGGTGTTCACTGCTTCCGCACCTCAAGCACTTCCCTTCTTTCCTCCAGCATCCGTCCTCAGTATGGCCAGCCCTCCTGTAATATCCACAAGTTACCTGAGGGGTGGTCACACGACCTCCTTGCAGAGCGTTCCTAGTTTGATTCCTTCCACTTGGTACTCCTCTAGTACCGATATCTCTTCTTCCGGTACCTCTTGCCCCAGCTCCTCTTGCTAGAGCGCCTCGTGGTGCTCCAGGACTATTTACTCCACCCATTCCTAGACCCACTTTGGCAAGTGGAGCACTTGCATAGGTCGGCTCCCGACTACCGCTAGGGCCAAATCTTTTCTTGGCCTGGAAGGATTTTACTTGAGCTCTAGCAACTTCCACCCTCTGAGCTCTCTCAACAGCATCAACAAACGTGTCTATTCGAACAGCAGCTAATCGCTCCTGGATCTCCACATTTAGTCCCTACACAAACCTCCTTACACGCCTTTGCTCCGTGGCTACCAATTCAGGAGTAAAACGGGACAATTTTGTGAATTGGATTTCATATTCGGCGACACTCACCATTCCCTGCTTACACTTGATAAAATCATCCTCTCTTTTCTCTTGGATGAGAGGGGGTAGAAACTTGGCGTTGAACTCTCGAGTGAAGTTTGCCCAGGTCCTAGGAATATGGTTCCTGTCCCAATTAACCCTAATTAGGTTCCACCAGGAACGAGAATCTCCCTCAAACTGAAATGCTGCAAAAGTCACTTGTCTCTCCTCCGTATAATTTAAAGCTGTAAAAATGTTAGAGATCCTCTCCCACCAACCTTCTGCTATCTCAGGTTCTGGGCCTCCATAGAACTTAGGAGGTCCAAACTTCAAGAATCTCTCTAATGCCCGATCCTCAGTATCGATGGGGCCTCCTTGACGATGCACTGCCCCCGGGGCTTGGTGCTCAGTCATGCGCTCTAGAACATCGGTTATTCTATTGATTGCGGTGGCCACTGGGTCCCCGGCCTCATTTCCCTGACCATGGTCTTGGTTGACCTCAGGTTCCCTATCACCACCAACCTCGGGGTGTTGCCTAGTTGATCTCCCACGCTCTCTACCTCTAACTTGTCGATCCATAGCCTAGTTATGCCTATATATAAATAGAGCAATTAATCGAAGATATTGTTATTTATTTACTTATTATTAATATTATTATTATGTATATTCTTCTTTTGTAAGTAAAATCAACATGAATATTAAGGAAAAGAAACTAAAACACTTAACACATATATTCACATACCAAGGTTCATACACATAACATATTAGGGTGCCTTCCGAAAGTATGGCACACAAGTTTAACAAATATGTACAAACAATCCCTTAAACCAAAAATAGGGACACAGTGCCGCAAAAGTAGGCCATCTAGCTAGACAAAATGCTATGACCTATACTAGTGTCACCCTAACTAACCCTGAATACCTATTTACAGGCAAAGCAAGCCTAGTCTAACCCTCAGCAGGGCTACCAGGAGCAACGTCCTCCTCAGGGTCCTCCTCCAGATCCTCCTCAACCCCTGCCTGAGCTGTACCCTGAATGATCCCCATGACCTCGTCTATCATCATAGTGGCGTCGGCCCTAATACCCGCACTCCTATCTCGTACCTCCTCAGCTACTCGAGTCAATTGAGACCTCTGTCTCCCTAACTCCTCACGAGCGGCCTCTGACCTAGCCCTATCGGCTGCTAACCTCTGCTCGAGCTCAGCTATACGATCCATCTGAGTATCAACCATGATGCTCAACTCCTCGACATCCTGGGTCAAAATGTGATTAGCGTCCCTCAGCTGGCGACGCTCGTCGTCCAAGGACAGCACTAACTCGTTAGGGTAGGCATACGTGACCCTACACTGGGATCGAGGGTACCTATCAGCGGGTGTATAACGTATACGAGTTCCTCCGTCTCGTGGCCTATAGGATATAGATCTAAGAGGCTCTACATGTCCATTAGCCACTCCGTTACCATTAGCATGTCCATTTCCGTTTTCCATACCTGTAAAATTACCAAAATCCAAAGGTTAATACTTAAATAGCTAACTCGCTCAAGTACTACTTAGAATGCGTCTAATTATCTCGCTTCTTAATTCTAAAAAGGTTCAGGGTTTCTAGCATATCTAACATATCTTTCAAATAATTTTTCTAACCTAGGCTCTGATACCACCTGTGGCGGCCCCACTTCCCCCTAAGGCGAACCAGAGGGTTGGCGGGTCGCCTGCCTAGCTCTCGCCAGGATTCACGCAAGGAAACCGGCTAAACCCTTTCCACGTACAACTTTAATCAAAACAGAATTCTTCACCCGAACAAGCCAATCCCTTAAACATCCAAAATACTAGAAACATATTAACTTCAGAGATAACATTGACATTGGACATCTGCATGTTCACCCTTAGTACATCTCCAACTAGCCTAACACATAACTACACTTATACAATACAAACCACAAAGTGAAATCTTAAAATTACAAATTTATTCATACAGGCCAAAGTTTAGGGTTTGCACTTTTCCAGCTTCAAGTTGCAACCCAAAACAAAACATACATAGACCGTTTCGAAACAATATTTACAAAAGCCAAAAGCAGATTTCAAATCTCTCGAACGCCAAAACCTGTTAAGGAAAACAAATATCGTGTGGTGAGCTAAAGCTCAGTGGTGCCCCAAAACATGCAATCATATAACACAAATAGTAAATAATCTTCAAGCTTAAATTCAGCAAGTAGAAAAGCATATAACAGCACAAGGTAGGATACAGGGGCTCTCAGGAGCCATTTCCACAAACTTGATCAAAATTAATCGTAGTTGACCCTCCGTCAACTCTCACTATCTAAAGTCCATGTAGATTCATTATTTTTTTCTTAACACGCTCCAACCAACTTACTTCCACCGGGCCCGTACACCTCACGAGAGAGTTTGGTGTGACGCCCCGAAAGAATGAGTGTGAGAACCCGAAAATTTTTATATATTTTCGAAACATTATTTTGTTTCCTTGTCTATAATTTTATGCCTTTCTTCAATATATTAATTTCTTATACATTTTTATAAGGGAATATAGTTTTCAAATCATTTCCTTCATACAAGTTAGTCCACGTTAAATTTGAAGTGTATTATCAACGTGGGACTCGCTAGTACGGTTAGTGCGGTAAAATTTTAACGACTAGAAGGAGTTTTGTGCAAAAGCAATTATGTGACAAAAGGTGTTAAGAGATGATTGGAGGAGTAATAGATATTTGAGTGCTTAAGAGAGACAATTAGATAGACTTCCCTTGGATTTATGCCACTTGTCAAGCACCAAGCCAATCTTGACCAAGACCATGACCAAGATTAAGTTTAAAACTTATCCAACTCAAGTCAATCACCATTTTCTTCCTTTGCCTTCCATGATGGACGAAATTTGGGAGGAGAAAAAGAGAGGGAGAGCTTCAAGTTCCATCTTAGATTATACCTTGTTTGAGTTGAAACCACAAAAATTAAACCGATTAAACTTGCAATAAGGTGACAAGGAAGCTTTGGGTGGAGTGATTGTTGCATGGGCAGCCTTGTTTTTGTGTATTTCCTTGAGGTTTGAAGGTATTAAACTAAGAAACTCTTCTTCTACCTCTTATATTGTATTTTATTGGATAGATGACCTGAATCTTAGAAGTTTTATGGATGAAAACCTTGATTGGTAAAGGTTGATGGAATTTCAGCCTAGGGTTTCATTGGTAAAGAACTTGTTCTGTTCTGCCCGATTTTATTTGTGTATGATAGAGGCCGAATTTGTGACGCCCCGAAAAAAAATGAGTTTGAGAACCCGGAAATTTTCTAATTTTCTAGGGTTTATTTTTTTGAACGCCCGCCTTTTCTACATTTTCTTGATTAGAAAAATTCCCCAGATAAAGTTATGAGCAAAGATAGTTTTAAAATGATTTTTCTAGTATCGGTTAGTTTTTGAGAAATTAAAAGCGTATTTTGGACGTGGGACCCGCAAGTGCGGTAAATGCATTATATTTTTGACAACTTGTTGGAATTTTGTATTAAGTGATATTATTTTATAATGTGTTAAGATATTTGTATTGGAGAGACAAAAAGATAAGATTAAAACCCTAAAGGACCATTTGTCACAAAACCATTGGACCTTGACTTTTGACCAAGACTTTTCTAACTTTACTAAAACCAATTTGGACCCAATTTCTCTCCATTTTAGCTTGTCTTGGACGAAATTTTGAGAGAAAAAGAGAGAGAAAATCCATCATCTTGCACTTCAATTTCTTGTCCAAATCTTGAGTTCCAACCGATTAAATTGCAAACCACTCCATAAAACTTGCTAGCTAAGGAAGATTGAAGCTCTTGGTGGAGTTGTTTTGGAAGAAAAATCCCTAAGTCATCACCTTTCTTGATATTTGAAGGTATCATGTCTAGCCATCCTTTCTTTGTTCTTGATTATGCTAAATTAGAGACTTGTGATGGCTAAAGAGATGGTTTGATGGATTATATTTTGAGTTGTGGTTGGATGGATGAACTTTTATTATTTTTGGGGATTTTTCTGTTTTAATATGAGTATGATTATGTGGTTATGTATGATGATTGGAAATGATGTTTAATGATTCTAGAAGGTGGAAAAAGTGGAAGATTGCAAGTAAATTCTGTTTTGGAAGAAATCTGGAAAATTAGGGTTCTTGGTTCTTCATTCTGTCCGAAATTTTAGGTCCTAGATAGAGACCGAATTGGTCTTTTCTTAAAACATGAAAGTTGTAGGAAATGAAATTTTAAAGGTGCCTACAAAATTTCAGGTCAATCGGAGTAGCGTAGAGTGACAAAAGTCGAAATTACTATTGCTGTTCTGGTTTACCCGAAATTGGGATTTGCGACAGTAATTGGTTATTTTGGCTGGAATTGCTTCCGAATTGGTTGTTGAGGTCTTCTGATGAAATGTAGCCCTGTTTCTTAGCTTTTTTCTGGTTTTGGAATTTCTGGATTTGGACTTGGAGAGCCTGAGTTATGATGTTTCCGCTGGAATGCGTTCTGTGAATCTTTTTTTGTGATTCTGGTATAGTTTCTTGCATTTTTGACCTGGTTACACTCGAAACTGGGTTGAGTGACCTTCTGTAATATTGTACCCCTATCTCTTAGCTTCGAAACGGTGGGTCTTTCACCTTCATCCGACAATCGTAGTACCTTTGGTGCCATTACCGCAAAATTACATCAAAACTATTTTTCTGGTTTTGAGCTAAACTTTCATTTCCGGACTTTTCCCTAGCTTGACTTGTACTAGTACTACTTGGAGTTTGCTGAATGGCTATTGGATGAACTTGTTGTTGTGTGTGTACCTTTGGGTTGGAATGAGGAAATCATGAAGCCATGACGGCTGGAAAAGTAAGAAAATTTAGGGGAAGTGCTGTCCGAACTTTTAAAGGATTTGTTTGCATTGAGTTTGTGATCTAAAACTTGGATTTGAGTAAGGCAATGTTATATGATGGATGATTTCTGAGCCATGGAGGTGAGTGACCTCAAACTATTTCTAAAGTTATTTATGAACTGTTTCATGCATTATTTACTTTTGAACTGTTTCCTTGTCTTATTTACTTTTGAACTGTTTCCAAAGTTACTTTTGAACTGTTTTCTTGCATATCATGCGTGCTTACATGTGAGTGTTCCTTGTTTGCTATATTTCCTTGACTTATTGGCTTGTTATTATTGATTGATAATGTGTTAAGTGCTTTCAATGATTGTTAAAACAAGTTTTCTAGGCGAGTGTGTACTTTATCGCACTCGACCTAAATAAATATGAAACTTTCAATGATTAATGATTAAATGCTAGTTGCGCATGAATGTAAGCCGTTTGGCTGAACTGGCCACTGCCCTTCGTTACCGATCGACTCGAGCCAAAAGCGGACTCGGTCGGGCGATATGGTGACCCTGGGTGAATTTGGTATACTCGAGTATTACCTTGTAGTCCGGCTACGTCCGGATGGGTGGAGTCCGGCTACGTCCGGATGGGTGGAGACCGGCCAACGTCCGGAAAAAAAAAAAAGATGAACGAATAAAAAGATGAACGAGGGATTATTTATAAAAAATGAACGTATCCTTTTCATGAATGTTACTATCGCTTTCCATTGTACATGTTTCTTGAATTATTGATACTCCATATTTAATGTTTTGTAAATGCTGTAATCGTTTCTGGACTTATCATGTGATTTATGACATCATTGAAAAGAAATATTGTTAAACCGATTGGATTACTAATTTTCTGGTTACTCGCTGAGCTTCTAGCTCACCCCAAAAATATTTTATTCCCCTCCACAGGGCTCAAGGCGAAGGCAGGACTTGTTGTGCTTATTCACATGAATGGATGGCCTTTATGTTGTACAATTTGGATTTGGAATCATTTTATGTATAGTTGGGAATTGTTTCCGCTGCAATTGTGACATGTAATTATTGGAGACTTGGATGTATATTTGTGGACCATGTGCTGTATCTTTGAGGTTTATTCTTGTAATTCATTTGAGGACTTTAGTGAACGACTGAGTCCCGGCGAGAGCCGGGCAGGCGGCCCGCCGAACCCTCTGGTTCGCCTTAGGGGGATGTGGGGTCGTCACAGAATTAGCCTTAGGTTAAAACATGAAAGTTGTAGAGAATGATGTTTTATAGTTTCCTGTAAATTTTCAGCCCAATCTGAGCTTGGTAACTTGTGAAAATTCGGAAATACCCAGACTGGCCTAGGTAGGAGTTCAGCGAATAGGGTTGTCATTTCACCTAATCTGACCGTGACTTTTCACCCTGATCCTTACCGAATTAAATTTTTGCCAAAATATTAAAGTTGTATAAAATGGTATTAACTAGTTGCCTGCAAAATTTCAGCTCGATCCGAGTACTGTAGCATGTGAAATGACCGAAATATCCTTGACTGCCCATGAACTCTGTTCCGCGCCCAGATTTCTATTTTCGTGGAAATTTTCATTTTTGACTATGACAATGCATGATTTGGCTTTGGAGGTATGCATAAGAAATGTAGGGTTATGTCTTGGGTTCGAAATTCCATAAGATTCGTTTCAATCCGATAAGGGTAGCTTCAGTTATGGATATTGTGCCGAAAGGTGTTAAACGGAACTTTTATACGTTAATTGCGATCGTTGCGGAAAATTTACGCTTGAGGGAATGAATTCTGGTTTCTAGGGTTTAATTGGGGGTTTTTCTAATGGTGGCTCTTAAGTTTCTAATTAGCTTTGATTGAGGGATATTGTGGCCTAATTGGATGCATTTTATTGCTTATTAACCGTATGTGTGATTGGTAATATATTGTAGGTTGGAAATGAAGCATTTATGGGGAAATGCTGTCCGAAATTTTGAGAATGTATGATTGCTTTGAGTTTGTGAATTAGGGCTTGGACTCGGGCAAGGTAATGATATATGATGGATAGTTTCTGAGCCGTGGAGGTGAGTGATCCTAAACTGTTTCCAAAGTACTTTTGAAATGTTTCTTGCATTATTTACTCGACTGCATATCATGTGTGCGCGCATGTGAGTTCATGACATGATTTGGCTTAAATGAGTTCTTGGGGAGTCTTGTACTGAACACCAACGTCTCCACTCATGTTTATTGTTCATGACATGATCTGGAGCACCAACGTTGCTCCCCTTTATTGTTTAACGTTAAGTAATCTATTTGAGCGTTGGGTGCTTAAGTACAATGATTTCACTGGCTCATGAGAGCAATAAACGTACATTTGATTACTGATTCATGACATCATTGAAATAAACTATGGTGAAATATATTTGATTACTGATTTTATTGGTTACTCACTGAACTTTTAGCTCACCCCAAAAATATTTTATTCTCCTCCACAGGGCTCGTGGCGAAGGAAGGCATGTAGTACTTATTCACGTGACTGGATGGCATATATCTTGTACAGTTTGGATTTGGAATCATTTTATGTATAGTTGGGAATTGTTTCCGCTTCGCTTATGACATGTAATTATTGGAGAATTTGATGTAATATTTGAGATTTATATTGTAATTTGTTTGAGGACTGTAGTGAACGAGTGAGTCCCGGCGAGAGCTGGGCAGGCGGTCCGCCGAACCCTTTGGTTCGCCTTAGGGGGACATCCGATGGGATTTTATCGTCCGAGCTTCTGTGTCCGAACGTCGTCCAGAGAGTTATCAAATCTTCGCGGAATTTTTAGGACGTCCGATGAGATTGATGTGCGTCCGAAGCATGCGTCCGATCCTTCAGGACGTCCGATGCTTCCTTACGAGCGTCCGACAGAGTCTTGGCAGAGAGTCATCAACACTTTGTGGAATTTTTAGGACGTCCGACACGTTCGATGTGCGTCCGAGGAGTACATCCGATCCATCCGGACGTCCGATGCTTCCTCACGAGAGTCCGACAGAATCTTCTTCTTAATGATCTTCATCCTTTCGGACGTCCGACCGATTCCTTAGGACGTCCGACATGAGTGTCCTGTTTTTGCTTCTTCTTTTGGTTGATTTTCATTTCTTGACATATTCGTACCTGATTCTTTGATAGGCAAAAAACACTTATATTTGAAGAGAGTTAGATAAACATTTCAAAGTCCTTTGTGATCATCAAAACCAAGAATAACAGTTCCAACCTACCCGACCGAGCCTAGTCCTGGCTCGAGCAGGTTTGTAACCAAGGGCAGGATCCAGTTCAACTTAGAGCTTACAACATACGCAAGTAATCAAGTAAATTGGTAAACGGTAAGTAATCAAATAGATCGGTAAATGGTAAGTAATCAAATAAATCGGTAAACGGTAAGTAGTTCGAATAAATTGGTAAACGGTAAGTAGTTCAGGGTTAACGGTAGAAATTTGTCATTTTAGTAGGTCGAGTGAGATAAAGTACACACTCGCCTTAAAACGGTGGAAAATTTCATAGGAGCAATTATCGGTAGCACTTAACAGTTAAACACAGAATGACCATGGAGTAAACATGTCGTAAAACTATTCAAGTCACGTACTCCTATATGGAACACTCACTAATTCAAAACAAGTTAGTAAGTGTTCAAACATGTGTTTAGGCATCCGTTTCGGGTTCCTCTTGAAGGTCCCCTTGATCGCTTGAGCAAATAATAAATGGGCTATCGCATATTATTGCTTATAATCCCCTCATTAACAAGGAAGAGTGTACGGTTGTACAATACTAAGAAAATGTCATGAAAAAAGCCTTAATTACTCGTAAATCGAGGCTCAAAAGTGGGGTTTTAAATAACACAAGAAAAACTGATTTCCTTCATGAAATCGAGTTTAAAGCGATCAATTAACATCATGAAAGAATAACGAGTTCTCAAAAACTCATTTCTCATCAAGTCGAAAAATTTCAGTTTTACGCGTCAAATTTAGAAAAAGCAGAACTTGCACTCAGTAGGGCCAAAATTGGAAAACTTGGTACCATTGGAAACTAGTTCCAAAGTACTAAATGTTCATAGAATACACTTTTCCAAGATTCTAAATGAAAAATATTCAATTTTCAGCTCAAAGTAGCTGATCTAAGTCAGCAAGGCAGATTCAGTCATGTTTTTCGGCAAAATTTGGAAATTCGGTAAAATTCACAAAAAGTGAACTAGCCTTTGAAATTCATAATACAACATGAATTCAAATCAAGGTTTCAAACACAACCAATGGAATGAAATTGAGAGTTTTGAGCATCAAGATATAGTAGCTCAAAGTCAATTGAAAAGTACTCACTGACCAAGAGTTTCCAGATTTGAAAAGCTATCTTTGAAGTATCATTTGGCCATCGAAATGGCATTGAAAATACACCAAATTTGATACAATAAATCTTCCCTATGTGATCTATATCTCTACAAAAATTTAGGTAAAAATTCGTACGGGAAGGTGGTTAACGAAATAACCAAAGTTCGAGTTTCTCTTTCCTTTTAAAAGTTTTGTCCCACACAATCAACCTCAATTCACTCAAATGTTGAAACCAATGTTCCATAAACATCCAATGAGTAATTTAGGGTAATTTCCATCAAAGTTTTCGAAACAAAACATTCCAAAACAAGTTTGACCATTCGGCTAAGAGAAAAAGAAAAGTTTTTCAAATTTGAAAAGCAAAGTTTGGGACACCATTTGGGTGTCGAAAGGTTGTTGAAATAACACCAAATTTAGTATACTTAAAGCTCTATATGTGAACTACCCTTGTATCAAATTTCACGCAAAAAATTATGTGGGAAGGCAGTTAACAAAATGATTGAAGTTCGTAAAATGTTTCAAAGCAAATCTGTTTTCTTGCTTACCTTTCTTTTCAAAACATTTTGCACCATGGAATCAGTCCCATTTTGGTTCATTTTTGAAACAAAGGTACTAGAAACATCTATTATACATTTGGTAGGTGATTGACACCAAAATGTTCGAAACAACATGTCCCAAATCAAATTAGACCAGTCGGCTATTAAGAAGGAAGGATTTTCCAGATTTCCAGCTTTGCTGCAGTTTGAAAATTGAACCATATCTCACTCAATACAACTTGAAATTGAGAATGGTTGGTGGCATTGAAAACTAGCTTCAAAAGGATACATTTTATCAGCAGAAGTCTTTCAGAAAATCAGTTCATAGGTGGTTCGAATTCAAGCAACAAGACGCAGCTTACCACTGTCATTCGAACAGAATAGCAGAACAGAACAGGAAAATTTGGTGAAATACTACGGTTCACTCTGTTCGAACTAGATGGTGAATTTTATACTGTTGGAAATTTACAAGCGTCTAGTTTCAAATGCCATAAACGACACTCAATTTTGACGTCTGTACAGAGAGATATGTTAAATTAAAGAGACACTGTTCAGGTGCCCTGAACACGTTTTCCAGATTTCTACAATTTCAAAAATTCAACTTTTGCTCAACCAATTCAAATGAATTTTGGTAGAAACTTTCTACACACCATAGACAACATATATGCATCAGTTTTACAGTTATTTGAGCATCAAAAAAAATTTGAACTAAAGCCACGGCAAAAACTGGACAGACTCGGCCCAACATTCCTACGCAATTTCCTTCAATTTCTAAGCTTAATACTCATCACAACCACAATAACACTCATATTATCATCATATCAGAACATATACCCAAGGTGGGAATTCATAGAGCACACTCCAACCATTTCAATCCAAGCAACAACAACAATAAGGAAGCTACAAGCTTCAAAACCAAGAAATGCAACATGAAAGCAAGAGTTGTGGTTGCCTCCCTAGTTCTTGAAGAAACCAGAAATTTTGGTGTGAAAAACCCCTTGAAACAGCCCCTCCTTTCAAGCTAGAGCAAGAATCCAAGGAGTTTGATGGTTGGAGGATAAAGAACAAGCAAGCTTGAAGCCAAAGAACTGGAGTTTTCCTTCTTCCTTTTTCTTCCTATGGCTGCCGACCAAGAGAGAGTGTGTGAGGGAGTGGTTTTGTGATTTGGTTTTCTTGTTCTTTTTCTTGTCTTGAGGCTGGCCGAGAGTGAGGAGAGAGATGAGGGAGTTTGGTGGTTTAGTTTTCTTGGAGGAAAAGAATGAAATAGTAGCATGTGTTGGGCAAAAAGTCAATCCTTCACTAGTGCTCAATAGGGTTTCGTACCCACCGTTTTCGCTCGGGTTTGTTCCAATTGTGCACTAAACCTCCAATGTAGTTCCTTTAATATAGTAATTATCCACTCTTAGTAGTCTAGTATTAAATCCTCAAATCTCTAATTAGTCGTACGGTGTGACTTTCGAGAAATTTTTGACGTGCGCGGTAAAAGCTTAAATTTAAACTCACTTACATCTAATCCCTCAATTAACTTTTCTTAGTCTATTCTTAATCATCCTTAGTTATCCAAGATTAATATACTCTCGAATCGAATTTACCTGAAAAAAAAAACGTTTATTCGCTATTTCTCGCTAAACGAGCCGTAGAAAAATTAAATTTACTAACGAAACATTTTAAAAACATAATTGGGACATTATTCCATGAAAATAAGTTTAAAATGGTTGAAATAAATTATTCGGAGAAAACGGGTGAGTAAATAATTAATTAAGCCAGTAAAATAAAATAAAAATAAAAAAATTGCGGGTCCTTACAGCACAGACCACTTGGACCTGAGAAAACTTTATAAGAGAATTTAATGAGAAGTTTCTCCCGCCTTTGATTCAAGAGAAATGGGAGGACGAATTTATAAAGTTGAGACAGGGGACTTCTAGCGTGGCTGATTATGAGGAGCGATCTACTAAGGTTTCTAAGTACACTCCGTAATTGGTGACTAATGAACGGAAAAGGATAAGGCGCTTTGTGTAAGGATTTAATGTGGAGATTCAAGAGGGGCTAGCAGCAGCCCAAATCTCTTCGTTCGCTAAAGCTCTAGAGAAAGCGCAGAGAGTCGAAAGTGCAAGACTGCAAGTTAAAGATTTTCATGCCAAGAAAAAGGGCGCTCCTAGTCATCTTCCTGGACAAGCGGATAAGGGTGCCCCACCTTATAAAAAGGAAAAAGGAATGGGAGGAGTGGAGATATCTAGTACACCAAAAGGGACCCAATCAACAGGAGGCCACAATGGATGAGGTCAATCGAGAGGGACACCTCCAAGTGGTCAGGCTGTGGCTCCTCAAATTGTTTGTGGTTTTTGTAGTAAGCCCAACCATATAGAGAATGCGTACTGGAGAAAATCGGGAAAGTGTTTGTACTGTGGCAGTACCGAGCATCAGCTCTCAAGATGCCCAAGTGTGCCGAAAGGAGGAGGTAGTACTCAAAGGCCAGAGAAGTCAGCATCTAAGCAGTCTTGTACTGGAGGGAATCGACCTAAGGTGCCTGCTAGAGTTTATACATTAGACTATCGGCAGGTTTCCGATTCCACTAAGGTCGTTGAAGGTATGGTTCTTGTTTTCCATTGCTTAGCTAAGGTTCTAAGTGAACTTGGTACGACACGCTCTTTTGCAAACCCTAGATTCATTAGTAGGGTAGACGTGAGGCCGATTAAATTACCCTATGAGTTGGAAGTTAGAACGCTCTGGCGATCAAAGTTTGATTGCTAATTGGGTGAATAGAAATTGTGAAATATGGGTTGGAGAGTGTAAGTTGTTGTTCAATTTGATAAACCTAGCTATTAAGAAGTATGATGTTATCCTAGGTGTGAATTTCGAGGACGAAATTCCTTTTAAGGAGGGAAGGATGTGAGGACCCGAATTTTACTTACTTTTAATTCTATTTTACTGGCCTATTTAATTATTTATTCACATGTTTTCTCTGAATAATTTATTTCAACCATTTTAAATATGTTTGTATGGAACAATGTCTCACTTATATTTTTAAAACATCCCGTTAGCAAAAATTAATTTTCGGCGACTCGTTTAGTAAGGAATAGCGAATACACATTTTTCAAGGTAACATTCGATCCGAGAGTGTAATAATCTTGGAGAATTAAGAATGATCAATAGTAGACTAAGAAAAGTTAATTGAGGGATTAGATATGAGTTAGTTAAAACTAAGCTTTTATCGCGCGCGCGTCGAAAGTTTCTTAGAAGTCGTGCCAATCCGATTAATTGGAGATTTGACGAATTAGTATTAGACTCGTAAGTATGAGTAATTAAGATGTTAGAGGAAGTACCTTGCAGGATTAGTGCATAAGTGTATCAAACAAGAGAGAAAATGATAGTACAAAACCCTATTTCGTACTATTGAGGGTTGACTTTTGTGCACACTTTATAGCTATCTTTTTCGTTCTTTCCCTCCAAGAAATCAAACCACAAACTGTGAGAGCCCGTAATTTTTCCATTTTAGGGTTTTATTATATTCAATGGCTTGTTTTCTGCACTTTCTGTATCTGAAAAATTTTCTAGATAATTTTTATGAGTAAGTATAGTTTTTAGATGATTTTTTTCTAGTATCGAATAGGTTTTGAGAAATTAAGAGCGTATACCGGATGTGGGACCCACTAGTGCGAAAAGTTCGGAAAAATTCGGCCAACTAGATTAAGTTTTGGATACTGGAAGTAATTTACCGGATGTTAAGAGATAAGTAGAGGATGCTAAGTGGATTGGTATGAGAGAGACAAAAGTTAGGCAAGCATTAATGAAGGTGACAAGTGTCACCATGGGATTTGTCCTTAAGTAAGACTACTATTCCTTTTCTTACCATTGACTAAATAAATCAAAAAAATAACAAAAAATTCACCATTTTCTCTTCATCTTGGCCGAGCTCCTTGAGCAACAAAAGAAAGAAAACTCTTCAAGTTTTTGGCTTCAATCTTGCTTCAATCAACTCACTCAACCATCCAAACTTGGTTTTGCTCCATAAAAACACTTAAGGAAGTGATAGTGAGGTGTTGTGTGGAGTTATTTGGAAAGCTAAGAGGACTTGTTGCTCTCTCTCTCTTGTTTCTAAGGTGAGTCATGAAGAACCACTATCCTCCCTCTAATGATGCTTAATTTATGCTTAGTGGTGGTATAAGATGCAACTTTATGGATTATTTTGTGATTTTTGGTTGAATTGATGAAGTTTTGTAATTATTGGGGATTTTTCTGTTTTAATATGAATATGTTTGTGTGGCTATGTATGATGATTGGAAATGGTATGTAAGGGACCTATGAGGTGGAAAAAGTGGTTAATTGCAAGCAATTGCTGTTTTGGAAAGAAATTGAAAACTTAGGGTTTCATTGTTCTTCATTCTGCCCGGTTTTTTAGCTCATAGTTAGAGGCCGAATTGGCCTTGTCTTAAAACATGAAAGTTGTAGGGAATGAGATTTTAGAGGTTTCTGAAAAATTTTAGGTCAATCGGAATAGCGTAGCTTGATAAAAGTCGAAATTACCCTTGCTGTTCTGGTTTTACCCGAATTTGGGAATTGCTTCTGTAATTGGTTATTTTGGCTAGGAATGCTTCCGAATTGGTTATTGAGGTCTTCTGATGAAATGTATCCCTGTTTCTTAGATTTCATCGGGTTTTGGAATTTCTGGATTTGGACTTATGTAGGCTGTTTTATGATGTTTGCACTAGAATGCGTTCTGTGAATCTGTTTTTGCGGTTCTGGCATAGTAGATTGCATTTTTGACCTGGTTACACTCGAAAATGGGTTGAGTGACCTTCTTCAATATTGTATCCCTATCTCTTAGCTTCGAAACAGTGGGTCTTTCACCTTCATACGATAATCGTAGTGCCTTTGGTACCATTACCGTAAAATGAGGTCAAAAACTGTTTTTTTTTTCAGGGCTAAAGCTAATTCCATTTCCGGATTTTCTGGTTTCCTCTAATGCCTATGTATGCTTATGGATCCCTATTTTGGTAGTATTTGGCATTGGTTTATGATTTGTAATCGAGTCTTATTGTGTTTATTTGAATAGTTTAGGGCTTGACTTTTATATCCGGTCATTTCCTAGCTAAATTTTGTACTTGAATGCCATTAAGCCTAGTGAACGGCTTTTGGGAATGAGATTATTTTGTACGAGATGTTGGGACTGATTTGAGGAAATAATGAAGCCATGATGGCTGGAAAATAGGTAAACACAAAGGATATGCTGCCGAAATTTTACTTGAAGGCTAATTGGATTTACTTGTGATTTGAGCGAAGGGCTTTTGGGTTGTTTGAGCCTAGGTCTTCATGTTACCTTTTCGTTTCCAAAAATCATGTTTTGCACCCTTGCTTTAGTAATTATTTGGCGAGGCATACGACTGGTAGTCGAGCCTCACATGTGCATTCTATATACTCGATTTTTGAAAGTGGAACCTTCAATTGTTTTCCTTGGATTATTTTAGGGTTTCTTGGTGATTAAAGCTCTCTTTGGGGAGGTATCTATACTGACCCCGGTGAGTGTTCCACTACCTGCTACCCGTTATGTGAAATATCTGAATATCTGAAATACTTGATTTATGACTGTTGGAGCCAAATACTGTTTTGATAAAAGGGAGGCGAGGGTGTACTTTATCACACTCGTTCTCTTGTCTGTTCATATGCCAATTTTGAACGTGTATCTGAATCTGCTATCTGTATCTATTATCTGTATCTGGATCTGTATCTGTTCTGACGTCGTTTGGAAGCTTGTATCCAACGACCTTTCTGTGACCTCTGAGCTCAACACCTGTGGCCAGTTACTCGAGTCGGGCCGGCAAGGGCCTGGTCGATTAGATAACGAACCACGGTAGTCTGTTTTGGGATCTTTGGGTATTGAGACCCCTTGATTCCGGTATACTCGAGTATTACCAATTCTGATCTGATTGGATTTCGGGCTCGGTGGGGGTATGTGAGGTGGAAGGAGTCGAAGAAAGTGGAGTCTACGGTATTGGTTACTTCTGTAACGTTGACGGAGTGTCAACTGTTATTTCGATCAAGTTTCGGTGAAGCGAATGGGAATTTGGCCGTTGAGAGCCACCCGTATCATTTCTGTGTATGGTGTTTGTTCACTTCTTTATTTGATGCACATATGTGATTAATTGAATATGAAGTTTCATGTTTCTTACTGCTATATGTCTGGTACCTCATTGAGCGCAAGCTCACCCCTTTCCGTTCCTTTTTGTTTTCCTTACAGGAAAATAAATACTTTTGGACTGGATTTGACAATTGGTTGCCGAATTGAGCTAGTTGGACATATCTTTTGTATAGCTCATTGATTGAAACCCTAAATGTATTTTTGGGTCCGTTTCTCTTTTGAATTTGGCAAACCGTACATGTATCCACTTTTGAGTCACTTTGGTATGCCCCTTTGGGTTGTATATGCTTAATTTCGAGATGTAAATATTTGCTTGACGTTTGGTTAGATTTTGACGGGGCGATTACTATTCATAACCGACTCCGTTTTCATTTTTTTATTTTGTGATTTTGACTTGTTTACGCGCGTTTGTATGTTCTGGAACGTATTAGATCGCTTTAAACTAAACGACTGAGTCCCGGCGAGAGCTGGGCAGGCGATCCGCCGAACCCTTTGGTTCGCCTTAGGGTGAGGTGGGGCTGTCACACAAACCCTCACACTCTCTCTCCTCACTCTCGGCCAACCCAAAGAAAAAGAAAAGGGAAGAGAACGGCTTCAACTTCTTGCTTCAAGATTGCTTGATTCACTCCATCCAACTCATAATCCCTTGGATATTTGCTCCAACTAGAAGAAAGGTGAAAGCTTGAGGTGTTGCTTGGTGATTTTAGTGGAAAAATCTGGTCTTCATCTAGGGTTTAAAGGGTAATCACTCCATCTCTTTAATCTTTCCATTTATACAAAGATTGATGGTTAGATTTCATGGGTTTGAACCCTAATGAAGTTATAGGCTAGCGGACTTGAGGAAACATTTATCTTGCTTTAAATCCTAAACTAGATGTCTTGAGGAGGCCTTTAGGTAGCTGACTTGAGGCTATATTACCTGATTATTGTTTTTTATGTGATGGATGAGATGATTATGGTTAGAAAGTGGAGAGAAAGTTGGAAAACTCGTGAAAATAAAGCTGGCCGAAATTCTGTTCTGGTTGTACTGCTTCTAATTAAAAATTTTGATGCTTGGTTGGCTGTTAAATTGATGGATATATGTTGTACTATGTGTGTAGAAAGTGTCTTTCAAAAATCATGTCGATTGGTTGTATAAAACTTGAGTTTTGGAAAAGTTCGAAATCTGAAAATTCGCTAGCAGGGTAACCGGCGGACAGTGGTTCTTTGTCTGAACATAACTCTTTGTACAAACGTCAAAATTGAGTACCATTTGCGGCATTCAAAACTAGACATTCAGAGCTTACAAATGATATAAGAACCCCTGCTAGTTCATTTTGAACAAATCGTGGTGAGTCGGCAAAGTGGACTGTCCTGCTTTGCCTGTTTGTCCGAATGAAACTGGGAAGCTGTATCTTGTGGCTCGATTTTGTCTCATTTGTGAAAGGATTTTTAAAATGATGTCTTTTGAAGAATTGTATCATTTTAAACCTAGTTTATAACGCCATAAATCATTCTCAATTTGGACTTGTGTAGAGTCAGATTTGGTTTGATTTCAAAACTACAACAAAGCTGGAAACTGGAAAATTTTTCCTTCCCTGTTGACCGAATGGTCAAGTCTGTTTTGGGATGTTATATTTCAAAAAATGTAAGTCCCAAAGACAACCAAGAGGGGGGGTAAATTGGGTTGATTAAAATCTTAACCAAATTTATGCACTTTTTCTTTAATAAAAATTTACCTTCTTTTCTAGTAATGATCAACCAAGTAGATTAGAAGACAAGAGCAATATTGATCAGAAACACAAGTATAGACAAGCAATGAGAATTTTATTAAACAGAAAAGTAAATTAGGGAATCAAACCAAGTGTCTACCAAGCTATCCTCAAACTTGAAGACCACACACTAGGAAGAGCAAATTCTCTTAGATGAAAGAAGATCAACTAGATGTACAATGGAGGGAGCACTTCTTCCTTGCCCTAAGCCTCACTTAGTCAAGCTAAGAAGTTTTACAATCACTCACAAAAACCCTAAACAAAGCTACACTAAAGATCCTTTCAGTCACAAAAGAAATGCTCACCAGAAATTCACACCACTTTAAAACAAATCTTGCTTTGGAGACTATTTTCTAGCTAAAATATCTCTTGAGATCTTGTAAACAAAGTGTGCAAAAGTCCTTCCTTCGTTCAGAACAGTTTGCTTTTAAAGGGGAACAAAAATGGGCTTCATTAAAGCTTCCAACGGATAGAAGGCAAATGAAGGGTCAGCTAGCCGTTGGGGCTTTCGGACGTCTGACGATCAAATCATCGTCCGAACCAAACGTCCGAAAACCGCCAAGTTGAAGTTCGGACGTCCGATGAGATTTTTGTCGTCCGACAGTACAGCGTCCGATCGTAGGCCGAGAGTTAGCAAGTTATCTTGGAATTTTTCGGACGTCCGATCTGGTTGATATGCGTCCGAGGTGTGCGTCCGATCCTTCCGGACGTCCGACAGTTTCCTTTCGGCCGTCCGACCTGATTGTCCTGTTTTTGCTTCTCATTTTGGTTGTCTTGCATTTCATGACATATTTGAACCTGATTCTTGGATAGACAAAAACACTTGTATTTGAAGGAGGTTAGATAAACATTTCAAAGTACCAAGAATGACAAACTAGACATACTTAAAAGACAGTATCTTTGATCGGAACAAAACAATGACTAAATTCGTTTATATTATTTCAATCTTGTTTGCCACATCCAAAGCATCGTAGACTGGAGTCAATCAAACATATGCTTTCCTTGTTCCATCAGGCCTGATCAATCTTGGTCAGTATAAACGAACTTTTGTGATCATCAAAACCAAGAATAACATTCTCCCCCTTTTTGATGATGACAAAACAAAAGTTTGAAATGAAATTTTATGATTGCAATGAAAACTCCCCCTTTCAAAATAGACAAGAACTCCCCCTGTCTTAGTGAATCACAAAATTTGAAAATTTTGAAAAACTCCCCCTCACAAGGCTGCCCATCCGAGTTAAACAATTAAGCATATCAGCCAATCCAAATTTAAACAATCAATCCAACATATCCTAACATCACCAATCATCAATCATGCCAACATCACCAATTATCAATCATCACTCAATCCAATCATTTGATACCATCTCCCCCTTTTTGTCATCACAAACGGGCAACCAATCACATCAACACATCCACAAATTCACAAATTTAGACAAGTTCACACATCAGAACTTAGACCATCAATCAGAATAGACAATCCACAAATTCATTACATTCACATAAGCAGAATAGACAATCATTCATCAAAATATTCAGACATCCATCAAAACAGTACTTAAACATCCAAAACGAAACTTAAAATATCCATTACATTACATATTCATTGTTGAATACCACAAAAACATAAAAGAGACAAACAAAATGCAAATGTCCTAAATGATGAACTAAGTGGATCCAGGTGTCCTCCGAGAGAGCTGATATTGATCAAGATCCTCCTCTTCAGTTTCTTCATCATCTTCAGCAGCATCTTCAACTGGTGCCTTGCCTTTATCTGATGTAGAGGTGCCATGAGGAGTCACAGGGGTTGAAGAACCAAGATCCGGAATTGATGAACTTGGATCAGTGGGGTGTGACTCTTTGTCATGGGAAACTTCCTCAACAACAGGGGGGGGAAACAGGAGGTTCTTTTTGTCTAGGAAGGCAGTTTGTTGCTCAGAGGACATAGTGAGCATTAGACCATGTTCTAGAAGAAGAACATGCTGTTTGAGTTCACGAAGGAGCTCAATTACTTCATCACTGGAAGAGGAAGATGCCTTAGAGGCAGATTTTCTAGGATGAATGGGAGTGAGTGGAATAGATGAAGGATCATGTGCAGCCTTAGACCTAAGTTCACTAGATGATGCACCCTTATAAGCCCACAGATTATCTTTAAAAACAAGATTTTTCCTTTCAAAATACCCTTTTGTAAAGGCATAAGAAGATGCTTCTTTAGGACAAACACCTAGAATAGGGACTTTGTAAAACTCAAAAATCTTTTGAAGAAACTTTTCATAAGATAATTTTCTGCGAGAATCAGTGGCATAGCGAAGTAAAAACTTGCACATGACAAAACCAAAATCAATACGAATTTTTTCTTGAAAACAATAAAAGAGGTACAACTCCATTTTGTTTGCATCAGTTCTATGGCCATCAGTAGGCACAAGCAGGTTTGAAATGATAGAAAAAACAATTAAATTCACAGGGGCCAGATCATTCAATTTAGCATCAGCAGGTGAGGAAAAACTTCTTTTGAAATAGGTTAACATTTTTGTCCCATCAAAATGATTTGCCGCAGTCGGGAGCTCTTCATAGGAAAAGAAATTAGCAATCTTATCTTTGCATAAACGTTCAATGGTAGTATTTAAAATGGAGTTCACAATTTCAGAGTCAAAGATTAAGTCTACCCCATTAACCCTGGAAAATATTTCCGTTTGGTCAGAACCTTTCCTTGGATTGGCAAAAAATTGATACAACATATCAGGATAGTAGACATTTGGCATAGAAATAAGATGTGACCATTTCTGGAAAGCAAATAGACTCAGAATGGATTCTAAACCTATGGAGCGAAATTCAGAGGGGTTTACAGTTCTTTGAGGGATGACACCCTTCTGGGATATTCAGGAGTATTTGTCTTTCGCAGCATCATCAAAGAATGTAGGAGGAGGGGCTGATTTTGGAGGCGGTTGAGAAGATGTCTCCTATCCAGATTCAGGCTGAGAGGAGGGTTGTGGTGTAGGCCGTGACATTTGACCCTTGATAGCTCCTCTTTTGAAGCGTTTGGATGTCCGTTTGACAGTGGGAAGACTCTCATCCTCATCCCTGAGTGGATGCTTGCGTCCGGCAGTAACTTTTCCTCCCCTTAGATTCACCATTGTGCGAAATGTATGGAATGATAGATGCAAATGATACACACAGTAGTAGGAAAGTGAATCGCACAAAAATTTTGGAACAAAAAAGCCTTGTAGAAGATTTGACAGAGCGGTTATGAAAAGATAGGGTTTTGAAAAAAATTTGGGAATGTGCGAAGTGATAGATGATTCTGTGAAATGATCAGGAATAATGACTCGCAATTGATCAGGAACTGTTTTGGTTGAGTCAATTTGGGAATGGGGGCTTCAGAACGATATGAATTTGAGAGTGAGAGACAAGAGGGTTTTCGTCCGAGAGGAAATAAAATGGGAAGAGTCTGAAGCAAATGAGGAAGAAAGTTGTTTTAAAAAATGAGCCGTTGCACTGTCGGACGGCCGAACGAAGTTGTGCGTCCGACAGTTGCGTCCGAACAGGCGCAATTCTGGAAAATGGCTGAAGAACATCATCGGACGTCCGTTCATCTTCTTTCGGACGTCCGAAGACTTTGAGAAATTTTAGGATGATTTTTCGATTATTCCTAATTTTGATCTTAGATGAATGAACTGATCTAATGGCAGAGCTTTGGTAAAAATATCAGCAAATTGATCTTTAGAACAAACATAATTTACACATATTTCACCTTTTTGAACAAGATCACGAATAAAGTGATGCTTTATATCTATGTGCTTTGTCCTAGAATGATGAATAGGATTTTTGGTCAAATTTATAGCACTAGTATTATCACAGAATACAGGCATGCAGTCATACAACAATCCAAAATCATTCAAAGTGTGCTTCATCCATAAAAGTTGAGCACAACATGCACTAGCGGCAATATATTCCGCTTCGGTTGTAGACAAAGATATTGCATTTTGCTTTTTGCAAAACCAAGAGACTAAACAATTTCCAAGAAAATGACAAGTTCCACTAGTACTCTTTCTATCCACACGACAACCTCCAAAATCAGCATCCGAATAACCATATAGTGCAAACTCATTAGATCTAGCATACCAAAGACCATAGTCTAATGTACCTTTCAAATACCTAAAAATCCTTTTTACAGCATTTAAATGTGATTCTTTTGGACAAGATTGAAATCTAGCACACAAGCAAACAGCAAACATAATATCAGGTCTACTTGCGGTTAAATAGAGTAGGCTTCCGATCATACCTCTATAATGCTTTTCATCCACATGATTACCTTCTTCATCTTTGTCAAGCTTTGTAGAAGTGCACATTGGAGTTCCAACTTGTTTTGAGTCCTTCATGCCAAACCTTTTCAGCAATTCCTTGGTATATTTTGCTTGATTTATAAAAATTTCCTCAAGCGCTTGATGTATTTGAAGTCCAAGGAAGAAATTTAATTCTCCCATCATACTCATTTCAAATTCATTTTGCATAGTGGTGGAAAACTCCTTGCATAGATACTCATTAGTAGCTCCAAAAATAATATCATCAACATATATTTGCACAATAAGAAGGTCATTCAACACTTGCTTAGTAAAAAGTGTGGTGTCCACAACACCCCTTTTGAAACCATTTTCAATCAAAAAACCACTTAGTCTTTCATACCAAGCTCTTGGAGCCTGTTTTAGACCATATAAAGCTTTAGATAGTTTAAACACATGACTTGGAAATTTTGTATTTTCAAAACCGGGGGGTTGATCCACATATACTTCTTGATCAATAAAACCATTTAAAAAGGCACTTTTAACATCCATTTGAAACAATTTGAAGCCTTTAAAGCATGCAAAAGCAAGAAGCATTCTAATAGATTCTAATCTTGCTACGGGAGCAAATGTTTCATCAAAATCAATTCCTTTTTCTTGTGCATATCCTTTGACAACTAATCTGGCTTTATTTCTTACAACAACACCTTTATCATCCAACTTATTTCTAAAAATCCACTTTGTACCAATGATAGGTTGATTTTGAGGTCTATTAACAAGTGTCCAAACTTCATTTCTCTCAAATTGATTAAGTTCTTCTTGCATTGCCAAAATCCAGTTTTCATCCTTTAAAGCATCATTGATATTTTTGGGTTCAAAGAGAGAAACTAAAGCAAAATTGTCAATCAATTTTCTAGATGAGGAACGAGTGTTTACCTTCTCGGATGGATCACCAATTATAAGCTCTTTTGGATGATTTTGGCTGAATTTCCAAGCCTTGGGAAGATCTTTGAGTGGATCATCATTTTTGTCTTCATCTTCTTCTTCTTGATCATTATGAACTTCATTTTCCATTTCAGTTGCTGCTGGTTTAGAGCTTCCTTCATTTCCAATTGATAGCTTTTCCATTCCTTCTCGAACACCTACATCATCATCCTCACACGAACTTTTGGAATTATCATCATTTGTTTCATCAAATGTTATATGTATAGCTTCTTCAATCACAAGAGTCCTTCTATTAAAAACTCTATATCCTCTTTTATTCTCACAATACCCCAAAAATATTCCTTCATCAGATTTTTTATCAAACTTACCAAGATGTTCCTTTAGATTCAAAATAAAGCATTTACAACCAAATACTTTGAAATAACCAACCGTAGGTTTCTTATCAAAAATCAGCTCATAAGGAGTTTTCTTTAAAATAGGTCTCAAAAGTATTCTATTCATCACATAACATGCAGTGTTTACCGCTTCAGCCCAAAGGTATTTAGGCAAACTACATTCACTTAACATAGTTCTAGCAGCCTCTTGTAGTATCCTGTTTTTCCTTTCTACAACACCATTTTGTTGTGGAGTTCTTGCAATTGAAAACTCATGTGTAATGCCATTATGATCACAGAAATCTGGAAAACCACAATATTTGAATTCCGTTCCATTATCACTTCTAATCCTAACAATTTTTAAGCCAAGCAGATTTTGCACTTTAGCAAACAATGAAGTAAAATTCTTGAAGGCATCATCTTTATGAGCAAGAAATAGCACCCAAGTGTATCTAGAATAATCATCAACAATTACAAAACAATATCTTTTACCACCCAAGCTAGTAATTTGAGTGGGACCAAATAAATCAAGATGCAAGAGTTCCAAAGGTTTAGAAGTAGATACACACATCTTAGGTTTAAAGGAATTTTTTGTTTGCTTCCCAAATTGACATGCATCACATATTTTGTCCTTATCAAAACTGATTTTTGGCAAGCCTCTAACCAACTCCTTTTTCGAAATTTCCTTTAGTAAATCCATGTTAAAATGACAAAGTCTTCTATGCCACAACCAAGGATCTTCATTTGAAGCTTTAAGACATTTCAAGCTAGATGAATCAATTTTATCAAGAACCACAATATATATGTCGTTGAACCTCTTACCTTTGAACACAATATTATATTTGGAATCAAGCACAATGCATTCATGTTTTTTGAATAACACATTCAAGTCTTTATCACATAATTGACTAACACTAAGCAAGTTATAACTTAAGTTATCAACTAAGAGCACATTATGGACAAAAGTTTCACCATCCTTACCAACATCTCCTATACCAATTGTCTTAGCTTTCACATCATCACCGAATGTCACCTTTCCACTTGATTTTGATTTTAGCTTTATGAACAAGGAGGGATCACCGGTCATATGCCTTGAGCAGCCGCTATCAATAAACTATTTGGACTTGTTTGATCCTTTTTCCTGAAAATAGAAAGTGTTTGGTACCCTTTTTAATTTTTGGGTCCGCAATAGTTAGCATTGTATCTAACTAACCACATGCATTTCATCCCTTTGTTCAGATTTCTTTTCACATAGCAATCACCTTTCAAATGCCCTCTTTGACAACAAAAACCACACATAATGGAAGAGTCCTTAACATGTACTGGTTTGACATATCTCAATCCACCTTTTCTATATGTTGTGAAACCATGTGCATTTTTGTTGTGTGCAAATGTTCTTTGAAAAATAGTAGGATGTGTAGGTGACATGTTCCTTTTGATAAACTCCTGC
This sequence comes from Coffea arabica, assembly GCF_036785885.1. Lineage (NCBI taxonomy): Eukaryota > Viridiplantae > Streptophyta > Magnoliopsida > Gentianales > Rubiaceae > Coffea > Coffea arabica. The sequence continues at coordinate 25,725,367 of NC_092317.1, forward strand.
TTTCTTGCTTTCAAAGTCTCATCCAAGTTGTCCATTCTCTTTTTTAAATCACCATGTCTTTCCTTCAGCATTTTACAAATATTTGTATTTCTATCAAGCTCATTCTGAACATCAAATCCGGCTCTTACAAGACATTCATTGTCAGTCTTTAGTTGTTTATTTTGTTGAAGGAGACATGCATTTTCATGAATGAGAAAAGCAATTTTCTGTTTTAGCTGCTTGTTCTTATCATAAGATTCCTTCAAAGCATTATGCAGTTTTTCAACAAAGGATTCAAGATCATCATCTTCTTCATCATCACTTTCAGATTGAGAGTGTATGGAAGTTACCTCATTATCTCCAATAGCCATGAAGGCCATTTGAGCTGATTCTTCCTCTTCTTCAACTTCCCCTTCAGAGTTGCATTCATTCCAAGGAATCTGGAAGTTGTTGAATCTTGGCTTTCGATCAGCTTTTCCATCTTTCATTTTCTTCATGGGGCATTCGTTTGCATAGTGTCCAGGCTGTCCACATTCATAGCATTTGTCCACTTGCTTCTTGTTGAATTCTTGTTTTCCTTTGTTCCTTGCATTTGATGAATAATTTTGGAATTGATTGCTAGGTCCTCCCTTTCTGAACTTCCTTTTATTCAAGATTCTTTTGAAACCTCTTGTGATGAGAGCAAGATCATTATCATCACCATCCGAATCTTCATCATCCAAGTGAGCTGGATCATCTTCACTTTGAGTAGTCTTTAGAGCAATATTTCTTTTTGCTCTAGCATCCTCTTCCTCCTGCACTTTAGATTTCAGTTTTAACTCATAAGAGGTTAGTGAGTTAATGATAGATTCAATAGGCACAGAACTTAAATCCTTAGCCTCCTCTATTGCAGTCACTTTATTTTTCCATTCTTTGCCCAATGCATTGAGAATTTTTCTGTTCTTCTCTCCCAAGGTGTACTCTTTGCCCAACACCTCGAGATCTTTGATCAAGTCAGTGAACCTGCAAAACATTTTGTCAATATCCTCAAGAGGTTCAATCTTAAATGATTCATACTTTGTGACCAAGATGGCCTTTCTCTGTTCTCTCACATTGTCACCACCCTCATGGATTTCTCTTAACTTATCCCACATTTCTTTGGCTGATTTACAGCCTTTCACTCTAATTGATTCATTTGAATCTAAGGCACTATAAAGAACATTCATGGCCTTGGCATTCAATGTGAGGTTAGTCCTATCTTGAGCATTCATTTCAGCTCTCATTTTTGGCCGAAGCAGCCCTGTATCTGCATCAAGAAAGTTAGCTTCATGCGGTCCTTCACTCACAATAAACCACAGTTCAATATCAATAGATTGTAAAAAGATAATCATCCGTTCTTTCCAGCTAACATAGTTGGAGCCACTGAACATGGGAGGCCTAGTAACAGATTGCCCCTCAACAAACATAGCATGACTGGTTGTTATCTTTACTCCAAGCCGTTAGAACTTAATCTCAAGGAGACCAAGCTCTGATACCAATTGTAAGTCCCAAAGACAACCAAGAGGGGGGGTGAATTGGGTTGATTAAAATCTTAACCAAATTTATGCACTTTTTCTTTAATAAAAATTTACCTTCTTTTCTAGTAATGATCAACCAAGTAGATTAGAAGACAAGAGCAATATTGATCAGAAACACAAGTATAGACAAGCAATGAGAATTTTATTAAACAGAAAAGTAAATTAGGGAATCAAACGAAGTGTCTACCAAGCTATCCTCAAACTTGAAGACCACACACTAGGAAGAGCAACTTCTCTTAGATGAAAGAAGATCAACTAGATGTACAATGGAGGGAGCACTTCTTCCTTGCCCTAAGCCTCACTTAGTCAAGCTAAGAAGTTTTACAATCACTCAGAAAAACCCTCAACAAAGCTACACTAAAGATCCTTTCAGTCACAAAAGAAATGCTCACCAGAAATTCACACCACTTTAAAACAAATCTTGCTTTGGAGACTATTTTCTAGCTAAAATATCTCTTGAGATCTTGTAAACAAAGTGTGCAAAAGTCCTTCCTTCGTTCAGAACAGTTTGCTTTTAAAGGGGAACAAAAATGGGTTTCATTAAAGCTTCCAACGGATAGAAGGCAGATGAAGAGTCAGCTAGCCGTTGGGGCTTTCGGACGTCCGACGATCAAATCATCGTCCGAACGAAACGTCCGAAAACTGCCAAGTTGAAGTTCGGACGTCCGATGAGATTTTTGTCATCCGACAGCACAGCGTCCGATCGTAGGCCGAGAGTTAGCAAGTTATCTTGGAATTTTTCGGACGTCCGATCTGGTTGATATGCGTCCGAGGCGTGCGTCCGATCCTTCCGGACGTCCGACAGTTTCCTTTCGGCCGTCCGACCTGATTGTCCTGTTTTTGCTTTTCATTTTGGTTGTCTTGCATTTCATGACATATTTGAACCTGATTCTTGGATAGACAAAAACACTTGTATTTGAAGGAGGTTAGATAAACATTTCAAAGTACCAAGAATGACAAACTAGACATACTTAAAAGACAGTATCTTTGATCGGAACAAAACAATGACTAAATTCGTTTATATTATTTCAATCTTGTTTGCCACATCCAAAGCATCGTAGACTGGAGTCAATCAAACATATGCTTTCCTTGTTCCATCAGGCCTGATCAATCTTGGTCAGTATAAACGAACTTTTGTGATCATCAAAACCAAGAATAACAAAAAATTTATTGTCATTTACCCATCAATTGCTCATTAAATGTTCTGGAATCTTGGTTTCAAAAATAGAACAAGTTGGGGCTGATTTCGTTGGACAAAACTTTCGAAAAAGAAGGAGAGATAGGGTTGACAGATTAGCTTTGAGAAAATTCACAAACTTTGGTCGTTTCATTAGCTGCCTTCCCGTGTGAGTTTTTACTTATATTTTGATAGCGAGGTAGTCCATATATGGAAGTTCAAGTTTCCCAAATTTGACATAATTTCAATACCATTTCGATACTCAAATGATGCCCCAAAAATTGCTCTTCAAAACTGGAAATCCACTGATCAGGTCTCGAAAATCCACCGACTTCAAACTATTATATCTTGTTGGTCCAAACTCTGAATTTAGTTCTGCTTGTTGTGTTTAAAACTTGGTTTGGAACTCTTGTTTTGTTATAAATTTCAAAGGCTGATTCACTTTCTATGAATTTTACCGAATTTCCAAACATTGCTGAAAACCAAGACTGGTTGTGTCCTGTCTTCTTGAAACAGCAACTTTGAACTGAAATTTGAATGCTTTCTGGTTGGAATCTTGGAAAAGTGATTTCTGGGAAGTCTTATTACTTTGAATCTAGTTTCCAACGGTATAAATTTTTCCATTTTTTGACGTACCAAACTCAAGATCTAATTTTCAAAGTTTTGTCGCGCAAAGCTGAAAATTTCCGATTTCATAGGAAATGAGCTTTTAAGAACTTTTCACTTTCTTTCGATATTGATAGTCCATTTTAAACTCGATTTCATGGAGGCTACAAGTTTCCCTTGTGACTTTAAATCCTCACTTTTAAATCTCGATTTTCGAGGGATTAAAGCTCTTCTAAGACATTGTCTTAAATGTTTAGCCAGTGTGCTTTCTTCCTTGTATGATAAGTGGTTGTGTGTATATGTGAGTGATGGTTGATCACTATTTCTTCAGGTGCTCAAGTGGATCTTGAAGAGAATCTCGGAGCGGTCAACTAAAGACTTTGTTTGCTCACTTACTCACTTGTTTTGAATTGGTGAGTGTCAAGTGCATGAATTGTTGCTAAATACTTGAATTGTTCCTTATTAATTGAGTATTTTGGAATTGTCGAGACAAGTGTGTACTTTATCGCACTCGTTCTCTTTTACATGAATTATAATTGAATTGTGTGAAGTGAATTGCTAAGTAAATTACGTGAAGTGTTACAATTGTAAATTATACTTGTGTTGTCTATGTCGATTGGAGTGAATCTCATCGACTTATAAAATTATACTTGTGTTTGACTAAATGTCGATTGGAGTGAATCTGATCGACTATTATACGTGTAATCGTGGGGGACGCCCAAACTCATAGGCTAACCTTGTGAATCAAGCTGGCATGAGCTTGGTCGAGAAGCTTGGTGGACGGTGGGATAGATTTTAAAGCATGATCTATTTGAGAGATCCTACTTGACATACTCGAGTAGTATTGCCCTTTAATAATCGACGTGCGGGCCCGATTAAGGGGTGTAACGGTGGACGGACTTGTGAAGTAAGTGGAGTTCTACGGACTAAATACCTATCCGGTTGACGGAGTGACATCACGTGGAGGTATTGGATCGAGTCTCGGCAAAGCAAGTGGAATCTAGCTCCTGAGAGATCCCGTATCCTTATTGATTGTGTTTTATTATTAATTGTGAATTACTTGAACTTTCTAGCTTTAATTCTTGTACAAATGTTATTGTTATTTGAACTATGTGTTGGCATGATTTTCTTGGCTTTACTGAGCGTTCGCTCACCCCATTAGTTTGTTTTCCTTAATAGGAGTTCGGAATGGAAGGATTTTGGAGAAGCTGACTTGATTACTTTTGATTGGAAATCTTGGGATGTAATTAACTAGTCGATTTATAGTGGTTGTATATTTTGGGGATTTGATGTACTTTGGAAACTTCATGATGTAGGATTTGAATATTTATGTAAGGAAGTGTCTAACAGTCCCTCGACAGTATTGACCCACAGTTTGACACCCCGTGGGTCCGTGGATTTTGTTCTTGGCGGTGCTGGACAACACAACAGGCACCCGCAGGCTACCTCACCAAAAGGCCTCGCCAAGGTGGGAGAGACCACTACAGACTTATCAAAGCAGCCCAGGCTCCCTCCCTAACCGATGTGGGATCATTACAATCCACCCCCTTTAAGGGACCCAGCGTCCTCGCTAGCACACCGGGGTCGGGAGTCGGTTCTGATACCACTCTAACAGTCCCTCGACAATATTGTCCCACAGTTTGACACCCCGTGGGTCCGTGGTTTTTGTTCTTGGCGGTGCTGGACAACACAACAGGCACCCGCAGGCTACCTCACCAAAAGGTCTAGTCGAGGTGGGAGAGACCACTACAGACTTATCAAAGCAGCCCAAGCTCCCTCCCTAGTCGATGTGGGATCATTACAATACGCAGGCTACCTCATCAAAAGGTCTCGTCGAGGTGGGAGAGACCACTACAGACTTATCAAAGCAGTCCAGGCTCCCTCCCTAACCGATGTGGAATCATTACAATCCACCCCCTTTAGGGGACCCAGCGTCCTCGCTGGCACACGGGGGTCGGGAGTCGGCTCTGATACCACTCTAACAGTCCCTTGACAATATTGTCCCACAGTTTGACACCCCGTGGGTCCGTGGGTTTTGTTCTTGGCGGTACTGGACAACACAACAGGCACCCACAGGCTACCTCACCAAAAGGCCTCGTCGAGGTGGGAGAGACCACTACAGACTTATCAAAACAGCCCAGGCTCCCTCCCTAGCCGATGTGGGATCATTACAAAATGATATTTCTTTATTTTGACTTTTATCATTGGTGGTGTATCGTTAAGTTTAAATTTGACTTGTATCGAGTCCTGGTGAGAGTTAGGCAGGCGTTCTGTGGATACCCTTGGGTTCGCTCTAGGGAGAAGTGGGGGCGTCACAAAATGGACATTCTTCGAAAGGAGATAGAATTTCAAAAGAAATTGGTTGACTACTGGGAAGGACGGTGGAAACAAGAATATGCAAAGAAAATTGAGTTGCTACACAAGAACTGGAGAAGAAATACAAAGGAAATTCTCAAACTGGTCAGGCCGTGATTTCTCGTGCGATTTGTGGATACTATTACAAGTTTAACCACACTGAGGCCGTGTGTTGGAGAAAACATGAGAAATGTCTGAACTGCGGTAGTGCCGAACATCAGATTTCAAGTTGCCCTAGTACCTCTAAAAAGAGAAAATATCCGACAACTTGCTAGGTCCGCTACAAAACAGTTGAGTGCCAAGAAAAAGAGGTGATTAATGCTAATGGCTGTGAGAGGGATCCAAGTAGTAAAAGCTATGCGAGTGGGGATGGATCTGACTCTACTCGAGCGATTGGGGTTGCAGTTTTACCCTAGTCTAGACTGGCACTTTTAGAGGTGGTAATCTTTTGTGTAGGGGATAAAGTCCTTTTGTTGTTTTATACATTTACGACTTAGCACGTTTTTCTATGGTTTTGTTTGTATCCTCTTTCTTTTGAAATGATTTGATGAATTATCCTCGCTTGGTGTAACTATTATAATCTTGTATGACTTATAAAATTTTACCTTACTTTTAATTGATTTTATGGCATATATGTATATTTAAACTTTGTCCCACACCTTTAGATTGGTGATAAGACATGTGAGATTCACTTTAAACATTGGTTCAAAATGTGAAGAAGTAAGTTGGCGCATCTAAAACTGTCGAATTGATCAAGTGAGTATGAAGGTCGTAAACTTACTAGAAGTCACAGATGAAGGCAACTCAAGTTTTTCAAGTAGTTGGAGAGTTTTACCGAGTCGGATTCCCAATATAAGACCCATCATAAGGCCCGTCATATTCTAGTCCTTTCTCGATCTACAGAGACTTTTTATGATGGGTGGTGATCATTGAGCCCGACATATGATCTATCATGACCCGATGTTGTATTTTTGTGTCCAAATTTTCTTTTATTTTAGCAGGATAATTAAGTTGATTTTAAGTCTTTATTGAGTCAATTTTCTAGTGCTAGTAAGAGTCTACATTAGGCTGGTTTGAACTTGTTTTGACCAAGAGTCTTTCCTAGTTGGTTTAGGTTTTATAATAGGCTATTCGTTTATTCAATAACAAGTTAGAAGAATTTTCCAGCAAATGTGAGAGCAATTCTCTTGGCTCTTTGAGCAATCCTTTGAATATCTTAGAGTGTGTCTCGGATATTCAATTTGGCTTATCAAAAAAGAATTACACTTGTTTATGGTGCCTTCTACAATTCACCAAAATTCTATCACTAATTGTGAATCGAATTACTTGCATTTGGTTCATAATTTAGGGGTCTTTAGAATTTTGGGTCGTTCCATCAATCCAAACTTTGATACCTCTTGGTCTAGATCCAGACTTGTGGGATATGAGTTCTTCCAATCGTGGTTGGGTTCGAATTAGCTAGCATCAGATTTGGTTGATGGTATCTAAGTTATATCCTTAATTTTCTTTGTGTTTTGAATCTATTTCTTTTTGTTCTAGATTCGGTCCTAGGGTAGCCATTGCTAGGGTTTTTATTGCTGATTTCTTTTCTTCCACTTTCTGTTTGTGTTATCATTTATATTTTTGTAATTTTTCTGTGTTTGACCATTGTTAATCTATTGTTGGTGTCTTGATTCGTCAAAAAAAAATTTTAGTTCATACGTTGAAATGCTTATGTCGGTTGCTACGTTTGTGAGCCATCTTGTTTTCTTGAAGGCTATTTGAGAAATAAAAATGAAAAGGTGCAAGAAAACATGATCAGCTTGTCTTGGAATAAGGCTGAATCGTTTAAAAAAAAAAAGAGCCAAAAAATTTCAGACAAGAAACAAAAGGGAGGCTACCATTACAAATTTCCTGATTGCAAAAGGATTACAATTTTTCAGCTTTCCAAATTTAGTTTGTTGTCCTAAAAGCTTATTGGAAATAGCTATTCAAGGGTTGTAAATGCTAATCAAGCTTGGAAAAGAGGTGTTTAACTGAATTGTATCATTCTAAGTCGAATTCAAACCACATTCGAACTTGACTTCCAATTTCTAGCTTTGATCACATCGCGTAGAGTTAATCTAAGGTCTCTAAATTTCAGCCATGTTTTGTGTGTTTTTCTGGCATTAATTTCATTACTTTCAAACTTATTTCTTGTATTATTTGAGTCATTTTGAGTCCTTAATTGAGTCATGTAATTTGTCATAAATTGCTACACTTTTATGTTTCCTTTGACAGGCTATTTGCAATAATCTTGAGCAATTCTAATTTCTTCAAGGGTGACATCAAGGGCCATCGAGAATATTTTGATGAGCTCTTTAGAGTGTTTTAAGTGATATACAAGGGTTGAGTGTAACACATAAGAGAGTGTTGTAAAGATATACTTCTTTCCTGCTAACAATTTTTGTAAGACACTAAGCATGTCTTCTGGAGGAGAATCCTGCATAGTTGAATATAAATTTGACATGGAGACCATTATGAGTGAATTTCAATGAATGTTAAGGGATTCTATTGATCCATTGCATCTACGAGTTGACCAACTTGAGGTTTCATAACATCAAAGTCAATCTAGCTATAGGAGAGCTTCCTTGTAAGAGTCCGGTAGTTCTAATTCAATTGATGAATTTCAGACAAGGCAAAGGAGATGGAGGAGAGATACACGACTTGTTGGAGAAGCAATCAACGGAACTAAGACGAAAATTCCTTCTTTCTAAGACAAATCTGACCCTAATGCATACTTGGAGTAGGAGAAAATGGTGGAGAATGTTTTTCATTACAATTATTATTCTGATGAACAAAAATTGAAACTAGCCTGATGGACTTCACTAAATATACAATAGATCGGTGCAATCAAGTAACGACTAGTAGGAGACGTTGTAGAGAGCTGCCTGTTACCACATGGATAGATTTGAAAGCCCACATGAAAAAATGGCTCATCCTGAGTCACTATCATCGCGACTTGTATCAAAAGTTCCAAACCTTGATTCAAGGGAGCTGAAGTGTTGAGCATTATTTGAAGGAGATGGAGATTCCTATGTTGCGAGTAAACATAGTTAAGGACTGGTAGGCAACCATGATAGGGTTCTTGAGTGGTTTGAGACCCAAAATTGCTGAACAAGTGGAGATAGATCACTATGTTGAGCTTAATGACATAGTAGAGAAAGCTATCAAAACTGAGCGGACACTTAAGAGGAGGGGTTAACCGAGATCTTACGCAAAATTTTCACCTTCTATAGCTCGTACTCCTCAACCAACAGGAGAAGAAAGAATACCATTCAACAATTCACCTTCTTCTAAGCCAAAATCTATAGTTGCCAAGGGGGATGTGAAGTTGACTGCAAACTATAACAAGGATTCAGCTAAGGTGCACTGTGACGACCCATCTCTTCTGAGGGCATACCTCAGGGTTTAGCAGACCGCCTGCCTAGCTCTCGTCAGGACTCACTTACACAGCTTTAAAGATAAATTATAACTTCAAAAGTAAAAGAAGTAGTAGTTCCCAAACTTAAAATATACATTTATACATGTGGTTATCTCAAATATCCATACATACCTAAATGTAACAAAAAAAAATTCAATTTCTAGTTGAACTCCTAACCCTAATCAAGCACTAGCGCTTTTACAAATACAAAAGTCAAATAGGTCTAGATAAACCCAGCCTGTCCCAACCTCACGCCCATGCTTGCATCCCCTATAAGGAAAACAAAACTAATGGGTGAGCTAAATCTCAATGAGGGTCCAAAACATCATGTAAAATTGATAGCAAGTTGGCTGTTATATAAAACTTAAAATCTCAAAGTGGGCGAGTGCAAAAGTTTATGAAAGTAAGCAATAACACTTCAAGTAACAAGTTAATTAGGTATTCGACACTTCCAAGTATAAGGATACAGTTTGCTCTTGCGAGCTAATTCGGCCGCAACTTGTCGAGAAGCAGTTGACACTCCTTCAACACTCGAAGTACTGTAACAAGTCCAGTAGAGCACCACTTAACTCCAATCTCCATCCACCAATCAAACCCCCTATCGAGCTTGAACTCCAACATTAATAGTGCTGGTAATACTCGAGTATACCTAATCCGGTGGACCACATCCAGTAGATTATACAATAAACAATAAACAATACCTATGGTTCGCCAGTCTCCTCGACCAAGCTTTTGCTGGCTCGATTCGACCAACTAACCAATATCCTAGGCAATATTCAAATCATACACATATACATCAAACCATTCGTAACCAGTGTATAGTAATTAGTCAAATTAGGTAAGTGCGACAAAGTACACCCTTGCCCAACCAAACAAGTCAAGTACTATCCAATCATATTAAGAAAGCATTGCTTTCAAGTATCAAGTTTGGTCATGCAATTGGAGACACTCACCAATGATTCACTGCTTATCAAAATCAAGCTCAGGTCCAGTCCCCTAGCCAGAGTCAAAATCTGCGATGAAATGGCGTATAGCAACATGTAATCAAATAGGGTTTCATGTGACAGCCCCACCTTCCCCTAAGGCGAACCAAAGGGGTTAGCGGACTACCTGCCCAGCTCTCGCCGGGACTCAGTCGATCACTTCCATCCTCGAGCAAAACCAGATCCAGTCCGTACGAAAAATATGGCAATGATCCAAAAACGTAAACGAAACTTATATACATTACCATCTCAAAAGAAGTACAACCGTCGAATATACAAAGGTTCCCAATCCACCATACAACCAGCCCGTGCCAAGCACTAGGGCGAGAACCATTACAAAAATCAAAAGCTAGACTAGCTAGTCTATACAGATCACTCGTCCTTGCGTGCCTTCCCCTGTTAAGGAAAACAAAACTAAAGGGATGAGCTAAAAGCTCAGTGAGGTTCCGAACACATAATAAAACAATCAATCCAATACACTAACATGGCATATCACTACTTCACGAAACATTTACAATGGAAAGCGATAAAACATTCATGAAAAGGATACGGCTCACAGGGAGCAATTCATTCGATCATTCATTCGTTCTCTTGACATTTCCCCTTATTCCTCCAATCATTTGAAAATTTCATTTTGGGAATAAACCCTCGTTCGTTCATTCATTCGTTCATTTCATTCACCTTCTCCTGGACATTGTCCAGGCTCCACCAACCTCCACCAACCTACAAAGGTAATACTCGAGTATACCAAAACGTTCACCCAGGTCACCATATCGCCCGACCGAGTCATCTTCTGGCTCGAGTCGATCGGTAACAAGGGGCAGTGGCCAGTTCAGCCAAAAGGCTTACATTCATGCGCAACTAGCATTTCAATTATTAAATCCTTGAAAATTGCACAGTTATTTAGGTCGAGTGCGATAAAGTACACCCTCGCCTAGAAAGCTCGTTTTGGAAATCATTAAAACCACTTAACACGTTATCAATCAATAATACAAGTTATGAAGTCAAGAAGCATTTAACAAACAAGGAACACTCACCTAACTATGCAAAATAACGTGCAAAATATCCTTCTGGATAGCATCCTTAATCACCGAGAAAACCTAAGATTCAACGAGAAAGAATATAGCACAACCAATTAGGTGAAATCGAAGAAACCCAATAAAGAATGAGTAAAACGCATAAAAATGACTTTAAAGCGAAACGGGGCATTTGGACTGATGGACGGAAATATCTAGGGTTTCATAAACCAAACGTAAAACTAAACTAAAAAGGGTTATAAAATTTTGCGGCAAAAAAACACCTAGACCAAAGACAAGTCGGAATCCAACTAGCCTTCAAGTAAAATTTCGGCAGCAAATCCCTTGTGTTTACCTATTTTCCAGCCATTAATGGCTTCATTATTTCCTCAAATCAGTCCCAACATCTCATACGGAATAATCTCATTTCCAAAAGCTGTTCACTAGGCTTAAAGTCATTCAAGTACGGAGGTTAGCTAGGAAAATGACCGGAAATGAAAGTCAAACCCTAAAAGAAGCACAATAAGACTCAATTACAAGTCATAAACCAAGGCCAAATACTACCGAAAGAGAGTTCCATAAGCATACATAAGCATTAGAGGAAACCAGAAAAATCTGGAAAAGATTTACTTTAACCCTGAAAAAATAGTTTTTGACCTCATTTTACGGTAATGGCACCCAAGGCACTACGATTATTGGATGAAGGTCCAAGACCCACCATTTCGAAGCTAAGAGATAGGGATACAATATTTCAGAAGGTCACTCAACCCATTTTCGAGTGTAACCAGGTAAAAAATGCAAGATACTACACCAGAATCACAAAAACAGATTCACAGAACGCATTCTAGAGGAAACATCATAAATCAGGCTATCCAAGTCCAAATCCAGAAATTCCAAAACCAGATGAAAGCTAAGAAACAGGGATACATTTCATCAGAAGACCTCAACAACCAATTCTGAAGCAATTCCAGTCAAAACAACCAATTACAGGCGCAATTCTTACATTCGGATAAAACCAGAACAGCAAGGGTAATTTCGACTTTTCTCATTCTACGCTACTCTGATTGACCTGAAATTTTGTAAGAACCTCTAAAATGTTATTCCCTAAAATTTTCATGTTTTAAGCCAAGGCCAATTCGGCCTCTAACTAGGAGCTATAAATTCGGGCAGAATGTTCCCTAACTTTCCAAAATTTCTTCCAATTCAGCAATTGTTTGCAATTAACCACTTTTTCCACCTCCTAGAGTCATTATATACCATTTTCAATCATCATGGATAGCCACACAATCATGTTCATATTAAAACAGAAAAATCCCCAAAAATAATAAAACTTCATCACTTCAACCACAAATCAAGAAATAATCCATAAACTTGCATCTCATACTACTACTAATCATGATTTAAGCATCAATTAAGGGATGAGGGTGGTTCTTCACAACTCACCTTAGAAACAAGAGAGAGGGAGCAATAGGTCCTCTTAGCTTTCCAAATAACTCCACAAATCAACTCACTAACACTAATTGAAGAGGTTTTATGGAGAAATTGCAAGTTTCAATGGTTGGTTGGATGGATTTGAGCTAAATGGAAGCAAAACTTGAAGAGTTTCTTTCTTTCTTTTTGAGAGAGAGAGTCGGCCAAAGAGGAGAGAAAAATGGTGAATTTTTGGTTAATTTTGTGATTTATTTGGTCAATGGTAAGAAAAGGAATAGTAGTCTTACAAGTCACTCCAATCAAATGGTGACACTTGTCACCTCATTTAATGCTTGCCTAACTTTTGTCTCCCTCATACCAATCCACTTAGCATCCTCTACTTATCTCTTAACACCCGGTAAATTAATTCCAGTATCCAACACTTAACCTAGTTGGCCGAATTTTTCTGAACTTTTCGCACTAGTGGGTCCCACGTCCGGTATAAGCTCTTAATTTCTCAAAAACTATTCGATACTAGAAAAATCATCTAAAAACTATATTTCCTCATAAACATTATTTTCCCAATTTTTCAAATAAATAAAATGTGGAAAACGTGCAATTAAAAGAAAAAATAAAACCTAGTACTTAAAAACAAATTACGGGCTCTCACATTTCAAAATATACGACATTCGCTTATTAGTATCACAAAAAAAAAAGTAAATAGAACTCATTTAAATAGTAATCATAATGCTTGATAAACCTTAGAAAATACATGCCCGCTCTTTTGGGTTTGTTATAAAGAAATGATTGAAACTTTTAAGTTTATAACTTGATATATGCAACTAGAAAATCTTGTTTAAAGTGACCATTATTTTCTCCTTGCAAAATATATAGTTTTTGGCAAAATTTCAGCTTACATATCACTACCAAAGGGAACTCAAACAACCCTAAGTAACTAAGTCAGAATCAACCAAAAATCACGCTTCTACTCTCACTTTCACTCGCTTATACCATGAGTAAAGAAACGGGCAGCATCTCCCCTATTTTCCTTAATTTTTTCTTCCAATTTCAAGGCTACAATTGTGAGAACCCGAAAAATTATTTTATATTTTATTTTATTTCTTTGAATGCATTTTCTTTACTTTGAATTATTGCCCTAATTTCCTATAAATTTTTATAAGTGAGTCAAGTTTTTTAAATCATTTTCCTTGTATAAGTTAGTACATGTTAAGTTCGTAATGCATTATCGAAGTAGGACCCACTAGTGAGGTGCGTGCGATAAATTTTTGAAAATTAGAAGAAGTTTTGTGCAAACGGATATTATTTTATAAGGTGTTAAGGGATAATTAGAGGTTGGCTAGATATTTTAGTGATTGGAAGACAATAGGATGAGGATTAACCCTTGGATGCCATTTGTCATTAAAGCATTGGACCATTGACTTTGACTAAGATCTTTCTTAACCTTTTAGCAACAAAAAAAATTGACCAAAAAAATCCTATCATCTTCTCCCCTTTCTTGGCCAACTCCTTGGAGAGAGAAAAAAAGGAAGGAAAACTTCATCTTCAACCTCTAATTCTTGCTTGAATATTGAATTTTCACCTTAATCTTGCAAATCACTCCATAAAAGTTGACACTTAGAGAGGATTAAGGGCTTTGTTGGAAAGATTTTGGAAGAAGAAGCACTTGGTTGCCATATCTTCATAGGGTTTCAAGGTAACTATATCAAGAAGCCTTTTTTCTTTTAATACTTGCATGTGAGTGGATTTAGGGCTTGATTTTGGTGGTTTTCATGAAAAATTTCATGGTTTAAGTGGTGATTGAAAATTTCAGCTTTGATGGTCAAATTTCAGCTTTGATATGATGCTTTGAGCTTGGCCATGATCTAGTAGCTTTATTATGTGTATTTGCTAGCTTTTATATGTTATTTTGGCTTGACTATAGAAAATTTCAGCTTGTAGAGGAAAATTTCAGCCTAGGGTTTCCATTTTCCAGCTTTATTATGGTAGTTCTTGAGCTAGATAATTGGCTATTTTGGGTGGCTTTGTGGCCTTAAACAAGTGTACTTTATAGCCTATAACTTGTGATTGTGATTGAGGTTGGATGGAAAAGTTAAGAAAATAAGGGGAAGTGTTGCTAAAATATTGAGGTTGGATGACATTTGTCATTAAAGCATTGGACCATTTTCACTTAAAACTAGGGTGTTTTAAAAAATGAGTGACTTTTCTTCCCGAGTCGCTTGTTAAATGTTTTGACAATAGTAAACGTTATTATATCACCTTACTATATCCTTGCCTCATTTGAAACCTTAATTTTGTCCCGTTTAAATTTGTATTTTTGACTTTAGCGTCAAAAGTTTTCCCTTGTGGTTTGAGCAAGGATAGGTGATACTTTTGACTAAAAGCTTGCACTTGGGGGTTCGACTACTTTATTCAAATACTTTAAAATGGTGAACTTCTTTAGTTCAGTTATCCTATGTATTTGATCACAAGTTTCGAAAGCGAACCCGCGGATCCTTTCACCTTAGGAAAGTTAACTTTTCTAAACGCGGTGAGTGTCAAGTACATGTTTCTTAATATCTTGATTTGAATGATACCACATGTTATGTGTTGAACACTGAACTTGATGAGGCTAGGGTGTACTTTATCGCACTCATTCTCCCTTTCTCGAATGATCTTGTACTTGTGTTTGTGCTTATGCTTGACTTATAAGTGTTGAGCGGCAGCATGTACTACACTCAATTCGAGTGGGTGGTGCCTCTCATTCCCGTGTCAGTACCTCTATCTTGATTAAGTTGATTGGAGAGTTATCTCATCGACCATACTTGTTCTTGTTTGAGTATACTCCAGTATTACCACCACTGTTTCTATTTGGTGTTCGGGCCCGGCAGGAGTGATTGATGGACGGAGATCGACGTTTAGTGGTGATCTACGGACATTATAATTCCATGGTTAACGGAGAGTCAATGGACCCTAGACAAGCTGCGGTGGCACCTGCTCCTGAGAGCAACCCATATCCTTTGTTATGAACGTGTTCTTTACCGTACACTGTTGCATGATCTATCTGGCTACTTGCTTAACTATACGCTAGGTCATGATCTATTTGAGTTTGTCTTGTTTCTTGATATCCTGTATATGGTATCTTGCCTGCTATTTTACCTGCCTGTTTACTTGGAAGCTCACTAGGTTTTTAGCTCATTTCTTGCAATTTGTTTTCCTTACAGGGGTAAGAACGTGAGAGTGGGAATTGAAGAAGACATAGCCTTTGTCTAGGTTTTGTTAGTTACCAGCATAGGTACTCCTTAGCTTTCTAGCGGGCTTGCTGGGTTTTATTTTGTAAACTTGACTCCTTGGCTGTATTAAGAGATTGTTTGGACATTTGATGATGTGAAACATACACCTCCACGATCTAGATAACTACACCAAAGGTTTGGCAGCGGAGAAACTTGACCCAATTTAATCCTAGGAGCGATACTATCTCAACCTGCGACTACTTGAATTAACGAACCAAATTTGAAGGTAGAAGAACGCCGCAATCAAGGAGGTACTTGATTGATAAGTTCGGGATGAATAACTTAAGAAAGATTCTCAAGTATTCAAAGGAGCTCTCTTGTAAAAAGTGAAAGTGAAACTCACAAATTTTATTGAATGAAATCTGATTTATTCCAAATATTGGAGAAGACTAGGCTATCTATAGCCTTACATAGACTCAAAGTTATTTGGAATTGTCTAGAAATCCTAATGTGATTTAGAATCACTTATTTTCCTAAAATTAATAACAAAAAGTCGGCCCATCTTGAGACACAATCTGGCTTAATTAACTAAAGCAAATAAACAACTAAATTAGCAAGGTAATTAACATTAAAACCCTTGCTTAACAACACCAAATAAACAACACAAGTTGGAACTTGAATAACTTGAGCATGTGAAATCTTCATAGACTAGAGTGGGGGATCCAGATCATATCATTTGATGTCCACGATTATATATATTTAAGGTTGTAATTGTTATTGCTCCTATTACTTGAGATTTTTATTTTATAAATTCTTGGTACGTGAGTGAGTCTTGGTGAGAGCTGGGCAAGCGGTTCGCCAAACCCTTGGGTACGCCCTAGTGGGAGATGGGGCTGTCACAGGTGGTATCAGAGCTACATCGCGTGGTCTCTGCGCGGGGTGAGTTTGGGGCCAAGTGGTGTTATGGTCCCGATTATGTAAATAAGTGAAAATGACTAGGTAAGGTATTATTCCATGATCATTAAGTGTTAAGTGCTACATGTTAAGTATTTACCACACTCATGCATATTTAAGTAAGGTATACTTGAATTACTCGACATGAAATACTTGAATTGCATATTTACGTGAAGTGTTTAAATGATTAATTATGCTATGGCTGCATAAGTCGGCTGGAGTGAATCTCCTCGACTCTTAAGTATTAAAAGTTGGAAATGGTCAATGGCGGCCTATTAAAATAGCAAATATCTGCCAATTAACTATAATTACTTACCGTTAACAGTTAACCGTTAACCGATAACCGTTAACCGTAATTACTTACCGTTTACCAACCTACTTGATTACCTACCTACGTGATTACTTGCTTACTTGATTACTTGACTATTTGATTACTTGATTATCGTAAATTACATGTTCATATGAAATTGGCCACCGTTTTAAGGCGAGTGTGTACTTTATCTCACTAGACCTACTAAAAGGATAAATTTTTACCGTTGACCAATTTACTTGATTACTTGTGCATGTTGTAAGCTCTAAACTGAACTGGGCCCTGCCCTTGGTTACTGACCTACTCGAGCCAGGACTGGGCTCGGTCGGGTAGGTTGAAACCCTGGAACACCGTTTCGGTATAATCGAGTACTACCACTGGAGGGATAAGGTGATGGCCAGACAAACCAAGGGGTTCTGAAGTTATAAGGTGCAGTTGACCGAAATGGTTCCACTGGAACACCGTATCCTTCAATGTGTGTTTATTTTGCATAATGATAACTGTTTCATGTTAATGTGCCAACGTGCAACCCATGAGCCATACCTGTGATATGCTCAAATTACTCGTAACATGATAACTGTCTCATGTTAATGTGTCAATGTGCAATCGTGAACCATATATGTATCATGCCTAACTTGTTTGATTTATTAGAACTGTTAGAGTGTCTTGGAACCTCACTGGGTTGTGTAGCTCATTCCACGTTTTTGTTTTCCTTAACAGGGTTCGAGATCAAGAGTGCTTGTGAATAGTACTAGACTGTTTTCATTTGAGAACTTTAAGTTGTATTATAACTGATAGCTATAGTACATATTCCGTTGGATTGTATTTAAGCTTGAAAGCTAACTAATTCTAAGCATGCAATACTTTGGTGTACTTTGAATATATATTGGAGTTATTCCTAGTATTTCGAGCTTTTGAATTGTGGATTGTAGCGAGTCCTGGCAAGAGTTGGGCAAGCGTCCCACGGATACCCTTTGGTTTGCCTTAGGGAGAAGTGGGGGCGTCACAGTTGATATCAGAGCTTAGGCTTCAGATCTTTGTAGTATATTCTAGACTTAAAAGTTTAGGATGCCGGACTGTGGGACTGGTTTGAAAGTTAAGTGCCTGCTTGTAGGGATAAAAATCAGAGCCGTTCCGCGTGGTCTCTACGCGGGGTGAGTTTGGGCCAAGTGGTGTTATGATCCTTATTATGTGAATGAGTAAAGGTTTAAGTACTCTTCTAGAGCATAAGCTATGAATCATGAATGTGATAGGTACAAAACCTTTATCTTGATACTTGGAGAAAAATTAGATATGTATGTTGGGTAGGAATCTCAAATGTGGTGATTTACTCTTGGTACTGGCCAGTTCAAGTTGTGAATTACCTTGTTTCGGATTTTTATACTCGAGTACTCAAGCGTTGAGGGCAATCCTAAGGACTTGAGATCTCCATTTGTGGGGAATAAAAACGAATCGATATTTCACGTGAATAGTTACAGGAAACCAATAATCGTTTGGCTAAGATGGCATAATAATTAAGAGAGGGAGGTGGAGAAGAACGTAGCCCAGAAGATCCTGGTGTTGGGATTAAAGTTGAATGTGTTAGGGAACGGGAATCATCTAGTTCCAATTAATCTAGTGAAGCTTTACTTTTGATCTTTTGTAATGGGACGACGGAAATAAGACTTAAGAGTTTGTACCTTGGAGATGCATGTACTTTTGTTAATCACTTGTTTACTTTAGTTTACTGACCTTGATTTGGTATGTACTTTACTTGACTGTAACTTGTGTTATGATCTGATGAAATCTAGTTTATGGTTGACTTGTATGGTGATAATGTTATTTGTGCAAGTGATTTCATTTTTCTTTAAAAGTTGTTACTGGTATGTGTGTGTAGTTCAATTATGGCTTAGTGTAAAATTTATGCATATATAAACTTGCATGTGATATAGGCAACCCTAGGGGAAGACCCTCCTAGAACCTCCCAACCTTGTAATTATCAGAGTTGGATCTTTTCTCCCAACAGAAATTGAACTCGATTGTTCTCATGAACTCAAGACCCCTGACACACAAAGGTAATCAGCAACCTTAAGCAAATAAGGATGGATGAAGCGACACCACGATTAGGAAACAAGCTAATCGATAAAGTCTGATTTGAATCCTAAGCCATGAACTCAAGAATTCAAGAGTAAGTTCGATTAAGAACTTGAAGGAAAATTCCTCACGATTTCTGGTTGTAATAATCTCTCCTTACTCATACAAGAGGTACCTTTTTATAGGCTAAAACTAGGGCAAAATCCGGCCCACATAAACCTGGAAGAAATTCGGTCCGCATAAAAAGCTTAAAGAGCCAGCTCTTTAAGGCTTTCCGATAAGGCCCAATAAGTAATAACAACTACTAAACTAGACAGTCTTAAAACAACTACCAACTAAGCTAACAAGTATGAGATCATTCCTTCACTTCAAACGTACAAATGGACAAAGTAACTTCATGGTCCATCAAATCTTCAAACCTAGCTTGCTCCTTGCTTGTATGGTGAATGATCAAGGCTCGTAAAGCTTCCTTCACCTTCTTGGTTCTTGATCTTGTCATCGGACCACCAATGTTGATCAAAAGGTCCCTGACCCAAGGTTGAAGTTGTTGCGCACCCGTATCCGCATCATTCCTTCCCTCCTCGAAAGGATTCGTCCTCGAATCTTCAAAGTCTGTATCAAAGTCAAAAGAGGATAGGTCAGACACATTAAAAGATGCGCTTAAGCCATACTCACTTGGAAGTTCCAATTTGTATGCATTGTCGTTGATCCTCTCTAGTACACGAAAAAGTCCATCTCCTCTTGGATGTAACTTGGTCCGTCGAGATGCTGGAAACCTTTCCTTCCTCATGTGCACCCAGACCCAATCGCCGGGTTCGAATACAACATGTTTTCTACCCTTATTCGCATGTTGTGCATATTGCGCATTTTTCTTCTCAATTTGAGCTCGAACTCTCTCATGCAAGGTCCGAACAGCCTCTGCCTTTTTGACACCATTTGCGCTTAAACACTCATCAACAGGAATAGGTGATAAATCTAGAGGGGTTAGCGGCTGAAACCCATAAACAATTTCAAAAGGAGAATGATTAGTAGTAGAATGAGTGGTTCGGTTATATGCAAACTCGGCAATAGGCAAACATTCTTCCCACTTTTTCAAGTTCTTTTGAACAATGGCTCGAAGTAAAGCACCAAGGGTTCGATTGGTTACCTCAGTCTGACCATCCGTTTGGGGATGACTAGAAGTAGAAAACAGCAACTTAGTTCCCAACTTTCCCCAAAGTGATTTCCAGAAATAGCTTAAGAATTTCACATCCCTATCACTTACAATAGTACGCGGTACTCCATGCAATCTAACCACATCCTTGAAGAATAAATCAGCAACATGGCGCGCATCATTTGTTTTCCTACAAGGGATAAAATGAGCCATTTTAGAAAATCTATCCACTACAACAAAGATACTATCCATACCTCTAGAAGATCTTGGTAAACCAAGCACAAAATCCATGGATAAGTCTGTCCAAGGAGCATGAGGTACGGGTAGAGGAGTATACAATCCATGAGGGTTACTCCTTGACTTTGCCTGCTTACACTTTAAACACTTATCACAAATGTTAGCAATGTCACGCCTCATTTTAGGCCAATAAAAATGTTCATGCAAAATGTCAAGAGTTTTATCAATACCGAAATGTCCCATCAACCCTCCACCATGGGCTTCTCTAACAAGTAATTCCCTAAGCGAACAATTGGGAATACATAGGCGATTTTCTTTGAACAAGAAACCTTCATGCCTATAGTACTTTTGAAATGCAGCATGTTCACAAGCTTGAAACACATTAGAAAAATCGTCATCATGTGCATACATGTTTTTAATGTGCTCAAAACCAAGTAGCTTAGTGCTCATGTTAGTGATCAAAGTATACCTCCTAGACAATGCATCCGCAACGACATTATCTTTCCCCTTCTTATACTTAATGATGTACGGAAAGGAATCAATAAATGCAATCCACTTAGCATGTCTTTTATGCAACTTTCCCTGACCCTTAAGGAATTTAATTGATTCATGATCAGTATGTATCACAAATTCCTTAGGCATAAGATAATGTTGCCACACTTCAAGAGTACGCACAACAGCATACAATTCTTTATCATAAGTAGGGTAATTAAGAGCTCCCCCACTCAACTTTTCACTGAAATATGCCAAGGGTCTATTATTTTGATGTAAGACAGCCCCTATGCCGATCCCACTAGCATCACATTCAACTTCAAACGTCACATCAAAATTAGGCAAAGCAAGAATGGGTGCTGAAGTTAACAAATCCTTAAGCTTATTAAATGACTCTTCTTGCTCTTTTCCCCATTGAAACCCCACATTCTTTTTAATTGTCTCATTCAAAGGTGCTGCAATAGTACTAAAGTCTTTAACAAATCTCCTATAGAAACTTGCAAGACCATGAAAAGACCTTACTTGAGACACATTGGTTGGAGTCGGCCACTCTAAGATGGCTTTTACCTTGGCGGGATCAACACTTATGCCATTTGCACCAACAATATATCCAGGGAAATTAACTTCAGGAGTGCAGAAGACACATTTTTCCATGTTAGCAAACAACCTATTTTCACGCAAGGCACTTAAAACAAGTCGCAAATGCTCAACATGTTCATCTAAAGACTTGCTAAAGATCAATATATCATCAAAATAATCAACAACAAACTTCCCAAGAAAATGCCTTAAAACATGGTTCATTAACCTCATGAAAGTACTTGGAGCGTTTGTTAAGCCGAAAGGCATCACAAGCCACTCATAAAGACCATACTTTGTTTTGAAAGCAGTTTTCCATTCGTCTCCTTCCTTCATCCTTATTTGATGATAACCAGATCTTAAGTCAATTTTAGTGAAAATGATTGCCCCATGCAATTCTTCTAACATATCATCTAACCTAGGAATAGGATTGTAACGACCCCACCTCCCCCTAAGGCGTACCAGAGGGTTCGGCGGGACGCCTGCCCAGCTCTCGCCGGGACTCAGTCGTTCGCTACAGTCCTCAATTAAAATTGAAATAAATCACAAGAATAAATAGGGCATTGATCCAAACTTAAAGCGGAACTTATATACATTGCCAACCCAAAAGAGAATATAAACATCAAATATACAAGGGTTCTCAATCCTTCATACGTCCAGCCCGTGCCAAGCACTAGGCGAGAACCACTACAAAAGAAACAAAACTAGATTGGCTAGTCTATCTCAAGCTCACGTCCTCGCTCGCCTTCCCCTGTAAGGAAAACAAAACTAAAGGGATGATCTAAAAGCCCAGTGAGGTTCCGAACACATAATCGGATAATCAATCCAATACATTAAACATGGAGTATCAATAATTCAAGAAACATTTACAATGGAAAGCGGTAGTAACACATTCATTAAAAGGATACGGCTCACAAGGAGCAATTCGTTATTTCGTTCATTCGTTCTCCTGACATTTCCCCTTATTCCTCCAATCATTTGAAAATACATTTTTCGTTTATCAATAAATTCTCGTTCGTTCGTTCGTTCATTCATTCATTCATTCACCCCCGTCCTGGCCGTTGGCCAGTCTCCACCAACCTACAGGGTAATACTCGAGTATACCAAACGTTCACCCAAGTCCCTAATCGCCCGACCGAGTCCGCTTCTAGCTCGAGACGACCGGTAACAAGGGGCAATGGCCAGTTCAGCCCAAAAGGCTTACATTCATGCGCAAGTAACATTTCAATCATTAAATCCTTGAAAATTGCACAGTTATTTAGGTCGAGTACGATAAAGTACACACTCGCCTAGAAAGCTCGTTTTGGAAATCATTAAAAGCACTTAACACATTAGCAAATGATAACAACAAGCCATAGAATCAAATAAGGAACACTCACCTAGAAATGCAAAATATCGTGCAAAATATCCTTCCGGATATTACCCTTAATCACCAAAGAAACCTAAGGTTGAACAAGAGAACATATTATAGTTTATCGAGCAAAACATTTAAGGGAAACAAAGAAACCCGACTAATTAAGAGTAAAACGTGTAAAGATGACTTTCAAGTAAGAAAAGGGTTGTTTGAACCCAAGGATGAAAATCATGTTTTACAATGGAAAACCGGTCATGGTTTTGGCCTAACAAAAGTATACAAGTTCAAATAGAAACCTAGCCCTCGGGCGAAAATTTGGGCAGCACGCCCTTTGTGTTTACCTAATTTTCCAGCCATTTTGGCTTCATTATTTTTACTCAACCACAACCCAACATCACACATAAGCAATTCAAGTCAAGAGCCGTTCCATAGGCTCACAATATCATAAGAATAAGAAATACAGTAATAACAAGTGCAGAAATTCAATTTAGCAAAAGACAGATTTGACGTATAAAAGCGGAAATAACTTATCCGAAGCTACACTTATCGGATTAAGGCGACACCTATGCCGTTTCGAAGCTAAGACTCAGGGTTACAATGTTCATGAAGGTCACATAGTCCAGTTTCTAATGTAACTTGGTCAAATTCTCGAATTACTAAACCAGAAACCAATTCATCGGCTGCTTAAACGTAGAACACTGTAATGGTCATGACTCAGTGTACAAAAATCCAATTCAGGTGTTCTTAGAGGAATTTTAAAGCTACTTCAGAACACTACAACTCTCATGTTTTGGCCCAGAGCTAAATCAGAATGGATCCTGGTCAAAAAACGTGATAAACTGGACTTAACTGAAGAAACGGACTGCTGGGAAATACTTAGAACAGTAAGGGTATTTTGGACTTTTCACGTCCTACGTTGCTCCGATTGAGCTGAAATTTTGTAGGAACCTATAAAATGTCCTTCTCTACAACTTTTATTCTTTGACCTAAGGCCAATTCGGCCTCTAACACACAGATACAAATTCGGACAGAATGTTGAGCAAATTTTCCAGATTTTGGAATTTTGAGTTTCTAGTGCAACTTTCCTTAATTTCTTGGTCTAATCACTACCACAACACCTTATAAAACCTCAATTGCAACATATAAGCATCATACAACAATTTGGGCAGAATTTCCACAAGCCCTAGTTCATCAAATAAATTGGGGAAAACTTCTAAAACATGCTAATCATCCATGATTCCACCACAAAATCAAACTACTAAACTTAATTTAACAAAATTGAAAGCAAAACTTAGAGAGATAAACTCTCTTACCTTGAATAAAGGTCACTAAGAGTAGCCCAAGCTCTCTCCTTCAAAAATCACACCACAAGTCACTAACTAGTCACTCAAGAACAAGTTTAATCGGTTTAGTTTCTTTGTTTCCTCACTTTGTGACTTGATTCAAGAAGAAATGGAGAAGCTTTTCTCTTGTTTTTGCTCTCTCTCTCTCACGGTTCTTCAGCAGAAATAATGAGGAAGAATGGTGCAATTTTGGGGATAAGAAGGTTGGACAATGTCTTGGTCAATGGCCTCTAATGGTGTGACACTTGTCACAACCCTTACCAAGCAAAATTTCCTTTTCTTTTCTTGTATTTTCAGCCTCTAATTTCGGTCAAGCTTAGCTGGAATTTAGGAGATATTTTGCTCAAATATCAATAAGCTTGTATGGTAAGAAAGTGGTGGTCAAGTGGTGCGTTCAACCGGTAGTGCGCGGGACCCGCCGGTTCGCGCCGTTTTTCTTAAAAACTCATGTACTAGGGTTTTTTCTTCCCATTCACTAACCTTATATCATTGCCACTAGTCACATATTATTTCTCACTTAAAAGTCACTTTTAATCCCCAAATTAATTCTTACTCTGTACCGAAAATTCATCCGGCGAAAAATCGCGAAAACCCTAATTTCGCTCCAAACTTGAAACCGAAGCGTAAAACCCTATTTTCTAGGTTTATCTACACTTAATGTGAAATATTTGGGTAGTGGCCTTTGATAAATACTAATTTTCAAATAAAAGGGTATTTTTGAGAAAAATACAAGAAATTTACGAGTCCTTACATTCTCTCCCCCTTAAAAAAATTTCGTCCTCGAAATTTTACCTTCAGTTGCCTCAGACGAGTCCGGAACTTGTCGGTTGTCTAAAGCATAAACCTTTGCCGGTCCGCTAGTTCGTTTCCCTTCTTCATTCACTTGTGATTTAGCTCCATCCAGTTGCAAAGTATTGCTTTCACGTGACTGTCTCCTCGGACAGTTGCTAACTTGATGATCGCCACTTCCGCAGATTAAACATTTCCGCCCCTTTCTCCAACAATCGCTTTCGACATGATTTGCCTTTCCACAGTACCCACAGACCACGTGAGAAGCCATCTTTTGGCTTTCTTGAAAACTTTTCCCAAATCTGATTTGGCTTTCTTTTGTAGATCCTTCACCTATCGCCCCTAATGTCCATGGTGGGTGGGACAAAAAGTTCACTTTTTGCACTTTGGAAGGGACTCTCGCTTCACTTAATTCCTCCACTACACTACTCGATGCACTCCTTTTCTGGGTCTGGGAAGCTTTTATCTGTGCCTTTGCAGTCTCGATTCTTTGAGCTTTCTCAAGGGCCTCCGTAAACGTATTCACTTGTACTGCCGCTAATGCTTCTTGGAGTTCCAAATTTAATCCTTGTATAAACCGTCTTACTCTTCGCCGTTCTGTGGCCACCAATTCAGAAGCAAACTTGGATAGTTTCGTAAATTTCGTTTCATATTCGGCTACACTTAACGTTCCCTGGCGTAGTCCAATAAACTCTTCCTCTCTCCTCTCTTGAACTAAAGGAGGGAGGTATTTCTCGTTAAATTCCCTTATGAAATTCGTCCATGTCCATACGGTCTGTTCTCTTTCCCATTTTGCTTTAATAACGTTCCACCACGCTCGGGCCGATC
Organism: Coffea arabica; assembly: GCF_036785885.1. Classification (NCBI taxonomy): domain Eukaryota; kingdom Viridiplantae; phylum Streptophyta; class Magnoliopsida; order Gentianales; family Rubiaceae; genus Coffea; species Coffea arabica. The sequence goes on from NC_092317.1 coordinate 25,751,230, forward strand.
CTTCAAATTGGAACACCGCAAAGTTTACTTGTCTTTGCTCGGTGTAGTTCAAGACGGTGAAAATATTAATCATGGCCTCTAACCATTGTTCGGCTATATCCAGATCAGATCCTCCAAGGAATTTCGGAGGAGTAAATTTCTGGAACCTCTCAAGAGCCTTATCTTCTCCGATTTCAGGGTTCCGGGGTTGATTCACGGCCATTTGGCCTTGTTGATCCACCAGTCTTGCCAAGATATCTGTCATTTGTTGCATTACCGTTGCCATTTGGTCTTCGGCTTCAACCCTCGTTCCTTGCTCTTGTGCAGCTATTGTTTCTCTTTCCTCTCTTGGCTCTTGAGCTCGTTCATTCCCACGGCCACGTCCACGTCCACGGCTACGTCTCCCGTCCATATATATGTTTTTTCTCTCTTTTCTTTTCCCCCAAAAGGTAATTTAGTAAATAAACACGATAAGGTTACTAAAGTAACTATTGAGGGCACCAAATATTCAAATAAACATATACCCACATAACACGCCATACCAAAAAGACGGATAAGCAAATACACAAATACATATCAAGTTGGACAGATAACCATGTACATACAGGTATACTAACGTCATGTAGTAACAATATACAGGTAAATCAAAAGGAAAAGGTGAAGTCGCCCCAGTATCAGCCCGTCTGGTCTCTCACGTCATTTACTATCCAAACTAGATGTCCCTGACCTCTTGTGCTCATTCTAGTCAGACAAAGCCTGTTCATGTTCCCAAAATACAAGTCTCAAGTATTTAGCAGCACCTCAACTATAGAGTACTCAGGCACGAGAATCCGAAATAAGATAATTCACATCTCGAGCTGCAGTCTCAAGAGTAAACTATCTACAATCGGAATTCCTACCTGACATACCTATCTATGGTCTTCAGATACCATGAGAAAGATTTAAGGCCTATAACATTCACAATTCATAGCTTCACTTAGTCCCTCATACTTTTTCACCACTTAGTCCAGGGTCACTCCACGTAGAAACCACGCGAAGCAGCTATAAGTTTTATCCCTCAATCGCTTAACTTTCAAGTCCAATCAAATCCCACAGTCCGGTATCCTAATCTTTAATTTAGGATACACTACAGAGATCTGAAGCCTAAGCTCTGATACCACTTGTGACGACCCCACCTCCCCCTAAGGCGTACCAGAGGGTTCGGCGGGCCACCTGCCCAGCTCTCGCAGGGACTCAGTCGTTCGCTACAGTCCTCAATTAAAATTGAAATAAATCACAAGAATAAATAGGGCATTGATCCAAACTTAAAGCGGAACTTATATACATTGCCAACCCAAAAGAGAATATAAACATCAAATATACAAGGGTTCTCAATCCTTCATACGTCCAGCCCGTGCCAAGCACTAGGCGAGAACCACTACAAAAGAAACAAAACTAGATTGGCTAGTCTATCTCAGGCTCACGTCCTCGCTCGCCTTCCCCTGTAAGGAAAACAAAACTAAAGGGATGAGCTAAAAGCCCAGTGAGGTTCCGAACACAAAATCAGATAAATCAATCTAATACATTAAACATGGAGTATCAATAATTCAAGAAACATTTACAATGGAAAGCGGTAGTAACACATTCATTAAAAGGATACGGCTCACAAGGAGCAATTCGTTATTTCGTTCATTCGTTCTCCTGACATTTCCCCTTATTCCTCCAATCATTTGAAAATACATTTTTCGTTTATCAATAAATCCTCGTTCGTTCGTTCGTTCATTCATTCATTCATTCACCCCCGTCCTGGCCGTTGGCCAGTCTCCACCAACCTACAGGGTAATACTCGAGTATACCAAACGTTCACCCAAGTCCCTAATCGCCCGACCGAGTCCGCTTCTGGCTCGAGACGACCGGTAACAAGGGGCAATGGCCAGTTCAGCCCAAAAGGCTTACATTCATGCGCAAGTAACATTTCAATCATTAAATCCTTGAAAATTGCACAGTTATTTAGGTCGAGTGCGATAAAGTACACACTCGCCTAGAAAGCTCGTTTTGGAAATCATTAAAAGCACTTAACACATTAGCAAATGATAACAACAAGCCATAGAATCAAATAAGGAACACTCACCTAGAAATGCAAAATATCGTGCAAAATATCCTTCCGGATATTACCCTTAATCACCAAAGAAACCTAAGGTTGAACAAGAGAACATATTATAGTTTATCGAGCAAAACATTTAAGGGAAACAAAGAAACCCGACTAATTAAGAGTAAAACGTGTAAAGATGACTTTCAAGTAAGAAAAGGGTTGTTTGAACCCAAGGATGAAAATCATGTTTTACAATGGAAAACCGGTCATGGTTTTGGCCTAACAAAAGTATACAAGTTCAAATAGAAACCTAGCTCTCGGGCGAAAATTTGGGCAGCACGCCCTTTGTGTTTACCTAATTTTCCAGCCATTTTGGCTTCATTATTTTTCCTCAACCACAACCCAACATCACACATAAGCAATTCAAGTCAAGAGCCGTTCCATAGGCTCACAATATCATAAGAATAAGAAATACAGTAATAACAAGTGCAGAAATTCAATTTAGCAAAAGACAGATTTGACGTATAAAAGCGGAAATAACTTATCCGAAGCTACACTTATCGGATTAAGGCGAAACCTATGCCGTTTCGAAGCTAAGACTCAGGGTTACAATGTTCATGAAGGTCACGTAGTCCAGTTTCTAATGTAACTTGGTCAAATTCTCGAATTACTAAACCAGAAACCAATTCGTCGGCTGCTTAAACGCAGAACACTGTAATGGTCATAACTCAGTGTACAAAAATCCAATTCAGGTGTTCTTAGAGGAATTTTAAAGCTACTTCAGAACACTACAACTCTCATGTTTTGGCCCAGAGCTAAATCAGAATGGATCCTGGTCAAAAAACGTGATAAACTGGACTTAACTGAAGAAACGGACTGCTGGGAAATACTTAGAACAGTAAGGGTATTTTGGACTTTTCACGTCCTACGTTGCTCCGATTGAGCTGAAATTTTGTAGGCACCTATAAAATCCCATTCTATACAACTTTTATTCTTTGACCTAAGGCCAAATCAGCCTCTAACATACAGATACAAATTCGGACAGAATGTTGGGAAAATTTTCCAGATTCTGGAATTTTGAGTTTCTAGTGCAACTTTCCTTAATTTCTTGGTCTAATCACTACCACAACACCTTATAAAACCTCAATTGCAACATATAAGCATCTTACAACAAATTGGGCAGAATTTCCCCAAACCCTAGTTCATGAAATAAAAAGGGGAAAACTACTAAAACATGATAATCATCCATAATCTCACCACAAAATCAAGTTGCCAAGCTTAATTTGACAAAATTGAAAGCTAAACTTAGAGAGATAAGCTCTCTTACCTTGACTAGAGGTCACTACAAGTAGCCCAAGCTTTCTCCTTCAAAAAACTCACCACAACTCACTTACTAGTCACTCAAGAACAAGTTTAATCGGTTTAGTTTCTTTGTTTCCTCACTTTGTGACTTGATTCAAGAAGAAATGGAGAAGCTTTTCTCTTGTTTTTGCTCTCTCTCTCTCACGGTTCTTCAGCAGAAATAATGAGGAAGAATGGTGCAATTTTGGGGATAAGAAGGTTGGACAATGTCTTGGTCAATGGCCTCTAATGGTGTGACACTTGTCACAACCCTTACCAAGCAAAATTTCCTTTTCTTTTCTTGTATTTTCAGCCTCTAATTTCGGTCAAGCTTAGCTGGAATTTAGGAGATATTTTGCTCAAATATCAATAAGCTTGTATGGTAAGAAAGTGGTGGTCAAGTGGTGCGTTCAACCGGTAGTGCGCGGGACCCGCCGGTTCGCGCCGTTTTTCTTAAAAACTCATGTACTAGGGTTTTTTCTTCCCATTCACTAACCTTATATCATTGCCACTAGTCACATATTATTTCTCACTTAAAAGTCACTTTTAATCCCCAAATTAATTCTTACTCTGTACCGAAAATTCATCCGGCGAAAAATCGCGAAAACCCTAATTTCGCTCCAAACTTGAAACCGAAGCGTAAAACCCTATTTTCTAGGTTTATCTACACTTAATGTGAAATATTTGGGTAGTGGCCTTTGATAAATACTAATTTTCAAATAAAAGGGTATTTTTGAGAAAAATACAAGAAATTTGCGAGTGCTCACAAGGATGACGATACTTAACAGTAATTTTATTAATTGCACGACGATCTGTACACATTCTCCAAGTCCCTTCTTTCTTAGGCACTAAAATGTCTGGAACTACACAAGGACTAAGAGATTCACGTACCTGGTCCTTCTCAAGGAGGGAATCGACTTGCCTTTGAATTTCCTTTGTTTCCTCCGGATTTGCTCTATAGGCTGGTCGATTTGGTAGAATTGCTCCAAGAACAAAGTCGATTTGATGTTCGATACCTCGAATTGGAGGTAATCCTTTTGGTAGTTCCTCCGGAAACACATCCTTGAATTCTTGCAAAAGAGAGTAGATTGCACTAGGAAGAGAATCGATTATGCCTAGTGTGTAAAAAGAAGAATAATCAGCTTCCCTGTACAGAAGTACTATGAGAAGACTTTGTACATTCAAAGCCCTATCTACCTCACGCACACTTGCATAGAAGCTCTTTTTGTTCACTTTCAAGCTCTCGGCCGCACTAAGTTTTTTTCCACTCGAATTTTCTTTTTCACTCAACTCGGCCTCTACTTTCTTTTTTCCCTCATCCTCAGGCACATTCGGCTTTTTCTTTGCCTCTCTCAGTTGCCTTTTCTCTCGCTCTTTTCTTAGATGCAATTGTTCCCCATACACTTGTGTAGGTGTCAAGGGTGAAAGAGTGATCTTGAGGTTGTCCATAATGAACTTATACTTATTAGTGAGTCCAATATGATCAGCCCGCCGATCATACTCCCACGGACGCCCTAAGAAAACATGACTAGCTTGCATAGGAATTACATCACATAAAACTTGGTCCTTGTATCGACCAATAGAAAAAGCGATTAAAACTTGTTTGGTCACCTTGACTTCCCCCCCATCATTTAACCAAGATAGTCTATAGGGTTTAGGGTGGTAAGTCCATGGAAGGTGCTTTCGCTCGACAAAGTCAGCAGCTACGCAATTAGTACAAGAGCCACTATCAATGATCATGAGACATACCTCATCTCCAATTTTGCATCTCGTATGAAAAATGTTGGTCCGTTGGAGATCATCTTCTTGAGCTTGTGCATTTAGCACTCTCATAGTCACCATAGTTCGAGCCACGGGGTCCTCTTCTATTTCAACCAGGTCAGCATCCTTCCCCTCTTCTTCAAGCGGTGGCATGTCCGCATATTCCTCCTCTCCTTCGCTTTGCCACATTCCTTCTTCATTCATGTACATGATGCTTCGGTTAGGGCATTGAGCCATGAGGTGGCCAATTCCCTTGCATTTGAAACATGCCTTTGGCTGGTTGGTAGACGTATTGACCCTTGGAAGAGTCGGCAGCGGGGTTGGTTTAGAAGAAGTTGCATTCGGATGGGACGGTTGTTCCATCCGCTGGTTTTCCCTCTCTCTATTACCTTGCCTTGGCCAGATATTGGATGTTGGCAATTGATTTCTTCTCCAAGGAGTGGTAGAGGATGTAGTGGTTCGGCCACTAGGTGTCTTTAGAGGTAAATCTTGTTTTTCCACTTTCTCTGCATAAGACACCATTTGTTGAAGCTCAAAGTGGTCTTGAAGCTCAACTTTCTTCCTAATTTCAGGATTTAATCCATTAAGGAACCTCGCCATGGTTGCTTCCGGATCCTCTTGTACATTGGCCCTTATCATCGCTACCTCCATTTGTTTGTGGTACTCATCAATCGAATTAGACCCTTGAGTGAGTCGTTGGAGCCGATTGTACAAGTCCGTGGTATAATGGAAGGGTACAAATCGTTTCCTCATCACTTGTTTCATTTCAGCCCAAGTGTCAATCGGTTGTTCCCTATTTCTCCTTCTTGTGGCACATACTTGCTCCCACCAAATAGATGCATAATCTTGAAATTCAATAGCTGCAAGTTTCACCTTCTTCTCTTCGGAGTAATTGTGGACTTCAAACACTTGCTCAACTCGCCGAACCCAATCCAAGTAAGCTTCAGGATCATTCTTCCCATGAAAAGTAGGCATTTGAGTCTTGATGGAACCAAGATTGTCATCGATTCTCCTAGGTCGGCCTCGACCTTCCCTCGCTCCCTCTTGGCTTCTCCTTGATCGAAATGAGGTGTGAGAATGATACTCCTCATCATCCGCATCATGATCAGCGCTCTGAACACTCGAAGCCCTATGGTGTGTATCTCCGGTACCTCGCATCTCAATGGCAACCAACCTGTCGGATATTTGTGCCATCGCAAATTCATGTCTCTCCGCTTGTTTTTGAAGAGTTTGGAGCACCAGTTTGAGTGACACGTCGGTCTCAGACGGCTCAGGCATGTTCCCCTCTTGAGACATATTGTCCAACCTGCAAAACAAGTGTATCCTAGTCTACCTTGCAAAGCACTCGTGTATCACTCAAGAAAACACACTCACTCTCAATTTTTCTTCTCGAAGTTCTTAAGACAACTCAACTCTCAAAAATTCCAGAATTAATTACCCTATAAGTAATAAGACACAAAGCAGAATTTTTGCGAATCCTAGAAAACAAAAACTCTACCTGAAGCTGGAACTTTTTTTTTTTTTTTCAACTGTTGCTTTGCTGAGTTTCTGGTCAGTATTTTGGAGTATAAATGGTGCTTTTGGGGTGCTCAAATAATGTACGAACCAGTCCTCAAATTTCAGTCAAATCGGATTGCAAAACTAGCTCAACCGATTTTAGAAACTCAAGAACTCCCAAGGCGGTTTGGGCTAAGGTGTTTGGTTTGGTTTTGAAAATGGAATTGGGTGTGTTTGGGGCTGGTTAGGTCGTTTGGGGTCTTTGGAATTTAATCAAGATTGGAACTCAAGAGTTGGAAACCAATCAAAATTAGGAAACTCAAGTTTTGGGAAATCAACCAAGATTTGGAGACTAATCAAGATTTGGGAACCCACCAAGAATTGGAAACTCACGATTTTTTTTTTTGGAAACTTGATTTCCTTTGTATGAGAGCCAATACCTTCTCTTCTTCCTTTTTTTTTTTCTTTCGTTTTTTTTGTTTCCTTTTTTTTTCGGCTCTTCAAGGAACACAAATTCAGATCACACCAACAAGTTCAAGAAAATGGATGAAAGGTTATGCCAATTCCAAGAAAACCCTAGTTCTTGGTTTATTGTTCAAGAATTTTCAAAACAAGACTTGGTGGTCCAAGAAATTCAAGAATTTGTTCAAGAAACACAAGAATTTCCCTAAATTATGTTGCGGTGTCTAGGGTTTGCAAAAACAACAGCCAATTCTCAAGAAATAGGCAGAACAGAATTTCTGCAATACTCAAAAGAAAATTCCAGCAATACTCTAGCAACTTGAACACTAAACAATATAAGGTACGTGACTCTTTTTTTTTTTTTTTTGTCGTTAAACCCTAACAACCCAAACACAAGTATAACAAACCCAAGAACTTGGACAGAAAACACAAAAAGACAACACCCAAACAGTTTTTCTTTTTTTGACTCGGATGAACAGTAACGTGAACAATATGCTACAGTACGATGAACAGTAATCGCTACAATTTTTTTTTTTCGACAAAAGACATAACTAACAAGATATGAACAACTTCAATTAAAAGAGAATTAACCTGATGCTCTGATTACCAACTGATATAGGCAACCCTAGGGGAAGACCCTCCTAGAACCTCCCAACCTTGTAATTATCAGAGTTGGATATTTTCTCCCAACAGAAATTGAACTCGATTGTTCTCATGAACTCAAGACCTCTGACACACAAAGGTAATCAACAACCTTAAGCAAATAAGGATGGATGAAGCGACACCACGATTAGGAAACAAGCTAATCGATAAAGTCTGATTTGAATCCTAAGCCATGAACTCAAGAATTCAAGAGTAAGTTCGATTAAGAACTTGAAGGAAAATTCCTCACGATTTCTGGTTGTAATAATCTCTCCTTACTCATACAAGAGGTACCTTTTTATAGGCTAAAACTAGGGCAAAATCCGGCCCACATAAACCTGGAAGAAATTCGGTCCGCATAAAAAGCTTAAAGAGCCAGTTCTTTAAGGCTTTCCGGTAAGGCCCAATAAGTAATAAAATACTCAACGCCTAACAACTACTAAACTAGACAGTCTTAAAACAACTACCAACTAAGCTAACAAGTATGAGATCATTCCTTCACTTCAAACGTACAAGTGAACAAAGTAACTTCATGGTCCATCAAATCTTCAAACCTAGCTTGCTCGTTGCTTGTATGGTGAATGATCAAGGCTCGTAAAGCTTCCTTCACCTTCTTGGTTCTTGATCTTGTCATCGTACCACCAATGTTGATCAAAGGGTCCCTGACCCAAGGTTGAAGTTGTTGCGCACTCGTATCCGCATCAGCATGTTTAATTATCTTTTTTAAAAGTATTTTCTAGAGTATACGTTTACTTAAACGCAACTCTTATTTCAGAACTTTGAGAGAATTGTAGAAATACCCTCCATGTATATGTTATTTATTATATATGTGTTTTATTATCCACGCATTGAGTTGCATGATTAATCTTCTTAAACATATTTGAGGAAGTTGCAATATGTATTGATGATGATGGCAAAACACATTATTTGAAGTTTCTTATTAACAAAATTTAGTTTCGGATCATGAAGAAAAGTTTGTATCTTTTCACTGTAGTTTTGAAATTATGAATCACATTTTACCACACACATATCCAAAATACATTAAAACCCTCGATTATATCTCGTATGTTATGATTGACTTGATTTGAACAAAATTTAATTGGTCGTTTGGGACAAAAGAAACCAAGTCATTTCTAAAATTGCTAATTTTCAAAATCGAATGCCAGTAAATGGTTTTAGACAAATTGAGTCCGAAAATTTTGATAAGCATAGCTAAAAGGGCATGACATTATCTTAGGTGTGAATTTCAATGACGAAATTCTTTTAAGGAGGGAACGTTGTGAGGAGTCGAATTTTTTTTATTTTTATTTTAGTTTACTGGCTTGATTAATTATTTACTCACCCGTTTTCTCCGAATATTTTATTCCAACCTTTTTAGATCCAAATACATGAAATTATGCCTTACATGTATTTTTAAAATGACTTGTTACAAAAATTAATTTTTGGTAAGCTCGTTTAGTGAGAATAGTGAATACGCGTTTGGAGACAATAATCGAATCGAGAATACAATAATGTGACAGCCCCACCTCCCCCTAAGGCGAACCAAAGGGTTCGGCGGACCGCCTGCCCAGCTCTCGCCGGGACTACGGATCCGGAACGAGCGTAAACCCTACCAACCGCTGAAAAGAACTTCGAGAAGATAACATTCACTGTCCGAAACCCAACCAAGCACAACAACTTTAGATAACCCTAGAAAAGAACATTTCCAAACCCAATCAACTTAGGAACATGGTTAAACACTTTTATATACACATGGTTGCAAATTTACAATTCAAAAGGGAATTGTTTGGTTAAAATACATTTAAGGTTTTCCAACCATCGAGGAGCTATACAAAAGAATACTAAACTAGCTCAACTCATGCTTCAAAACATCATAGTCTTCAAAAGGTGATTTCCTGTAAGGAAAACAAGGATAACGGAACGGGGTGAGCTAGAAGCTCAATGATGTACCAACAGTATAAACAGTAGAATCAGTAGAATTCATGTGAAAGCACTTTGGAGGCACATATTCACATCAAATACGAGAAATGAATGAATGTCATAATGTAAAGGATACAGGTGGCTCTCAGGGGTCAAATCCCCGTTGCTATATTTGATCCAGTCTTGTTGACCCTCCGTCAACGTTCAAATAAAGGAACCAGTCCAGTAGATCACCACTTTAACGCCAAAATCCCGTACACCAAACATACCCCTTACCGGGCCCGAACGCAAAATAGGAACAGGAATGGTAATACTCGAGTATACCGGAATCAAGAGTCTCAATACCCAAAGATTCCCCCAGGAACAGGCACCCATGGATTGTCAATTATCTCGACCAAGCCCTCGCTGGCTCGATTTAATTAACTCCCCATGAGGTTGAGCTCAGGTTTAACAGGAAGGTCGTTGGATACTCTTCCAAACGACATCATAACAAGTGCAAGTAACAAGTTCAAGTACATAACAAGTACAAGTAATAGATTCCAGTTTGTTCAGTACAGGCAAGAGAACGAGTGTGATAAAGTACACCCTCGTCTCATACAAGATAAACAGTCAGGAAAGACATTCAACTAGCAATTTACAAGTACAGGAAACCAGTTTAGCAATAATTCAGGGGAGTGGTACACTCACCAGTTCAAATAAGGATAACTTCAAAAGTTTCCTTCCCAAGTGTGGCTTTAATCGTCGGCATCTCCTAGAACAATCAAGGCAAACACTTAAGACTCTACTCCAAGACCTAGTATGGAATTCGCAAGTGAGACTCGGTTACGAGCCATATGCCTAGTCAAAAGAACCATTAATGCAAAGCAAAGAGGTGACCTCGGAGTGAAAAGGTAACAATTAGTCTTAAAAGCATGAACAACCTCAAAGCCCTACCTACAATGACTGACCAATTCCAAATTTGAAGTAGATAATGAAAGCAAGATCAATACTAGGAAAACAGGATTTTCCAGTTTCGCGCAACCCTATATAAAAAATCATATCTCAAGTTTTGTAAGTCCAAAATTAGTAAAAGTTATACAGTTGGAAAATACATTCAAAGGGCTATAACTTTCCAGAAAACATCCTCATAAGATTCAGAACGCAAGTCAGTCAAATTCAAGCTTCAAATTGCTGCTTTATCCAGTGAAAGACAGAACAGGTACAATATTTCAGTCAACTTTGAAAAATCACCATAAATGATACAGACATAAACAGGGTCTGAAATTTACATGGTTTATAGCCCTATGAATCTAGTTTAAAACGCAACAAACAGAATTAAATTACGACATTCCTAGATCAAGATATAGTAAATTTCCCGAGACTGTGCAGAAGCTCCACGAAAATTTGACAGCATTTCACTTGTCTTTCTTTACTTTCCAACCAAACCTCAACATCCACAAATCACAAGCTATCAAACACCTTTAATTAGAGCCACCATAAGGCTTGAATAGTAAAATCATATGGAACGTATAAGTGAAAAATCAAACTAGGACATATGCGGAAACGAAGTTTGGGTTGGAAAACAAAAGGCAGATTTGCTGTTGCTTAGCGGAATTAACACAACTGAAGCTATCCTTATCGGATTGAGGTGTAGTTTATACCGTTTCGAAGCTGAGAGAAAGGGATAAAATGTTGAAGAAGACCACTCAGTCCAGTTTGCAATGTATCTAAGTCAAATTTACCAAACCAACCCCATATTTTCCAATTCAAAGTTTACTGTGGCAGTCCGGATTCATTCAGTCATATCTCAGCATATACAATTCCAATTCAAGTGATTCCAAAGCCATTTGAAAGCTAAGATACAAGGCTATAAGTCTTAAGAAGACACCAACAACCAAATCAGTAGTATTCCTGGTCAAACTAACCAATTACAGAAGCGGATTAGCAGGTTCGGACATAAACAGGGCAGCAGGGGTATTTCGGTCTTTTCACAGGCTACGTTGCTCTGATTGAGCTGAAATTTTGTAGGAAAGTATAAAACATCATTATATACAACTTTTATGTTTTGAGCTAAGTCTAATTCGGCCTCTAACTAGGGGTCACAGTACCGGGCAGAACAGGCCTAATAGAAACCCTAATTCTGGAAATTTTTGCTTCAAACCAGAAATTTTCCACTAATCATTACAATTATCATACCGAAGCTTCATTCTAACCCATACTAGACCATCATCCATGGCCACACAATATTAATCATATGAAAACAGAAAATCATGAATAAATATGAAAATTCACCAATTTCCACCACAAGGCATGAAACAACACCTAAAACCATCTATTTAACTCTCATAAGCCATCAATTGAACATTAACAAGATTAAAGGAAAGGTTCCTTGATCACTTACCTTGCAAACCCAAGAAAAGAAGCAACTTGGTACATTAGCCTTCCAAACCACTTCACTACCAACCTTAATACCACTAAACTAAGGGGTTTTATGGAGGAAACTCAAGTTTAATCGGTTAGATTGGATGATTGAGCAAGATTTGAGATGAAGAAAGTTGAATATTTTTTTCCTTTTCTCCCTAGAGTAATTCGGCCAAGAAGGGAAAGAATGAAAATGATTTTTGGCCAATTTTGATTAAATGGTAAAGTTATGAATAGTGGTCAAAACTTAAGATTCCATCACAAGGTGACACTTGTCACCTTTATTAATGCATACTTATCCTTTTGTCTCTCTCTCACACCAATCCATTTGGGAACCTCTACTTATCTCTTAACACCAGGTAAAATAAATCCGGTATACTAAACTTAACCTAGTTGGCCGAATTTGCCGCACTAGCGGGTCCCACGCCCGGTATACGCTCCAAAAATCTCATGAACTCAATTATACTAGAAAAATGTTTTAAAAAACCCTATTTACTCATAAAACGAGTTAGAAAATTTTCTAATAAAGAAATTACAGAAAAACGTGCGATTAAATAAAATAAAACCCTAGAAAATACTTAAATTTACTGGTTTTCACAAATAAGCTTGGAAAATTGGAGACTTATACATTAGTTTTAAAATAGGTATTTTTATATTTAAGTACTCAAGTATTAGTTAGTTATACTATTGTTATAAGACATTCCTAGAAATTTCACTTTATCGCGCACAAATTGGAAGTTCGCATTTTCGCGCGCGCAATTATTTGTGGGATATTAGACCTTTATTTTTAGACTATTAAGAGTGAATAATAATAGTGATAAAGGAAGTGCATTAGAGGTTTAGTGCACAAGTGAAACAAACCCGAGAGAAATTGGACACGAAACCCGCGCGCGCGACTAGTAAGAGTTGAATTTTTGCACACCACCTAAAGCTACTATTCCATTCTTTCTCCCCAAGTTTTAGCACACAAAACCCTCCTCTCTCTCACCTTGCATCAGCCAACCAGCCACAAGAAAGCTCTTCATCCATCTTGCTCATTCTTGCTCCAAATCATCTCCCACTTTGCAACTAACCACAAAACCACTTGGAGATTCACTTGAGCTTGGAAGGAAGCTTCATCTTGGCGATTTTTCTTGGGGGTTTTAGTGGTAAAAATTTCTGGTTTGTCTGAAAGCTTGGAGGTAATCATCCTACACCATCCAATCTTTTATTCTTGGCTTTAATGGGTTTATTCTTGGCTTTGAAGTTTGTAGCTTCATTATTGTTGATATTACTTGGATTGGAATGGTTGAAGTGGGCTCTATGAATTCCCACCTTGGATGTAAGGACTGATATGATGATTTTAGATGTTATATGTGTTGTTTTAGTGCTAAACTAGTGGATCTAAGTTGAGGAAGTAGAAAGAAATCAAAGGAAACTTGAAAGAGGAAAGGGCCGAATCTGCCCTGTTTGTGCAGAGGCTTTAATTCAAAATTTTTGTGGTTAAATTGACTTGTTTATGATGTATACATGTTTTGTGGGTTGTGTGGAAGGTTTCCACAAAAAATTACGTGATTTGGATGGTTAAATGTTGAGTTTCGAAAATCTGTCAAAACTGGAATTTTTCCCGAAACTGCTCTGGCAGTGTTTTTCATACAGCTATAACTTTTTGCTCTGATGTTGAAATCAAGTGCCGTTTGTGGCACTAGAAACTAGACATTCCCAGATTTCCAAGGGTAAAAAATGTACATTCTGATTCCACCTGAGTAGTCCATACCAATCGTTTTAACATGACTGTCCTGTTTCGCCTCTACACTAGGAGCTCTGTTTTGAGCAGCGAATTGATGCTCAAATATGAGCTAGCTGTGGACAGATTTTGAAAATAATTTCTTCTAAGACATTGTAGCCTTATGAATTTAGTTTTTAACACCACCAACCACGCTCAATTATGAGTTGAATTGAGTGAATTATGGCCAAATTACAAACCTACATCATTGCTTGAAAACCCTCATTTTGGACTGATCAATGGCCTATCTTGTTTGGGACTTGTTATTTTGAAAATTTTGGTGTCAATCACTTACCAAATGTATATTAGATGTTTCTCAGACTTTTGTTTCATAAATGGACCAGATTTGAATCGTTTTCATTGAGCAAGATGTTTGAAAGAGAAGAAGAAAGCAAAAGACAGATTGGTCTTGAGATTTTCTTGAACTTTGGTAGTTTAGTAAACTACCTTCCCATGTGAATTTTAAAGTGAAATTTGATAGAGGAGTAGTCCTCATATGGAATTCTACCAATTTTGGTGTCCATCAAAGACCATTTCGATATACAAATGATGTGCCAAAGTTTGCTATTCAAATCTGGAAAACTCTTCCTTTCTCTCGGCCGAATGGTCCAACTTGTTTGGAATGTTTTGTTTCAAAAACTTTGATGTCAATTGCCTCTAAATTACTCATTGGATGTTTGTGGAACATTGGTTTCAACATTTGAGTTAATTAAGGTTGATTTGTGTGAGACAAAACTTTTAAAAGGAAAGAGAAGCTTGAGTTGGCAGAATTGCTTTGAAAATTTCACAAAATTCAGTAGTTTTGTTAACTGCATTTCCACGTGCATTTTTGTGTGAAATTTGGTAGAGATATATTTCACATATGGAAGATTTAGTGTACCAAATTTGGTGTATTTTCAATTCCAACTCAATGACCAAAGAATGCCCCAAATCTGCTCTTTAAATCTGGAAAATTGGCCAACAGTCGTCATTTTTAACCAACTTTGAGCTGCTATATCTTGACGCTCAAAACTCCGATTTTAGTTATGTTTCTTGTGTTTTAAACTTTGATTGTACCTACAATTGAGTTCCAAATTTCAGAGGCAAGTTCACATTGTGTGAATTTTTCCGAATTTCCAAACTTTGCCGAAAATCAACCCAAATCTGTTTTGGTATTCCAAGACAACATATTGGACCCAAAATTTGAATGTCTTCCAATTGGAATCATGGAACAATGTCTTCTAGAAACTTTTAGTACTTTGGAATTAGTTTCCAACGGTACCAAGTTTTCCAATTTTGGACCTACGGAGTGCAAGATATGATTTTTCTAAGTTTGACACACAAAGCTGAAATTTGCCAATTTCTTAGAAAATGAAATTTTGGAAACTTGACTTCTTTTCTCGATATCGACTGAACGTTTTGAACTTGATTTCATGGAAATACTAGTCTCTCTCTTTGGACTTTAAAACTTCACTCGTGAACCTCAAGTTAAGGGAATTGAAGCTCTCTTTTAGGACTTTGATTTAGTCTAGATGAGTGTACATCCCTTCTTGGTAAATGCATGATTGTGAGTGAAGTTGATTATTGTTTGCTCAGGCGCTCAAGGGGACCTTCAAGAGGAACTCGGAGCGGACGCCTAAACACTTGTTTGAGCACTTACTCACTTGTTTTGGCTAGGTGAGTGTTCCATATAGGGTACGTAATTTGAATAAGTCTATGACATGCTTATTCCATGATCATTAAGTGTTAAGTTCTACATGTTAAGTATTTACCATACTCATGCATATTTAAGTAAGGTATACTTGAATTACTCAACATGAAATACTTGAATTACATATTTACGTGAAGTGTTTAAATGATTAATTATGCTATGGCTGTATAAGTCGGCTGGAGTGAATCTCCTCAACTCTTAAGTGGTAAAAGTGGGAAATGGCCAATGGCGGCCTATTAAAATGGAAAATATTTGCCAATTAACCGTAATTACTTACCGTTAACCGTTAACCGTAATTACTTACCGTTTACCAACCTACTTGATTACCTACCTACGTGATTACCTGCTTACTTGATTATCTGCTTACTTGATTACTTGTGTGAGAACCCGTAATTTTCGTAATTGCTAGATTTTATTTTCTTTTAATTTCATGCTTTTCCACCTTTTATTTATTCGAAAAAATTGTGAAAATAAGTTTTATGAGTAAATATAATTCTTAGATGATTTTTCTAGTATCGGTTGGGTTTTGAGAAATTAAGAGCGTATATCGGATGTGGGACCCGCTAGTGTGGAAAGTTCGGAAAAATTCGGCCAATTAGGTTAAGTGTTGGATACCGGGTTTCTTTTAGCAGGTGTTAAGAGATAATTAGAAGTTATCTAGATGGATTCTTATTGGAGAGACAAAAGGATAGAGATGTATTAAATGAAGTGACAAGTGTAGTGTGAGGACCCGTAATTTTCTTAATTTCTAGGTTTTAATTTCTTTTAATTATACGTTTTTCCACCTTTTCTTTATTCGAAAAATTGTGCAAATAAATTTTATGAGTAAATATAGCTTTTAAATGATTTTTCTAGTATCGGTTAGTTTTTGAGAAACTAAGAGTATATAATGGACGTGGGACCCACTAGTGTAAAAAGTTCGGGAAAATTCGGCCAATTAGGTTAAATTCCGGATACTGTGTGAAATTTATCGGGTGTTAATGTGACGCCCCACATCTCCCTAAGGCGGACCAAAGGGTATCCGCGGACGCCTGCCCAGCTCACGCCAGGACTCAAGCAATTCCATTCAATTTCAAACCGAACTAAACACTTCGAAGAGAACAACATGAATACAAAATGCGGAAGCGTTCAATCTTATCGAATCACTTAACATATAACCATTACATCGGTAATCACAAAACAACTTAAATTCAAAATACGCGTCAGGGCCCAAACTTTCAAGATTACAATTTCCAAACATACAACCCAAACCAGGGCCTAGTAAAAATATATCACAGGAGTCTTAACAAAAGTACAACGGATGGTTTCTCCATATTTCTCCAAGATTCGGTCCTGTTAAGGAAAACAAAACTATAGGGTGAGCTAAACGCTCGTGAGGCCAAGAACACACATGCAAGCACTTAGTCAAATAACAATCCCAAATTTAATAAATAAAGCCATGTCTTTTCAATACTCAATCAATCAAACATGAAAGGTAATCAGAAACAATTCAAGGATATAGTAGCTCTCAGGAGCTAAGTTCCACTCGATCTACCGTTGTCATTCGTATACCTTCCCGCATTGACCCTCCTGTCAACCGGGTCGGTATTTCCATTTCCGTAGATCACCACTTACTTCCCTCCGTCCACCGTACACCCCAAGGGCCCACAAGTCTATTATTGGGCGATACTCTACGAGTATGCCAAGCAAGACCTCTTATTAGGTCGAGCTTATGTGTATCTCATGGCTCGCCCCAGTCCCCGACCAAGCCCATTACCGGCTCGAGTCTAAGGTTGGCCTATGAGTTTGGGCGTCCCCCATTCATTTGAAGGTCGAGGAGGTTCACTCCAACGACACAAGCATTCATGACATAACATTGCATTTCATTCATTCATTCAATACATTCCATTCATTCATTTGAAATTAGAACGAGTGCGATAAAATACGCACCCGCCCTTATCTTTAAAACTTTCAACAAATACCACAATTAAACAAGTATCAAAATTCACACACTTGACACTCACCGAGCAATTCAATAAGAATTATTTTCTGGGAGTTCAAGTATCCGCGGTGAGATCCTCTTGAAGGTCTCCTTGCGCGCCTGGCAATTTAATAGCGAATAATCATACAATTAACCCACTTATCAAGAAGATTGTACATTAGTACAATCTAAGGATTATTTCACAAAAAAGGAACCTCAATTACACGTAAATCGAGGTTCAACTTGCCTTTTATTATGTACAATAATATTTGAGTTTTTATCTTGAAAATCGTAAGCAAAACGTTTAAGAATATCAAAAGAACAAAGAGTTTTTGAAAAACTCTATTTCTTTGGAATTGGAAAATTTTTCAGTTTTATGATGAATCTTTGAAAAATCATAACTCGCTCGGTATAAGTCGAGAATTGGAAAACTTTATACCGTTGGAAACCTCTTAGAGAGTACTATAAATTCCTAGAAGACACTTTTCCATGAATCGAAGTGAAAAGTGGTCAAAAATGAGCTTGAAGACGCAGGGTCGGTTTTCATGGCAGAATTAAGTTGGATTTCGGCCAACTTTGAAAATTCGACACGATTCACACGTTGCAAAACGGCCTCTGAAATTTGCAGCACAATTAGGGTTGCAAGTGAGGTGTATGAAAAAACAAGCGGATCAAGAATCGGAGTTTCAAGCACCGAGATACGGTAGCTCAAAGTTGGGCAAATTCAAGACTGGAGAAAAATTTCCAGATTTGAACCTCTAACTTTAGTAATTCAATTGGGTATTGAAACGAACTTGAATTGGCACCAAAATTGGCAGTATTTCAATACTATATGGAAAGTATCTCTCTATCGAATTTCGAGGAAAAATACCTTCGGCAAGGTAGTTAATTAGCCCACCAAAGTTCAAGAAAAATCCTAAGGCAATCTGCCTTTGACTTGCATTTCCCAATTTCCAATCGTCTAACCAAGAAAGTTATCCAACCATGGTTCATTTGTGAAATAAGGGTCTAAGATACACCCATAATATCTTTGGTAAGTGTTTAATATCAAAACATCAACTAACAAGTCACTCCAAGATTTGGTTCCAAACCAGCCCAAACATTAGGGTTTTCCAAAACAGAGCAGTCCACTTGTTTCAGTCACAAATCAGTCAATATAGCTCGAAATCGAGCATGGCTTACGCCGTTGGAAAATACATTCATAGGACTAAAATATCACAGAAGAAATCATTTCCAAATTCGGCACCCAACTGGTTCAAATTCGGGCATCAAGTTGCTGCCTGACCACTTCATTCCAGACGAACAGAGCAACAGGACAGCGAACTTAAAACATTTCGTTCGGCTTGCTCACAAAGAATCAGAACGTTCATTTTATACCAAATTAAAGCTAGGAATGTCTAGTTTCAAACGCCACCGACGGCACATGATTTCGACATCCGAGGACAGAGTTATAGCCAAAATACTACTGCTGGTCGGAGTCATACGCGAATCAGTTTCCAGATTTGCTGGTTTCTAAAAAAAATTCATTTGCCCATTCAAACCTCGTTATTTTTCAATGAAATTTTCCACACCTCTAATACATCATATAAACATCCAGTTCAAGCCATTAGTTCATTAAAAACTGGCCTTAAAATGGCCGAATAAAACAGGGGTAGAATCGGAAGTTTTTGCTTCTTACACCCAATGAAGTTTCTACTAATTACCCACCACTAATGCATCATTATAATCACTAAACCAAGAATATAATCACCATTAATTATCACATCAGCAACAACAACCCAAGTGTGGGAATTCCAAGAGCCCACAATCACATTTTTACACCATAATCAAGTAACTAAGTGCATGCATGAGCTTAATCTTGCCATATAATCTCCAAAAGATAAGAATCCATGGGTTGATCATTACCTACTCCTTTGGTTTGCAAGGTCAGAATTTTCGGCCCTCTTGAAGCTCCAAGAAACAGTGAAAGCTCCCCTCTTCCTTAGCTAGATATAGTCTCCAAGTGGTTTGCTAAGTGGTCTCCAAGTTTGGTGTGATTTGGATGAATTTTGGTGCATGGATTGAAGATGAAAAATGAAGAACAATGGAGAGCTCTTCTCCTTTCTTGTTGCACAGCCAAATGAAGTGAGGAGAGAGAAGGTGTTGGTTCAATTGTGGCTTCCTAAGTAAGATTCATGGTGTGGTGCAAAACCCATCTCAAAGTCAACTTGAAATAGTGCAATTAGGATGCGTTTGGACTCGATTTTTCTCGCGCGTTTGGTTCGCTAGTGCACTAAACCTCCAATGCATATATATTTATGTAAATATTATTCACTCTTAATTGTCCCGAAATAAGGGTCTAAAGTCCCTCAAATGAAGTCGCGCGGGTGAAAACGCGTACCGTCAATTTTACCGCTATAACGCGAAACTTTCGAAAATTCTTATAACGATTGCACTACTAACTATCACTTGAATATTTATTCATAAAATTACCTATTTTAGGACCATAGTACAAGTCTCCAATATTCCAAACTTATTGTGCTACTACGCGGATAAAATCTCCAAGCACTATTCACTATTTTTACGAAACGCGCTCTAGAAAATTAATTTTTGAAACGAATCATTTTAAAAATATAACGAAGTTACATTACCATGTATTTAGGTCTAATAAGACTAGAAAATATTCCTTGGAAATAAAATCCAATTAAATAATTTATTAAGCCATAAATTAGGCATAAAATAATAGTTTTTTTTTTTTGCGAGTCCTCACATCCTCTCCCCCTTAAGAAAATTTCGTCCTCGAAATTTACCTTGGTTGATGAACAAGTCTGGGTACTTCTCTCTGATTGTCTCTTCAACTTCCCATGTTGCTTCCTCTACTCCATGGTTCTTCCATAGAACTTTCACTAGTGGTATCTGCTTGTTCCTCAATTCCTTCACCTTTCGATCCAAAAGTTTTACCGGTCTCTCCTCATAGGTCAGGGTTTCATCGATCTCAATATTCTCCGATTGTAAAACATGAGAGGGATCTGGATGATATTTCTTAAGCATGGACACATGAAACACGTTATGAATACGAGACAAGCTCGGTGGTAATTCCAGCTTATAGGCTACATTCCCAACTCGCTGAATAATCTTATAAGGCCCTACAAACCTTGGTTGTAGTTTCTTCCCTTTTCCGGACATCAAACTTGCTTTTAAAGGCGTAATCTTGAGAAATACCATATTTCCAACAGTGAACTCCAAATCCTTCCTCCGATTGTCGGCATAACTCTTTTGTCTACTCTGAGCGGTTTGAATTCTTTGCCGTACCAATTTCACCTTTTCATTAGCCTCCTCAATCCATGATACAGTAGTCGTGTCTAAGATTTTCCGTTCACCTACTTCATCCCAACAAATTGGGGATCTACACTTCCGACCATAAAGTGCTTCGTATGGAGCCATTTGAATAGAAGAGTGAAAACTATTATTGTAGGCAAATTCCACTAACGTCAAAAACTTACTCCAATTCTCTCCAAAATCCAGTACACAAGTCCTCAACATGTCCTCAAGAGTTTGAATTGTTCTTTCAGATTGTCCATCAGTCTGGGGATGATAGGTGGTACTAAAGTTCAACTTAGTCCCCAACACTTCTTGCATCTTTTGCCAAAACCTCGAAACAAATCTTGGATCCCTATCCGACACAATACTCACAGGTATACCATGTAGTCTAATAATCTCATCTAAGTACAACCTGGCCAGCTTTTCTAACGGGTATTTCATGTTAATCGGTAGGAAATGAGCCGATTTAGTCAATCTATCCACTATCACCCAAATAGCATCATGGCCTCTCTGTGTCCTTGGTAAGCCTGATACAAAATCCATGGTAATATTCTCCCATTTCCACTCAGGTATTTCTAGAGGTTGCAAAAGTCCTGAGGGTTTTTGATGCTCAGCTTTAACCTGTTGACAAACCAAGCATGTCTGAACAAATTGGGCAATTTCTTTCTTCATATTTTCCCACCAATATAGAATTTTCAAGTCTTGGTACATTTTATTCCCTCCTGGATGTACTGTAAACTTTGATCGGTGTGCCTCTTCTAAAATTTCTTTTCTAAGCCCTTCATCCTTTGGCACAACCACCCGATTTCGAAATCTCAATATTCCATCTGATCCCAATTTGAAATCCGTCTGGTCTCCCGTCTTAACTTTCTCCACCAACTTTTGCACTTCAGGTTCCTTTTCCTGAGATTCCATAATGCGTTCCAATAAAGTGGAGGTTATCACAATATTCCCCAAAATTACTTTCCTTGGTTCTAATCGAGGATTCCAATAGCTAACTTCCTCCAACAACTGAAATTCCTTAACCATCAATCCAGCCATTTGTACCTGACGGCTCAAAGCATCGGCCACTACATTGGCCTTTCCAGGATGGTACTTAATCGTACAATCATAATCTTCCAGAAATTCCATCCATCTACGTTGCCTCAAGTTCAGCTCATTTTGAGAAAATAAGTACTTAAGGCTTTTGTGATCTGTAAAAACCTCAAATGTTACTCCGTACAAATAGTGTCTCCATTTCTTCAAAGCAAAGACCACAGCCGCTAATTCCAAATCATGGGTCGGATAATTTCCTTCATGCGGTTTCAATTTCCTAGATGCATAAGCTATCACTTTATCATTTTGCATCAAAACACATCCCAAACCTTCCTTAGAAGCATCTGTGTAAACCACAAAACTATCCTTTCCATTTGGTAGAGCTAGAACAGGCGCTCTAGTCAACCGTCTTTTCAACTCCTGAAAACTTCCTTCACACTTAGGACTCCAAATAAATTTTCCATTTTTCTTGGTCAACTCAGTCATAGGTCCAGTAATTTTAGAAAAATCCTGGATGAATCTCTGGTAATACCCTGCCAATCCTATAAAACTCCGAACTTCCGTTGGGTTTTCTGGTCGTTTCCATTTCGAAACAGCTTCAACTTTAGCTGGATCCACTTTAATCCCATCTTCGGAAATTATATGTCCTAAGAAAGTCACTTCCTTTAGCCAGAACTCACACTTGCTAAACTTAGCATATAACTGATGTTCCCTCAAGATTTGTAAAACAATTCTCAAATGCTTCTCATGATCCTTCGCATTCTTAGAATACACCAAAATATCATCAATGAAGATCACCACAAATTGATCCAAGTAGGGCTTAAAAACCCTATGCATTAAATCCATGAAAGCGGCAGGTGCATTGGTTAACCCAAAAGGCATTACTGCAAACTCGAAGTGCCCATACCTCGAGTTAAAAGCAGTCTTAGGTATGTCCTTTTCCAAAATCCTCAATTGATAGTAACCTTGCCTTAGATCCAACTTTGAAAACACTACCGCCCCTTGCAATTGGTCAAACAGTTCATCAATGTGGGTAGTGGGTATTTATTCTTAACCGTAACATCATTTAAACCTCGATAATCTATACATAACCTCAAACTCCCATCTTTCTTCTTTACAAACAAAACTGGGGCTCCCCACGGGGAATCACTCTCTCGAATAAAACCCCGTTCCAACAAATCCTGTAATTGTAACTTCAACTCCTTCAACTCAGCTGGAGCCATCCTGTATGGTGTCCTTGATATAGGTGCTGTTCCCGGAGCTAAATCAATTTTAAAAGCTATTTCCCGTTCCGGGGGTAGAGACTCCAATTCTTCAGGAAACACATCAGAAAATTCTTTTACTACCGGTGTGTCCTCCAGATTCACCTTATCGCTAGGGGTATTAATAAGAAAAGCCAAATACCCTTGAGCTCCTTTACTTAACAACTTTCTAGCCCGAATTCCCGAAATAAGTGCAGACGAGGCTAACTTACCCCTCACATCCAATTTCAGGGTTGTCTCCCCTGGAATACACAATTCTACAATTTTCGTCCTACAATTCA
Source organism: Coffea arabica (assembly GCF_036785885.1). NCBI lineage: Eukaryota > Viridiplantae > Streptophyta > Magnoliopsida > Gentianales > Rubiaceae > Coffea > Coffea arabica. The sequence goes on from NC_092317.1 coordinate 25,774,596, forward strand.
GTTGGGCATTATAACGGGCTAACCAATCCATCCCTAGGATCACATCATATCCTTTAATCGCTAAGCCTATCAAATCGGCCAGCAATTTTCTTTCCCTCACGCAAATTTCACTATTCTTATACACCATATTAGCAATTAGACTTTTGTCCCCAGTGGGTGTTTTAACCTCCAAGTCATATGGTAACTTAATTGGCTTCAAGTCTATTCCACTCATGAAGTCAGGGTTTACAAAAGAGTGCGTTGCACCCGGATCAATTAAAACCCTAGCTAGGCGGTGAAAGATTGGAATTGTACCTTCGACCACTTCGGTCGCCTCTGGAGCTTGTGGATAGTCCAACGCGTAGACCCTAGCCGGTACTTTCGGTCGACTCCCTCCGGCACTGGTCTGCTTAGAGGTCGATTTTTCAGGTCTCTGCAGGTTTCCCCCTGTCTTTGACGATTTCGGACAATTTGCAATCTGATGCTCAGTGCTCCCACACAGTAAGCATTTTCCCAGCTTTCTCCAGCAGTCATCCTCAGAGTGGTTGGGTTTACCACAATACCCACAAGTAACTTGAGGGGTCACAGTCGATCCAACAGATGGTGTTCCCCTAGCTTGAGTCGTCCCGCTACGACCTCCCCTCGATATAGCTCCCCTAGAAGCTCCAGTAGTTCTCGTTCCTCCTTCTCCTCTTCCCTTTTTAGAAGGGTGTACGAACTTACTGGTCTGCCCAGTAGTGCGACTAGGGAAATTCCTTTTTCTATTGTGGAAATCCCTCACTTGAGATCTTGCATTCTCAACCCTTTGCGCTTTCTCTAAAGCCTCAGTAAAAGTAGAGATTTGGGCTGCAGCCAAGCCCTCCTGAAGTTCCACATTAAGTCCCTGTATGAACCTTCTAATCCTCCTCCGTTCATCGGCTACTAACTCAGGAGCATATTTGGAAAGTTTAGTGAACTTCCCTTCATACTCTGCTACAGTAAGGGTTCCTTGTTTCAACTTAATAAATTCGTCCTCCCTTTTCTCTTGGATCAAGGGCGGAAGAAACTTTTCGTTAAACTCCCTTGTGAAATTCTCCCAAGTCCAAGGGGTTCGAGCTCTTTCCCATTTTCCTTTCATTAAATCCCACCAAGCACGGGCCATTCCCTCAAATTGAAAAGCAGCAAAGTTCACTCGCCTATCCTCAGTGTAGTCTAGTGCGGCGAATATATTGGTCATCCTTTCTAACCAATTCTCCGCTATCTCGGGGTCAGGTTCACCCATAAACTTAGGCGGGTTAAACTTTAGGAATCTTTCCAAGGCTCTATCCTCTCCTCTATCCTGGCCCCCAGGCTGGTTAAATGGTCCAGGACCCTGTCTCTCCGCTAGACGTTCTAGGATATCAGTCATCCTATTGATGGCAGTAGCCACTTGGTTACCCTCAACGTTTTCCTGTCCCTGGGTCGGTCCAGTTGCCGATCCCTGGTCACCCCCCTGAGGTTGGGCTTGTCTAGACGTTCGCCCACGGCCTCGACCACTTCTTAATCCTTCCATTAGTCTAGACGTGCCTAGTGCAAGAAATAAATTAATTTAAGCAGAAAACAAGAATTATATCGAATTTAGAACTAACCAAGAAAGCATTGAAATTAACAATAATTTACATTCATAAGCATGTCAAGTTTGTACAATTAGCAAGTTAGGGACAATTCACAAAATATAGTGCTCAAAAGTATACTTTTAGTCACAGAAGACTAAAGTAAGAACAAGTGCCCAAAAGTAGGCCACACAAGCATGCAAAATACAATGGCCTCAGCACTCGCGTCACCCTAACTAGTCCTAACTGTACCAGTCAAAAGTCAAAAGGGGTCAACGACCAAGATCCTAGTCCATAGCAGGGCTATCAGGAGGAACCTCCTCCTCGGGATCCTCCTCCGGATCCTCCTCCTCCTCATCAGGAATCACCTCAGCAGCGTCCTCAACCAAACTAGTCGCATCAGCCAGAATCTCGAAAGCCCGAGTACGGACATCCCGTCCTAGCCTAGTAAGTCGAGCCCTAGTATCCCGAAGCTCCTGGTTAACCACTGCAGATGTGGCTACCTCACCCTCCAGCACCTCCTCGAGCTCGGCAATCCGCTCACCCTGAGCGCCCACCATCTGCCTAAGCTCATCTACCTCAGCCTGTAGATCAAGGTTGGCATCCACCAACTGACGACGCTCGTCGTCCAAAGCAAGCACTAAGTGGTTCGGGTAGGCGAAAGTCAACCTACACGAACATCGAGGGTATCTATCGTAAGGTGAGTAGCGAACTCGATCTCCTCCCGCTAGAGCTCGGTAGAAGATAGTCCTAAGAGGCTCGTAATGACCATTCGCATGGCCATTCCCGTTAGCTGCCGGGGCTCCGTTTCCATCAGCCATCCCTGCAAAATAATAACAATAATAATATTTTTCAGGTTAGAAACTTAAATCACTACTCAGTTCCAATATCCTGCAATGCATGCCTATCTTAATCGTTGGTTCATCCCATTCGTCACCTGAGGTAGGACTAACTTAGTTGCTAGCTCGCCTCAAGTATCACTTAGGGTAGGATTAAGTCATCCCATATCGAGTCTTAAAGGTAGAGTATCTAATATGTCTCCCATATAGACCTCTAACCTAGTGCTCTGATACCAACTGTGACGCCCCACATCTCCCTAAGGCGGACCAAAGGGTATCCGCGGACGCCTGCCCAGCTCACGCCAGGACTCAAGCAATTCCATTCAATTTCAAACCGAACTAAACACTTCGAAGAGAGCAACATAAATACAATAATGCGGAAGCGTTCAAGCTTAACAAGTCACTTAACGCGTAACCATTACATCGGGTAATCATAAAACGACTTAAATTCAAAATACGCGTCAGGGCCCAAACTTTCAAGATTACAATTTCCAAACATACAACCCAAACCAGGGCCTAGTAAAAATATATCACAGGAGTCTTAACAAAAGTACAACGGATGGTTTCTCCATATTTCTCCAAGATTCGGTCCTGTTAAGGAAAACAAAACTATAGGGTGAGCTAAACGCTCGTGAGGCCAAGAACACACATGCAAGCACTTAGTCAAATAACAATCCCAAATTTAATAAATAAAGCCATGTCTTTTCAATACTCAATCAATCAAACATGAAAGGTAATCAGAAACAATTCAAGGATATAGTAGCTCTCAGGAGCTAAGTTCCACTCGATCTGCCGTTGTCATTCGTATACCTTCCCGCATTGACCCTCCTGTCAACCGGGTCGGTATTTCCATTTCCGTAGATCACCACTTACTTCCCTCCGTCCACCGTACACCCCAAGGGCCCACAAGTCTATTATTGGGCGATACTCTACGAGTATGCCAAGCAAGACCTCTTATTAGGTCGAGCTTATGTGTATCTCATGGCTCGCCCCAGTCCCCGACCAAGCCCATTACCGGCTCGAGTCTAAGGTTGGCCTATGAGTTTGGGCGTCCCCCATTCATTTGAAGGTCGAGGAGGTTCACTCCAACGACACAAGCATTCATGACATAACATTGCATTTCATTCATTCATTCAATACATTCCATTCATTCATTTGAAATTAGAACGAGTGCGATAAAGTACGTACCCGCCCTTATCTTTAAAACTTTCAACAAATACCACAATTAAACAAGTATCAAAATTCACACACTTGACACTCACCGAGCAATTCAATAAGAATTATTTTCTGGGAGTTCAAGTGTCCGCGGTGAGATCCTCTTGAAGGTCTCCTTGCGCGCCTGGCAATTTAATAGCGAATAATCATACAATTAACCCACTTATCAAGAAGATTGTACATTAGTACAATCTAAGGATTATTTCGCAAAAAAGGAACCTCAATTACACGTAAATCGAGGTTCAACTTGCCTTTTATTATGTACAATAATATTTGAGTTTTTATCTTGAAAATCGTAACCAAAACGTTTAAGAATATCAAAAGAACAAAGAGTTTTTGAAAAACTCTATTTCTTTGGAATTGGAAAATTTTTCAGTTTTATGATGAATCTTTGAAAAATCATAACTCGCTCGGTATAAGTCGAGAATTGGAAAACTTTATACCGTTAGAAACCTCTTAGAGAGTACTATAAGTTACTAGAAGACACTTTTCCATGAATCGAAGTGAAAAGTGGTCAAAAATGAGCTTGAAGATGCAGGGTCGGTTTTCATGGCAGAATTAAAATGGATTTCGGCCAACTTTGAAAATTCGACACGATTCACACGTTGCAAACCGGCCTCTGAAATTTGCAGCTCAATTAGGGTTGCAAGTGAGGTGTATGAAAAAACAAGCGGATCAAGAATCGGAGTTTCAAGCACCGAGATACGGTAGCTCAAAGTTGGGCAAATTCAAGACTGGAGAAAAATTTCCAGATTTGAACCTCTAACTTTAGTAATTCAATTGGGTATTGAAACGAACTTGAATTGGCACCAAAATTGGCAGTATTTCAATACTATATGGAAAGTATCTCTCTATCGAATTTCGAGGAAAAATACCTTCGGCAAGGTAGTTAATTAGCCCACCAAAGTTCAAGAAAAATCCTAAGGCAATCTGCCTTTGACTTGCATTTCCCAATTTCCAATCGTCTAACCAAGAAAGTTATCCAACCGTGGTTCATTTGTGAAATAAGGGTCTAAGATACACCCATAATATCTTTGGTAAGTGTTTAATATCAAAACATCAACTAACAAGTTCACTCCAAGATTTGGTTCCAAACCAGCCCAAACATTAGGGTTTTCCAAAACAGAGCAGTCCACTTGTTTCAGTCACAAATCAGTCAATATAGCTCGAAATCGAGCATGGCTTACGCCATTGGAAAATACATTCATAGGACTAAAATATCACAGAAGAAATCATTTCCAAATTCGGCACCCAACTGGTTCAAATTCGGGCATCAAGTTGCTGCCTGACCACTTCATTCCAGACGAACAGAGCAACAGGACAGCGAACTTAAAACATTTGGTTCGGCTTGCTCACAAAGAATCAGAACGTTAATTTTATACCAAATTAAAGCTAGGAATGTCTAGTTTCAAACGCCACCGACGGCACATGATTTCGACATCCGAGGACAGAGTTATAGCCAAAATACTACTGCTGGTCGGAGTCATACGCGAATCAGTTTCCAGATTTGCTGGTTTCTAAAAAAAATTCATTTGCCCATTCAAACCTCGTTATTTTTCAATGAAATTTTCCACACCTCTAATACATCATATAAACATCCAGTTCAAGCCATTAGTTCATTAAAAACTGGCCTTAAAATGGCCGAATAAAACAGGGGTAGAATCGGAAGTTTTTGCTTCTTACACCCAATGAAGTTTCTACTAATTACCCACCACTAATGCATCATTATAATCACTAAACCAAGAATATAATCACCATTAATTATCACATCAGCAACAACAACCCAAGTGTGGGAATTCCAAGAGCCCACAATCACATTTTTACACCATAATCAAGTAACTAAGTGCATGCATGAGCTTAATCTTGCCATATAATCTCCAAAAGATAAGAATCCATGGGTTGATCATTACCTACTCCTTTGGTTTGCAAGGTCAGAATTTTCGGCCCTCTTGAAGCTCCAAGAAACAGTGAAAGCTCCCCTCTTCCTTAGCTAGATATAGTCTCCAAGTGGTTTGCTAAGTGGTCTCCAAGTTTGGTGTGATTTGGATGAATTTTGGTGCATGGATTGAAGATGAAAAATGAAGAACAATGGAGAGCTCTTCTCCTTTCTTGTTGCACGGCCAAATGAAGTGAGGAGAGAGAAGGTGTTGGTTCAATTGTGGCTTCCTAAGTAAGATTCATGGTGTGGTGCAAAACCCATCTCAAAGTCAACTTGAAATAGTGCAATTAGGATGCGTTTGGACTCGATTTTTCTCGCGCGTTTGGTTCGCTAGTGCACTAAACCTCCAATGCATATATATTCATGTAAATATTATTCACTCTTAATTGTCCCGAAATAAGGGTCTAAAGTCCCTCAAATGAAGTCGCGCGGGTGAAAACGCGTACCGTCAATTTTACCGCTATAACGCGAAACTTTCGAAAATTCTTATAACGATTGCACTACTAACTATCACTTGAATATTTATTCATAAAATTACCTATTTTAGGACCATAGTAAAAGTCTCCAATATTCCAAGCTTATTGTGCTACTACGCGGATAAAATCTCCAAGCACTATTCACTATTTTTACGAAACGCGCTCTAGGAAATTAATTTTTGAAACGAATCATTTTAAAAATATAACGAAGTTACATTACCATGTATCTAGGTCTAATAAGACTAGAAAATATTCCTTGGAAATAAAATCCAATTAAATAATTTATTAAGCCATAAATTAGGCATAAAATAATAGTTTTTTTTTTTGCGAGTCCTCACAGTTAAGAGATAAGTAGAGGATGTGAAGTGATTGATGTGAGAGGAAAAAGAAAAGATAGGATTGCATTAATGGAGGTGACAAGTGTCACCATTGTATTGGAAATAGCTTATGACTTACTATTCATTTTCTTGACTTTTGACCAATTGCTTAAATATCAAAAACAAAATCACACAAAATTCATTCTTGTCTTCAACCTCTTGGCCGATTCTCTCTCTAGCAAAGAAGGAAGAAAAACCTCTTCAAAGTTTGGCAATTATCTAGCTCAAATCCTCCAAAACACTTGCTTGATCTAGTTTCTACTCCATAAAATCCCTCCATTTGGTGCTAGTGAGTGATTTGGTGAAGTTTTTTTGGAAAAGCTAAGGTGTCCTACAACTCTCCCTCTCTTGTTTACTAGGTGAGTGGTATATGAACTTTCCCCTACACTTAATGAAGCTAGAGTTGTGCTTAGTGGAAGCTAAAGTGTTGAATTTTGTGATTTAATTCTTGTTTTTGGATGAAATGGTGAAGTTTACAATTTATTGGTGATTTTTCTGGTTTAATATGATCATGATATTGTGGCCTTGTATGATGATTGGCAATGGCCTATAATGACTCTAGTAGGTGTGAATTATTGATAATTGCAACCAATTTTGGGTTTGGAAGGAATTTGAGGAAGTTAGGGTTTCATAACCCCCTTTTCTGTCCGGTTTTGTATCATATGGTTAGAGGCCGAATTGGCCTTTACTTAAAACATGAAAGTTTTAGGTATTGATGTTTTTGAGGTGCCTGTAAAATTTCTGGTCATTTAGAGTAGTGTAGAGTGAGATATGTCGATTTTACTGTTGCTGTTCTGGGTTGATCAGAATGTGCGAACTGCGTCTGAAATGGGTTGTTTTGGCTGGGATTGTTTTGGATTTTGTTGTTGATGTCTTCTGATGAAATGTAGCTTGATCTCCTAGCTATCATATGCCTTTGGAATTTCTGCATTTGGACCTGTATAGACTGAGTTGTACTGATTACAGCATAGTGTGATTTGTAAACCTGCAATTACGGTTCTGGTTTGGTATTCTGCATATTTGACCTAGTTGTGCTAGGATTTGGACTGAGTGGCCTTCTACATTGTTGTAGCCCTGTCTTTTAGGTTCGAGATGGTGGGTCTTACACCCTCATCCGATAAGCGTAGTGCAATTTGTGCCATTACCGCATAATGAAGGTAAAACTGTTTTTGTTGTTATGGCCAAGATGGCTACATTTCCTGATTTTCTGGCTTGCTATAATGCTTATATATGCATATGAAACCTTATTGGGGTTGTGGTTGGCATGGCTTTATGACGCGTTATCGAGTCTCATTGTACTTGTTTGTGTGTTTTAAGGCTTACTTTTATTCCGGTCATTTCCTAGTTAACTTTTACTTTGGGCCTAGTGAATGGCTTTTGGAAATGAGGTGAATTTTGTGTGAGATGTTGGGACTGATTCGAGGGAATAATGAAGCCTTAATGGCTGGAAAAGTAAGAAATTTAGGGGAAGTGCTGCCCGATTTTCTAGGCCGTTTGGTTCTTTTAAGTTGGATTTGCCTTTTGGTAGAAATAAAAGGGCTTTTGGGTTATTGAACCTAGGTCTTTATGCTATCTTTTTGTTCCCAAAAATCATGTTGTGTACCCTTGCATTAGTAATTATTTGGCGAGGCATACGACTGGTAGTCGAGCCTCATGTGCATTGTGTTTACTCGATTACGGATGTGAAACCTTCAATTGGTTTATTTTCGTTATTTTAGGGTTTCTTGGCGATTAAGGCCAATCTGAAGTAAAAACTTTTGAAGTTGAGCCGGTGAGTGTACCACTCCCCTCCATTGCTATCTAACTTGATTTCTGCTCTGCAATCTGTTAAATTTGTTTGAGACGAGGGTGTACTTTATCACACTGGTTCTTCTATCTGTTCATATGCCAATTTTGAGTGCCTATCTGAATCTGCCGTCTGAATCTGCTATCTGAATCTGCTATTTTGTATCTGCATCTGAATCTGTTATCTGTGTCTGCATCTGTTCGGATTTCTATGACCTATGAGCTCAATCCTGTGGCTAAGTTATTCGAGTCGGGCCGGCAAGGGCCTGGACGATTAGATAACGAACCACGGTAGTCTGTTCGGGGATTTTTGGGTATTGAGACCCTTGATTCCGGTATACTCGAGTATTACCATTTCTGGTCGTTTACGGTGAGCGGGCCCGGTAAAGGGGTGTTTGGTGGACGGAATTCGGTGTAAAGAGGGGTCTACGGACGTTTTGGTTCTATATACGTTGACGGAGAGTCAACCGGTTTGGATCAAGTACTGCGCTGGAAATTTGGCTCCTGAGAGCCACCCGTATCCTTCTGATTTGAATCATTGGTTCCTTTGCTTTACATCTGGCATGTGTATCTGATTTGTTAAATGTGAAATGCCATGATTTTTCTGCTATATGTTTGGTACCTCATTGAGCGCAAGCTCACCCCTTTCTGTTCCTTTTGTTTTCCTTACAGGAAAATAAACCCTTTTGGTATGGATTTGACAAATGGCTGCCAAATTGAGCTAGTTGAACATATCTTTTGTATAGATCATGTATTAAAATCCTAAATGTACTTTTGGGAACTGTTTTCCTTTTGATTTGGCAAACCAGACATGTATCCACTTTTGAATACTTTTGTATGCCACTTTGGCTTGTAAATGCTAAGTTTCAAGATGAGAATGTTTGCTTGGTATTTGGTTGGGTTCTGACGGGTCGGTTACTGTTCATAGCCGACTTCGATTTTATTTTATTTTTTTTATTTTTTTTTACCCGCGTTGGTAAGTTCCGGAACGTATTAGATTGACGTAAACGGATCCGTAGTCCTGGCGAGAGCTGGGCAGGCAGTCCGCTAACCCTTTTGGTTCGCCTTAGGGGAAAGTGGGGCTGTTACATGTCACTTGAAGATTCAATCTTACCTTTTGACCTTTTGGACCACTATTCATGACTTTACCATTTAAACTAAAAATTGACCAAAATTACTTCAATTTTGAAAGCTTCTTGGCCGACTCTTATCAAGGAAGAAAGAAAGAAAAGCTCTCCAAATTCCTAGCTCTACTCTTGCTCAAATCCAATAACTCAACCATTTAATCTTGCTTTTGTTCCATAGAAACCCTTAAGTGAGTGATTGTGAGGTGTTTAGTGGAGTTGTTTGGAAGGCTAAGGTGATTAGTTGCTCCCTCTCTTGGGTTGTTAAGGTGAGTTGTGAAGGAACCCCTCTCCTCCATCTAATGATGTTTAATTCTGATTGGTGGTAGTTTAAGATGTAATTTTATGGATTATATCTTGATATTGGTTGAATTGGTGAAGTTTTATAATTATTGGTGATTTTTCTGTTTTCATATGATTATTATTATGTGGTCATGTATGATGATTGGAAATGATATTTAAGGAAGCTAGAAGGTGGAAAAAGTGGTTAATTGCAGGAAATTTCTGTTTTGGAAGGAAAATTGGAAAACTAGGGTTTCATGTCCTACATTCTGCCCGGCACAGTACCTCATAGTTATAGGCCGAATTTGATGTGCGACGGATCTAGACGAACACCAAGTTGGGATGATTTGCGGAACTTTGACCTTTCTAGAATCACGAGCCACGAACTAAGGAGATTCCTTAACCCAAGACTAGCAAATTTAGTGAACCAAAAGTAAAGATAGAAGAACGCCACAATCAAGGAGACTACTTGATTGATAAGTTCGATGAACAGCTTGAGATTGATTCTCAAGTATTCAAAGGAAATTCTCTTGAGGCAAGAGAGAGTGAAATAACTCACATATATTTTATAAAATCTAAATTGTCCTTTAATGAATGAAAACCTAGGCTATATATAGCCTTACAGGACTCAAACCCTAGAATGTCCAATGGACGACCTTGCCCTTCATTAAGGGCGAAAATGTCTAACAACTAATTGACTAAAATTAAGACTTCAAATTCGGCCAAAGTGAAGTGAAAATTGACCGAAATTATTAATGCTAACAAACAACTAATAATGGAAACTAAAACCCTAATTAGCAAGCTAGTACTCCGCGAACTAGTCTTTACTTGAATCTTCCAATTCCCCATGTGCTTGAATGGAATGGGCCTTGGACTCTATATTCTCATCATTCCCCTCCTCTTAAAGGCGATTTGTCCCCAAATCATGACTCTTCTTACAAAACAAAGGTGATGAGAGCATGTGTATAGTCACCAAGCAGCCTGCATGTCGCATTCTCAAGCGAAGAAAGATCAAGACACCCTTGTGGGACACTAGGAAAACTTGTGGTGGTGGTAGATACATGTTGCGGACAGCAAGAGTTCCATGATAATGGCCACACAAGTGACGTGTCAAGCCTATGGGTGGACCGTGAACGGACGCCCGGTGAACCAAGGTTTGGTTGGGCTGCGCGTTGTACGCATCAAGACGTGCAAAAGCGGCATCAAAGGCCATTGTAACCCGACTAGTGCTGGTTGGAACAAGTAGAACTGGTACAGCACAAGGGCTTAGATTCTCTTGAATCCCACCCTTACCAAGCAACTCCTCCACTTGTCGTTGTTGCTCCTTGGTTTCCTCAGGATTGGTCCTATATGGTGCCTTGTTTGGAAGGGAAGATCCAGGAATGAAATCAATTTGATGTTCAATTCCCCTTAATGGAGGCAATCCATTAGGTATATCCTCAGGAAAGACGTCTTGATACTCCTGTAAGAGGTTAGTAATAACACTAGGCAAAGAAGCATCAAGAGCATTAGTGAGTAAGGATTCCTTGCCAAATAAAATAAATAAAATCTGATTAGAATGCAAGGCCTTTCTCACATCTTTCACCTTGGCAAGCATGCTGGGTTTTCTCTCCTGTGCGGGTTCGAAGACCGAATGAGAGTGATCCAACTTGCTTGAAGAAGGGTCGGCCAACACTAATTTCTTAGCTTTGGCGTTGTCCTTTTTGGTGGTAGCATGCAAGTCATACTCTTTTTGTAGACTAACTTGATCCTCATGTACTTGTTGAGGTGTAAGAGGTGCAAGTGTAATCTTTTTACAATTATGCATAAAAGAGTATTTGTTCAAGAAACCATCAAAAGTGACTCTTTTGTCAAATTGCCAAGGACGCCCTAAGAGTATATGTGCAGCTTGCATTGGTACTACATCACACATAACATCATCTTCATACCTACCAATGCGAAAAGTAACCAGAACTTGTTTAAGAACACGTACCTCTCCACTGTTGTTTAACCACTGAAGCTTGTAGGGACGGGGGTGCTCACTAGTTGGCAAGTTTAGTTTCTCCACCATCAATGCACTAGCAACATTAGTGCAACTTCCGGGGTCAATCACCAAGCTGCATACCTTGTTGGTCACATGGCACCTAGTGTAAAAGATGTTGTCACGTTGAAGTTCATCCTTACTAGCTTGCGTAGCTAGTGCCCTTCTTGCTACCAATCCAACTTTGTCTTGAGTTGGAACTTCCTCTATCTCATCTTCCTCTTCAACCAAGGAAGGCATGTCTTTGTACTCCTCCTCTTCATCATCAGTGACAATGTCTCCATTTGGTAGCACAAGCATGGTTCTTGGATTTGGACATTGGCTTGCAGTGTGCCCAATTCCTTGACACCTCTAACATTTGGTGTCACGATTCCTAGGTTTTGAAGTTTCAATTGTTGGTTTTGAAACAACCTTGGAGTCGGCTTTAGTAAAAGGTGGCCGTGAGCTTGACCCTTGATCTTGCTTCGGCTTTGGAGTGGTCCAAGTATTCGAACCTCTCTCTTCCCTGCTAGGCTGGAATGGTCGAGTAAATGTTTGTGGATGAGGGTTATAATTTCGGGTTGTACCCCTCCTCTTGAGCCTTTGCTCAATCTTGATAGCCTTCTCCACCATATCTTCTATCTCCACATAGTATTGAAGCTCCAGTTGATCGGCTATTTCGACCCTCAGACCATTGAGAAATCTTGCCATTGTAGCCTCTCTATCTTCTTGAATATCAGCTCTCAACATGGAGATTTCCATGTCCTTGTAGTAGTCCTCAACTGAGCGTTGACCTTGTGTCAAGGTTTGAAGTTTTTGGTACAAGTCTCTATGGTAGTGACTTGGTACAAATCGCTTCTTCATCAGTCTCTTGAGCTCAGTCCAAGTGGTTATAGGTGGTTCTCCACACCTTCTCCTGCTTGTAACCACTTGTTCCCACCAAACTATGGCATAGTCGGTGAATTCTACTACGGCAAGTCTCAATTTTTGTGCATCGGTGTAGTCATTACAATCGAATACTAGCTCCACTCGACTTTCCCATTCAAGGTATGTATCCGGATCAGATTTGCCTTGGAAAGGAGGAATCTTCATCTTAATCCCCTTGATGGCATCACCGATTGCTCTTGTGTTTCGCTTTGGTCTTCTTTGCTCGTATGCCTCATGTTCCGAATCGGCATTGGAGTCACTAGATTCCCCCAGGGTGAATTTTCCCCTAGATTTCCTAGAAGAAGCCCTAGACGAACTTAGTTGATCAATTTGCTCATGGATTGTTTCCAACCTTTGGTCAAATCTCCTCTGCATTTCCTTCCACATATTATCCATTTTAAGTGATAACTGAGCAATGGTAATTTCATGTTCCTGAGACATGGTGAAACCTGCAAAACTTGACAAATTGTTAGTAGAAAATGCCTCACTTGCTCCCTTAAGTGTTTCACTCCTCTCGTGTTTTCACTCAAGTGTGTATGGCACTCTAATGCTCTCACCAATTCACTTCTCAAACCACTTGTTTGTTTCCTTTGAAGAAATCAGAAATTTTCTCAAGGAAGTTCAATCAAACTTTAATCAAAATAGCTCCCAATTGTATCAAAGGAACAAGGAAACAAAAAGTAGAAATGGAAAGCTCAAGTAATGAATAAGGAATGGAAGAGGAAAGAATTGATGTACAAAGAAAAAGAAAGTCCAAGTACGATGATGGAGTTCCCAAGTGCTTTACTTAATTGCCCAATTGATTTTTGGAAACAAGTTAGGTGTTGGACTTATTTGGAAATTTCCTTAAAGTCGGCTAACCAAACAGAATTATTACCAAAATGTTTCCAGATTCCCTCTCCAAAAACCTTCCTAAAGTCGGCTATAACAAATCAGAATTGTTCCCAAAAAAAATTCCAGATTTCCTTCTCTTTTGAAACCTCCCAAAGTCGGCTGCAAAACAGAATTTGGTAGCTAAAAATATTTCCAGATTTCTGCTCCTTTTAAACCTTCCAAAGTCGGCTGCAAAACAGAATTTGGTAGCTAAAAAAATTTCCAGATTTCTTGTCTTCTTGAATTCCCCTCAAAGTCGGCTGGAATTTCCTAAATTTTTTCCCAGATTTGGTAGCTTCCTAACCCCAAAATTTTCCAGAATTACCTCTTCTTAAATCCCCTCAAAATTTTCGTCCCTTACTCTCCCTCAAGAACAACAACTCGGCCCTCCCCTCTTTGCTCCACACAAGGACAGTTTTGACGCTTGGTGCTAAACAATGGCTTCACAAGATGACTCAAGCAACGTCACCCAAGAATACCCCAAGCGGCCTGCTCAAGAAACTCCCAAGAGGTTTACTCCTAAGCCAAGAAAGCCCCGTATGGATGCAAGGACGTACAAGAAACTGTTTATACGTAGGGAGGTGCAAATATTCAAGAACCAAGATGGTCAAGTTCCTCAAAAATCTCAACGGGTGATACAAGTGATCAAGACCCAAGGTGTGCAAGATTTTCAAGAGGAGGTTGGTCAAAACTTTTGAGTATGCTTTTCTTGATGTAATTTTCTGGTTTGTTGGAACAATTGCAACAAGACAGAATTGGCAAATAAAAGTGCGGCTTCCTCCTTTGTGGTTTGTCACCCGAATGCCCTTTGTTTTTTTTTTTGACTCTAAGAACACACAATTACTCGGCTGTTCTTGGGTAAAATTCCAGAATTTAATGTCAAACCAATGTTCTCCTTCAATCCTCCAACAACTATCAAGACATGTATCAAAGTTTCAAGACTTCAAGATTAGTTTCAAGGAACTCAAGAAACCCTAGATTATTGTAGTTCCTCTTCAAGATTCCAACCCCAAACAAGTTTAACCACAAAAATCAGTTTAGGAAATTAATGAAAACAACTTGGTGGAATAAACTAAAGTTTGGACAGATTTGGCAAGAAACTTGCACCCAAGGAAACCCTAGTTGCAAGTGAAAACCCTAGCCGTCGCAGAAATTTTTTTTTTTTTTTGTTTGATATTTAAACAGAATATGCAACGAACAAAACACGGCTACACTTGAAGGCAGGCTTCAAGACAGAATCACACAACAAGTAATGCACGAAGTGGACACGAAGCAAAAGAAATCAAAGAGTGACTCAACAAGACAACAAAGGCGGACAGAAATTTTTTTTTTTGTAATAACAATCGGACTTGACACAAAGGAAGACACGACCAGAATTGCAAAATAAAATTGACTAGAAAGCTTACGAACAAACTCAATGGGATATACTTGATGTCGTCGACTAGCTCTGGATACCAACTGATGTGCGACGGATCTAGACGAACACCAAGTTGGGATGATTTGCGGAACTTTGACCCTTCTAGAATCACGAGCCACGAACTAAGGAGATTCCTTAACCCAAGACTAGCAAATTTAGTGAACCAAAAGTAAAGATAGAAGAACGCCACAATCAAGGAGACTACTTGATTGATAAGTTCGATGAACAGCTTGAGATTGATTCTCAAGTATTCAAAGGAAATTCTCTTGAGGCAAGAGAGAGTGAAATAACTCACATATATTTTATAAAATCTGAATTGTCCTTTAATGAATGAAAACCTAGGCTATATATAGCCTTACAGGACTCAAACCCTAGAATGTCCAATGGACGACCTTGCCCTTCATTAAGGGCGAAAATGTCTAACAACTAATTGACTAAAATTAAGACTCCAAATTCGGCCAAAGTGAAGTGAAAATTGACCGAAATTATTAATGCTAACAAACAACTAATAATGGAAACTAAAACCCTAATTAGCAAGCTAGTACTCCGCGAACTAGTCTTTACTTGAATCTTCCAATTCCCCATGTGCTTGAATGGAATGGGCCTTGGACTCTATATTCTCATCAGAATTGGCCTTGGATTAAAACATTAAAGTTGTAGGGAATGATATTTCAGAGATGCATGAAAAATTTCAGGTCAATCGGAGCAACGTAGTTTGTGAAAAGACTGAAATACCCCTGCTGCCCTGGTTCTACCCGAATTTGATAATTGCGTCTGTAATTGGTTATTTTGGTTGGGAATACTTCGGAATTGGTTGTTGAGGTGTTCTGATGAATTGTATCCGTGTATCTTATCTTTCGGATGGCTTTGGAATCACTTGATTTGGACTTAGGTAGCCTGACTTATGATGTTTGAACCAGAATGCGGTTTGTGAACCTGTTTTTGCGGTTCTGGTTTCGTATCTTGCATTTTTGACCTGGTTACACTCGAAACTGGGCAGAGTAGTCTTCTTCAACATTGTATCCCTATCTCTTAGCTTCGAAACGGTGTATCTTACACCTCCATCCGATAAGTGTAGTGTCAATGGTGCCAAAACCGCAAAATGATGTCAAAAACTATTTTTTTTTCGGTTAGACCTTATTCCATTTCCAGATTTTCCTGGTTTACTCTAGTGTTTATACATTCTAGTGGAACCTTATTTTAGTGGTATTTGGCATTGGTTTATGACTTGTAATCGAGTCTTATTGTGCTTATTTGAATATTTTAGGGCTTGACTTTCATTTCCGGACTTTTCCCTAGCTTGAATTTTACTTGTACTACTTGGAGCTTACTGAACGGCTATTGAATGAACTTATTTTGTGTGTGACTTTGGGACTAACTGAGGAAAATAATGAAGCTATGACGGCTAGAAAAGTAAACAAATTTAGGGGAAATGCTGTCCAATTTTCTAGGCCGCTTAGTCTCTTTAGGTTTGAGTTGCCTTTTGAAAGTCATATTTTATTCTTTTGTACTAGTACTTACCATGGAAAGGCGTACGAATTGTAGTCGAGCCTCACATGTGCATGCTGTATACTCGATTTTGGAAGTAGAACCTTCAATTGTTTTACTTTGGTTCTTTTAGGGTTTCTTGGCGATTAAAGCCAATCTGAAGTGAAAATTTGTGAAGTATCCGTACTTGAACCGGTGAGTGTACCACTCCCCTCATTTGTTGTTTAACTCGATTTCTGTACATGCAATCTGTGATATGAACGACTGAATTATCTATTTATTTTGTTGCAGACGAGGGTGTACTTTATCACACTCGTTCTCTTGTCTGTTCATATGCCAATTTTTGGTGTGAATCTGAATCTGTTATCTGTATCTGTATCTGCATCTGTATCTGTTCTGATGTCGTTTGGAAGCTTGTATCCAACGACCTTTCTGTGACCTCTGAGCTCAACACCTGTGGCTAGTTACTCGAGTCGGGCCGGCAAGGGCCTGGTCGATTAGATAACGAACCACGGTAGTCTGTTTTGGGATCTTTGGGTATTGAGACCCTTGATTCCGGTATACTCGAGTATTACCATTTCTGATCTGATTGGATTTTGGGCCCGGTAGGGGTATGTGAGGTGGAAGGAATCGAAGAAAATGGAGTCTACGGTATTGGTTACTCAGCGTTGACGGAGTGTCAACTATTATTTCGATCAAGCTTCGGTGACGCAAATGGGAATTTGGCTCCTGAGAGCCACCTGTATCCTTCCTATTTGAATCATTGGTTCCTTTACTTTACATCTGGCATGTGTACCTGATTTGTTAAATGTGAAATGTCATCATTTTACTACTATATGTCTGGTACCTCATTGAGCGCAAACTCACCCCTTTCTGTTCCTTTTGTTTTCCTTATAGGAAAATAAATCCTTTTGGACTGGATTTGATAGTTGGTTGCCGAATTGAGCTAGATGGACATATCTTTTGTGTAGCTCATTGATTGAAACCCTAAATGTACTTTTGGGTCCGTTCCTCTTGTGATTTGGCAAACCGTATATGTATCAACTTTTGAATAACTTTTGTATGCCACTTTGGATTGTATATGGTTAATTTCAACATGTAAATATTTGCTTGATGTTTGGTTGAGTTTTGACGTGTCGGTTACTATTCATGGCCGACTCCGGTTTCATTTTTTTTATTTTGTGATTTTGACCTGTTTACGCGCGTTTGTAAGTTCGGGAACGTATCAGATCGCTCTAAACTGAACCGTTAGTCCTGGCGAGAGCTGGGCAGGCAGTCCGCTAACCCCTTTGGTTCGCCTTAGGGGAAGGTGGGGCTGTCACAACTTGACTATTTGATTACTTGATTATCGTAAATTACATGTTCATATGAAATTGGCCACCGTTTTAAGGCGAGTGTGTACTTTATCTCACTAGACCTACTAAAAGGATAAATTTTTACCGTTGACCAATTTACTTGATTACTTGTGCATGTTGTAAGCTCTAAGCTGAACTGGGCCATGCCTTTGGTTACTGACCTACTCGAGCCTGGACTGGGCTCGGTCGGGTAGGTTGGAACCCTGGGACACCGTTTCGGTATACTCGAGTACTACCACTGGAGGGATAAGGTGATGGCCAGACAAACTGAGGGGTTCTGAAGTTATAAGGTGCAGTTGACCGAAATGGTTCCACTGGAACATCGTATCCTTCAATGTGTGTTTATTTTGCATAATGATAACTGTTTCATGCTAATGTGCCAACGTGCAACCCATGAGCCATACCTGTGATATGCTCAAATTACTCGTAACATGATAACTGTCTCATGTTAATGTGCCAATGTGCAATTGTGAACCATATATGTATCATGCCTAACTTGTTTGATTTATTAGAACTGTTAGAGTGTC
Organism: Coffea arabica; assembly: GCF_036785885.1. NCBI lineage: Eukaryota > Viridiplantae > Streptophyta > Magnoliopsida > Gentianales > Rubiaceae > Coffea > Coffea arabica. The sequence continues at coordinate 25,792,769 of NC_092317.1, forward strand.
TTGGAACCTCACTGGGTTGTGTATCTCATTCCACGTTTTTGTTTTCCTTAACAGGGTTCGAGATCAAGAGTGCTCGTGAATAGTACTAGATTGTTTTTGTTTGAGAACTTTAAGTTGTATTATAACTGATGGATATAGTACATATTCCGTTGGATTGTATTTAAGCTTGAAAGCTAACTAATTGTAAGCATGCAATACTTTGGTGTACTTTAAATATATATTGGAGTTATTCGCAGTATTTCGAGCTTTTGAATTGTGAATTGTAGCGAGTCCTGGCGAGAGTTGGGCAGGCGTCCCACGGATACCCTTTGGTTCGCCTTAGGGAGAAGTAGGGGCGTCACAAACTGGGTGTTGATATCTTCATAAGAAATGTAGCTCTCTGTCTTAGCTTCGAAACGCCATAAAGTGTAACCCAATCCGATAAGCGTAACTTCAACTGTGACCAAAATGCCGGAAGATGTCAAACCTATTACTTTGTTATTCTTCTTTAATACTAGTTCCAACTTTGATTTTGATAGTTGCATTGCTAGAATTGCCTTGTATTGGGATGACATTGAGCCTATTGAAGGGCTATTGTGTTAAGATTATTTATATGTGAATTTGGGCTGGGTTGAGAAAAATAATGAAGCCATAAATGGCTGAAAAATAGCTAAATACAAAGGGCATGCTGCCCAAATTTTCACTCGAGGGTTAGAAATGTGTACTCGCAACTGAGCAAAGATTTGTGGCCGAATTGAACTTGATTTGTCTAAGGTATTCGAGTCTTCTTTTGTAGAGGTATATAAGCTGGAATTTGGCCGAAACTCATATCCTTGAAAAAATGAAGGTAGCAACCAATAGAAATACGTTTTTCCTCGTCTTTTCGACTCAAATTGGAGTTCCAAAGTTTTAATCGTTTCATTGCCAAAACCAAAAGAGCGAGCATGAATTTTCTAGAGTTTGATACGTAACATGAACCCTATCTAAATGAGTTTCATTTACTTGATCTTTTTGAAGAGAAACTCCTATATTTCAAACCCTAGTTGATTTCAAGTTCTTAAATGATATTTTATCGCAGATTTGAACTCCAACCAAGGAGTTACACCTGAACGTGATTTTGAAAAGCACTAGACCTTTGGTGAGTGCTTCCAAATACCTTATTAAACTTGACACTTGTTTTCAATACATGACCAATGTGATCGAATGATATTTGATTAGTATGGTCGGGCAAGGGGTGTACTTTATCGCACTTGCCCTAATGTGATATGTACTTGTTTATTGTGACGGCCCCACCTCCCCTTAAGGCGAACCAAAGAGTTCGGCGGACCGCCTGCCCATCTCTCACCAGGACTCACTCACTCAATACAGTCCTCAAATAAATTACAATGCACATATCAAATATTACATCAAATTCTTCATGAATTTACATATCATAAGCGAAGCGAATACTAGTTCCCAAGCGTGGAATGTACACCTACATTCATTTCAATTCCAAACATTCAAACAATCCCAACTATTACACAAGATGAATCTAAAACAAACTGTCCATGAGATAATCCATCCAGTCACACGAAGAACTTAATACAAGTGCTTCCTTTGCCTCGAGCCCTGTGGGGAGAAAATATGTTTTGGAGTGAGCTAGAAGCTCAGCGAGTGTCCAGTAAAAATCAGAAATCAAATAAGCTTCACAATAGTGTATTTAGATTGTGAGACCCTGTAATTTTCTCATTTTCTGGGTTTTATTCTATTTAATGGCATATTTTCTGCATTTTCTTTATTAGGAAAATTTTCTAGATAATTTTTATGAGCAAATAGGGTTTTAAAATTATTTTTCTAGTATCGTTTAGTTTTTGAGAAATTAAGAACGTATACCGGACGTGGGACCTGCTAGTGCGGAAAATTCGAAAAAATTCGGCCAGTTAGGTTAAGTTTTGGATATCGGATTTATTTTACCAGGTGTTAAGAGATAATTGAAGGTTATTATATGGATGAGAGTGGAGAGACAAGAAGATAAGGTTACACATAAAAGGTGCCACATGTCGCGTTTCTATTCGAGGGTGGACTTTTGACCAAGATATTTTCTTTCCTTCTTAAAACTAATTTTGACCAAAAATCATCTTCCATTTCTCCCTCTTTGGCCGAATTTCTTGGTGGAAAAGAAGAAAAAAATGCCCAACTTCTTTCTTCAATTTCTTGCTTGAATCTCACAAATCAACCGTTTTAATTCCAAAATTCTCCACAAAAGTGAGTTGCTAAACTAGTTTAAGGGGATTGGTGGAGCCATTTGGGAAGAACAAGCCCTAGCTATCTTGTTTCTTGAGGTTACAAAGGTGAGTGGTTAAGAAATTATCCCTTTGTTGGTTTTGATGTGAAATTAGTAGAGGTTGGTAGTTAAAGATGCAATTTTGTGGAGTATTTCATGAATTATGGTTGTGTTGTCTAAGTTTTCTATTTATTGGGAATTTTTCTGTTTTCATATGATTAATATTTTTTGATCATGTATGATGGTCTAGTATGGGTTAGAATGAAGCTTTGGTATGATAATTGTAATGATTAGTGGAAAATTTCTGGTTTGAAGCAAAAATTTCCAGATTAGGGTTTCATTTTCCACAATTCTGCCTGGCACTGTTCATCATAGTTAGAGGCCGAATTAGCCTTGAGTTAAAACATTAAAGTTGTAGGGAATGATATTTTAGAGATGCCTACAAAATTTCAGGTCAATCGGAGCAACGTAGCTTGTGAAAAGACTGAAATACCCCTGCTGCCCTGTTTCTACCCGAACTTGAGAATTGCTTCTGTGATTGGCTAATTTGATTGGTAATGCTTCTGAATTGGTTGTTGATGTCTTCTGAAGAATTGTAGCCTTGTATCTTAGCTTTCGGATGGCTTTGGAATCAATTGCTTTGGACTTAGGTAGCCTGACTTATGATGTTTGAACCAGAATGCGGTTGGTGAACCTGTTTTTGAGGTTCTGGTTTAGTATATTGAATTTTTGACCTGATTGCACTAGAAACTGGACTGAGTAACCTTCTTCAACATTGTATCACTATCTCTTAGCTACGAAACGGTATATCTTTCACCTCCATCCGATAATCGTAGTGCCAATGGTGCCAAAACCGCAAAATGATGTCAAAAACTGTTTTATGGTTCAGAGCTTAACTTTCATTTCCGGACTTTTCCCTAGCTTGAATTGTACTGGTACTACTTGGAGTTTACTGAACGGCTATTTGTGAGAACCCGTAAAACCCTAATTATTTTCCTAGGGTTTATTTCCCCTTAATTGCATGTTTTCTGCATTTTCGGGCCTAGGAATATTTTTCTGGTAGATTTTATGAGTAATTATAGTTTTTAGATGATTTTTCTAGTATTGGTGAGTTTTTAGAAAATTAAGAATATATTTTGGACGTGGGACCCACTAGTGCGAAAAGTTTGGAAAAATTCGGCCAATAAGGTTAAGTTTCGGATACAGTGAAAATTTTATCGGGTGGTAAGAGATAAGTAGTGTGTGTGAAGTGATTGATGTGAGAGAGAGAAAAGAATGATAAGGATGCATTTATGGAGGTGACAAGTGTCACCTTCCCATTTGTTGGACTTTAAGAAACACTATTCACTTTCTTGACTTTTTTTGACCAAAGGTTTAAATATCAAAAAAATGCACAAAAATCACCATTTTCTTACCTCTTATGGCCGGCCCTCTCCTTGCAAAGAAGAAAGGAATTTCTTCAACTCTCAAGCTTCCATTTCACTCAATCTTGCAAGAACAAAAGCCTACACTAGATTCTATTCCATAAAAACCTTTCTTCTAGTGCTTGTAAGTGTATTAGTGAAGTTGTTTTGAAGCTCTAAGGTGGCCAACCTCTCTATCTCTCTTAATTTCTTGGTAAGTGATGCTTGAACACCCTACTACACCTAATGATGGTTATATTATGCTTAGAAGTGGCTTGAGTGTTGGATTATATGATTTATTTCTTGGTTTGGCTTGATTTGGTGAAGTTTTCCATTTTATGAGGAATTTTCTGGTTTCATATGATTTTGATGTTGTGGACTAGTATGATGCTTGGTAATAAGGGGCTTTGGCTCTAGTAGGTGTGAATTGTTGTTAAATGCAATCAATTTTGGATTTGGAATGAAATGTGAAAAGTTAGGGTTCTTGAACCCCTATTCTGTCCGAAATTTTAGGTCATAGCTAGACGCCGAATTGGACTTTGCTCAAAACATGAAAGTTGTAGGTATTTATGAGTTTAGTGTGCCTGCAAAATTTCAGGGAAATTGGACAAGTGTAGAGTGAGTTATGCCGTTTTTACTGTTGCTTTTTTTGGTGCACAGAATGTCTGAACTGCGATAGTAATTGCCTGTTTTGACTGGAATTGGTTTGGATTTTGAAGTTTGTGTCTTCTAAGGATATGTAGCTGGATGTCTTAGCTAACTTATGCCTTTGGAATTTCGGCATTTGGACCTGTGTAGGCTGAGATTGACGTATTACAGTTTTGTGTGTTTTGCAAATCTGTTTTGGTAATTCTGGTTTGGTATTTGGCACTTTTGACCTAGTTGTGCTAGGATTTGGACTGAGAGGCCTTCTACATTGTTGTAGCCCTGTTTCATAGCTTTGAAACGGTGGGTCTTACACCCCTAACCGATAATTGTAGTGAGAGTTGTGCCATTACCGCATTATGACGTCAAAACCGGTTTTCTTATCAAGGCCAACATTAAAGCCTTTCTTAATTTCTGGTTTGCTTTCATGCTTGTATATGTTTATAAAACCCTATTGGGGTTGTGAATTGGTGTTGTTTATGGCTCGGTATGGTTTCCTGTTTTATGATATTGTGAGCTATGGAACGGCTCTTGACATGAAATGCTTATATGTGTGTTGTTGGGTTGTGATTGAAGAAAAATAATGAAGCCTTATGGCTGGAAAATTTGGTAAACACAAAGGGCATGCTGCCCGAATTTTTACTCGAGATTTAGAAAACTATATTCTCGACTTGAGTAAAGGTTAAGTATTTAACCCTTGAATTTCCATGAACGAAACCCTATTGGGCGATAATTGGTTTGACTTTATGACTCGTTATCGAGTCTTATGGTATTTGTTTACATGTTCTAGGGCGTGACAATAGCTCACGACATTCTCCTGACGGAAGTGCATGAAATAGCACTTAATTGATTGGTGAGTGTACTACTCACTTGTGTGCTATTATATGGCTTTGATATTTGAACTTGAGATGTTGTATGTTAATGGATTGATGTGAGAGTGTACTTTATCACTCTCACTTATTGTTTCACATGTTATTGAAAAGTTATTGGAAAGTTATAGGAAAGTTATATGAACTGATATATGAAATGAAATACATGACTTGATATCGATTGGACAAGTATCCAACGACTACAAATGTTATCATTGAGCTCAACCCCATTGGTAGTTGATTGAATCGAGCCGACAAGGGTTTGGTCGTGACAATTAATGAGCCTTGGGTAAAGTTATAAGGAATCTTGTAGTATGAGAGACTCTTGATTCCGGTATACTCGAGTAATACCACAGTGCAAGTGTTTGGAGTGCGGGCCCGGTAGGGGGATGTTTGGTGGAAGGAATGGGAGAGAAGAGGAGTCTACGGTTGGTCACTCTTCAACATTGACGGAGAGTCAATGAGGTTGGATCAAGACATAAGCGTGGAAATGGGCTCTTGAGAGCCGACCGTATCCTTTCACTGATTTACTTTACTTCGAAATTGCATACTTGAATTGAATGGTTTTGCTTATGTGATCTTAATTGCTATTGTGATAGTTGCTCACTGAGCTTTAGCTCACCCCGTTCCTTTTGTTTTCCTTACAGGAATATGACTCTTTTGGAATGAATTTTGATAAATGGTTGCCAAATGAACTAGATGAATGACTCTTTTGTATTGTATATAAAATGGGACCCTAAATGTATCATTAGGGCCGTTTTCACTTTTGTTTTGGCAAACCATATATGTAGTGACTTTTGTATCACTTTTAAATATCATTTTTGGTTTGTAAAGGCTAAATATTTTGTGGTTTATGTAATTCGATGTTTGGTTGGGTTCGGACGAGTCGGTTACTATTCATGGCCGACTCCGGATTTTATTTCTTTTATTTTGGGTTATTTTGCCCTTTTGCCTTATTTGCGCGCGTTATAAGTTCCGAAACGTGAAAGATCGCTCTATACTGCACCGTTAGTCCTGGCGAGAGCTGGGCAGGCAGTCCGCTAACCTCTTTGGTTCGCCTTAGGGGAAAGTGGGGCTGTCACACTATTGAAATTAAATTGTTGTGTGTGTACCTTTGGGTTTGAATAAGAAAAATAATGAAGCCATAAATGGCTGGAAATAGGAAAATACAAAGGGCGTGCTGCCCAAATTTTCGCTCAAGGGCTAAGCTTCTATTTGAACTTGTATATTTTCGTTTGGCAAATACTATGCCCGTTTTCCATCTTAAAACATGATACCTTTTCCATTTGAACCTTCAAATGTTTATTTACTACTTCATACCAAAATATCGAGATATGACCTAAGGTTTTTCGCAGTCAAGACATGTAGGCCATAATACCTCCTTGAATGTATATTGATTTTGAACCACATAAACGATTCCGAAAAATAATATTTCTGAGCCTATCTGGTTGGATTCCGACTTGACTTTGATTCAAGTGTTTTTCATTGGAACTATTATAACCCTTTAAGTTTGGTTTATGACACCCTAGTTGTTTCCGTCCACAGATCCAAATGGCTTTATTTTCACTTTAAAGTCACCTTTATCCGTTTTACTCGTAACTAGTCGAGTTCCTTGATTCCACTTATTTGTTTTGCTAGATGAATTGTAATATTCTTTCTCGTTGAATCATAGGTTTTCTCGGTGACCGAGGGTAAGATTCGATAGGACATTTTGGACGTTATTTTGCATAATTCGGTGAGTGTTCCTTGTTTGTTGTATTTTCTTGACTTCATGACTTGTAAGTGCTTTCAATGATTTCCAAAACGAGTTTTCTAGGCGAGTGTGTACTTTATCGCACTCGACCTAAATAAATGTGAAATTTTCAAAGATTGAATGATTGGAACGTACTTGTGCATGAATGTAAGCCTTTTGGCTGAATTGGGCCCTGCCCCTTGTTACCGATCGACTCGAGCCAGAAACGGACTCGGTCGGGCGATTTGGTGACCTGGGTGAACGTTTGGTATACTCGAGTATTACCTTGTAGGTTGGTGGAGGTTGGTGGAGCCTGGCCAATGTCCAGGAGAAGGTGAATGAAAAGAACGAATGAACAAACGAACGAAGGTTTTATGTATAAATGAAAAATGCATTTTCAAATGAATGAAGGAAAGGGGAATGACAGGAGAACGAACGAACGAACGAATGAACGAACGAACGTATCATTTTCATGTATAGTTTATTGTAAATGATGTAACTGTTTCTTGATTTATCGTTTGATTTATGACTTGATTCTATGTTCGGAACCTCACTGAGCTTTTAGCTCATCCCTTTAGTTTTGTTTTCCTTAACAGGGGAAGGCGAGCAAGGGCTAGAACTCTGTACCGGCTGGGTCTAGTTTTGGTTTTGTTTTGGTTCTCGCCCTAGTGCTTGGCACGGGTTGGTTGTATGGTGACTTGAGAACTTTTGTATTCTCTACGGTTATACTTCTTTCTGAGATAGCAATATATATAAGTTTTGTTTTAAGTTGTGGATCCTCGTTTTGCTCTTTCTTGTGGTTCTATTTCTACTTTGTGTGAGTGAACTACTAAGTCCTGGCGAGAGCTGGGCAGGCGGTCCGCTGAACCCTCTGGTTTGCCTAAAGGGGAAGTGGGGCTGTCTCATAGATGATGTCATGAATCAGTGATCAAATGTACGTTTATTGCTCTTGTAAGTCAGGGAAATCATTGTACTTAAACATCCAACTCTCAAACAGATCCAGTAACAGTCAAATGGTAATAAGGAGCCATCGGTGCTCCAAATAAACAGTGGTGAAGATGTTGAGTTTAAGCACACGGATTCCAAGCACTCATTTGAGCCAAAACATTTCATGGCACACACACAAGCACACATCATATGCAATTGAGTAACCAATGCAAGAATTAGTTCGAGAAATAACTTTGGAAATAGTTGTGGAATCACTCACCAACCACAGCTCATGAACCTCATCCATCATAGACAGTTTCCTCGATCAAGTCCAAGCCCTTCATTTCTTCCAAGAGTTAACTCAAACTCAAAGCAATCGAATGCTCTCAAAGATTGGACAGCACTTCCCTTTAATTTCTTCATTTTCCATCCTACATTACATCACCAATTACATCTCAATTCAACTACAATTACACATACACATCATAGGCTATAAAACACACCTAATCAGGGCCACAATGTGACAGCCCCACCTCCCCCTAAGGCGAACCAAAGGGTTCGGCGGGCCGCCTGCCCAGCTCTCGCCAGGACTCAGTCGAGCCGTTAAAAGAAATCGAAAACGTTCAGGAAGGTAATAGGGCGCTCAAACGATTCAAAGTCGCCAAATGGCAAAATGAAAATCAACACCAAAAATGAATAGTGGTTGCCACATCACCACCCTGCCAGGAGCCCAACGAATACAGATATGGACATATGACTCGGGAAAACATTTCCAATCCAAATAGGATACATGAATAGGGTAAATAGTTTTATACACATACGTTTGTAATTTACGGAACAAAAGAAGATAATTGGATCCAAATACATTTAGGGTTTTTCAACTATCGAGGAGCTTTACAAAATATAATTAAACTAGCTCGACTCGTGCGTCAAAACATCTTAGCCCCAAAAGTGGTTCCTTGTAAGGTAAAACAAAGATAACGGGACGGGGTGAGCTTACGCTCAATGAGGTACCAAAATAATAGCAAATAAGAAACATGGAACTTCATATTCAATTAATCACATATGTGCATCAAATAAAGAAGTGAACAAACACCATGGACAGAAAGGATAGGGGTGGCTCTCAGGAGCCAAATTCCCATTTGCTTCACCGAAACTTGATCGAAATAACAGTTGACACTCCGTCAACGTTACAGAAGTAACCAATACCGTAGACTCCACTTTCTTCGATTCCTTCCACCTCACATACCCCCACCGGGCCCGAAATCCAATCAGTTCAGAAATGGTAATACTCGAGTATACCGGAATCAAGGGTCTCAATACCCAAAGATCCCAAAACAGACTACCGTGGTTCGTTATCTAATCGACCAGGCCCTTGCCGGCCCAACTCGAGTAACTGGCCACAGGTGTTGAGCTCAGAGGTCACAGAAAGGTCGTTGGATACAAGCTTCCAAATGACATCAGAACAGATACAGATACAGATAACAGATAACAGATTCAGATTCGCACCAAAATTTGGCATATGAACAGACAAGAGAACGAGTGTGATAAAGTACACCCTCGTCTCAATTAAAATAACCAGATAGTTCAGTAATTCATATCACAGATTGCATGTACAGAAACCGAGTTAAACAACAAGTGAGGGGGAGTGGTACACTCACCGGTTCAAGTACGGATACTTCACAAATTTTCACTTCAGATTGGCTTTAATCGCCAAGAAACCCTAAAAGAACCAAAGTAAAACAATTGAAGGTTCTACTTCCAAAATCGAGTATACAGAATGCACATGTGAGGCTCGACTACACGTCGTACACCTTTCCATGGTAAATACTAGTACAAAAGAATAAAATATGACTTTCAAAAGGCAACTCAAACCTAAAGAGACTAAGCGGCCTAGAAAATTGGACAGCATTTCCCCTAAATTTGTTTACTTTTCCAGCCGTCATGGCTTCATTATTTTCCTCAGCCAGTCCCAAAGTCACACACAAAATAAGTTCATTCAATAGCCGTTCAGTAACCTCCAAGTAGTACAAGTACAATTCAAGTTAGGGAAAAGTCCGGAAATGAAAGTCAAGCCCTAAGATATTCAAATAAGCACAATAAGACTCGATTACAAGTCATAAAACAATTCCAAATACCACCAAAATAGGGCTCCATAAGAATGTATAAGCACTAGAGTAAACCAGGAAAATCCGGAAATGGAATTAACTCTAACCCAAAAAAAATAGTTTTTGACATCATTTTGCGGTTTTGGCACTATTGACACTACACTTATCGGATGGAGGTGAAAGATACACCATTTCGAAGCTAAGAGATAGGGATACAATGTTCAAGAAGACTACTCTGCCCAGTTTCGAGTGTAACCAGGTCAAAAATGCAAGATACGAAACCAGAACCGCAAAACAGGTTCACAAACTGCATTCTGTTCAAACATCATAAGCCAGGCTACCTAAGTCCAAATCAAGTGATTCCAAATCCATCCGAAAGCTAAGAAACACGGCTACAATTCATCAGAAGACCTCAACAACCAATTCCGAAGTATTCCCAACCAAAATAACCAATTACAGACGCAATTATCAAATTCGGGTAGAAACAGGGCAGCAGGGGTAATTCAGTCTTTTCTCAAGCTACGTTGCTCCGATTGACCTGAAATTTTGTAGGAATGTCTAAAATATCATTCCCTACAACTTTAATGTTTTAACCCAAGGCCAGTTTGGCCTCTAACTATGAGGTACTGTACCAGGCAGAATGTAAGAACATGAAACCCTAGCTTTCCAAACCACTTCCAAAACAGAAATTTCTTGCAATTAACCACTTTTTCCACCTTCAAGCTTCCTTCAATATCATTTCCAATCATCATACATGACCACATAATAATAATCATAGGAAAAAAGAAAAATCACCAATAATTATAAAACTTCACCAATTCAACCAAAATCAAGATATAATCCATAAAATTACATCTTAAACTACCACCAATCATGAATTAAACATCATTAGATGGAGGAGAGGGGTTCCTTCACCACTCACCTTAGTAACACAAGAGAGGGAGCAACTAATCACCTTGGCCTTCCAAACAATTCCACTAAACACCTCACAATCACTCATTTAAGGTTTTCTATGGAACAAAAGCAAGATTAAATGGTTGAGTTGTTGGATTTGAGCAAGAGTGAATCAAGAATTTGGAGAGGTTTTCTTTCTTTCGCTTAGAGAGAGAGAGCCGGCCACAATAGCTAAGAATGAAGATGATTTTTGGTAATTTTTGGTTTATTTAGTCAAATGGTAAAACAAGAAATAGTAGTCAAAAGGTAAACCCAATCTCCAAGTGACACTTGTCACTTCTTTAAATGCATCTCTATCACTTTGTTTCCTCTCACACCAATCCACTTGGGTAACCTCTAATTATCTCTTAGCACCCGCTAATTTAAACCCAGTATCCGAAACTTAACGTAGTTGGCCGAATTTTTCCGAACTTTTCGCCCTAGCGGGTCTCACGTCCGATATATACTCTTAATTTCTCAAAACCTACCCGATACTAGAAAACTCACCTAAAAACTATATTTACTCATAAAAATTATCTAGAAACTTTTTGAATAAAGAAAATGCAGAAAACATGCCAGTAACCCGAATAAAACCTAGAAAATGGGGAAAAAAAAATTTTACGGGTTCTCACACACAATACCCTTAAATCTCAACCAATTAAGAGCTCAATAACCAACCATAAGAAAGTCCCAAATTTGAAACCCTAAAACTAAAATTTTGCTCTACAAGCTGGAATTTCCACAACAAACCACAAGTAGTACATAAAAGCTCCATCTTTCCCAATACAAGACTATCATTCTATGGCCAACCATAATTTACCATATAAAAACAGGAAAATCACCAATAAATCCAAAATTGGTTAAGCTTTACCCTAAACCATGAAATCATCCACAAAATAGCATATCTAACCTCTACAAACCACTAATTTCTGATTATGAGGAACAAAGAGAGGATTTCTTGGCAACTTACCTTACAACCACAGGAAACAAGATAGCTTAGTGCTTTCCTTTCACCAAAGACTCCACCAAAGCCTTTAAACTTCCTTAGTGTGCACACTTTGTGACGCCCCCACTTCTCCCTAAGGCGAACCAAAGGGTATCCGCGGGAAGCCTGCCCACCTCTCGCTTGGACTCAAGCAAAAAAAAGTTCAAGCTTATAGCGGTACTAGATGGCACAACCAAACAATATAAATGCAATTAATGCGGAAGCGTTCAAGCTTAACAATATTTAACAATTACCCAATCCATATATCGGGTTTCCATAATATAGCCCAAAACACACAATGGCTACAAGGTCTAGACAAAAGAATTGGAACCCTATTACAAAAGTCCTCAAAAGTACATAAAAGGAAGTTTCCTCCGAGTCTCATTCCAAGCCCAATCCTGTTAAGGAAAACAAATCTACAGGGTGAGCAAAACGCTCGTGAGACCAAGAACACACATACAAGCACATTGCTCAAATAACAATCCCAATTTACAAGTCAAGCAATAATATTTCAATAATTAACAATTTACTAGAAAGATAACCAGAAACAATTCAAGGATACTGGAGCTCTCAGGAGCTATATTCCACTTGCACGATCAATAACCTTCACGAATTGACACTCCGTCAATCGGGTAGGTTTAGTCCGTAGAACTCCACTTAGCCTGTCCCCTTTCACCTTACATACCCCTGTATCGGGCCCGCCTGTCATTTGTTTAAGGCGATACGTACTCGAGTATGCCAAGCGAGATCTCTCACTAGATCAAGCTTTCATGTTTTCCCCATGGTTTACCAAGGAGCCTGACCAAGCCCAAGCCGGCTCGAGTCCAAGGATGACCAGTGGGGTTTTGGGCGTCCACCATGTATATTTGAGTGTCGAGGAGATTCACTCCAACGACGTATGCAGCCATAGCATACTATTTCAAGTCATTCAAGCATGTGGTATATTCAAGCAATCGAGATATGCAAGTATTCAAGTATGAGTTATTCATTTCAAGCGAGAACGAGTGCGATAAAGTACACGCTCGTCTCAAATTTCAAAATCTCAAGTATCAATAACAAGTAAACATGTATCGAGTTCGCAGGAGTTCAAGTAACACACACTTGACACTTACCAAGTCAACCAAGGAGAAATGTTACTTGAAGTTCAAGCGTCCACCGTAGGATCCTCTTGAAGGTCCTCGTGCGAGCCTGAGCAATTAATAGTGAACAATCACTTATAAATCCCAATTATCGAGAAAGATTGCACGCTTGTACAATCCTAAGAATTTCACTAAAATGAGCCTAAATTACTCGCGAATTAAGGCTCAAAAGTGGGGTTTTAAGGTACAAAAGAAATCGAGTTTTCATCTTTGAAATCAAGTATAAAACGTTCAAGTAATATCGAAGGAATAAGGAGAATTCGAAAAACTCCATTTCTTTAAGATTCGGAAATTTCAGTTTTCATACGAGATTTTTGAAAATTCGTATCTCACTCTTTACAAGTCCAAAATTGGAAAACTTGGTACCGTTGGAATCCTCATCCAAAGTAATAAAAGTTCCTAGAATACACTTTCCCATGATTCCAAACGAAAAGTATTCAAACATTAGCTCAAAGTTGCTGTTTTGGGGCACTTAAGGCAGGTTTAGGTTGGTTTTTGGCCAACTTTGAAAATTCAGTAAAATTCACTTGCTTTGAACTAGCCTCCGAAATTTGGAAATCTATTAGAGTTTTAATCCAAGTTTAAAACAAAACAAACAGAACAAGATTTGGTGTTTTTAGCATCAAGATATGGTAGCTCAAAGTTACTAAAGTTTCCTTGTTAATCAAGGGTTTTCCAAACTCGAATCATGAACTTTGGAAGTTTAGTTGAGCAGCGAAACGGACTCGGAATGGCACCAAATTTAGCAATATAAAACTTCCATATAGGGGCTATTCCTCTACCAATTTTCATAGAAAAATATTTACGGAAATTTGGTGAACGAAACCACTAAAGTCCCAAGAAGTTCCTCGGCAAATCTGCCTTGGACTTCCGTTTTTCCGTTTTCAAAATGTTTGGCCAATAAAACACCTCAAACATGGTTCACTTCAGTAGGTAATGTCTAAGAGAAGTCCAAGATACATTTGGTAGGTTATTAACACCAAAAATTTCGAAACAAGAAGTCCCAATAACGATTAAGACTTGAACTAGCCATAAGAGGGTTTGAAATCTCCGAGTCAGTTTGGGATTTCAGCCACAACTCACTCAATTCAACTCGGAATTGAGCATGGTTGATGGCGTTGGAAAGTAGATTCATAAGGACATATTTTCTCAGAAGAAACCATTTTAAAAATCCATCCATAATCAGCTCATTCATGAGCATCAAGTTATAGCTCATGTGCTGCCTTCCAGGAAACAATGAAACAGGACAGCAATTTTCAAATGAATGGTTTGGCTTGATCAAATTGATCCAGGACGTGAATTTTATACCAATGGAAATCTGGGAATGTCTAGTTTCCAGTGCCACAAACGGCACTCGATTCCGACATCGGAGAGATGAGTTATAGCCGAAACAAAACGACTGCCAGAGCAGTGACGGGAACATTTTCTCGTTTTCTAAGCTTTCGTAATTCCAACATTTGGGTGACCAAATCAAGTTATTTTTCAATGAAACTTTTTACACACTCACTATAACATGTAAAAAACATAAAAAAGCCATTGGAACCTCAAAATTTTGCATCAAAGTGCATGAACATAACAGGGGCAAAATGGTCACTTTTGGTCATTACACCATCCTTGAGTTTCTATCAACAATCTAACATTATTCCACTAATTTAAACACTAAACCAACATTAATATCACCATCAATCACCAAATCAGTCCCTCAAACTAAAGTGGGAGTTCATAGAGCCCACACAACCATTTTTCCATCATAAACAAGCTACCCATGTGCATGCATGAGCTTAAATGTGTACGATAACTTCCATAAATCAAGTTTCCAAGGTTTGATCATCACTTACTTGGTTTGATGTTCCAAAGCAGAATTTTCGGTCCTCTCTTGACCAAGAAAACCCATGGAAAGTAGCTCCTTTTCTTAGCTAGATAAACTTTCCAAGTAATGAGCCAAGTGTGGATGAAATTTGATGTGAATTGGATGAAGATTTTGTGAAGATATTTGGAGAACTTTGGTGTTGTTTTGCAAGCTCAATGGCCGGCTGTCTTAGGGAGGAAGAGAGAGGGAATTTTGATCTAAATAAGGCTTCCAAAAGAAGCTTTAATGTGTGGCTATAATTCACTCTAAAGTCAACTCTTCAATAGTGCGCATATGCGCGCGTTTCGTGCTTGATTCCTCTCTAGTTTATTTCACCAGTGCACTAAACCTCCAATGCACTTATATTCATACTATTATTATTCACTCTTAAAGGTATAAAATGAAGGTCTGAAGTCTCCCAATTAATCGCGCGCGTAAAGACGCGTACTTCCAATTTAAGCGCGATAAAGTGAAACTTCCAAGAAATTCTTATAACGATAATATAACTAACTAACATTTGAACTCTTAAACATAAAAATACATATTTTAGGAATAATGTACATGTCCCCGAGTTCCAAGCTTATTGTACTCTCAATCGGTTAAGATTTTCAAACACGTTTTCACTATTTTCATTAAACAAGCTCCCAAAAATTAATTTTTGAAACAAGTCACTTTAAAAATATAATGAAGCTATAATTCCATGTATTTAGGTCTAATATGGGTAGAAAATAATATTCGGGGCAAATATCCAAATAAATAATTAATTGAGCCAAAAATAGAGGTTTAAAAATAAAAATTTTTACGAGTCATCACAGACCAAATTCTTCCTAACTTTACTAAAACTAAAATTTGACCAAAATCTTCTCATTTCTTTGCCTTTCTTGGCTGGCCATGAGGAGGAAGAAGAGAGAAAGAAAGCTTCAACTTCAACCTCCATTCTTTGCTTGAATCTTGAGATTTCACCGATAATCTTGCAAAATACTCCATAGAAGTTGTTCTCTAAGGAAGCTTAAGGGTTTTTGTGGAGTGATTTGGGAAAATAAAGGTGTTGGTAACCTCTTTGCATAAGGTTTAAGGTATTTATAGCAAGAAACTCTCTCTACTTCAAGTAATTGTAAATTAGTGGCTTATAGTTACAATTTTGGTAGTTTTATGCAATACTTCATGGTTGGAAGTAGTGATATGGAAATTTTCAGTTTTTATAGTGAATTTTCTGCCCATATATGAAGCTTAAAGGTTGGCCATGATTTCCTAGCTTTGCTATGTGAAATATCTAGTGTTAATGTGCTAGTTTACTTGCCTAAAGAAATTTTCAGCTTGGGTGCAAAAATTTCAGATTAGGGTTTCCAATTTTGGTTTGATTGTGGTTGGTTTTTGGAGCTTTCATTTGGCTTAAATTGAAGGGTTTTGTGACCCTAATTAAGTGTGTTTCATAGCTTTTGATTTGTATGTGCAATTGTGGCTGAATTGAGATGTGATTGGTGATTGATTCTAGGATGGAAAAGTAAAGGAATTTAGGGGGAAGTGCTGCCCAATTTTTGGGATACTTGATTCCTTCAAGTTTGGGTTGATTTGGTGATAAACTTGCTTAAGATTCTTGGTATATCTATAAGCTTTACTTAGGTATTGAATTTTGGTTGAAATGGAAGAATTTGAATTGGTATTTTCCTCAAAGTTGTTAGCTGAAATTTTCGTTTATTGGTCAAGTGATAGCGAAGTCTATTACCTTGTTGTTTTCTAACCTTTTCATGATTGGTTTCGGCCAAAACTTGTTCCAAACGGTGGTTAAGTCTTTTGTGCTTGAAATTGAGTGAAAACTATATAGATTAGGGGGTGAAAACCTCATGATTTCACTTGTGTCTTGGCTGCGAAAATTTTGGTTTGAAAGGCAAAATTGCACCTTGTTACCTTCGAGCCTTAAAGTCTTTAGTTTGGAAGTCTTTATGACCAACTGTTACTTACTTTCACTCCCAAGCCACATTTTGCTTTGCATTAGTAGTTTCTTGGATAGGCATACGACTCGTAATCAAGTCTCAATTATTTTTCTTGGTTGTTCTAGGACGTGCCGGTGATCAAAGCCATACTTTGGGAGCAAACTTTTGAAGTTGTTTGCTTGATTGGTGAGTGTACCACTCCATTGATTTGTTGCTTAATTGGTTTACTTGTACTTGAAATTTTTGACTTGAATGACTGTGAATTATGTTTATTCTGAATGAGATGAGGGTGTACTTTATCCCACTCGTTCTCTTGCATGTGTGACTGTTTACTACATAAACTGGAATCTGTTACTGTGCCTGATCTGATGTCGTTTGGAGGTGTATCCAACGACCTTCCTATTAAACCTGAGCTCAACCTCATGGGGAGTCAATTGAATTGAGCCAGCAATGGTTTGGTCGAGGAAAATTGACAAACCATTAGGGACTGTTCCTGGGAAATCTTTGGGTATTGGAGACTCTGAATTTCTGGTATACTCGAGTATTACCACCCACTGTTAGTGTTGAGTCATTCAGGCCCGATAAGGGGTATGTTTGGTGGACGGAATTCGGTGTAAAGTGGTGCTCTACTGAACTGGTTACTTTACTTGAAAGTTGACGGAGTGTCAACTACTACTTGATCAAGCTCTGGTGAAACAATGGAAATTTGGCTCATGAGAGCCACCTGTATCCTTTTATTGAATTACTGTGTTTAACTGAGGTGTTGTTCATTTTGTATCTGGTGTGTATATGTGACTGATTAAAAATGAAGTGCCATGATTCTTAACTGTGTGTATTTTTGGTACCTCATTGAGCGTAATCTCACCCCTTTCCCGTTATCTTTGTTTTCCTTACAGGGGAAAAACTTTGAAACCATGATTTTGGAAGAAAGGGTCGAGCTAGTGTAGACATTCTTTTGTTTACGCTCTTCTGTAATAGAAAACCCTAATTGTATTTTGATCAAGTATCACATTTTGATTTGTAAAGTTTTTAATGTATGTACATATATAAGTGTTTATTCATGGCTTATCCGTCTCTTTGTTTGAGAATGTACATTCTCTGGGTTTGCGTGAACTGTACTTGTATTCCGTTAGAAATCGGACGAGCGCGGAGCTTGAACAACGAAAGAAAAATTTCTGGCGGGAAATCCTTCATGGAATCCGGCCATATATCCGGCCAAGAACTGGCCGGATACTTGGCCGGATTGGCAGGGAAGAAAGAAAAAAATTGGTTTGGTTCACTGTCTTGAATCCGGCCAACTTTTGGCCGGATTCTAATGTGGAGTTTGTTCTTTTCGCTTTTCATTGAAGCGTTTAACCAACATTCTATTGTATCGTTTAATTTAACTAATTCAGTTTCTGGCAGTTCATTTTCTCGAAGTTGGTTTGCTCGTCTTGTAGGGTTTACGTATGTTTCGGATTAGTAGTCCTGGCGAGAGCTGGGTAGGCAGTCCGCCGTACCCTTTCGTTCGCCTTAGGAGGAGGTGGGGCTGTCACAATTTCTCTCTCGGGTGGCAATGACACCAATTCGTCCAAAAATACATCTGGATATTCACTTATCACCGGCATATCTTCTAGTTTAACCTTCTCTCTTAGGGTGTTAACTAAAAAGGCTAGATACCCCTGTACCCCATTACTTAGCAATTTTCTAGCCCTAATTCCCGAAATAAGACGCTAAAATATCCCTCACATCTAGTTTTAAGGTCGCCTCACCGGGTATTCAAAACTCAACCACCTTTGTTCGACAATCTACCCGAGCATACGAGCTAGCCAATCCATTTCTATAATAACATCATACTCCTTAATGGCTAGACTTATAAGGTCAACTACCAACTTTCTCACCAACCCAAATGTCACAGTTTCTATACATCTCATTAGCAAGTAAAAATTGGTTACCCGTAAGTGTTTTTACTTCTAAGTCATATGGTAGCCGCTCGGCTTTCACATCAATTCCATACATAAATGTGGGGTTGACAAAAGAATGTGTGGCACCAGGGTCTATCAAAATCTTGGCCAAACGAAGAAAAACAAGAATCGTACCTTCCACTACCTCCGATGGTTCAGGTGCCGATTGTTAGTCCAAGGCGTACACTTCGACTGGCACCCTTGGCCTGGTCCCTCCTACATTGGTTGGTTTAGGGTTGATTTGCCAGCTGGCAGGGCATCACTACTCAGTGGGCAATTGCCGATCTGGTGCTTAGTACTTCCACACCGTAAGCACATTAGAACCTTTTGCCAGCAATTATCCTTAGTGTGGTTGGATTTCCCATAGTACCCACAAGACACTCGAGGGGTGGATGTCTGGCCTCCCTGCGAGGCACCTCTCGCCTGTCCCCTGTGAGAACCCGTAATTTGCATTTTCTAGGTTTTCGCATTTTTCATGGCTTGTTTTCTGCACTTTCTGTATCCGGAAAATTTTCTAGATAAATGTTATGAGCAATTATAGTTTTTAGATAATTTTTCTAGTATTGGAGAGTTTTTAGAAAATTAAGAATATATATTGGACGTGGGACCCGCTAGTGCGAAAAGTTCGGAAAAATTCGGCCAATAAGGTTAAGTTTCGGATACTGTGTAAAATTTATCGGGTGTTAAGAGATAAGTAGAGAGTGAGATTGATTGATGTGAGAGGAAAAAGAAAGATAAGATTGCATTAATGTAGGTGACAAGTGTCACCACTACATTGGTTTTGACTTAAGAGTTACTATTCACTATTTTGACTTTTGACCAAAAATTGGTTAAATATCTCAAAAATGCACAAAAAAAATTACCATTTCTTACCTCTTGTTGGCCGAACCTCTTGTGCAAGGAAGGAAGAAGAAACTCTTCAAGTTCTAGCTACTACTTGGTGCAAATCACCCAAAAACATTTGCTTACATCCATTTCTACTCCATAAAAATCTTTCTAGTTGGTGATAGAGGTTGTTTGGTGAAGTTTTCTTGAAGAGCTAGGGTGGTCTACAACTCCTCTTCTCTTATTTCTTAGGTAAGTGATGATTAAACATTCTACTACACTTATTGATGCTTATATGGTGCTTAATGGGACCTAAAGTGATGGATTATGTGACTTGTTTCTTGATTTGAAGTGTTTTGGTGAAGTTTTTTCATTTTCATTTCTCTTTCAAGAAAGCATTGAATAAAAACAAAATGACTAAAATGATTTTTCCTTTTCTTTCTAAAAACTCTATAAACTTAAAAACTAAAAAAAACTAAAAACTAAAATCTAAAACTTAAAAGTGATTAAAAACCTGAAATGACAAAATAAAAATGAATAGACAAACTAAAAGGGCAAAATGAATAAAACTAAAATAAAATAACAACTAAAAATGCAAAACACACAACAATGAACTAAATGCAAGCGATCTAAAATAAAAATCATGAAGTAGATGCCACATACAAATTATTCAAAATTTGGTGTCTACAGTTTGCCCCTCTTTGTCTGAGTTTTGAAAAAACTTGGGACAAAGAAGTAGGCACCAAATACTTACCTGTGTTATGGGGCTGCAAAATGATTCCAACGAACAAGAATTCTAAAAAATGGGACTGACCCGAACATGAATGTAAAAAATGGGATAGACCCGAACAGAAATTTAAATTTGGGATAGACCCACGGGATAGACCCGGACAGAAATGTAAAATTGGGATAGACCCACGGGATAGACCCGGACTGGAATGTAAATTTGGGATAGACCCACGGGATAGACCCGGACAGAAATGTAAATTTGGGATAGACCCACGGGATAGACCCGGACAGAAATTTAAAATTGGGATAGACCCACGGGATAGACCCGGACAGAAATTTAAATTTGGGATAGACCCACGGGATAGACCCGGACAGAAATTTAAAATTGGGATAGACCCACGGGATAGACCCGGACAGAAATGTAAATTTGGGATAGACCCACGGGATAGACCCGGACAGAAATTTAAAATTGGGATAGACCCACGGGATAGACCCGGACAGAAATGTAAATTTGGGATAGACCCACGGGATAGACCCGGACAGAAATTTAAAATTGGGATAGACCCACGGGATAGACCCGGACTGAAATTTAAAACTGGGATAGACCCACGGGATAGACCCGGACTGAAATTTAAAATTGGGATAGACCCACGGGATAGACCCGGACAGAAATTTAAAATTGGGATAGACCCACGGGATAGACCCGGACTGAAATTTAAAATTGGGATAGACCCACGGGATTTTTAAACAATGAATTGAGTTCTTACCTGAGAGTAATTCAAACTTTTGTACCAAGAGGGAGATTTGGATCTCTATGGCTAGAACGATAGCTGATGTTGTTCCTTATGACCCAATCTTTGCCAAATTATCACTCCGTCTTTGCTTACTGGGGAACTTTTCTGACGTCGATTCAGGTGCTAAAAGAAGTGTGGTTGTTTGTGTTTGTAAATGCAATGTTCCTGCAAGACAAGAAGAAATAATGGACTTGCCACCATCATTCGATCCGGCTTGCCTTGAGAATCGTGTAAACATGAGTCTTTTGATGCCTTTGCCAACTTTTGCTGCGGCATCTGCCTTGGTTGAATTTGTAATTTTGAAACCTTTCGATTCCGGAGACCAATAAAGTGCGCATTTTCATGTCACCAAATCCATGTAGCAGCTTGGTTGTATTTTACTCACTTTAAAAGATGATTGATTCCCATATTCTTGCACAAACCTTAGGATTTATCATTCATCCGAATCCAATGGTAAAAGAATGATGCATGAAAAAATCAAAATATATGGAAGGTGATTTCCTATGTTCTGCATGGAATGAATATGTCAAAGAATGTAAAACACATCCAAAAATGCCATGAATACAAGCACATGAGAAAAGATGTATTTGGAAAAGAATATTTTACAAAGCAACACAGTTTTGGCCAACAGATGTCATATTCAAATCTCTGGATATTTTTGTTCTGGAATTTAATATTGGCAGAAGTATGACAAAAATGAGAAGAAATCCAAATGAACCAAGTCACCAGCTGTTCCTCCTCGTGCTTGCTCGTTGCAAAAAACTTGCCTTGGCGCCCTTTCGGGTTTTCACCAAGGTTGCCCCCACCCTTTTTGTTTTTGTTTTGTTTTGTTTCGTTTGTTTTTTTTTTGTTTGTTTTTTTCGTTTTTTTTTCTTTGTTTTTTTCTTCTTTTTTGAGGTGCCCTTTCGGGTTTTCACCTAAAGAAAACGAAATATCTCGACCATGATCGACTCAGAAATGTGAGTTAGAGATTTCAGGCATCAGTAAAATGCACTTCCCTTGTAAGATTAGGCGAAGGCCTTATGAACATCACTTGCCAGTTGATTAGCAAAATTCCTAATAGAAATACAACAAGTGACGAAAGCCAGGACTTTGGGCTTTTGTAATGAGATCAGGTGGGGTGTTTTCAAGAAAAGTTGAGGCTTGAAAGCAAATCTGATGAGAGGTGTGAAATAACCTGAGATTGCATCATTTTGAGATCATCTCCAAATTTTGAACAAAACTGAGGAAAATTTTGCCCCAGTTTGATTGGATTTTTCCCTTTGCATTTTCTTCATTGCATTCTTCTTACTTTTGCATTTTTTTTCAAAAACTAAATTTGCCCCAGTGTGGGGTTCTTTTTCCCTTTTCATCTTTTCTCCAAGATAAATTTGCCCCAGTATGAGGTTTTTCTTTCCTTTCCAATCATCTCTTTTCAAAATGAATTTGCCCCAGTGTGGGGTTGGCAATTCTCAGGGGCTGCCAAACGAAAATTTGTCAATTCTGATGGCTCAAAGGGGACAAGTAGGGATAAAATGCTTTAAATGTAAAAGAAGAGGGCCTGACTTGCATTTCGCCATTTGCATGAATTTCTAAGGAAAATTTGCATGATCAAATGAAAATCTTCTTGCACATATCTGATTTGATGGGTTGAGGGAATGTTCGACCATCCATTTGCATGAGTATTCCGCCAGGTAATACCTTTTGGACAACGAACGGCCCTTTCTGATTTTGGGCGAATTTGTCTCTGCCTTCGTCTTGTATTGGCAAAGTTCGCTTGAGTGCTTTGTCGCCTTCCTCAAAATGTATGCTGATGAAACTTCTTGTCGTAGGCTCAGGCCAGGCGTGTTTGTAACATTTCATGACAAACGGCATTCTTGGCTGAACTCCCATTAGAGTGTGCAAAGATTGAATTTCTGCTACTGCAAACGAGACTGCCTCCAACCATCTATACACCTTGACACATAGTCAAACTCTTAATCATCTCCTTTTCTGCTTTTGTCCAAACGAATGCTGATTTATGTCCTTTTGACCTTATTCTTAGTGCCAATGTGAACAATTGCTATGGCTTCTAGGTTTGGTTTGAATTTCTCCTCGTTTTGTTCAAGATTTTTTGAAAAAGAATCAAATACTTTCTCATTATCACTCTCGCTTTGAAATCTGGGTTCCAAAATTCTCAAGTCGTGAGTGAGATAGAGATTGCCATTATTGAATTTCAGAAAAGTGATATCCAAAGGGTCAAATAATTCTATCTTTGGTCATTTGAAAGAATTAACGAATTTAGAATAATAAGCAAACAAATATACAACAAACAAATGAACAAGCAATATGATCGAAATATAAACAAACGAATAAACAAAATAACCTGACAAGAATGACTTGTGCATTTTCATAAAACCTTTGATTGAAAGCAAATGAAATAAAACTAAAAAAAATATTTACATGCGCAAATTTTAGTCAAAAGTAAAGATGTTTTCATTAGCTAATTACAGATGCAAAAGTTTTTTCCTCATAAATTCGCATGAATGACAAACCCCCTTTAGGTTTACCGAAACCCCTTCTGAATGGGTAGAAATTCGGCTGTCCAATTAGAAATTGATCCCTCAGGGATATCGGGAAGTTCTGCATCATTTCCAAACACTTCAGCCTCACTTGATGAGTTTTTAGCAGGCTCCTTAAATTCCGTATGGTCCATAATAACCCCAATGGTGTTATCGTACTCTGGCAGGGGGTTCTTATCCACATTTGGCGCTTGTGCCTCTTTTCTTCTAATTACAATCTCTCCTGCTTCAATCATATCTTGCACCTTGTGCTTAAGTGCTCTACAATCAGTGGTTGGGTGGCCGGGTGCTCCCGAATGATAGGCGCAAGTGTACTGAGGATTGTATCCGGCAGGGACGCCATGAGAGTAAGTTGGAGGGAGAATTATGCCAATTCTACCAGCAGCCTTTAATTGTTCATACAATTGGTCCAGAGGCCTGCCTAGGTTGGTGAATGTTCGGGTACGGCTTTGATTGTAAGTTTTAGTGTGTTGGGGATAGTTGTAGGTAGGTCTGTTTGGTGGAGAAAATTGTTGATTGTAGGGAGGTCGGGGTCGAACTTGTTGGAAGTTAGGCTGAGATATTTGAAAAGGGGCTATAGACGAGTTGGTGTATTTAGGGCGAGGACGAGGTTGAGTGGTATTAGGGTGATGAACAGGATGAGGGTTCGAATGATAAGGGTAGGAGTTTGAGTAGGTAGGGTGTTGTCTAGGCCTGGATTTTGGGACACGGTTTCGATCCCAGACAAAAACAATTTCCCCCTCTTTCTTTTGGAATTGTTGCTTTTTCCCACTACTCCTTTGTCCTTGTAAAGCATCCAACTGTGATTCGAGGGCAGAGACATTACCCGTCCTATCATACTTGTTAAATTTAGGGGTTTTGAACCTCTCAGGCAACCGCACATTCGGCAAAAGGCAAAACTTATCGTAATCCAAAACTCCTTGCTTGTTCAACCCCTGACTTTTCCCCATAAACTCATCAAAGCGGTCAAGGCGCTTGAGCAGCTTCATATCAACGGGAGTGGAAGATTCCCCCATTTCTGGCTTGGTTTGAACAGTGTGGTCTGGTAGGAAAGGTTCAGCAGCAGGGTAATAAAAGGTATGTAGCTCAGGTGATATATTTGAAGTAGCTTGGGGTTGTGAGCCTTGCCTGCGAGTAAGAAAAGATGAAGGATTAGGAGGGTAGGCGTATGGCAAATTTGTGGTGGGATAGGCGAAAGTTTCCTCGGGTGGAATAGGGAATGATGGAGTATCAGTGACTTGAGTTGAAGGGATGACAAATGATTCTGGCCCCGATTGACTGACGAGTACAGGCTCGGGTTGAACTCCGCTACTGATAAGCTCATCGATTAATTTCTTTTGGGCGGCCATTTCAGATGCCATCTCACCAAACTTCGTAAGCATCTCGGTCAGTTGGACCCCCAAACTTGCAGTCTCAGGTTGGGCTGTAGTAGCAGACATATCCGACTGTTCCGGTTCTGAACTCATGTTTACACGATTCCTCTGGGCTTGACTGCGGGATCGCGTTATGATGGGGTTTCGACGAGAAGCTATGTTTAAATATTACCTGCGAATTTTGAAAGATTGCCTTTAAATTCAACTCTCGCTTAGATATTCCAATAAAAATAAAGAAAAGGAAAAGAAAAAGGCAAGAGTTAGTAACTATCCAAAAAATTCGGATGCATGTCCTATTGGGGAGCCCTTTTTATGCCAAGGGTAGGCCTAGCATGAAAATGCGATCCTCCAGAGCAGGCACTATACAATATCTGATGGATCCAATCAGCTTATGGAGTGAAAATAATTTTGAAAAATTTGGCCCATTGGAATAAGAAGAGACGTTTGTCAAAATGAGGACCTCGTCCGAAGGGATTGATTACCTTTGATGTGCAAAACGCATGGGTTTGACCTTGACGAACTTCCTATCAAAGAGATTGGAATTCGTTGATAAAATTTCTCAGTGAATTACGGGTCAAAACCCCAATTGATCAAGTGATTGGATGCAATGGACGGTTTTCTTCAAAATTGACTAGATTTCCCAATTTGGAATTTGACAATGAAACCCCAATAGGGCAAATGGATTGAATGAAATTGACAATTTATTTAAAATCGATCAAATTACCCTAAAAGGGAAACAGGTCAAATGAATTCAAAGAAATTTCAAAATTAATCAGAGCACCCTAAAAAAGGGTGAATTGATCAAGTAGATTAAACGGACCTTGATTTATTCAAAAACGGCTCGGTTGCCCTAAAAAAAAGGTAAATTGGCCAAATGAATGAAATTGAATTAGTGACTTGTTCAAAAATCGGCCGAACGACCCTAAAAAGGGTAAATCGGTCAAATGAATCGACGATTTAAAATCGATCGGATGACCCTAAAAAGGGGAAATTGGTCAAATGACCCTAAAAAGGGTAAATTGGTCAAATGAATTGACGATTTATTCAAAATCGACCAGGCGACCCTAAAAAGGGTAAATTGGTCAAATGACCCTAAAAAGGGTAAATTGGTCAAATGAATTGATGATTTATTCAAAATCGACTAGGTAACCCTAAAAAGGGTGAATTGGTCAAATGAAATGATGATTTATTGAATGAATTGGCAAAATGGATTGGTTGAATTGTCTGGCCATTGGTTATTTCAAAATTATTGAGATGCATTAGCCTATGAGCTTCTAAAAATCAAATTTTGGCCTCAATTTATTTATCGTCTCAATAATAAGGAATTATTTGTGAATTTCTTCAAATTAATGTCCTTTACGCAAGGGATTTTTACCAACTTTGATAAAATGGCCAAAAAGTGATTGTTAGACGCTCATATTCCAAAGATCACTCTATGAAAATGATCGGATCCTACCTTACCTTGTGCACTACCCCTTTGGATGGTACAAAAATGTAAACGTGCAAGTCTCATTGGATTAAGTATCCGAGACACAAGGTGGTTTTATTCCTAAACACGGGATTCCCTATGTGGCATTCCCTTTCTATGGTTTATGCATGATGCCATTTATTAAAGCGATGTAAATATGTGACAAATATGGTCTAAAGGACATAAATAATGCATCGGGGGAAAAAGGTCTAAAATGAAATGTACTTATTGAAAATTAAGCATAATGACTGGAATTTAAACATGTAAGTTATCTAGTGGGTAAGTCACTAAAAGAGTGCCAAAGAGGCCTCTTATTGCTAAGGCATATGAATGCAAGCCAGGAAAACAAAAGAATGGTTAGTGCAATTGATAGTACACATAACACATTGGGAGCAATTAAGAAAAGAAATACAATAAAACAAGTAAAAGGGGTGGAACCCCTTCTCTCGTGCCTAATGTGCTTAAAATAGGGTGAGGCTGACTCTAGCCTAGGAAAATGCTAATATGGATGCATGAGGCTGGGGTTCACTAATGCAACTAGACTCGATAAGTCTCGGCTCCCAAGCCTTCAGACCTAAAGGCGAAGGGTCATCACTCTCAGGGCCTTTGATCGGTGGCTCGAGTGATCCCTTAGGTAGCGCTATGGGCGCAGAGCACACCAGCCGCCTACCCAAGGCAATCGATCCTAATCCTATAAGGCGGTGTGGGAAACGCCCACGAAAAATAAAATAAAATGGGATAACAGTAAATAGACGTGCACGTATGAAGTGCTCCCTATTTTGAGGGAAAGGGGTGAGAACCACGCGAGGCTCTAAAGGTGACACACACCCCCCCCAAATGCAATGCAAGCGCGAGATACATACATCCAATCAACCAATCATACACACGTGAGTGAGGGAATAGTTTGATACGTGCGCGAGGCGAAAAAGTCCTAAAATAGAAAATGCAACCCTAATATCCAAATGCAATGCATAAAAAGGGTAGAAAAAGGAAATGAATGGCTAAGCCAAATGCTTGGACCCACTTAGGAAGTCCCCAGTGGAGTCGCCAACTGTCGCGCCCCACTTTTCGAATCGAGTGAATGTGGTGTGTGAGATGTGAGTGTGTATGAAATGTGAACGTGTGAAAGTGAAAACAATGAAAGGCCATGGGACTTAGGAATGCGACGATTTGGCCAAGTGAAGTTCGAAAAAGGGTTTTTAATAAAAATGGAGTCGCCACTTGGTATAGAGTTAGGGTGTACCAAGTCACCCAAAAAATGATTTTTGTTTTTGAATGAAAAAAAGTAAATAAACCCTTTTAAAGAACTTTTGGGTCTACGTAACCAAAAGAGGGATCGGGGGTCACATTTGACGGAGGGGAAGGCAAGGATAAAAATCCAAGGCACCCCTGCGACCTAACCAAGGCTAGTTGCGTGACTTAAACCAATTTTTCCTAATTTTTCTACCCAAGGTATGTATCGCATGTTGGATATGACTACGTGAATGCAAAAACCTAGACCTAGGGGACATGGGGGAAATTTCTCTTCAAAGGGTGAGTGGTGCCAATCACATTAATTGTGAAGCCCAATAATGATCCTTTTGGAGAGGTCACACCTAAACCTAAATGACGTGAAAAATGAGTGGAATGCATGCCATGTGAAAATGTGAGTTTGTGTGAAATGAGAAAAATGATAAAAGTAATAAGATATAAGTGAAGGTGTGCAAATGTAGATGAAAGTACTCGTGTGCGAGTGAAGATAAAAATGTTCATGTGCAAGTGAAGATAAAAAAGTGTTCGTGTGCACGTGAAGATAAAAAAAGTGTTCGTGTGCAAGTGAAGGTGATAAAAAGGTGCATGTGTGCAAATGAGACAAAAGTGAAAGTGTAATGATAGAGTGGATTGAGAGTGCATGAGCCTAGGGAATTCATGCATATTGGGTACGGGGAGACCTAAATCGTGACTTGATTTTTCCTTTGATAGAGGGAATATAAGCGTGCTAAGGCTTAGAAAAGCCACACTCGTCTATATCCTATATTTAAGGGGACTCTCAGGCAAATGTACACTATACTAGTATGAGGTGCAAAAATCCTAAAATGAGGGGAAAAGGGGCTCGAGGAGCATGCCAGATGATAAAACTAAGAAAAATGCATGACATGTAGTGAACAAGCAAATGATATGCTAACGAGGGGAAATCCCTAAGGGTCTAGCGTTGGACTAGCCCATCCTTAGAATTCCGACTAGCGTTGGACTAGCGGAAACGTACATTCATCCATTCCACTCATTCATGGCTATGAAAGCAAGTAGACATGCCAAAATACTCGTAAACACATAGCACATAGCATTTAGCATGCTCGACTAGATGCAAGAGCCTAATAAAGCAATTAAACATGTAGCAACAAAAACAAGCAAGCAAGGGGAAGGGGTAGTGGACCAGATGCTCTCCGAGCCCTATCTATTACAAGCCAAGAGGTGTACACATACCCCATAAAAGCATAAAAGGGGAAAGGGAAATGGACAAAATTGCTCGCCAAATCCTATCTATTACAAGCCAAGAGGTGTACACATACCCCATAAAACTTAAATAAAAGTAAAAAGCAAGTAAATGCATGCAAGGAGGTAAGGAGAGCG
The DNA here is from genome assembly GCF_036785885.1 of Coffea arabica. Classification (NCBI taxonomy): domain Eukaryota; kingdom Viridiplantae; phylum Streptophyta; class Magnoliopsida; order Gentianales; family Rubiaceae; genus Coffea; species Coffea arabica. The sequence continues at coordinate 25,821,817 of NC_092317.1, forward strand.
AAGTAGACAGGCAAATTCACATAACACATAAGATCACATAGGAGAGACAAAAAGGGATGAGAGAGATTGTACCTTCCCCCGTGTGTAATGCTAGCAAGGTGAACAAGACTCAACTTGGGTTATGGTCACTAAAGAAGAAGCTAATTTGGGCTAAAACCATTCAAAGGAAAGGATTAATGCACCAATTTAGTGATAAGATATAAACTAAGCAATTTGAATCCACTAAAACATCAAACTTTCCCTCAATTGCAACTCAATGAAGCCAAAACTACTTAAAGACCCAGGCAAAAGGCATGATCATCCAATCCCCAAGCATAACATCTACTAAAAACCCAAAAGCAAGCATTACTCAATCATTTGAACCTAATTGAGGCATTTAAGAACTCAAAGATCCCCAAGTAAATAATAAAGTCCAAGCAAACATCATGTTTCAAGAATCCAAGAGTGAATGAAGGCCCATGAATGGTTCAAACTTGCATCTCTAGGACCCAATAATGACCACTAATCAATCACAATCAACGTCAAAATGAATCATCAAAGAGTTTCAAAGGTCCCCAAAATAATAAAGATCAATTAATGACTCAAACGCAAACACCTTAGAACCTAATTGCAAGAACATGGAATGTAATTGGGCCATGATGTATTGCTGCAAAAACACAAGGGATCCAATTGATTAAATTTCCAAAGTTTTTGGGCCTTAGTAGCTTTGGGGGAGACTTGGGGGCCAAAGTGTAAAATCTGGAATTTATCTCATGCAATCTCCATGCAAGAACGTGAGAAAACATGTTGCAGCAATATTTTCAGTAGGTTATGAAGCTTTCGGCAGCCAAGAAAGAATCAGATATTATTCAATCAAACATCAAAACTTTGAATTAAGATAAAGCCACAACATTGCCAGAACTCAATCAAACGACAAGCATAAAAAGAAACCATGCAAACTCTTAAAATTTCTGTGCAAGCCTACGGATGACTGCTGCAACAACTTGCTGCATTTCTGATGTTCAAAGGACTTTTGCAATCTCTCACGGCAACAACTAGAAACATGTACAAGGATCTAAGATGCAATCTCCTTTTCGTTTCAAATGCAGTTCATGACAAATGGATCAAGATAACAAAATAACCAAGCTTTCTTTTAACTCTTCAACATAAAAGTTCATGTTTAAATTCCAGAAATTCGTAAGGAAAAGAAATCCAGCAAACAGCGAATGACAGTGTCTTCAAATTTTCTGCAATGTTCTTATGCCAAACCGAAACATGCCTGTGCAAAGTAAAGTCTATTCAAGCCCCTATGCTACGACCTTTACCCATGTCGCAACCATCAATCAAACACAATCAAAACCACCGAGCATAATGCAGAAAAGCAATAAAAAGGAAAACAAAAACTGCAACTGGGATCATTCTCTCGCAATTTAGAAACTTTCTGCGGCTCCTTGAGTTAAACAATGCCAAGATAGAAACAAGAAGAGAAGAAAACAAAGACAAGATAGACAGCAATTAGCAAAGACGGGAAAAGCTACGGAACAACTTAGTAAATCACAGCAAGAAGTGTGATAACTCATGCATCTTCTTAGCAGAAAACTGGTTTCCTATACTGCAGTCACAGGCTTTACTCAAGACCCAAAAGCTCAGCAAGACATCTAGCCATACTTCGTACCAGTCTAAAGGATCAAAGCATGAACGACAATACTTTCTCACACAAAAATTCAGATGCAAATCACATAAAGCTGGAAACTTTCTTTGTTTTCTCGCTCATGTCAAACAGGTTTATGCGAAATCAGCCACACGGAACCTCCCGTATACTATCCCCAATCCTCTAATATTATAACTTCATAACATGGGTACGATAAGACCCGACAAATCACTCATCATCCAACTTTTATCAACAAATTGCCGGGTGCGGTAGAAAAGAAAATGCAGCAAGAACATAAAACTTGTACCAAGTTCATACCCTGTCATACGCGCCTAGCCACCATCCCAAAACTTTCATCTAAGCACAGATTTTGGGGAAAGAACACAACTTGGAATGGAACTTTGAGGGAGTGAGTAGAGTTTCATATACCTATCAGCCAAAGAAACAGCTTTGAAGGTCGGCGGAAGTAGCTTCCTGCGAGTGAAGGCGCTTCAGTTCTCGAATCTCTTCCTTCTGGATCCTCCTTTTCCAGATTCCTCTCACTGCCTCCTTCCTTGCTGCTTTGTTTCTGGTCCCTTCCGGTCTCGTCACTCAGCCTTCTCTCTTTCGCTCTTTCATCAGCCCACAAACGCCACCAGAAACCATCCTCTGACCTTTTCCTTTTGTTAGTTTTTGTTCGTTGATTCACTCTTCCCTCTTCCCCTTGCTCTCCGCTCAACTATCTCAGCTTTCTTCCTGTTTATCTCTGCCCCTCACTCAGACCTCTCCAATTTTTTTAGCCGTGAACTCTCCTCTCATCCCCAAAACCCTTGCTCAGTTTTTCTTTTGGCCTGTCGATGCTCTCCAAAAAAATCCCCCCTTTGGTTCAGATTTTTTCTCCCTTTTTCTCCTTAGACTCTCTTTCTCTTTGCCCGTTAATGCTCCCCCTGCCTTGCGGCTCCCTCCTCTTTTTCTATTTATATGGAAGCCTCACAACCCTAAACACTCAGCTATACTCTCCAAAATTTGCAGCTAAGGGGCTGCCCAGCCCTTTGTTTGCAAGCTGCGTATGCATGCCGCGTTTCACCTTTTTTTTTTTTTTTTTTTTTTTTTGACTTTCAACTTAATAAATACAGAAATGATAAAATATAAATAATAATAATAACAAATTGACAAAACCCAGGTAATAATAATAAAAATAATTTAAAAATTAAACAACTAAAACAACAAGAATGGCCATTTTTCCATCTTTTTCACATTTTCTTTTTTTTCATTTTCATTCATTTTCTTTTTCTCAAAATAACTTAATAAAAATAACTAAAGTGCCCAAAGATTGAATTTAAAGAAATAAACATATTTTGTGAACAAATTTTCCTTTTCCTTTTTCCTTTTTTTTTCATTTTTCCAATCCAACTAAAGCCTATTTTTTCTTTTTCCTTTTTCCTCTTTTCTCATTTTTTATGATTTTTCATTTTCATTTCTCTTTCAAGAAAGCATTGAATAAAAACAAAATGACTAAAATGATTTTTCCTTTTCTTTCTAAAAACTCTATAAACTTAAAAACTAAAAAAAACTAAAAACTAAAATCTAAAACTTAAAAGTGATTAAAAACCTGAAATGACAAAATAAAAATGAATAGACAAACTAAAAGGGCAAAATGAATAAAACTAAAATAAAATAACAACTAAAAATGCAAAACACACAACAATGAACTAAATGCAAGCGATCTAAAATAAAAATCATGAAGTAGATGCCACATACAAATTATTCAAAATTTGGTGTCTACACTTGTCTTTATAATTCTTATGTGAAATCACTTACCTTTGATTCTCGGTTTCTTTAATGGTTGAATTTGAGCTAAGAGAGTAAATTTTGTTAAGAAAAGTTTCATATTCTCAAGTTGTTAGAAAATCTAGAAATTTTCGCAGGAGGCTCTGCGCAGCTTTGGAAAATTGGCTATAACTTCGTATAGAAAAGTTGGAATTGAGTTTCGTTTGTTGCATTTGAAACTAGACTCATTGGGTTTCCTACGGTATAAAATTTAGAGTTTGATTCAATTTCTATATATTCCAGAAAATTGGCAAAGTTGACTGAAAATTCTGCCCTGCACAAGTAAACATAGGAATGTTGTAGTAGCTTATGGCTCAATTTGGACTAACTTATGAGCTGAATTTCTTGGAGGTGTCTTCTAAAGATTATTAGTGTTTTAAGTCTAGTTTTTTAACAGGCCAAGTTGTATGAATGTTTGACATTTATAACTCAAGTTAGGATTTTTCTAAAGGAATGGCATAAGTTAGGGTTTTTGGTGCATACTAGGGTTTTTGGTATGTTTTGGTGCATTTTGGTAGTGTGATCACTTGGTGTGGTGTGTGTACTAAATTTGATGGTTAAGAGTGAGTTTTAGATGAGAAAAAGTGTTTGATTAGAAGTGTTAATAATAAGTTAGTGAATCATAAGTTAAAACACTAGTATGCGCGAGTTAAGGAAAAAAGAGCTTGAACCGACGTGCACCGTTTACTACCGATTCAGTACACCACTTGAACACTGCTTTATTACCTTAATCTCCTTGTTATTATTTCAGAAATATCAACCCTAAAATATCCTCCAAAGGAGCCGAAATTGTGGACTAAATAAAGGGGAGAAAAGGAAAAAAAATAAGAAAATCTCTTATCGTGCCAAGTGTTGGAAAGTTAGGGATGGTTGACCAAGCAAATTTTCTTTCCTTCTTATCTCCAATTTGGCTCATCTTTCTCATTTATTTCTTCATGTTTGCCAAAAATAAGAGGGGGAAAAAGAGAGAAAAACAACTTCAACTTCAACCTTGATTCTTCCTTGTTGAGCTGAAATCAACCAAACCAAACCGATTAAACTTACCTTTTGGTGCTTGGAAGGCTTGGTGTGCTGAAATTTTGGAAAGATAGTGGCTTTTTTCTCACTTACAAGGAGCTTTTGGAAGGTATAAGCTTGAACTTGCTTTTCTCTTGTTTAATCTTGCTAAAGTTGGCATAGAAGTTCTTAATCTTGGATTGTGATGATTGAATTCCTAGTTTTTGATGATATAGTGGAATGTTTAGCTAGGGTTTGTATTTTCAGCTTTGATTATGGTTGTTTACCTAGTAATTGATGGTATTGAGCTAGGATATGAATGTGGTGAAGTGCTTGGCTATGAATTTTTAGAGTAAAAGTTGAATTCCAGCACTTAGCAGTAATTCTGTCCTGTTTTAAAACCAAACTGACCTGCATATTCGTTCATGATAAAGGCCGAATCAGTTCTTGATCAAAACATTAAAGTTCTATGGAATGGAGTTAACTATCTACCTATAAAATTTCAGATCAATCGGAGCACTGTAGCTTGTGAAATGACTAAAATACCCCTGACTACCCAAATGCCCTATTTCACGGGCAACTTTCTATTTTCTCTGAGATTTTATAGTTTGACCTTGAAAATGCATGAACTGGGTGTTTATGTCTTCATAGGAAATGTAGGTCTCTATCTTAGCTTCGAAACGCCATGATATTTTCCCCAATCCGATAAGCGTAGCTTCAGTTGTGACCAAAATGCCAAAAGACGTCAAACCTGCTACTTAGCCATTGGTCTTTAAAACTGGTTTCCAGCTTTGATTTTGATGGTTGCATTGCTAGAATTGCCTTGTATTTTGATGACATTGAGCCTAGTTGAAGGGCTATTGTGTTAAGATTGCTTATGTATGAATTTGGGCTGAGTTGAGGAAAATAATGAAGCCATAAATGGCTAGAAAATAGCTAAATACAAAGGGCATGCCGCCCAAATTTTCACTCAAGGGTTAGGCAAGCAAAGTTGAGACTTGAGCAACGACTCGAGGTTGAAACGAACTTCTTGTGTTATGGTATTCGAGTTTTGTTAGTAAGAGGTATATGAGCTGAATTTGGCCAAAATTCGTATCCTTTAAAAAGTGAAAGTAGCGACTCTTCAAAATACAATTTTCTCGATTTGTCATACCAAGTGTGACTTCCAAAGTATAAATCACTTCTTTATCGTTAAAGAGCGAGCATGAATTTTTGAGAGTTTGATAAGCCATATGCCTACTACTTAAACAAGTTTCATTTATTTGATTTTCTTGAAGCGAAACTCCTATGTTTCGAACTCTAGAGAGTTTTACATTCTTATATGATATTTTATCGCAGATTTGGACTCCAACCAAGGAGCTGGACCTGAACGTGATTTTGAAAAGCACTAGACCTTTGGTGAGTGCTTCCAAATACATGATTGAACTCGATGCTGGATTAAATTCTTTACCAACGTGATCGGATAAGATTTGCTTGGTTGGTCGGGCAAGTGTGTACTTTATCGCACTTGACCTAACTCAACTAAACACTTGATATCTCATTCATGCTTGTACAAGTAACTTGATTTGCATTGACCTGTACTTGTATTTGTACTTGTGCTTGACTTGTAAGTGCTGAGCGACAGCATGTACCACACTCTATCCGAGTGGGAGGTGCCTCTCATTCCCGTCTCCATACTTTTTCTCTTGACTAAGTCGATTGGTCATCGACTATGTTGACTACTTGGGAACTCAAACCCCACTGGCTAGTTAATCGAGTCGAGTCGGCAAGGGCTTGGTCGATTAGATAACGAACCATAGGTCTCTTGTTTTGTCGAGTGGAGTGATACCTCTTCGACTAATCGGTATGCTCGAATATTGCCACCAGTGTTTAGTTGGTGCTCAGGCCCGGTAAGGGGGTTGAATGGTGGATGGGTTGGTGTTAAGCGAAGCACTATTGGATTGGTTACTTTACTCGAAAGTTGACGGTGTGTCAACTATTACTTGATCAAACTCTGGTGAAGCAACGGGAATTTGGCTCCTGAGAGCCATCTGTATCCTTATATTTTGATTGTTATTCGTAGTGTTATTGTTTCTTTTAGAAAAAAAAATTTACTCTCGCTCATTTTGAGATTTGCTACTTGAAGTGTTATTGCTCACTTTTATGGACTTGTTATGCTCGCTACTTTGCTTCTTTGATACGCGCACTTTTAAATAATGGTCAACTTGCTATTTGGAACCTCATTGAGTTTTACCTCACTCTATTACGAGTGAGAGCGTGAGACAGATACAAGCTAGCATAATCTAGTTTTTTTGGAATTTTTGCGATTGTACTTGCGCTAGTGCTCGGTTAGGGTTGAATGTATCGGGATTCATATCTTTTGTTATAATTGGGATTGTACGAATGTTTGGAATAGAATTGAATATACATGTACGTTCCAAGTTTGAGAACTGTTATTTCCTTTACTCTGGAGGTTGTAACCTATTTTATTTGAAGTGAATGAGTGAGTCCTGGCGAGAACTGGGCAGGTGGTCCGCTAAACCTTGGGGTACGCCCTAGGGGGAGGTGGGGTCGTCACATAGGGCGTACCCCAAGATTTAGCGGACCGCCTGCCCAACTCTCGTCAGGACTCGCTCACTTGAATAAAAATAAGTTACAACCTCAAGAGTCAATGAAATAACAATTTCCAAATTTGGAACGTACATTTACATTCATTTCTATCTCAAACATTCATGCAATCCCATACAAAACAAAAGATATGACTTCCAGATACATTCAACCCTAATCGAGCAGTAGCGCGAATACAATCGCCAAACTTTCAAAAACTAGACAATGCTAGCCTGTACCAGCCTCATGCCCTCACTCGTACCCCGGTAAGGAAAATAAAACTAATAGAATGAGCTAAAGCTCAGTGAGGTTCCAAAACATCATGCAGACCCAAGTAGCTAGTTGACCACTATTTAAAAGTGAAAGTATCAATGTAACGAGCATAAGAAGTCAAGAAAATGAGCAATAACACTTCATATAGCCAATCATTAAGTATTCACATGTCAAGTAAAAGGATACAGTCGCTTTTGTAAACTAACTCCGCCATAACTTGATCAAGTAGTAGTTGACACTCTGTCAACTTTCAAGTAAAGTAACCAGTCCAGTAGTACACCACTTAATTCCAATCTCTGTCCACCAATCAAACTCCTTACTGGGCCCAAACTCCAAGATAAATGCTAGTGGTAATACTCGAGCATACCAATTAGTCGAGAAGAAAACACTCCACTCGACAAAACTAGAGACCCAGGGTTCGTTATGTAATTGACCAGGCCCTTGCCGGCTCGACTTGATTAACTAGCCATAGGTTTTCTGAAATTCCAGATAGTATTCAAGTTATATACATGTATATCAAGTCAATTGCAACCAATGAACAAGAATATATCACATTAGGGCAAGTGCGATAAAGTACACTCTTGCCCGACCAAACCAATCAAATATTATCCAATCACGTTGGTAAAACATTTAAATCAAGTATCAAGTTCAATCATGCACTTGGAAGCACTCACCAATGACTTATTGCTTTTCGAAACCACGTTCAGGTAAAATACCATTTAATGGTTTAAAATCAATTAGGGTTCAAAATATAAGAGTTTCGCTTAAAGAAAATCAAGTAAATGAAACTCGGTTAAGTAGTATGTATTTTACTATCAAACCCTATAAAATTCATGCTCGCTCTTTTGGTTTTGATAAAAAACCGATTAAAAATTTTAAGTTTGCAACTTGGTCTAAAAGACGAGGAAAACGTATTTATAGTGGTCGCTACTTTCACCTTTTAAAGGATATGAGTTTTGGCAAAAATTCAGCTTCTGTACCTCTACAAAAAGAAACTTGAAACCCTAGACAACCGAAGTCCAATTCATCCCCAAAACTTAAAAGTTGTAGAGTATCGAGCCAGCTTTCTACCTACAAAAGTTCAGATCAATTCGATCATTGTAGCCTCTAAAATGACTAGAACACCTTGCCTGCGGTGAAAACCCTGATTTGCTGTAAACATTTTCCTTATACTTCTGAAATGTTTATTTTTTACCTTGAAGACATCTGATTTTGAACCCGATGTCTTCATAAGAAATGTAGCCCTGTGTCTTAGCTTCAAAATGATATAGAAATGATCTCAATCTGATTTGTATAGCCACAGTTATGATCAGAATACCAACACATGACAAAGCTGTCACCTATACATTTTCTCTTTAGTATTTCCTTTCTTCACTTTTCTTGATTCCATTCATTTTCTTAGTTCAAATTAACAGTTGTACTCCATATTACACTCAAACTCTTGTACTTGATGTTTCCTTGGATTTAAATGAGAAAGCTTAATGTTCTTTATTATGCTTAATTCTTGACCCAGAACTTGATTTCTCATGGTTCCATTCTTACTTTTGAACTCTGAATTTGAAAAGGCTTGATTCAAGGCTATAACAACTCGCTTTATTCTTTAGTATACATTTGAGAATTATATATCAACCTCTTGTTTCTTCACTTCTTAAGTGCGAAAACCCTAAGATTTTTTTTCACTTTCATATAAACTTGTTGGTTCTTACCTCAGGACTCGAGGGTAATCAAGGGTGTTATTCAGGAACTAAGACATATCGCACGTAACAATGAGTGTTCCTTGCATGTGTCTGTGACTTGAATAGTTTTGCTACATGTTTACTTCAATTTCTTGTGTGTTTAAGTGTTAAGTGCTCCCTATAATTGCTCCTATGTAATTTTCCACCATTTTAAGGCGAGTGTGTACTTTATCACACTCGACCTACTAAAATAACAAATTTCTACCATTTAATCCTGAATTTCTACCGTTTACCGGTTTATTTGATTATTTGTGCATGTTGTAAGCTCTTAGCTGAACTGGGTCCTGCCCTTGGTTGCTAACTTGTTCGAGCCAGGACTGGGCTCGGTCGGGTAGGTTGGAATCCTGGGTCACCGTTTCGGTATACTCGATTATTACCACTGCAGAAATAAGGCGATAGCCAGATAAACTGAGGGAATTATTGGAGTTATAAGGTGAAGCTAACTGAAATAGTTCCACGTGAATACCGTATCCTTTTAATGTGTGTTTATTTCTGTAAAATGATAAATGTCTCATTTTAATGTGCCAATGTGAAACCTTGAACCATATATGGGTTATGCTTAATTTACTTGATTTATTAGAACTGCTTGTGTGTTTTGGAACCTCACTGGGCTGTTTAGCTCATTCCACTCCTTTGTTTTCCTCAACAGGGTTCAAGTTCGAGAGTGCTCACGAATAGTACTAAGTTGTTTTCTTTTGGAGACTTTAAGTTGTATTATAGCAAATGACTATAGTACATATTCTTTTGGGTTGTATTTAAGCTTGAAGGTTAACTAATTTTAAGTATTAATGTTTTAGAGTACTTTAGATGTATATTGAAAATATTTGAGTATTTCTAACTTTTGAATTATTGATTATAGTGAGCCCCGGCGAGAGTTGGGTGTCACAGCCTCACCTTCCCCTGAGGCGAACCAGAGGGTTCGGCGGGCCGCCTGCCCAACTCTCGCCGGGACTCAGTCGTTCACTACAATCCTCAAATAAATTACAAGAATAAACCTCAAATATTACATCACATGGTCCACAAATATACATCCAAGTCTCCAATAATTACATATCACAATTGCAGCGGAAACAATTCCCAACTACTACAATTCCAAATCCAAATTGTACAAAACATAGGCCATCCAATCACGTGCACAAGTACTACAAGCCCTTCCTTCGCCTTGAGCCCTGTGGAGGGGAATAAAATATTTTTGGGGTAAGCTAGAAGCTCAGCGAGTAACCAGAAAATCAGTAATCAAATCGGTTTAACAATATTTCTTTTCAATGATGTCATAAATCAAATGATAAGTTCAGAAACAATTACAACATTTACAAAACATTAAATATGGAGTATGAATAATTCAAGAAACATGTACAATGGAAAGTGATAGTAACATTCATGAAAAGATACGTTCGTTCTCCTGTCATTTCCTTTTTTTTTTTCATTTGAAATTGCATCATTTTCCACCAACCTCCACCAACCTACAAAGGTAATACTCGAGTATACCAAACGTTCACCCAGGTCCCTAATCGCCCGACCGAGTCCGTTTCTGGCTCGAGACGACCGGTAACAAGGGGCAATGGCCAGTTCAGCCCAAAAGGCTTACATTCATGCGCAAGTAGCATTTAATCATTTATCATGAAAATTTCACATTGATTTAGGTCGAGTGCGATAAAATACACACTCGCCTAGAAAACTCGTTTTAACAATCATTGAAAGCAAAATCAATAATAACAAGACACTGATATGCAAGCACGCATGATATGTAAGAAAACAGTTCCAACATTAAATTGGGAAACAGTTCAAAAGTAAATAATGCAAGAAACGGTTCATAAATAATTTTAGAAATAGTTTGAGGTCACTCACCTCCACGGCTCTGAAACCATCCATCATATAGCATTGCCTTGCTCAAATTCAAGTCTTAGATCACAAACTCAATGCAAACAAATCCCTTCAAAGTTCGGACAGCACTTCCCCTGAATTTGCTAACTTTTCCAGCCATCACGGCTTCATTATATTTCTCATTCCAACCCAAAGGTACACACACAACAACAAGTTCATCCAATAACCATCCAGCAAGCTCCAAGTAGTACTAGTACAAGTCAAGCTAGGGAAAAGTCCGGAAATGAAAGTTTAGCTCAAACCAGAAAAACAGTTTTGACGTCATTTTGCGGTAATGGTATCAAAGGCTCTACGATTGTCGGATGAAGGTGAAAGACCCACCGTTTCGAAGCTAAAAGATAGGGCTACAACAATGAAGAAGGACACTCAGTCCAAATCCCAGCACAACTAAGTCCAATATGCCAAATAACAAACCAGAACCGTAATTACAGGTTTACAAATTACACTATGCTGTAATCAGTACAACTCACTCTATACAGGTCCGAATGCAGAAATTCCAAAGGCATATGGTAGCTAGGGAATCAAGCTACATTTCATCAGAAGACCTCAACAACCAAATCCAAAGTAATTCCAGTTAAAACAACCCATTTCAGACGCAGTTCTAACATCCTGAAGAACCCAGAACAGCAACAGTAAAATCGACATTTCTCACTCTACACTACTCCAAATGACCTGAAATTTTACAACCACCTCAAACACATCAATACCTACAACTTTCATGTTTTAAGCAAAGGCCAATTCGGCTTCTATATAGGACCAAAAATTTCGGACAGAATGAAGAACCAAGAACCCTAATTTTCCAGATTTCTTCCAAAACAGAATTTTCTTGCAATTAATCACTTTTTCCACCTCCTAGCTTCCTCAACTATCATTTCCAATCATCATACATAACCACATAATAACAATCATATGAGAACAGAAAAATCCTAATTAAATATAAAACTTCACTAATTTCAACCAAAATCATGAAATCATCCATAAAATCACTTATTCAACCACCACCAATCACTAATTGAACATTATCAAGATCAAAGGAAAGGTTCCTTAGTCACTTACCATGCAAACCCAAGGAAAGACCCAACTTAGCACCTTTGCTTCTCAACCCACTTCACCACACATCTTAATACCACCAAGAGAAAGGTTTTTATGGAGCAAATCACGATTTTAACGGTTGGTTTGTGAGATTGGGCAAGAAATAGAAGGAAGAAATTGGAAGCTTTTCTCTCTTTTTGTCTCCAAGAGGTTCGGCCAAGGAGCTTATGAAGAAGATGAATTTTGGGTCAAGTTTTTAATCAATTAGTAAAGGTAGTAAAATGGTCAAAGTCCACCCTTGAGTAAGAAAGTGACACTTGTCACCTTTAGGTTTAAAACTTATCTTTTTGTCTCTCCAATACAAATATCTTAACACATTGTACAATAATATCACTTAATACAAAATTCCAACAAGTTGTCAAAAATATAATGCATTTACCGCACTTGCGGGTCCCACGTCCAAAATAAGCTTTTAATTTCTCAAAAACTAACCGATACTAGAAAAATCAGTTTAAAACTATTTTTGCTCATACTTTATCTGGGGAATTTTTCTAATAAAGAAAATGAAGAAAAGGCGGGCGGTTAAATAAAATAAACCCTAGAAAATTAGAAAATTTCCGGGTTCTCAAACTCATTTTTTTCGGGGCGTCACAATCTCCCCTCCTTAAAAGAATGTCGTCCTCGACATTCCATCTTGTACCAAATCAAGTCGAGACATCCCTCAAAAATCACTAATATTTCAGACCAAACCCACAGTCCGGCATCATAAACTTCAAGCCTAGGATACACTACAGAGATCTGAAGCCTAAGCTTTGATACCAACTGTCACAGCCCCACCTTCCCCTGAGGCGAACCAGAGGGTTCGGCGGGCCGCCTGCCCAACTCTCGCCGGGACTCAGTCGTTCACTACAATCCTCAAATAAATTACAAGAATAAACCTCAAATATTACATCACATGGTCCACAAATATACATCCAAGTCTCCAATAATTACATATCACAATTGCAGCGGAAACAACCCTTAAAATTTATACTGCTAATAGAGTTCCAAATCTAGTTTCAAATGCAATAAACAGAACCCAATTTGTACTTTTCTACATCAAGATACAATGGTTTAAAGAAAGCTGAATTTTGAAACCTGTTACACAAAATTTCCAGTTTAGAAGGCTTGACAGAGTTTCAAAATCTGATCATAACTAGAGCTACACAACTCAAAATTTAGTGTGGTTTGTGGGGTTGAAAACTAGATTCAAAATGCTACAAATCACTGGAAGAGATCGTGTTCAAACTCTTTTCACAAGAGGGACAAAATTGAGCCACATGATGCAGCTGTATGATTTTCTCGGGAAAACAGGTGAAGTAAATCAGTCCACTTTGCTGGTTCGCTACGGTTCACTCAAAATGAATTAGCAGGGGAATTTTACACCGTTGGAAAGCGCTGGATGTCTAGTTTCAAATGCCATAAATGGCACTTGATTTTGAATTTTGTACAAAGATTTATACACAGACAAAGAACCCCTGGTCGGCTGACCTGGTAGCTTTTCCAATTTTCTTCCTTTCTTCAAAACTCAAGTTTTATCCAACCAATTGAAATGATTAATGAAAAACAATCTCTACACACACAATACAACATATAACAAGCATTTTAGCAGCCATATAAGCAACAAAATTCGAAATCTAACCAAGGCATCAAGGCAGCAGTTTCGGCCAGCTCCTCCTATGAGTTTCTTCCAACTTTCTCTCCTCTTACCAAGCCAATATCAAGTCACTCATCACACAAACAACAACAATCAGGCAAGAAGCCTCAAGTCCACTACCTAAAAGGTCATCTCAAGACCACTACCTAGGATGTATATCAAGAAAATAAAGTTCCTCAAGTCCTGTAGTCTACTTCCTTGATTAGGGTTTCAAACTCATGAAATTCAACCTCTAATCTTGGTAAAATTGAAAGATTAAAGAAGGATGAAGTGGTTACCTCTTCAAGTTCTTGAACCCTAGTTGAATGCAAGACTTTCACCAACACTTTCACCAAAAATCACCACAAGATTGCACTTTCCTTCTAGCTAGAGAAAAACCCAAAGTTTTGATAGTTGGATGAAGATCTTTGAGTAAGATTGGAGAGCAAAAGATGAAGTTTTTCTTTCCCCCTTTGAGCCTCTATGTTCAGCCGAGAATGAGTGAGAGTGAGGGAGTGAAATGTTTTTATTTTGTGAAAAAATTGGAAGAAAACTAGCCTTGTTTGGTGAAAAAAGTCAACTTCGAATAATGGCAAAATAGTGTCTTGCACTACCAATTTCCCTCTTATTTGCTACACTTAAACACTAATCCTCCAAGGTAGTTCCTCTAGCACTACAAGTACTCATACTTACTAGTCTAAAATTAATTCTCCAAATCTCCAATTAGTCGTGCTGGTGCGACTTTCGAAAAACTTTCGACGCGTAAATGATAAAAACACCATTTAAGAAAAATTCATGCTTAAATAATAAAATTAAATAACACAACTAACACTCACGACCACAAATCCCGGTTCATTTCACCAGTTCACCACTTAAACCCGCTATTTCACCCTTTTTACAAAAATAAAGCATACGCGTCACGTGAAGCACTTTTAATGAAATTTTCATGCTTAATTGATAAAAGTAAATGGTATGCTATTGTAGATGATTTAAAGTGATAAAAATGGAAAATTTAAATAAATGATTAAATATTCAAATAAATAGATAATTAAATAAAATGTTTAAAAATTGCAGGTCCTTACATATGTCTAGCCCGTCTTAGTCACACACCCATGCTCGTACTCTCTGTAAGATAAACAAGGCTAATGGAATGAGTCAAAGCTCAGTGACGTTCATAATAAGACATGCAAACAAAGTATCAATCACAAAGCAAGTAATAAAGCGATAACTAAACAAATCAATAATAGGTAAGCAGGAACAAGTAGCAAACCTTATGCAACTAGAAATCATGTACAAAGTACATACAGGTTCCTCTTTGTTTTTAGAAAGAAAACGATAAAATTCTTTAAGTTTAAAACTTGACTTATGCAACTAGAAATCATGCTTAAAATAGCCATTAGTTTCCCCTTGTAAAATATATAGTTTTTTGGGAAAATTTTAGCTTACGTATCACTACCAAGGGAAACTCAAGCAACCCTAAGCAAACCAAGTCCGAAGCAACCCTTCTACTCTCACTTCTACTTGCTTATAGTACAAAAAAAAAAAAAAGAAACGTGCAGAATCTCCCTTATTTTTCCTTCAATTTTGCTCCAATTTTCAAAGCTACACTTCATGGCAACACAACCCTAAACAAGTCCACAAGTTATAGGATAGAAAGGGTTCTTATTCTAGGCCACGAAACTAACTAAATTAGGCATATACTTAACATATATTCATCATATACTCAAACTGGAAAATTAAACCCAGGCTGGAAATTTACCAATAAAAGCTAGAAATCCCTTAAGTGAAGCAAAAAATGCATGTACAAGCTGGAAAATTCTCCTGGCAAGACTAAAGTTTCATAGCAAAGTTAGAAATAATATTTCAAAGCTGGAAATTCCAATAAAAGCTGGAAATAACAAACTATTACACAAAACTACAAAATCTTCCATAAATCCTACTACAAACAAGCTATAATCTCATTCAAATGCAAGATTAAAGAGAAAGAGTAGTTCCTTGCCAAGAGCACCTTCAAACCTTAAGGTGAATAGCAAACCACAGCTTTCTTTTCCCCAAAATCACTCCACACCAACCTCCTTCCTTCCTTGTTGCAACCTCTTATGGATTGATTTAGGGTGTTAGGTTGATTTTCTCACAAAATCAAGCTAGGAATCAAGATGAAGCTTGAAGAAATTTTTCTCTCTTCCTTTCCTCTCTCTCTCGGCCAAGCTAGCAAGAAAGTGAACTGTTTTTGGGTGGAAAATGAAAGATAAGTTTTAAAGAAGTCTTGGTCAATGATGGCCTTGATTGCCAACACCCTAAAAAAATAGGGGAGAGAAATAAAAAGAAGAATAAGAAGATTAAGGAAAGAAAAGTCTTGGTCAAGGGGTGTCTTTAACCGGTGACAAGTGGCATGAGTTGGTTCAAGCATATCTCTTTGTCTCTCTTGTTTTTAACTTATCTTTCACTAATTCACTCTTAGCACTTTTAATCACATAATTCCTCTTAATTAATACCCACTCTTATCCACCAAATTTAGTGCACATACTTCAACAATTGATCACACTACCACAATGCACCACAAACCCTAGCATGCACCAACTATAAAAGTAAACATAAAAACTCTCGACTCTATTGTTAAAAATAGTTACAAAAGTTAGGGCAAGTAAATTAGTTGTGAGAACCCGTAACTTTTCCATTTGTTAGGTTTTATAATCTTTCTAGGCTTTCTTATTTTCAATGGCTTGTTTTCTACACTTTCTGTATCCGGAAAATTTTCTAGATTATTTTACGAGTAAATATAGTTTTTAGATGATTTTTCTAGTATCGAATAGATTTTGAGAAATTAAGAACGTATATCGGACGTGGGACCCACTAGTGCGAAAAGTTCGGAAAAATTCGGCCAATAAGGTTAAGTTTCGGATACTGTGCAAAATTTATCGGGTGTTAAGAGATAAGTAGAGAGTGAGATTTGATTGATGTGAGAGAGAAAAGAAAGGATAGGAATACATTTATGGTGGTGACAAGTGTCACTATCTCATTGGTTTTACTTTAAGATTTACTATTCACTATTTTGACCTTGGACCAAAATTGGTTAAATATCTTCAAAAATCACAAAAAAATTACCATTTCTTACCTCTTGTTGGCCGGCCATCTTGTGCAAGGAAGGAAGAAGAAACTCTTCAAGTTCTAGCTACTACTTGGTGCAAATCACCCAAAAACATTTGCTTACATCCATTTCTACTCCATAACATCCTTTCTTCTAGTGCTACTAAGTGTCTTAGTGAAGTTTATTTGAAGGTTTAAGGTGGCCAACATCTCTACATCTCTTGTCTCTTAGGTAAGTGATGTTTGCCTACTCCCTTACACTTAATGATGCTTAAATTGTGCCTATTGGAAGTGATAGTGAAGTATTTGGTGATTTATTTCTTTATTTGACTTGATTTGGTGAAGTTTTCAATTTTATGAGGAATTTTCTGGTTTCATATGATCTTGATGGTGTGGTTGTTTTTTATGGTTGGTAATAAGGGGCTTTGACTCTAGTAGGTGTGAATTGATGATAAATGCAATCAATTTTGGATTTGGAATGAAATGTGAAAAGTTAGGGTTCATGAACCCCTAATCTGTCCGAAATTTTAGGTCATAGATAGAGGCCGAATTGGACTTTGCTCAAAACCTGAAAGTTGTAGGTATTGATGAGTTTGTAATACCTACAAAATTTCAGGGCATTTGGAGTAGTATTGAGTGAGTTATGCCATTTTTACGGTTGCTGTTTTTGGTGAACAGAATGTGCGAACTGCGATAGTAATTGTCTGTTTTGACTGGAATTGGTTTGGATTTGGTTGTTGGTGTCTTCTGATGAAATGTAGCTTGATGTCTTAGCTTTCATGTTCCTTTGGAATCAATGCAATTGGACCTGTGTAGGCTGAGATAGATGTATTACAGTTTTGTGTGATTTGGGAACCTGCAATTGCGGTTCTGGCTGGGTTTTCTGCATTTTTGACCTAGTTGTGCTAGGATTGGGACTGAGAGGCCTTCTACATTGTTGTAGCTCTGTCTTTTAGCTTCGATACGGTGGGTCTTACACCCTCATCCGATAAACGTAGTGCTTTTACTGCCATTACCGCATTAGGAGGCCAAAACTGTTTTTGGTGTTGGGACAAATGAGTTCCATTTCCTGATTTTCTGGTTTGCTTATATGTCTATAGATGCATATGAAACCCTATTGGGGTTGTGGTTGGCATGGCTTTATGATGCGTTATCGAGTCTCATTGTACTTGTTTGTGTGTTTTAAGGCTTACTTTTATTCCGGTCATTTCCTAGTTAACTTTTACTTTGGGCCTAGTGAATGGCTTTTGGAAATGAGGTGAATTTTGTGTGAGATGTTGGGACTGATTCGAGGAAATAATGAAGCCATGATGGCTGGAAAATAGGTAAAAACAAGGGATATGCTGCCGAAATTTTACTTGAAGGCTAGTTGGATTTACTTGTGATTTGAGCAAAGGGCTTTTGGGTTGTTTGCGCCTAGGTCTCCATGTTACCTTTTCGTTTCCAAGAAAATCATGTTTTCCACCCTTGCATTAGTATTTATTTGGCAAGGCGTACGACGTGTAGTCGAGCCTCACTTGTGCATTCCGTTTACTCGATTTTGGATATGAAACCTTCAATTAGTTTACTTTGATTATTTTAGGGTTTCTTGGCGATTAAGGCCAATCTGAAGTGAAAACTTTTGAAGTTGAGCCGGTGAGTGTACCACTCCCCTCCATTGCTGTTTAACTTGATTTCTGCTCTGTAATCTGTTTAATTTGTTTGAGACGAGGGTGTACTTTATCACACTCGTTCTCTTGTCTGTTCATATGCCAATTTACTATGCAAAATTTGAATATGTTATCTGTGTCTGCATCTGTTCGGATTTCTGTGACCTATGAGCTCAAATCCTGTGGCTAAGTTATTCGAGTCGGGCCGGCAAGGGCCTGGACGATTAGATAACGAACCACGGTAGTCTGTTTTGGGATCTTTGGGTATTGAGACCCTTGATTCTGGTATACTCGAGTATTATCACTTTTGTTCGTTTGAGGTGAGCGGGCCCGGTAAAGGGGTGTTTGGTGGACGGAATTCGGTGCGAAGAGGAGTCTACGGACGTTTTGGTTCTATATACGTTGACGGAGAGTCAACCGGTTTGGATCAAGTACTGCGCTGGAAATTTGGCTCCTGAGAGCCACCCGTATCCTTCTGATTTGAATCATTGGTTCCTTTGCTTTACATCTGGCATGTGTATCTGATTTGTTAAATGTGAAATGCCATGATTTTTCTGCTATATGTTTGGTACCTCATTGAGCGCAAGCTCACCCCTTTCTGTTCCTTTTGTTTTCCTTACAGGAAAATAAACCCTTTTGGTCTGGATTTGACAAATGGCTGCCAAATTGAGCTAGTTGAACATATCTTTTGTATAGCTCATGTATTAAAATCCTAAGTGTACTTTTGGGGCGTTTTCTCTTTTGATTTGGCAAACCGTGTATATGTATTAACTTTTGAAAACTTTTGTATGTCATTTTGGATTGAAATTTTGGATTGTAATCGCTAAAGTTCAGATGTGAATGTTTGCGTGTTCTTTCGGTTGGGTTCTGTCGGGTCGGTTACTATCATGGCCGACTCCGGATTTCCTTTTTCTTATTTTGGGTTTTTTTTTTCCATTTTGACTTGTTTACGCTCGTTTGTAAGTTTCGGATCGCAATAGATAGTTCTAGTCTGCATCGTTAGTCCTGGCGAGAGCTGGGCAGGCAGCCCGCTAACCCCTTTGGTTCGCCTTAGGGGAAAGTGGGGCTGTTACATTAGTAGTAAGAAACTATAAATTAACTATCAAAAATAAGGAAAATTATAAGAAAATATGAAAGAATTTTCAAGTTCTCACACAAGTAACCAAACCTTTCGGGGGCATGGGCAAGAAGAAGGACAAGGCAGAAGACAAATGTTGCCATTGTGACAAAGAGAGACATTAGAAGTGTAATTGCAAGCCTGACCTCGATAGCCTTAAAGAGAAGAAGCTTGGTGAAGTTTCTACTCAAGGCGTGTATATGATTGAGGTTAATTTATCTACTTCTTTTAATTCTTAGGTATTAGATATTGGAAGTGGTTCTCATATTTGTTTAAATATGCAGGAATTAAAGTGGGATGTTAAAGAAGAATGAAGTGATCCTACGTATGGTAATAGAGCATGAGTTATAGTTTTAATTGTAGGAACATATTACTTATCTTTACCTAGTGATCTTGTTATTGAATTAAGTAATTGTTACTATGTTCCAATTTTGACTGCAAGCATTATCTCAATTTCATGCTTGGACATAGAAGGTTTTTTCAATAGTATTAAGAATAAATGTTGTTATTTTCACGTAATGGAATTTTCTATAAGAATGATCCTATTGAAAACAATTTATATATTCTATAGATGACAAATCCAATCCTCAATATTAACAATAAAAGACAAAAATTAGATGATGCCACACAATCACTCCTTTAGCATTGTAGATTAGATCATGTAAATGAGGAATGCATATCCACGTTACACCATGGTAGTTATTTGGACTCATTTGATTATGAATCATTTGAAACTTGTGAATTTTGTTTATAAGGAAAATTAATTAATCTCCCTTCACGGATAAGGGTGAAAGAGTAAGTGAATTATTAGGACTAATACATAGTGGTGTATGTGATCCTATGATTGTTCATGCCAAAAAAGGTTTTTCATACTTTATTATTTTTACTGATGACTACTCAAGGTTTGGATTTGTATACTTAATGACACACAAATCCAAATTGTTTGAAAATTTTAAGAATGAAGTAGAAAAATAACTTGGTAAAAGTATTAAAACCTTTAGATCTAATAGAGGAGGAGAATACTTAGACCAAGGTTTTGAGCATCATCTAAAAGAAATGGGATTCTCATTCAAAAGATACCTCCAAGAATGCCATAAATGAATGGAACGTCTAACAAAAGAATTGCATCTTATTAGATATGGTATGATCCATGATGCATCATACAGGTTTACTGAAAATATTTTGGAGATACGCCCTACAAACTGCCTCCTATAATTTAAACCAAGTTCCAACAAAAACTATTCCTTCTATGACATATGAGATGTTAAAAGGTAAAAAACATAATCTTTCACATATGAAATTTTGAGATTATCTAGTTTATGTTAATTAAGAGATGTCAGATAAGTTAGAACCTAAATCTAACAAATGTCTATTTGTGAGGTATCCCAAGGAAACTAGAGGATACTATTTTTTATCACCTCATTAAACAAAAAGTGTTTATTGCTCAGACTGTTGTCTTTTTAGAAAAAGAGTTTATTGTAGAAGGAGGTACTGAAAGTAAGATAGATCTTGAAGAAATTCAAAATGTGCAAGTAGACAATGAACATTTAATAAAAATGGTGCAAGCTACTAACGATGATAAGGCGTAGCGAGATGTTTCAAATACACAAGATCTTTATAGGTCTAGTAGGGTAAGTTGTGCACTGAGAGGTTTGATGTGTGAGGACCCGAAAAATTTTCTTATTTCATTTTATTTTACTGGCTTAATTAATTATTTAATTCGACTATTTAAAATCCATTTATATGGAAAAACGCCTCTCTTATGTTCTTAAAGCGTTTTGTTAGAAAAGTTACTTTTTGAAAACTCGTTTAGTTCAGAACAACGAGTACACATTTTTCAAGATTACATTTGAATTGAGAGTGTATTAATTTTGAAAAAAAAAATAAGAATGATCAATAGTAGATTAAGAAAAGTCGTGAGGACTCGCAAAAATTTATTTATTTTAGACTCCTGTTACGAGTTTATTTAAATATTTAATTACCTGTTTGCCCCGAATATTATTTTCTAACTTTTTAGACCCAATTACATGGAATTATGGCTTACATGTATTTTTAAAATGACTTGTTTCGAAAATTAATTTTTGGAAAGCTAGATTAGTGAGAATAGCGAATACGCGTTTGGAGATAATAACCGATTTGAGAGTACAATAAGGTTAGAAAATTGGAGACTTGTACATTAGCCTTGATCAATGATGGCCTTGATTGTCAATGATGGCCGTTTCATCTATGTGTTTATATAATCTGTCAATACAGAATGTGAGGCTTTTGACGGTGACGGTCAAGCTCAGTGAATTGTATCATTTTTCGTGCCAAGCTTTATCAAGTGAGTAATTGAGTTGTTTATTGATGTGAAATTGTTAAAGTGCTTTGTATATATTAAATGGATACTTAGGCGAGGGTGTACTTTATCTCACTCGACCTAAGCCCATCCTTTGTTTTGATTTTCTATGTGAGAATACATGCCTTATGTTGAGTATCACCCTTTTGCTGTGTGCTGATGGGGGTGATTACATGACTTTAATTAAACCCATTTGCTGTGTGCTGTTTGGGGTAAGTACTTTGTTGTGTATTTTGTTGAGAGATACCATCTATTGAGAGATTGGATATCTTAGGGCTTGTTTCCAACCCGGTTCCAAGGGTTAGACGAACTATTCGAGTCAGTTGGAGCTTGGTCGAAGATAGTTCCATGCTAAACTTGGGATTTAGTTCCTTGTTAAAGCTTTGACGAAAGCTAAGTTATTTTCTTTCGCTCGAGCAGCTGTGTGCTGTTGACTGGCCAGCGGGGGTTGATAAGGTGCACGGAGAGTAGTGTAAGTGGAGTCTACGGACCATGAGTACTTTGGTTGACGGAGTGTCAACTGGCGTTCAAGCTCGGGCAATTGAACTGGCTTTGAAGCCACCCGTATCCTACCATTG
Organism: Coffea arabica; assembly: GCF_036785885.1. NCBI lineage: Eukaryota > Viridiplantae > Streptophyta > Magnoliopsida > Gentianales > Rubiaceae > Coffea > Coffea arabica. The sequence goes on from NC_092317.1 coordinate 25,844,207, forward strand.
TGATGTTACTTTTCTGTTGTTGATGTGAAATATCCTGATTTACTTGTTATTTGGATGTGAGTTTACATTTATACCCCTGATTACACACTAAGCATATAACTTACCCCATTCCATTTGTTTTCCTTAGCAGGGGACCGACGCGGGGATCGCTCGGGAAGGTGTTTAGTCTTTTGATTACAGAACAGTAGAATTTGTACTTGTTATAAGTTGACTAGTAAGATGTATATAGTTTTCGTGGTGGTTGTAGTTATCAGGTTTTCTAGGGTTTATTTCTGATACTCGTGGTATGTATGACTTGATGTACTAGTTTATGCAACCTTTGAAGCTATAATAGAGTATATAGAACTTACTTTTGGCGTGAACTTTATTTTCTAGTTTTAGAGTATTGAGTCCTGGCGTGAGTTGGGCAGGCGACCCGCCGAACCCTGGGTACGCCCCAGGGGGAGGTGGGGCCTTCACAGGTGGTATCAGAGCCTGCTTCGCGTGGTCTCTGCTCGGAGTGAGCTTGGGCCAAGTGGTGAATAAGTATGAAGGACTAAGTGCTCGTTCGAGCATAAGTTATGGATCATGAATGTTATAGGCCTCAAATCTTTCTCATGGTATCTGAGGACCATAGATAGGTACGTCAAGTAGGAATTTTGAATGTAGATAGTTTACTCTTGGGACTGGCCAGCTCGAGATGTGAATTATCTTATTTTGGATTCTCGTGCTTGAGTACTCCAGAGTTGAGGCGCTGCTAAGTACTTGGGACTTGCATTTTGGGAACATGAACAGGCTTTGTCTGGCTGGAGTTAGTACAAGAGATCAACGGGTACCTTGGGAAGTGGAGTAAGAAACCGGACGGGGGTGATTTTCACTGAGTTATAATCACTAACTTATTATTATCACTTCTAATCATATAATAGGGTTTTTAACTTATAATCACTAACTTATTATTATCACTTCTAATTATATAATATTTCCTCATCCAAAAGTCACTCTTACCTACCAAATTTGATCCTCACTTCGTACCGAATAGTCACACTACGGAAAAATATGAAAACCCTAATTCACTCTAACTTGAAAACGAAAAGTGAAACCCTACTTTCTAGATTCATTTACACTTATTGTGGGGTGATTGAGTAGTAGGGACATTATAAAGTAATAATTTCCAAATAAAATGGCATTTTTAAGAAAAATATAAAGAATTTTACGGGTACTCACACTCTCTCCCCCTTAAAAGAATTTCATCCTCGAAATTCATCAATGCACTCCTAAATAACGTAGGGTATTTTCTTGTATATCCATTTCTAGCTCTCAGGTCTCACTGTAGCCAAAATTTAGCTTAACAATAGAAATCACGAATCGTACCTTCGACTATCTCCGATGGTTCAGGTAATTCCTGTTGTTCCAAGGCGTACACTCTAGCTGGCACTCTTGGCTTAGTCCCTCCTACATTTGCTTGTTCAGGGTTTAGGTGTGACCTACGGGGACAAGTTGCAAGTTGGTGCTCGGCACTACCACACCATAAACATTTTCCTGCCTTTCGCCAACAATCATTCTCCGTATGATTGGCCTTCCCACAGTACCCACAAGATACTCGAGTTTGACCTCCTTGTGAGGCACCTCTTGCTTGCTCCCTTCCACGCAAGGCTCCTCTTAGAGTAATTTCCTTAGGAGTGCCTGAAATTTTCTCATCACCATCTCCTCGACCCATCTTAGAGGGTGGCATATCGAAATCACCTTGTCCTCGCCTTTGACTTCCACCAGGCGCACCTCTCCTTTTTGCATGAAAAGCTCTCACTTGTGCCCTAGCAATTTCAATTCTTTGGGCCTTCTCAAAAACCTCCGTAAACGTATTAATCTGGGCCGCCACCAAGGCCTCTTGTATCTCCATATTGAGCCCTTGCACAAATCTCGTACTCTTCTTTGCTCCGTAGCTATCAGTTCAGGAGCAAATTTTGACAATTTCGTAAATTGAGTTTCATACTCAGCTATACTCAAAGTTCCCTGCCGGAGCTTAATAAGATCGTCCTCTCTTTTCTCCTAGACTATAGGTGGGAGGTATTTCTCATTAAACTCTCGCACAAAGTTCACCCAAGTCCATGCAGTCCCCTCTCTTTCCCATTTAGCCCTAATTACATCCCACCAGGCTCTGGCCGAACCCTCGAATTGAAAAACGGCAAAGTGCACTTGTCTATCCTCCGCATAGTTCAGAGCGGCAAAGATATTGATCATGGTCATTGATCATGGTCTCTAACCATCTCTCGGCTCCCTCAGGGTCCGGTCCTCCCAGGAACTTAGGAGGAGAGAACTTTTGAAATCTCTTAAGAGCCCTATCTTGTCCTATATCGGGATCCCTAGGTTGGTTTACAGGGGCTTGACCCTGTTGCTCTACCAAGCGAGCGAGGATATTGGTCATTTGTTGGATCGCAGTTGCCACCTGATCCCCCCCTATAACTTGGGGTCCAGGTTGCGGTCCACTTGTTTCACCCCTTTTCCCTCTGGGTTCTTGCGTGGGTCCCTGCGTCTGTCTACCCCCACGCCCACGATTAGAGCCACGCCCGCGAGTAGCTCCCTGATCCTGGCTTCTTCTACCTTCCATGCTTCGTGGCTAATCAACTATAGTAATATAGCCAACTAATCAATGATAGCATATAGCCACTAAGTAACTGTATAAATATAAACAACATTGATACGAATCTCGTTGGAGAGAAGATTCGCGACCCAAAATCACTTGTTGGATTTGACTTCGAACGCAAGAACGGTAGCAGCGGAAACCCTACGACCCCTCTAAACTATTACTAAAAGATTCATTCTCTTGCAGCCCGAAACATGGCCCATAAGCGGCCCATATTTCATATCAAACATAAAACAGAATAATGCGAATCATAAACCTTTCCAAATCATAAAACAGGGGTAATGCAATACATTCAATCAAAACAAGTCACATAACCTATAGGACATTAACCCTAGGTATTGCTCAGGCACTACACTTAATCAAAACTCGAAGCACGTGAATAATAAGGATCCCAAATCCCACGAATATCTTCAATATATTTCAAGTCCAGACTATTCGTATTCCCCGTGCCTTTGCTTTCGCCATCCAAACTTATCCTAATATTACGCGAGATCTCAACTTATCGTAAAGGTATCACTCTTTGGTACTCGGGGACAAGAATCCAAAAATATGATAATTCACCACTCAAGCTGGCCAGGCTCAAGAGCAAATCACCCGTATTAGAGATTCCTACCCAACATACATATCTAAGGTACCCAACAATAGAGAATTGTTCCACACTTAACAAGTCAATCCCCACAGTCCAAGAACCTTCTCCCGGTACGAGCTCGATAGAAGCTCTGATACCATCTGTGACAGCCCCATCTCCCCTTGGGCGTACCCTAGGGTTTAGCGGACCGCCTGCCCAACTCTCGCTAGGACTCACTCACTCGCATCAATTAAAATAAGGTACAACCTCAATAATAAACGAAATAACGGTTCCCAAGTTTGGAACATACGAATACATTCATTTCTAACTCAACCTTCCATACAGTCCCAAATACATCAAAAGATTCAAGTTCTCAGTACATTCAACCTTAATCGAGCGACTAGTGCGAGTACAATTACAAAATTCAAAACAACTAGACTACGCTAGTCTGTACACATCTCACGCCTCGCTCGTACCCCTGTAAGGAAAACAAATAGCGTGGAATGGGCTAAAAGCCCAGTGAGCTTCCAAATAGCAAATTGACCATTATTTATAAGTACAAGTTTTTGATATAGCAAAGTAACGAGCATGAAGAGTTCATAAAAGTGAGCAATAACACTTCAAGTAGCAATCTCAAAATGAGCGAGTGTAAAGTTTTAAAAGAAACAATAACACTACAAGTAACAATCATCTCAAGGTATAAGGATACTAATAGCTCTCTAGAGCCAAATTCCCAAGGCATCACCAGGAGCTTGATCACGTAATAGTTGACACTCCGTCAACTTTCAAGTAAGTAACCAATCCAGTAGAACACCACTTACACTACTCTCCGTCCACCATTCAAACCCCCTACTGGGCCCAAAATCCTCAATAAACACGGGTGGTAATACTCGAGTATACCGATTAGTCGAAGAGATATCACTCCACTCGACAAACAAGAGACCCAGGGTTCGTTACCCAATCGACCAAGCCCTTGCCGGCTCGACCCGAGTAACTTGCCGCAGGGTTTCTGGAATTCCAGGAAGTGCGCACATCATGAACAAGTATATCAAATCAATTTCAACAATAAACAAGTATATATCAAATAAGGGCAAGTGCGATAAGGTACACTCTTTCCCGACCAAACCAATCATGTATCATTGAATCACATTGATCAAGTATTTGGAAGCACTCACCAAAATGAAGTGCCCCTAGTAATCACGTCTGGGTTATACTCCGGGTTCGGAGTCCAAATCTGCGATAAAACTTTGTTTCAGAACTTTAAAAATCGACTAAGGTTCGTAACGTAGACGTTTCGTTCAATAAGAATCAAGACATGGAAATTCACTTGGAGAATATTCATGAACCACTCGCTCGCTTTTGAAACTATACAACTTTGTAACATTTATACTTGGAAATGCCATTTGAGTGTAAAGTACAAGGAAAACGTATTCCTAATAGTCATGATTGTATTTCTCAAGGGTACAAGTTCGGCCAAATCCTTACTTATATACTCGGTAAAAGAAGACGCAAATATCCAAGATGGCTCAAGCAGTAGTCACTCTTAACTCTTACTCAAGTTGCAAATATGTCTACCTCGCCCTCGAGCGTAAATTTGGCAGCATGCGCTTTGTATTTTCCTATTTTCCAGCCATTTATGACTTCATTCTTTTCCTCAATCAAACCCAAAGTTGCACACAAAAAAATCTCATTTCAATAGCCGTTCAATAGACTCAAGGACATACGAGTACAAAAATCAAGCTAACGACATGTGCGGAAATGAAGTCTAGCAAACGACAAATTTGACGTGGTTTTGCGTAACGGACAAAACTGAGGCTACGCTTATCGGATTGAGGTGAAAATTACACCATTTCGAAGCTAAGACAAAGGGCTACAATTTTGATGAAGATTACTTAGTCCAATTTCCAGTGTAACCCAGTCAAATTCCCAATTCACAGAACCAAACTACTACTAATAGACCAGTTAACCGTACTACCTTTAAATGGCCATATATCAAGCTACCGAAGTCCGTTTAAGACGTTCTTGGAGGCGTTGAAAAGCTAAGACAATGTAATACAACTTTCATGTTTTGGCTAAAATCTAGTTCAGTACGTATCTAGGTGAACAAATGCAACCAACTTATTAGTGTACTGTCAAAACTGTCCGCTGATTTTACTCCTAGGGCAGTCAGGGTATTTTATCTTTTCACAGGCTACGTTGCTCTGATTGTGCTAAAATTTTGTAGGAAACCATAAAATATCATTCTATACAACTTTCATGCTTTGAGATAAGCCTAATTCGGCTTCTATCATGATGAAATGGAATCGGGCAGAACTGAAGCTACAATTTCCAGAAATCTGGAATTTTGCTATATTTAAGCTATAATTCACATTTTTACCTTGAAACTACCACTACCATCTCCTTTACAAGATTATATACCAGATATATACATCATACAACACCTAACCCACAAGAAACCCTAACTCAAAAGTCATCCATCTAATCATCAAAATCACTTGGAACAAGCATCACAAGCACAATACTAACATTAATACCCAACTTAATCATGGTTAATGGAGAAAGAAAGGTTGATCAGCCATTATACCTCTAGACAAGAGCTTGCAAGAATGATCCTCCACCTCTCCTTGAAATTTTTGGTTCCTTAAGCTTCCCAAGCTTCCAAACTAGTGATTAATCGGTGTAGTTTTTCTTGTTTGCACTAAAAAGGTTGGATTCAAGGTTGAAGATTGAAAACACCCTTCACTCTCCTCCCTCTCCTTGCTCTCGGCTAACCAAAAAAAATTTGAGGAAGAATGGGCTTTGGCTTGGTCAAGGAACCATAGGTGGCCGACACTTGTCACCACCAAAACCAACTAAAATTTTGTTTTCTTTTCCTTGCATTTTGAGTCAAAAATTTTGGCAATAAGGCTGAGGATGACGGAGATATTTTGCAAAAATATCAAGGGTATGTGGTGGTAGGGAAGTGGTGGTCAAGTGGTGGGTTCAATCGGTAGTGATCGATACCCGTCGGTTCGAGCCGTTTTTTTCTTAAATCACGTATACTAGGGTTTTTAACTTATAATCACTAACTTATTATTATCACTTTTAATCATATAATTGGGTTTTTAACTTATAATCACTAACTTATTATTATCACTTCTAATCATATAATATTTCCTCATCCAAAAGTCACTCTTACCTACCAAATTTGATCCTCACTTCGTACCGAATAGTCACACTACGGAAAAACGTGAAAACCCTAATTCACTCTAACTTGAAAACGAAAAGTGAAACCCTACTTTCTAGATTCATTTACACTTATTGTGGGGTGATTGAGTAGTAGGGCCATTATAAAGTAATAATTTCCAAATAAAATGGCATTTTAAAGAAAAATATAAAGAATTTTACGGGTCCTTACACTCTCTCCCCCTTAAAAGAATTTCATCCTTGAAATTCATCAATGCACTCCTAAATAATGTAGGGTATTTTCTTGTATATCCATTTCTAGCTCTCAGGTCTCACTGTAGCCAAAATTTAGCTTAACAATAGAAATCACGAATCGTACCTTATACTATCTCCGATGGTTCAGGTAATGCCTGTTGGTCCAAGGCGTACACTCTAGCTGGCACTCTTGGCTTAGTCCCTCCTACATTTGCTTGTTCAGGGTTTAGGTGTGACCTACGGGGACAAGTTGCAAGCTGGTGCTCGGCACTACCACACCATAAACATTTTCCTGCCTTTCGCCAACAATCATTCTCCGTATGACTGGCCTTCCCACAGTACCCACAAGATACTCGAGTTTGATCTCCTTGTGAGGCACCTCTTGCTTGCTCCCTTCCACACGAGGCTCCTCTTAGAGTAATTTCCTTAGGAGTCCCTGAAATTTTCTCACCACCATCTCCTCGACCCATCTTAGAGGGTGGCATATCGAAATCACCTTGACCTTGCCTTTGACTTCCACCAGGCGCACCTCTCCTTTTTGCATGAAAAGCTCTCACTTGTGCCCTAGCAATTTCTATTCTTTGGGCCTTCTCAAAAACCTCCGTAAACGTATTAATCTGGGCCGCCGCCAAGGCCTCTTGTATCTCCATATTGAGCCCTTGTACAAATCTCGTACTCTTCTTTGCTCCGTAGCTATCAGTTCAGGAGCAAATTTTGATAATTTCGTAAATTGGGTTTCATACTCAGCTATACTCAAAGTTCCCTGCCGGAGCTTAATAAGATCGTCCTCTTTTTTCTCCTAGACTATAGGTGGGAGGTATTTCTCATTAAACTCTCGCACAAAGTTCACCCAAGTCCGTGTAGTCCCCTTTCTTTCCCATTTAGCCCTAATTCCATCCTACCAGGCTCTGGCCGAACCCTCGAATTGAAAAATGGCAAAGTGCACTTGTCTATCCTCCGCATAGTTCAGAGCGGCAAAGATATTGATCATGGTCTCTAACCATCTCTCGGCTCCCTCAGGGTCCGGTCCTCCCAGGAACTTAGGAGGAGAGAACTTTTGAAATCTCTCAAGAGCCCTATCTTGTCCTATATCGGGATCCCTAGATTGGTTTACAGGGGCTTGACCCTGTTGCTCTTCCAAGCGAGCGAGGATATTGGTCATTTGTTGGATCGCAGTTGCCACCTGATCCCCCCTATAACTTGGGGTCCAGGTTGCGGTCCACTTGTTTCACCCCTTTCCCCTCTGGGTTCTTTCGTGGGTCCCTGCGTCTGTCTACCCCCACGCCCACGATTAGAGCCACGGCCGCGAGTAGCTCCCTGATCCTGGCTTCTTCTACCTTCCATGCTTCGCGGCTAATCAACTATAGCAATATAGCCAACTAATCAATGATAGCATATAGCCACTAAGTAACTATATAAATATAAACAACATAAAACAGAATAATGCGAATCATAAACCTTTCCAAATCATAAAACAGGGGTAATGCAATACATTCAATCAAAATAAGTCACATAACCTATAGGACATTAACCCTAGGTATTGCTCAGGCACTACACTTAATCAAAACTCGAAGCACGTGAATAATAAGGATCCCAAATCCCACGAATATCTTCAATATATTTCAAGTCCAGACTATTCGCATTCCCCGTGCCTTTGTTTTCGCCATCCAAACTTATCCTAATATTACGCGAGATCTCAACTTATCGTAAAGGTATCACTCTTTGGTACTCGGGGACAAGAATCCAAAAATATGATAATTCACCACTCAAGCTGGCCAGGCTCAAAAGCAAATCACCCGTATTAGAGATTCCTACCCAACATACATATCTAAGGTACCCAACAATAGACAATTGTTCCACACTTAACAAGTCAATCCCTACAGTCCGAGAACCTTCTCCCGGTACGAGCTCGATAGAAGCTCTGATACCATCTGTGACAGCCCCACCTCCCCTTGGGCGTACCCTAGGGTTTAGCGGACCGCCTGCCCAACTCTCGCCAGGACTCACTCACTCGCATCAATTAAAATAAGGTACAACCTCAATAATAAACGAAATAACAGTTCCCAAGTTTGGAACATACGAATACATTCATTTCTAACTCAACCTTCCATACAGTCCCAAATACATCAAAAGATTCAAGTTCTCAGTACATTCAACCTTAATCGAGCGACTAGTGCGAGTACAATTACAAAATTCAAAACAACTAGACTACGCTAGTCTGTACATATCTCACGCCTCGCTCGTACCCCTGTAAGGAAAACAAATAGCGTGGAATGGGCTAAAAGCCCAGTGAGCTTCCAAATAGCAAATTGACCATTATTTATAAGTACAAGTTTTTGATATAGCAAAGTAACGAGCATGAAGAGTTCATAAAAGTGAGCAATAACACTTCAAGTAGCAATCTCAAAATGAGCGAGTGTAAAGTTTTAAAAGAAACAATAACACTACAAGTAACAATCATCTCAAGGTATAAGGATACTAATAGCTCTCTAGAGCCAAATTCCCAAGGCATCACCAGGAGCTTGATCACGTAATAGTTGACACTCCGTCAACTTTCAAGTAAGTAACCAATCCAGTAGAACACCACTTACACTACTCTCCGTCCACCATTCAAACCCCCTACTGGGCCCAAAATCCTCAATAAACACGGGTGGTAATACTCGAGTATACCGATTAGTCGAAGAGATATCACTCCACTCGACAAACAAGAGACCCAGGGTTCGTTACCCAATCGACCAAGCCCTTGCCGGCTCGACCCGAGTAACTTGCCGCAGGGTTTCTGGAATTCCAGGAAGTGCGCACATCATGAACAAGTATATCAAATCAATTTCAACAATAAACAAGTATATATCAAATAAGGGCAAGTGCGATAAGGTACACTCTTTCCCGACCAAACCAATCATGTATCATTGAATCACATTGATCAAGTATTTGGAAGCACTCACCAAAATGAAGTGCCCCTAGTAATCACGTCTGGGTTATACTCCGGGTTCGGAGTCCAAATCTGCGATAAAACTTTGTTTCAGAACTTTAAAAATCGACTAAGGTTCGTAATGTAGACGTTTCGTTCAATAAGAATCAAGACATGGAAATTCACTTGGAGAATATTCGTGAACCACTCGCTCGCTTTTGAAACTATACAACTTTGTAACATTTATACTTGGAAATGCCATTTGAGTGTAAAGTACAAGGAAAACGTATTCCTAATAGTCATGATTGTATTTCTCAAGGGTACAAGTTCGGCCAAATCCTTACTTATATACCTCGGTAAAAGAAGACGCAAATATCCTAGATGGCTCAAGCAGTAGTCACTCTTAACTCTTACTCAAGTTGCAAATATGTCTACCTCGCCCTCGAGCGTAAATTTGGCAGAATGCGCTTTGTATTTTCCTATTTTCCAGCCATTTATGACTTCATTCTTTTCCTCAATCAAACCCAAAGTTGCACGCAAAAAAATCTCATTTCAATAGCCGTTCAATAGACTCAAGGTCATACGAGTACAAAAATCAAGCTAACGACATGTACGGAAATGAAGTCTAGCAAATGACAAATTTGACGTGGTTTTGCGTAACGGACAAAACTGAGGCTACGCTTATCGGATTGAGGTGAAAATTACACCATTTCGAAGCTAAGACAAAGGGCTACAATTTTGATGAAGATTACTTAGTCCAATTTCCAGTGTAACCCAGTCAAATTCCCAATTCACAGAACCAAACTACTACTAATAGACCAGTTAACCGTACTACCTTTAAATGGCCATATCTCAAGCTACCGAAGTCCGTTTAAGACGTTCTTGGAGGCGTTAAAAAGCTAAGACAATGTATTACAACTTTAATGTTTTGGCTAAAAGCTAGTTCAGTACGTATCCAGGTGAACAAATGCAACCAACTTATTAGTGTACTGTCAAAACTGTCCGCTGATTTTACTCCTAGGGCAGTCAGGGTATTTTCATCTTTTCACAGGCTACGTTGCTCTGATTGTGCTAAAATTTTGTAGGAAACCATAAAATATCATTCTATACAACTTTCATGCTTTGAGATAAGCCTAATTCGGCTTCTATCATGATGAAATGGAATCGGGCAGAACTGAAGCTACAATTTCCAGAAATCTGGAATTTTGCTATATTTAAGCTATAATTCACATTTTTACCTTGAAACTACCACTACCATCTCCTTTACAAGATTATATACCAGATATATACATCATACAACACCTAACCCACAAGAAACCCTAACTCAAAAGTCATCCATCTAATCATCAAAATCACTTGGAACAAGCATCACAAGCACAATACTAACATTAATACCCAACTTAATCATGGTTAATGGAGAAAGAAAGGTTGATCAGCCATTATACCTCTAGACAAGAGCTTGCAAGAATGATCCTCCACCTCTCCTTGAAATTTTTGGTTCCTTAAGCTTCCCAAGCTTCCAAACTAGTGATTAATCGGTGTAGTTTTTCTTGTTTGCACTAAAAAGGTTGGATTCAAGGTTGAAGATTGAAAACTCCCTTCACTCTCCTCCCTCTCCTTGCTCTCGGCTAACCAAAAAAAAATTGAGGAAGAATGGGCTTTGGCTTGGTCAAGGAACCATAGGTGGCCGACACTTGTCACCACCAAAACCAACTAAAATTTTGTTTTCTTTTCCTTGCATTTTGAGTCAAAAATTTTAGCTATAAGGCTGAGGATGAGGGAGATATTTTGTAAAAATATCAAGGGTATGTGGTGGTAGGGAAGTGGTGGTCAAGTGGTGGGTTCAATCGGTAGTGATCGATACCCGTCGGTTCGAGCCGTTTTTTTCTTAAATCACGTTTACTAGGGTTTTTAACCTATAATCACTAACTTATTATTATCACTTCTAATCATATAATATTTCCTCATCCAAAAGTCACTCTTACCTACCAAATTTGATCCTCACTCCGTACCGAATAGTCATACTACGAAAAAACGTGAAAACCCTAATACGCTCTAACTTGAAAACGAAAAGTGAAACCCTACTTTCTAGGTTCATTTATACTTATTGTTGGGTGATTAAGTAATAGGGCCATTATAAAGTAATAATTTCCAAATAAAATGGCATTTTTATGAAAAATATAATGAATTTTACGGGTCCTCACAAAACCAACTCATATCAAAACTATCAAGTTCATCTCATGGCTGGAAAATGCATATCAAGGCTGGAAATTACATGCTACCCTAGCCAAAACCATAAAATCTTTCATAACCATGCTTCTTTTAGCTTCAATCATAACTTATCTTGAATGAATCTAAGAGACAAATAAAAGAGATGTTTCTAGAAACTTACCTCATACTCCAAGCAAACAAGAGTTTTATTCCTCCAAAAACTCCACCAAGGTCTTCTCTCCAAGCTTAACGTAAGATTAATCGGTATGGATTTGGGTTAGTGTTTGGATTTTTCACAAATCAAGCAAGGAAATCAAGGTGAAATTTTTTTCTCTTCCTCTCCTCTCTCTCTCGGCCAAGCTTGCAAGAAAATGAAATGGTTGGGTTCAATGTGTACAAGATGAAGACTAAGAAAGGCTTGGTCAAACAGTCTTGGTCAAGACCTTGGATAGATTTTTTTCCTCTTTGTTTTTCCCCGTAGCTCACGGTTCTCTCTCTCTCCTACTCTTAAGTTTGTTTTGTTTGGTTTTAAGACATGAAAGATGAATTAAATGACAAGAAAGTTTTGGTTAAAAGTTCCACAAATGTTCAACACTTGGCACCACCAAATTTTCTCTTGTTTTTGGTTTCTTTTCCTCTTATTTTTAGGTCAAATATTTGGGCTGCTTTAAGGGTTAATTAGGTGCTGATTAGCTGAAATAAAACAAAGAGGATTAGGGCAAGAAAGTAGTTGTCAAGTGGGGTACTCAATCGGGTAGCAAACGGTGCACATCGGTTCAAGCCTACTTTCCTTAACTCACACGTACTTGTGTTTTTACTTATGGTTCACTCACTTATTATTAACACTTCTAATCACACACTTTTCCTACCTAATACTCATTCTTATCCACCAAATTTAGTACACATATCTCACCAAGTGATCACACTACCAAAATGCACCAAAAACACACCAAAAACCCTAGTATGCACAAAAATCCCTAACTTATGCCCTTCCTTTAGAAAAATCATAACTTGAGTTATAACTATCAAAATTTCATACAACTTGGCCTGTTAAAAACTAGACTTCACATACTAATAATCTTTAGAAGGCACCTCAAAGAGATTCAGGTCATAAGTTGGTCCAAATTGAACCATAATCTACTACAACATTCCTATTATTACTTGTGCATGGCAGAATTTTCAGTCAACTTTGCCAATTTTCTGGAATTTATAGAGATTGAATCAAACCCTAAATTTTAAACAGTAAGGAGCCCTATGAGTTTAGTTTTAAATGTAACAAATAGAACTCAATTCCAACTTTCCTATACAAAGTTATAGCCAATTTCCCAAAACTGTGCAGAGCCTCCGGCGAAAATTTTCAGGTTTTCTACCAACTTGAGATTATGAAACTTTTCTTAACAAAATTCACTCCCTTGGCTCAAATTCAACCATTAAAACAACCAAGAATCTAAGGTAAGTAAGTTCAAATAATAGCTATAAAGACAAGTAAAATTTCGGGGTTTCACACTCTCTCCCCCTTAAAAGAATTTCGTCCTCGAAATTCCCACCTTTGCTCGCACAAGTTCAGGGTGTCACTTGAGAGTGATCATAACCTATCTCACACTAATTTTCAGGTATACATATTCCAATAATATGATCCCTTTCAATAGAACTATCAAGTTTGTCCTTACTTACGAGTCACAAAATGGAACTCCTCACTCAAACCCAAGAATAACCATACGTAACACGCATAATCAGATCCTTATAAGGATTAAACTCCAAATAGGGACAACCATCAAATTTTCAAGTTAGCTATCCACTATAGAAACCCAAGCCAAACATGTATGGAACTAGTCCATGACAACACTCATTAAGCCAATCTCCTCAATCAACTTCTCAGGTCAAATATAGGATCTTCCTAGACGTTCTTGGTGGCTAAGGACTCGACGAGACCGCTCATGGTTCTTATTTCGACTGTTTCCGTCCATTCCTACATTACAATCAAGCATCAAGAAGAAACTTAAGCAAATGAAACAAGATTCACCACCTAACACTTCAGGGTTTCACACTTAAATACTCGCACTTAAGCCATCACAACTACACTCACTCAATCCAGCTAGGCCAATTCAAACCTCTGCTCTGATACCATCTGTGATGACCCCATCTCCCCCTAGGGCGTACCCCAGGGTTTAACGGACTGTCTGCCCAACTCTCGCCAAGAGTCACTCACTCACTTCAAATAAAATAGGTTACAACCTCAAGAGTAAAGGAAATAACAGTTCCCAAATATATCACAAGATGTAAGTTCTCAATACATTCAACCCTAATTGAGCGACTAGTGCGAGTACAATTGCAAAATTTTAAAAAACTAGACTATGCTAGCCTGTACCAGTCTCACGCCTCGCTCGTACCCCCTGTAAGGAAAACAAATAGCGTGGAATGAGCGAAAAGCCCAGTGAGGTTCCAAATAGCAACGTAGCAAAATAGCGAGCATAACAAGGTCATAAAAGTGAGCAATTACACTTCAAATAGCAAATCTCAAAATGAGCGAGTATAAAGTTTTTCAACAGAAACAATAATCCGATAAGTAATAATCATGTCAGAGTATAAGGATACGAATGGCTCTGAAGAGCCAAGTTCCCATTGCTTCACCAGAGATTGATCAAGTAGTAGTTGACACTCCGTCAACTTTCAAGTAAAGTAACCAGTCCAGTAAAGCACCACTTTGCTACAATCTCCGTCCACCATCCAAACCCCCTATTGGGCCCAAAACCCTCAATAAACACTGGCGGTAATACACGAGTATACCGATAAGTCGAGGAGATAACACTCCACTCGACAACACTAGATGTGAGGACCCGAAAATTTTCGTATTTTTGTCAAATATTACTGGTTTATTTAAATAGTTATTACTCATTTTCTCCGAATTATTTAATTCGACTATTTAAAATCCATTTATATGGAAAAACACCTCTCTTAAGTTTTTAAAGCGTTTCGTTAGAAAATTTACTTTCTAAAACTCGTTTAGTTTGGAACAACGAGCACACGTTTTTCGAGACTATATTTGAATTGAGAGTGTATTAATTTTGGAAAAGTAAGAATGATCAATAGTAGATTAAGAAAAGTTAATTGGATATTTGAGGAATTAAAACTTGGCTCATGTGAAGACTCGCAAAATTTATTTATTTTAAACTTCTATTACGATCTTATTTAAAAATTTAAATGCTCGTTTACTCCGAATATTATTTTCTAACCTTTTTAGACCTAATTAGATGGATCTATAGCTTAATTATATTTTTAAAGTGACTCGTTTCAAAATTTAATTTTTGGAAGCTCGTTAAGCGAGAATAGTGAATACGCGGTTGGAGACAATGTGACGCCCCGAAAGAAATTTTCTAGGGTTTATTTTATTTAATCGCCCGCCTTTTCTACAATTTCTTTATTAGAAAAATTCCCCAGATAAAGTTTATGAGCAAAGATAGTTTTAAAATGATTTTTCTAGTATCGGTTAGTTTTTGAGAAATTAAGAGCATATTTTGAACGTGTGACCCGCAAGTGCGGTAAATGCATTATATTTTTGACAACTTGTTGGAATTTTGTATTCAGTGATATTATTTTACAAGGTGTTAAGATATTTGTAATGGAGAGATAAAAAGATAAGTTTTAAACCAAAAAGGTGACAAGTGTCACCTTGTGATTTAATCTTGGACTTTGACCATTATTTCTTACCTTTACTAATACTCAATTTTGACCCAAAAATCATCCTATTTCTATGCTTCATGGCCGGCTCTCTCTCAAAGGAAAAGAAGAAAAATCTCTCAACTTTCTAGCTTCTCATCTCACTCAATCTTCAATTCCAACCGATTAAACTTGAATTTACTCCATAAAACCTCTTAGTTTGGTGGAGTTGAGCTTGGTTGTGAAGTTGTTTGGAAAGTTAAGGTGACTAGTTGCTCTATCTCTTGTATTGCTAAGGTGAGTTGTGAAGAACCACTTTCCTTCCTCTAATGATGTTCAATTCATGATTGGTGGTGGTATAAGATGCACTTTTATGGATTATATCTTGGTTTTGGTTGAATTGGTGAAGTTTTATAATTATTGGGGATTTTTCTGTTTTCATATGGATATGATTGTGTGGTTATCTATGATGATTGGAAATGATATTTAAGGACTCTATGAGGTGGAAAAAGTGGTCAATTGCAATCAATTTCTGTTTTGGAAGAAATTTCAGAAAATTAGGTTTTGTGAAGGAACATTCTGCCCGAATTTTTATCTCCTAGTTAGAGGCCGAATTGGCCTTGGTTTAAAACATGAAAGTTTTCGGGAATGACATTTTAGAGGTGCCTACAAAATTTCAGGTCAATCGGAGTAGTGTAGAATGATAAAAGTCGAAATTAATATTGCTGTTCTGGTTTTACCCTAATGTAAGAATTGCGCCTGTAATTGGTTGTTTTGGCTGGAATTGCTTCCGAATTGGTTGTTGAGATCTTCTGATGAAATTTATCCCTATTTCTTAGCTTTCAGATGGTTTTGGAATTTCTGGATTTGGACTTGGATAGCCTGTTTTATGATGTTTCCGCTAGAATGCGTTCTGTGAATCTATTTTTGTGATTCTGGTATGGTATCTTGCATTTTTGACCTGGTTACACTCGAAACTGGGTTGAGTGACCTTCTGTAATATTGTAGCCCTGTCTCTTAGCTTCGAAATGGTGTATCTTACACCTTCATCCGACAATCGTAGCGCCTTTGGTACCATTACCGTAAAATGACGTCAAAACTGTTTTTCTGGTTTTGAGCTTAACTTTCATTTCCGGACTTTTCCCTAGCTTGACTTGTACTAGTACTACTTGGAGGTTGCTGAATGGCTATTGGATGAACTTGTTGTTGTGTGTGTACCTTTGGGTTGGAATGAGGAAATAATGAAGCCATGATGGCTGGAAAAGTTAACAAATTCAAGGGAAATGCTGTCCGAACTTTGAAGGGATTTGTTTGCATTGAGTTTGTGATCTAAGACTTGGATTTGTGCAAGGCAATGTTATATGCTGGATGATTTCTTAGCCGTGGGGGTGA
Organism: Coffea arabica; assembly: GCF_036785885.1. Taxonomy (NCBI): domain Eukaryota; kingdom Viridiplantae; phylum Streptophyta; class Magnoliopsida; order Gentianales; family Rubiaceae; genus Coffea; species Coffea arabica. The sequence goes on from NC_092317.1 coordinate 25,860,986, forward strand.
GTGACCCTAAACTATTTCCAAAGTACTTGTGAAATGTTTCTTGCATTATGTACTCGATTGCATATCATGCGTGCTTGCATGTGAGTTCATGACATGATTTGGCTTCAATGAGTTCTGGGAAAGTCTTGTGCTGGACACCAACGTCTCCACTCTGTTTATGGTTCATGTTCATGTTTATCTGGAGCTCAAGAAGGGGCTCCCTCTGAATGTTAATGTTAATGTTAAATGATCTATTTGAGCGTTGGGTGTTCAAGTGCTATGATTTCCCTGGCTCACGAGAGCACTAAACGAACATTTGATCTCTGAATCATGACATCATCGAAATGATCGAAATGCAACATTGTGAAATATATTTGTTTAATGATTTTACTGGTTACTCGCTGAGCTTCTAGCTCACCCCAAAAATATTTTATTCCCCTCCACAGGGCTCAAGGCGAAGGAAGGACTTGTAGTACTTGTGCACGTGACTGGATGGCCTATGTTTTGTATAATTTGGATTTGGAAATCATTTTATGTATAGTTGAGAATTATTTTCGCTTTGCTTTTGACATGTAATTATTGGAGAATTTGATGTAATATTTGAGTTTTATCTTGTAATCTGTTTGAGGATTGCAGTGAACGACTGAGTCCCGACGAGAGCTGGGCAGGCGGCCCGCCGAACCCTCTGGTTCGCCTTAGGGGGAGGTGGGGCTGTCACAGACAATAACCGATCTGAGAGTACAGTGAACTTGAAAAATTGGAGACTTGTACATTATTCTTGAAAATGGGTATTTTTATGTTTAAATATTAAAGTGATAGTTAGTAGTACTGTCGTTATAAGAAATTCTTGGAGCTTTCACTCTATCGCGCTTAAATTGGAAATACGCATTTTCACACGCGTGATCTAATTGAGGGACTTTAGACCCTTATTTTGGAAAAATTAAGGGTGAATAATATTAATATGAATATAAGTGCATTAGAGGTTTAGTGTACTAGTGAAACAAACGCAAGAGGAATCGAGCACGAAACGCGCGCGTGCGCGCGCGAGGAGAGAGTTGAATTTTGCTTCATTTTGGGCCACACATTAAAGCTTCTCAAGGAAGCTTCATTTTTTATCAAACACTCTCTCTCTCCTAACTAAGATAGCTGGCCATCAAGCTTGAAAAACAACTCAAGAGCTCTTCAAATTTCATCATCAAATCTTCATCAAACTTCCTCCAATTCACCTCAAATTTCACTTACACTTAGTTAATCACTTGGAGACTACATCAAGCTAAGAAAGAGAGCTGCTTTCCACGGTTTTCTTGAGCATCTTTGGACCGAAAATTCTGCTAGAAGTTGTGACGACCCCACCTCCCCCTAAGGCATACCAAAGAGTTCGGCGGACCGCCTGCCCGGCTCTCACCAGGACTCACTCACTCGTATCTCACGCATACATCCATAGACAAGAAATAACATTTCAATTCAACTTATAATATACATCGATGCACAAATCAAGATACAAAGCTTCTCAACACCCAAAATATTTCAAAATATATACAATCCAAGTACAAGTCATCCTAATCGAGTGATAGCGCGAGTACAAGTCAAAAGTCAAAACATGTAGTCTAGGCTAGTCTGTACACGTCTCACGCCCAGCTCGTACCCCTGTAAGGAAAGCAAAACTAAAGGAGTGAGCTAAACCTCAGTGAAGTTCCAAATATCAAATTGGCCATCAAATAAAGTAAAGGTAATGCAAAAGTGAAATAGCGATCAAATCAAGTCAAAATTAAGTAATAACACTTCATATAACCAGATAACAAATATTACGCATTTCACATGTAAGGATACAGTTGCACATATATAGGTTCCACCATAGCTTGATCGATTGGTATTTGACACTCCGTCAACTTTCAAATAAGAAAATAGTCCAGTAGAACGCCACTTAACTCCAATTTCCATCCACCAAGCAAACCCCTTACCGGGCCCAAACTCCACAATAAACACTGGTGGTAATACTCGAGTATACTGATTAGTCGAGGAGATAGCACTCCACTTGACATCACTAACTACCCAGGGTTCGTTGTCTAATCGACCAGGCCCTTGCCGGCTCGAATCAACTAACTAGCCACAGGGTTTCTAGAATTCCAGGCAAGATACAATTCATACGCATGTAGAGCAAGTCAATTGAAATCGATGAACAAGAACAAAGCTCGTTAGGGCAAGTGCGATAAAATACACCCTTGCCCTGTCAAATCACTTATATATCATGTAATCACATTGGTCAAAGATAAATCACAAATATCAAGTTCAATCAGATATTTGGAAGCACTCACCAAAAGTAGTGCCTCTAGTGATCGCGTCTGGGTTGTACTCTAGGTTTGGAGTCCAAATCTGCGATAAAACTTTGCTTAAGAACTTTGAAAATTGACTAAGTTTCAAAACTTAGACATTTCGTTCAATAAGAATCAAGAAATTGAAATCCACTTGGAGAATAGTCGTGAAACACTTGCTTGCTTTTTAAACTATAAAACTTTGTAACATTGATACTTGGAAATGCCATTTGAGTCGAAAGTACAGGGAAAACATACTCCTAGTAGTCATTATTTTATTTCATAAGGGTACAAGTTCGGCCAAATCCTTACTTATATATCTCGGTAAAAGAAGACGCAAATATCCTAGATGGTTCAAGTGGTAATCACTCTTAACCCTTACTCAAGTTGCAAGTATGTCTACCTAGCCCTTGAGCGTAAATTTGGGCAGCACGCCCTTTGTATTTTCCTATTTTCAACCATTTATGGCTTCATTCTTTTTCTCAATCAAACCCAAAGTTACACACAAAATAAGCTCATTTCAATAGCCGTTCAATAGGCTCAAGGTCATACAAGTACAAAATCAAGCTAACGACATGTGCGGAAATGAAGTTTAGCAAAAGACAGATTTGACGTTATTTTGCGTAACGGACACAACCAAAGCTACGCCTATCGGATTGGGGTGAAATTTATACCATTTCGATGCTAAGGCAGAGAGCTACAATTTTGATGAAGATCACCTAGTCCAGTTCGTAGTGTATCTAGGTCAAAATTTCGAATTACTAAACCAGAAGCGCACAAACAGGTCAGTTAACTGCGCTACGTTTAAACAACAATAACTCAGGCTACCGAAGTCCAAACGAGGTGATTCTAGTGGCGTTGGAAAGCTAAGACATATCCCTACAACTTTCCTGTTTTAGATAAAGGCTAATTCAGTACACATCAGGGTGAACAGACATGGTTAGTGGTGTGAAATATCAAAACTGTCCATTGGACTAAACCTATGAGAGTCAGGGGTATTTTTGTCTTTTCACAGGATACGTTACTCTGATTGAGCTGAAATTTTGTAGGAAACTATGAAACATCATTCTCTACAACTTGCATGTTTTATGCTAAGCCTAATTCGGCCTCTAACATAATGAACAGGAACCGGGCAGAACTGAAGCTACAATTTCCAGAAATCTGAAATTTTGTTATATTCAAGCTATAATTCACATTTTTACCTTAAAACTACCACTACTTTCTCCTTTACAAGATTATATACCATATATATATATCATATAACACCTAACCCACAAGAAATATAAGTGAATCAATCAAAACCCTAACTCAAAATTCGTCACTCCAATCATCAAAACCATTTGAAACAAGCATCACAAGCACAATTCTAACATTAATACCCAACTTAATCATGATTAATGGAGAAAGAAAGGTTGATCAGCCATTATACCTCAAGACAAGAGCTTGCAAGAAGGATCCTCCACTTCTCCTTGAAATATTTTTGGTTCCTCAAGCTTCCCAAGCTTCCAAACTAGTGATTAATCGGTTTAGTTTTTCTTGTTTGCACTCAAAAGGTTGGATTCAAGGTTGAAAATTGAAAACTCTCTTCACTCTTTTGCCTATCCTTGCTCTCGGCCAAAACAGAAAAAAAAAATGGTGAAGAATGAACTCAAATGAAAGATAAGAAGGTAATGCATTGGCTTGGTCAAGGAACCATAGGTGGCCAACACTTGTCACCACCAAAACCAACTAAAATTTTGTTTTCTTTTCCATGCATTTTGGGTCAAATATTTCGGCAATAAGGGCTAAGGATGAGGGAGATATTTTGTAACAATATCAAGGATATGTAGTGGTAGGGAAGTGGTAGTCAAGTGGTGTGTTCAATCGGTAGTGATCGATACCCGTCGGTTTGAACCGATTTTTTTTAAATCGCGTATACTGGGGTTTTTAACTTATAATCACTAACTTATTATTATCAATTCTAATCATATAATATTTCCTCATCCAAAAGTCACTCTTACCTACCAAATTTGATCCTCACTCCGTACCAAATAATCACACAACGAAAAAATGCGAAAACCCTAATTCGCTCTAACTTGAAAACAGACAACGGAAACCCTGACTTCTATATTCATTTACACTTATTGTGGGCTGATTGGGTAGTAGGGCCATTATAAAGTAATAATTTCCAAATAAAAGAGCATTTTTAAGAAAAATATAAAGAATTTTACGGGCCCTCTCACTCTCTCCCTCTTAAGAGAATTTCGACCTCGAAATTCATACCTTTCATTGTAAATAACTCGGGATACTTTTCTTGCATGTCCTTCTCCAGCTCCCAGGTTGCTTCTTCTACCTCATGATGTCTCCATAGAACCTTCACTAGTGGAATCTGCTTGTTTCTCAAATCTTTCACCTTCCTATCAAGGATTTGAATGGGTCGTTCCTCATAGGTTAAAGACTCATCGAGTTCAATATCTTCTGGTGGCAAGATGTGAGTCGGATCCGGATGATATTTCTTAAGCAGAGAAACATGGAAAACATCATGGATGCGAGACAAACTAGCTGGTAGCTCTAGTCGATAAGCCACCTTCCCTATCCGCTGGAGTATAATAAAAGGTCCTATGTATCTTGGTTGCAACTTCTTCCCTTTTCCTGCCTTGATCTTTCCTTTCAGTGGAGTAACCCTAAGAAACACTTTATCTCCTATTCCAAACTCCAAATCTTTCCTCTGATCGGCATAACTCTTTTGTCGGCTCTAGGCTGTTTGAAGCCTCTAACGAATCACCTTTACCCTTTCGTAAGCTTCCTCAACCCAAGGTATTGTAGTCGGGTCAATAATCTTCCTCTCTCCCACTTCATCCCAATGAATTAGAGATCGACACCTTCGTCCATACAATGCTTCATATGGGGCCATTTGGATAGAGGAGTGATAACTATTGTTATATGCGAACTCAACCAAGGTTAAATATTGACTCCAACTCCCTCCAAAATCTACAATACAGGCTCTCAGCATATCCTCAAGAGTTTGAATGGTCCTTTCCGATTGTCCATCAGTTTGAGGATGATACGCTGTACTATAGCTCAATTTAGTCCCTAGAGCCTCTTGCAACTTTTGTCAGAATCGGGACACAAACCTGGGGTCCCTATCGGATACAATACTCACTGGTACCCCATGTAATCTCACCACTTCATCCATATAGAGTTTGGCAAGTTTCTCCAAAGGATATTTCATATTAACTGGCAAGAAATGTGCGGTCTTAGTTAGTCGATCTACTATCACCCAGATCGCATCATGACCTTTTTGAGTTCTTGGTAACCCGAATACGAAATTCATCGTTATGTGCTCCCATTTCCATTCAGGGATCTCTAAAGGCTGTAACAGACCTGACGGTTTTTGATGCTCAGCTTTCACTTGTTGGCACATAAGACATTTTTGCACAAACTGGGCGATCTCCGTCTTCATATTCTCCCACCAATACAGACTTTTGAGATCCTTGTACATTTTACCACTACCGGGATGCACCGTATACCTAGAGCGGTGTGATTCCTCCAAAATCTCCTTCTTTATTTCTTCATCCCTAGGTACAATGACGCGACTTCGGAACTTTAAAATTCCATCAGGACTTAAGTTGAAGTTGGGTAACTCCCTATTCTTCACCCTTTCTACCCATTTCTGCACCGTCGGTTCTTCCATTTGGCCCTCTTTAATCTGATCCAACAGAGTCGATTTCACCTCAATATTTCCAAAAATCACTTTCTGTGGCTCCAAACGAGGATTCCATTCACACACATCCTCTAATAAGCTCCACTCTCCCACTATCGAACTTGCTAGTTGAGCCTTTCGACTTAGAGCATCCGCTACAACGTTGGCCTTTCCCGGATGGTAATTAATCGTGCAATCATAATCCTCTAAGAATTCCACCCACCGATGTTGTCTTAGATTTAACTCCTTCTGAGAAAATAGGTACTTAAGGCTCTTATGATCCGTGTATACCTCAAATGTTACCCTGTATAGATAATGCCGCCATTTCTTCAAGGCAAACACAACAGCTGCAATCTCCAAGTCATGGGTTGGGTAGTTTTGCTCATGAGGCTTTAACTTCCAAGATGCGTAGGCAATCACATTCCTATTTTGCATCAAAACACACCCTAACCCCTCTCTTGAAGCGTCGGTATAAACCGTATAACTATCTGTCCCATTGGGCAAAGCTAACACTGGAGCCACGGTCAATTGCCTTTTAAGCTCTTGGAAACCATTCTCGCACTTAGCATCCCAAATGTACTTCCCTTGTTTCCTTGTCAAGTTCATTAGGGGTCCCGCAATTCTCGAGAAATTCTTTATAAATCGGCGGTAGTACCCTGCGAGACCTAGAAAACTTCGTACTTCCGTAGGATTCTCTGGCCGTTTCCATTCAGCTACAGCTTCCACTTTGGCCGGGTCTACAGTAAGCCCATCATTCGAAATGATATGGCCTAGGAATGCCACTTTCTCTAGCCAAAATTCACACATGCTAAATTTGGCAAACAGATAGTGCTCTCTTAAGGTTTGCAATACTATCCTCAAGTGTTGCTCATGTTCCTCCCTTGTCTTCGAATACACCAGGACATCATCAATAAACACCACCACAAACTTATCCAAGTAGGGTTTAAACACCTGATACATTAAATCCATGAATGCCGCAGGGGCATTAGTTAAGCCAAAAGGCATTACCGCAAACTCAAAATGCCCATATCGAGTGTTAAACGCCATTTTTGGCACATCCTCCTTTCTAATTCTCAATTGATAATACCCTTGTCGAAGATCCAATTTCGAGAACACCACAGTCCCTTGTAATTGATCAAACAACTCATCAATGTGGGGCAAGGGATACTTATTCTTAACTGTTACCGCATTCAACCCTCGATAATCAATGCATAACCGTAAACTTCTGTCCTTCTTTTTAACAAATAGCACTGGAGCTCCCCACGGGGACTCGCTCTCATGTATGAACCCCCGTTCTAGCAAATCTTGCAATTGCACTTTTAATTCCTTAAGCTCAGCAGGTGCCATTCGATAAGAGGTTTTCGAAATGGGAGTAGTTCCGGGTACTAGATCAACCTTAAATTCAATCTCCCTTTCGGGTGGCAGTGACCCCAACTCCTCCGGAAATACATCCGGATATTCACTGATTACCGACATGTCCTCCAACTTAATCTTTTCTCCCGTCGTGTTAAGTAGAAAAGCTAAATAACCGCGTGCCCCATGACTAAGCAATTTCCTAGCCCTTATTCCCGAAATGAGTGCAGATGAGGCTAACATACCTCTCACGTCTAGCTTTAAGGTTGCCTCACCTGGTATACAAAACTCGACCACTTTCATCCTACAATCCACCCGAGCATGATAGTGAGCTAACCAATCCATGCCGAGAATAACATCGTACCCCTTAATGGCTAGACTGATAAGGTCGACTACCAATTTTCGCTCACCAATCCAAATATCACAATTTCTGTACACCTCATTCGTAAGAAAATTTTGGTTACCCGTAGGTGTTCTTACTTCTAAGTCATAAGGTATTCTTTCAACTTTCATGTCAATTCCAAGCATAAATGTAGGGTTAACAAAAGAATGGGTGGCACCAGGGTCTATCAAAATTTTGGCTAACCGATGAAAAACAGGAATCGTACCTTCCACTACCTCCGTCGGCTCAGGTACTGATTGCTGGTCCAACGAATACACCCTGGCTGGTACTCTTGACCTGGTTCCTCCCACATTGGTCGGCTTCGGGTTCGACTTGCCAACCGACTGAGCATCACTGATTAGTGGGCAGTTGGCGATTGGTGCTCCGTGCTTCCACACCTAAGGCACTTCCGAGCCTTTCTCTAGTAATTGTTTTCGGTGTGATTTGATTTTTCACAATATCCACACGTTACTCGGGGAGTGGAGGTTTGGCCCCCCTGCGGACCACCTTTCCCATGTCCCCTTCCGCTTTGTCCTCCCCTCGGAGTACCTCCCCTCGAACTACCCATAAACCTTTCATCCCCGGTTCCACGACCGGCTTTAGAGGGTGGTATACTTCGATCACTTTGTGCCGGCCTTTGACTTCCACTGGATGCCCCTTTTCGTTTTGCGTGAAAGTTCCTCACTTGTGCTCTAGCAATCTCGATTCTTTGGGCCTTTTCCAAGACCTCAGTAAAGGTATTGATCTGAGTTGCCGCCAAGGCCTCCTGTATCTCTACATTAAGCCCTTGAACAAACCTCCTTATCCTTCTTTGCTCCGTGGCTATCAATTCAGGAGCAAATTTAGACAACTTTGTAAATTGGGTTTCATACTCAGCTATACTCAAAGTTTCCTGCCGGACCTTAATAAAATCGTCCTCTCTCTTCTCCTGGACGATAGGTGGGAGGTATTTTTTGTTAAACTCTCGCACGAAATTCACCCACGTCCAGGCGGTCCCCTCTTGCTCCCACTTAGCTTGAACCACATTCCACCAAGCCCTGGCCGGACCTTCAAATTGAAAAACGGCAAAGTGCACTTGTCTATCCTCCGCATAGTTTAGAGCAGCAAAGATATTGATCATGGTCTCTAACCATCTCTCGGCTCCCACAGGGTTCGGTCCTCCCAGGAACTTAGGAGGAGAGAACTTTTGAAAACTCTCAAGAGCCCTATCTTGTCCCATATCGGGATCCCTAGGTTGGTTTCAAGGGGCTTGACCCTGTTGCTCTACCAAGCGAGCGAGGATATTGGTCATTTGTTGGATCGCAGTTGCCACCTGATCCCCCCCATAACTTGGGGTCTAGGTTGCGGTCCACTCGTTTCACCCCTTTCCCCTCTCGGTTCTTGCGTGGGTCCTTGCGTCTGTCTACCCCCACGCCCACGATTAGAGCCACGCCCTCGAGTAGCTCCCTGATTTTGGCTCCTTCTACCTTCCATGGTTCTTAGCTAACCAATCATATAAATATGAGCAAAATAAGGTATGGTTCGGATAAGACATTTCCAAATCATAAAGCAAGGACAATAAAGCAGTGCTGAGCGGCAGCATGTACCACACTCAATGTGAGTGGGAGGTGCCTCTCATTCCCGTCTCCGTACTTTTATTTTGATTCAGTCGATTGGAGATGTTATCTCATCGACTTCTTGGGGACCCAAACCCTACTGGCTGGTTAATCGAGTCGAGTCGACAAGGGGTTGGTCGATTAGATAACGAACCATGGTTATCTAGTGTTGTCGAGTGGAGTGTTATCTCCTCGACTAATCAGTATACTCGAGTATTACCACCGGTGTTTATCTTGGAGTTCGGGCCCGGTAAGGGGTTTGGTTGTTGGACGGAGATTGGAGTTAAGTGCTGTACTACTGGACTAGTTACCTTACTTGAAAGTTGACGGAGTGTCAACTATTACTGGATCAAGCTCTGGTGATGAAATGGGAATTTGTTTCCTGAGAGCCATCCGTATTCTTATACTTTGGAATGATTAGTACTTATTGTGTTATTGTTTCATTTTAAAAGAAAAACTTTACACTCGCTCACTTAGAGATTTGCTACTTGAAGTGTTATTGCTCACTTTTATGAACTTTTCATGCCCCTTATTTTGCTACGTGATATTTGTACTTTTCAATAATGGTCACCTTGCTATTTGGAACCTCACTGGGCTTTTAGCTCATTCCACGCCATTTGTTTTCGTTACAGGGGGTACGAGCGAGGCGTGAGACGTGTATAGACTAGCGTAGTCTAGTTGTTTTTGAATTTTGAATTGTACTCGCGCTAGCACCCAATTAGGGTTGGTTGTACTTGAATTGTAAACGCTTTGAAATATTTTGGTGTGCAGAAGCTTTGTATCTGGATTTGAGCATCAATGTATATGTTAAGTTGAAGTGGCTGTGTTATTTATTTTCTATGGATGTATGTTATTTTTCTTGAGTTCTGAGTGAGTGAGTCCTGGCGAGAATTGGGTAGGCGACCTGCCGAACCCTGGGGTACGCCCTAGGGGGAGGTGGGACCGTCACGGATGGTATCAGAGTTGTGAGAACCCGTAACTTTTCCATTTTCTAGGTTTTATTATCTTTCTAGGTTTTCTTATCTTCAATGGTTTGTTTTCTGCACTTTCTGTATCCGAAAAATTTTCTAGATAATTTTATGAGTAAATATAGCTTTTAGATGATTTTTCCAGTATCAAATAGGTTTTGAGAAATTAAGAGCGTATACCGGGCGTGGGACCCACTAGTGCGAAAAGTTCGAAAAAATTCGGCCAACTAGGTTAAGTTTTGGATACTGGAATTAAATTACCGGGTGTTATGAGATATTTAGAGGTTGCCAAGTGGATAGGTGTGACAGAGACAAAAAGTTAGGCAAACAATTAATGAAAGTGACATGTGGCACTTGGAGATTTATTCCTACTTTTGACTTACTATTCATCTTTTTACCATTTTACTAAATAAAACCAAAAATTGACCAAAAACTCTCCAAATTTCAAAGCTTCTTGGCCGAACCTCTTCCTACAAGAAAAGAAAGAAAAGCTTCCAAGTTTCTTGCTCCAATCTTGCCCAATCTCACAAACTAACCATTTAATCTTGCAATTTCTCCATAAAACCTCTTCAATTAGTGTTTGTGGGTTGTTGTGTGAAGTTATTTGGAAAGTTACGGTGACCCATTGCTCTCTCTCTCTTGTTTTTAAGGTGAGTTGTGAAGAACCACCCTCCTCCCTTAATTGATGCTTAAATCATGCTTAGTGGTAGTATGAGATGCAATATTATGGATTATTTCTTGATTTGTGGTTGAAGTGATGACGTTTTATTATTTTTGGGGATTTTTCTGTTTTAATATAAGCATGATTGTGTGGCTATCTATGATGATTGGAAATGGTATATAATGACTCTAGGAGGTGGAAAAAGTGATTAATTGCAACCAATTTCTGGTTTGGAAGAAATTTCAGAAAATTAGGGTTCTAGTGGGAGCATTCTGCCCGAATTTTTAGGTCCTAGTTAGAGGCCGAATTGGCCTTGGCTTTAAACATGAAAATTGTAGGGAATGCCATTTTAGAGGGCCTACAAAATTTCAGGTCAATCGGAGTAGCGTAGAGTGAGAAAAGTCGAAATTACTTTTGCTGTTCTGGTTTTACCCGAATGTAAGAATTGCGCCTGTAATTGGTTGTTTTGGCTGGAATTGCTTCCGAATTGGTTGTTGAGGCCTTCTGATGAAATTTAACCCTGTTTCTTAGCTTTTAGATGGTTTTGGAATTTCTGGATTTGGACATGGAGAGCCTGAGTTATGACGTTTCCGCTAGAATGCGTTCTGTGAATCTGTTTTTGTGATTCTGGTATGGTATCTTGCATTTTTGACCTGGTTACACTCGAAACAGGGTTGAATGACCTTCTGTAATGTTGTATCCCTATCTCTTAGCTTCGAAACGGTGGGTCTTTCACCTTCATCCGATAATCGTAGTGCCTTTGGCACCATTACCGCAAAATGAGGACAAAAACTGTTTTTTCAGGGCTAAAGCAAAATCATTTCCGGATTTTTCTGGTTTCCTCTATTGTTTGTGTATGCTTAGGGAACCCTGTTTTGGTAGTATGTAGAATTGGTTTATGACTTGTAATCGAGTCTTATTGTGTTTATTTGAATAGTTTAGGGCTTGACTTTCATATCCGGTCATTTCGTAACTAAATTTTGTACTTGAATGCCATTAAGCCTAGTGAACGGCTTTTGGGAATGAGATTATTTTTGTACGAGATGTTGGGACTGATTTGAGGAAATAATGAAGCCATGATGGCTGGAAATTAGGTAAATACAAGGGATATGCTGCCGAAATTTTACTTGAAGGCTAGTTGGATTTACTTGTGATTTGAGCGAAGGACTTTTGGGTTGTTTGAGCCAAGGTCTTCATTTTACCTTTTCGTTTCCAAAAATTCATGTTTTCACCCTAGCTTTAATCATTATTTGGCGAGGCATACGACTGGTAGTCGAGCCTCACATGTGCATTCTGTATGCTCGATTTTGAAAGTGGAACCTTCAATTGTTTTCTTTGGATTATCTTAGGGTTTCTTGGTGATTAAAGCTCTCTTTTGGGGAGGTATCTGTACTGACCCCGGTGAGTGTTCCACTACCTGCTACCCGTTATGTGAAATATCTGAATATCTGAATACTTGATTTATGAATGTTGGAGCCAAATACTGATTTGATAAAAGGGAGGCGAGGGTGTACTTTATCACACTCGTTCTCTGGTCTGTTCATATGCCAATTTTGAACGCGTATCTGAATCTGCTATCTGGATCTGTATCTGTTCTGACGTCGTTTGGAAGCTTGTGTCCAACGACCTTTCTGTGACCACTGAGCTCAACACCTGCGGCCAGTTACTCAGTCGGGCCGGCAAGGGCCTGGTCGATTAGATAACGAACCACGGTAGTCTATTTTGGGATCTTTGGGTATTGAGACCCTTGATTCCGGGTATACTCGAGTATTACCATTTCTGATCTGATTGGATTTCGGGCCCGGTGGGGTATGTCAGGTGGAAGGAATCGAAGAAAGTGGAGTCTACGGTATTGGTTACTCCTTTAGCGTTGACGAAGTGTGTAACAGCCCCACTTTCCCCTAAGGCGAACCAAAGGGGTTAGCGGACTGCCTGCCCAGCTCTCGCCAGGACTACGGATCCGTTTACGTCAATCTAACACGTTCCGAAACTTACCAACGAGCGTAAGCAAGTCAAAATGGCAACATAACCCAAAATAAGAAAAATGAAATCCGGAGTCGGCCAAGATAGTAACCGACCCGTCAGAACCCAACCGAAAGAGCACGCAAACATTCACATCTGAACTTTAGCGATTACAATCCAAAATGACATACAAAAGTTTTCAAAAGTTAATACATATACACGGTTTACCAAATCAAAAGAGAAAACGCCCCAAAAGTACACTTAGGGTTTTAATACATGAGCTATACAAAAAATATGTTCAACTAGCTCAATTTGGCGGCCATTTGTCAAATCCAGACCAAAAGGGTTTATTTTCCTGTAAGGAAAACAAAAGGGAACAGAAAGGGGGTGAGCTTGCGCTCAATGAGGTACCAAACATATAGCAGAAAAATCATGGCATTTCACATTTAACAAATCAGATACACATTCCAGATGTAAAGCAAAGGAACCAATGATTCAAATCAGAAGGATACGGGTGGCTCTCAGGAGCCAAATATCCAGCGCAGTACTTGATCCAAACCGGTTGACTCTCCGTCAACGTATATAGAACCAAAACGTCCGTAGACCCCTCTTTACACCGAATTCCGTCCACCAAACACTCCTTTACCGAGCCCGCTCACCTCAAACGAACAAAAATGGTAATACTCGAGTATACCCGGAATCAAGGGTCTCAATACCCAAAATCCCCGAACAGACTACCGTGGTTCGTTATCTAATCGTCCAAGCCCTTGCCGGCCCGACTCGAATAACTTAGCCACAGGATTGAGCTCATGGGTCATAGAAATCCGAACAGATGCAGACACAGATAACAGATTCAAATTTTGCATAGTAAATTGGCATATGAACAGACTAGAGAACGAGTGTGATAAAGTACACCCTCGTCTCGAACAAATAAACAGATTGCAGAGCAGAAATCAAGTTAAACAGCAATGGAGGGGAGTGGTACACTCACCGGCTCAACTTCAAAAGTTTTCACTTCAGATTGGCCTTAATTGCCAAGAAATCCTAAAATAATCAAAATAAACCAATTGAAGGTTTTACTTCCAGAATCGAGTAAACAGAATGCACATGTGAGGCTCGACTACTAGTCGTATGCCTCGCCAAATAGTTACTAATGCAAGGGTGCAAAACATGATTTTCTTAGAAACGAAAAGGTAACATGAAGACTTAGGCGCAAACAACCCAAAAGCCTTTCATTTCCACAAAAAGGCAAATCCAACTTAAAGGAACCAAACGGCCTATAAAATCGGGCAGCACCTCCCCTAAATTTCTTACTTTTCCAGCCATTAAGGCTTCATTATATCCTCAAATCAGTCCCAACATTTCACACAAAAGTCATCTCATTTACCAAAAGCCGCTCACTAGGCTCAAAGTAGTACAGGTACAAAAGTTAGCTAGGAAAAGACCGGAATAAGAGTAAGTCTTAAAACATGTAAGCAAGTACAATGAGACTCGATAACGAGTCAAAAAGCCATGCCAATCATAACCCCCAATAGGGTTCCATATGCATAAATAAGCATGATAGCAAACCAGAAATTAGAAATAGCATTAATCTTGGCCCCGAATAGAAAAACTGGTTTGCCCTTATTTTGCGGTAACGGCACAAAATGCACTACGTTTATCGGATGGGGGTGTAAGACCCACCGTCTCGAAGCTAAAAGACAGAGATACAACAATGTAGAAGGCCTCTCAGTCCCAATCCTAGCACAACTAGGTCAAAAATGCAGAAAACCCAGCCAGAACCGCAATTGCAGGTTCCCAAATCAGACAAAACTGTAATACGTCTATCTCAGCCTACACAGGTCCAATTGCATTGATTCCAAAGGAATATGATAGCTAAGACATCAAGCTACATTTCATAAGAAGACACCAACATCAAAATCCAAAGCAATTCCAGTCAAAAAAGACGATTACAATCACCGTTCGCACATTCTGATCACCCAGAACAGCAACAGTAAAAACGACATATCTCTCTCTACACTAATCCAAATGACCTGAACTTTTGCAGGCACTTCAAACTCATCAATACCTACAACTTTAATGTTTTGAGAAAAGTCCAATTCTGCCTCTAACCCTATGATCCAAAACCGGACATAATTAGGGAATTATGAAACCCTAACTTTCCATTTTTCCATCCAAATCCAAAATTGATTGCATTTATCAACAATTCACACCTACTAGAGTCATTTTAAACCATTACCATTCATCATACAAGGCCACAACATCCCATTCATATTAAACCAGAAAATTCATCATAAAATGGAAAACTTCACCAAAACTCTTCAAATCAAGAAATAAATCACATATTCCATCACTCAAGCTACTTCTAAGCATAATATAAACATCATTAGGTGTAGTAGAGTGTTCTAGCATCACTTACCAAGTAACAAGAGAGATAGGGATTGTGGACACCTTGGCTCTTCAAAACAACTTCACTAGACCACTCACTATCACTAAAAGGAAAGATTTTATGGAGTAAAATGGATGTAAGCTAATGTTTTTGGGTGATTTGCACCAAGTAGAAGCTTGAAAATTGATGGAGTTCTCTTCCTTTTGGAGCTTGAGAGGGCCGGCTATGGTGAAGAAAGAATGAGGAAATTTTAATGAATTTTGAAGATATTTAACCTTTGGTAAAAAAAAGTCAAAAATGTGAATAGTAAACCATAAAGTCCAACCAATGGTTGTGTGACACTTGTCACTCCATTAATGCAATCTTGTCACTTCTTTTTCTCTCTCACATCAATCATTTCACACACTCTACTTATCTCTTAACACCCGATAAATTTTACACAGTATCCGGAATTTAACCTAATTGGCCGAATTTTTCCGAACTTTTCGCACTAGTGGGTCCCATGTCCGATATACGTTCTTAATTTCTCAAAATCTATCCGATACTAGAAAAATCATCTAAAAACTATATTTACTCGTAAAATAATCTAGAAAATTTTCCGGATACAGAAAGTGTAGAAAACAAGCCATTGAAAATAAGAAAGCCTAGAAAGATTATAAAACCTAACAAATGGAAAAGTTACGGGTTCTCACAAAGTGTCAACAATTATTTCGATCAAGCTTCGATGATGCTAATGGGAATTTGGCTCCTGAGAGCCACCTGTATCCTTCTGATTTGAATCATTGGTTCATTTACTTTATATCTGGCATGTGTACCTGATTTGTTAAATGTGAAATGCCATGATTTTACTGCTATATGTCTGGTACCTCATTGAGCGCAAGCTCACCCCTTTCTGTTCCTTTTTGTTTTCCTTACAGGAAAATAAATACTTTTGGACTGGATTTGATAATTGGCTGCCAAATTGAGCTAGTTGAACATATCTTTTGTATAGCTCATGTATTGAAACCCTAAATGTACTTTTGGGACCGTTTCCCTTTTGACTTGGCAAACCAGACATGTATCCACTTTTGAATACTTTTGTATGCCACTTTGGCTTGTAAATGCTAAGTTTCAAGATGTGAATGTTTGTTTGATATTTGGTTGGGTTCTGACGGGTCGGTTACTATTCATGGCCGACTCCGGATTTAATTTTTTTTATTTTGGGTTATTTTGCCATTTTGACTTGTTTACCCGCGTTGGTAAGTTTCGGAATGTATTAGCTCGTTCTATACCGAACCGTTAGTCCTGGCGAGAGCTGGGCAGGCAGTCCACTAACCCCTTTGGTTCGCCTTAGGGGGAGGTGGGGCTGTCACAGGTGGTATCAGAGCCACTTCGCGTGGTCTCTGCGCGGAGTGAGCTTGGGGCCAAGTGGTGTTATGGTCCTGCTTTCGTGAATACGTCGAAAGGTATAAGTGCTCTTTTGAGCGTAAGCTATGAACTGTGCATGTTATAAGAGTAAGGATCATTATCTTGGGACTTGAGGAAGCTAGGTATGTATGTCGGGTAGGAATCTTTAATATGGATGATTTACGCTTGGGACCGGCCGGCTCGAGTTGTGAATTATCTTATTTGGGATTCTCGTGCCCGGCTACTAACTCAATGAGAGCCTAGGTTACAAAGGACTTAGGCGAACTAGAAAGGCGATTCTATGGAACTCTATGTGGTTTGTTCGGGGGTGGTTAAGCGTGATCCACCTTGATTAAGATATAGATGGTGTTGTTGTCGTAGAGTATGGATGGAGCCCTAGAGGGGGAAAAGCTCTTCGTGAGTTAATTTGCACTCGTGACCTAGTCTGTCTATAGTACTTTCGAATGATTCCGCTACTTTCATGGATCTCTCACATTTGTCTTTAATTGACTGCTACTGTGTGACTGGTTTGGTCCAGTTGTGTGTATATATGTTTTTGATCTGTGTGTACCTCATGCTTATAATTATCTTTACTATTATCTTTGCACCCCTAGATTGACTAAGATTAATGGAAGGCACACATAGTGGACGGGGGCGTGGGCGCGGGAATAGGCAACCTACGCCTGAAAGGGGCACTGGGGAAACCTCCTCTGGACCTAACCCTGAACCGAGAGTTGACCCCAACGTGCAGATAGCTGCCGCTATGCAGCAAATGACCAACCTGCTGGCACAAGTGGTGCAGCAACAAGGCCGAAACCCAAACCCTAATCCTGGAAACCCGGGCAACCATGTCGAAAGTGACGATAGGGCACTTGAGAGGTTCCAGAAGTTCGCACCACCGAAATTTATTGGGGAACCCGATCCGGATGTCGCCGAAAGGTGGCTCGAGAAAATGGTAGACATTTTCGCTGTCCTGCACTGCACCGAAGAACGGCAGGTGACTTTCGCCGTTTTCCAGTTGGAAGGGGCGGCCCGTTCCTGGTGGAACGTCATACGGCAAAAATGGGAACGGGAACAGACGCCCAGGACTTGGGTGAATTTTATGCGGGAGTTCAACGCGAAATTCTTCCCTCCTCTAGTCCAGGAGCGGAAGGAAGTTGAGTTTATCCGACTTCGCCAAGGGGCCCAGTCTGTCTCGGAATACGAGAGCCAGTTCACCCGCCTATCCAAATTTGCCCCTGAACTGATCATGACCGAGCAGCGGCGAATAAGGCGTTTTATCCAGGGTTTGAACGTAGAAATTCAGAAGGATCTCGCGGTGGCCCAGATTAATGCTTTTAGCGAGGCCGTAGAGAAGGCACAACGAGTAGAAAATGCTAGGCTGCAGGTTAAAAACTTCCAAGCCAAGAAAATGGGCTTTCCTGGGAGTAGCTCTGAGCAAGAAGGTACAAGTACGCCCCCTAAGATGGGAAAGGGAAACGGAGGAGTACGACAACCAGGGGTGTCGCGTGATGTCCCTCAGGGAAGACCGGTCTCTGTTACTCGTGGTCCCTGTGGATATTGAGGAGGGCCAAATCATACGGAGGCAAATTGTTGGAAGAAAGAGGAAAAATGTCTGCGCTGCGCAAGTGCCGATCATCGGATTGCTGACTGCCCAATTCGATTGCGAAAAGGAAAAGGGACCCCGCAACCCACTAAGACTAACCCTGGACAGTCGGAAAAGGAAGGGACTGGATCCAAGGTACCGGCTCAGGTGTATTCTTTAGAACACCATTAGGATCCTGACTCGTCTGAGGATGGAGAAGGTATGGTCCGTTGGGTACCTTAGATTTGATAGATTCCGTTGATAAGAAAATTTCGAGGGGGAGAGAGTGTGAGAACCCGTAACTTTTCCATTTTCTAGGTTTTATTATCTTTCTAGGTTTTCTTATCTTCAATGGTTTGTTTTCTGCACTTTCTGTATCCGGAAAATTTTCTAGATAATTTTATGAGTAAATATAGTTTTTAGATGATTTTTCTAGTATCAAATAGGTTTTGAGAAATTAAGAGCGTATACCGGACGTGGGACCCACTAGTGCGAAAAGTTCGAAAAAATTCGGCCAACTAGGTTAAGTTTTGGATACTGGAATTAAATTACCGGGTGTTATGAGATATTTAGAGGTTGCCAAGTGGATAGGTGTGAGAGAGACAAAAAGTTAGGCAAACAATTAATGAAAGTGACAGGTGTCACTTGGAGATTTATTCCTACTTTTGACTTACTATTCATCTTTTTACCATTTTACTAAATAAAACCAAAAATTGACCAAAAACTCTCCAAATTTCAAAGCTTCTTGGCCGAACCTCTTCCTACAAGAAAAGAAAGAAAAGCTTCCAAGTTTCTTGCTCCAATCTTGCCCAATCTCACAAACTAACCATTTAATCTTGCAATTTCTCCATAAAACCTCTTCAATTAGTGTTTGTGGGTTGTTGTGTGAAGTTATTTGGAAAGTTACGGTGACCCATTGCTCTCTCTCTCTTGTTTTTAAGGTGAGTTGTGAAGAACCACCCTCCTCCCTTAATTGATGCTTAAATCATGCTTAGTGGTAGTATGAGATGCAATATTATGGATTATTTCTTGATTTGTGGTTGAAGTGATGACGTTTTATTATTTTTGGGGATTTTTCTGTTTTAATATAAGCATGATTGTGTGGCTATCTATGATGATTGGAAATGGTATATAATGACTCCAGGAGGTGGAAAAAGTGATCAATTGCAACCAATTTCTGGTTTGGAAGAAATTTCAGAAAATTAGGGTTCTAGTGGGAGCATTCTGCCCGAATTTTTAGGTCCTAGTTAGAGGCCGAATTGGCCTTGGCTTTAAACATGGAAGTTGTAGGGAATGACATTTTATAGGGCCTACAAAATTTCAGGTCAATCGGAGTAGCGTAGAGTGAGAAAAGTCGAAATTACTTTTGCTGTTCTGGTTTTACCCGAATGTAAGAATTGCGCCTGTAATTGGTTGTTTTGGCTGGAATTGCTTCCGAATTGGTTGTTGAGGCCTTCTGATGAAATGTATCCCTGTTTCTTAGCTTTCAGTTGGTTTTGGAATTTCTGGATTTGGACTTGGAGAGCTTGAGTTATGATGTTTCCGCTAGAATGCATTCTGTGAATCTGTTATTGTGATTCTGGTATGGTATCTTGCATTTTGACCTGGTTACACTCGAAACTAGGTTGAATGACCTTCTGTAATATTATATCCCTATCTCTTAGCTTCGAAACGGTGGGTCTTGCACCTTCATCCGATAATCGTAGTGCCTTTGGCACCATTACCGCAAAATGAGGACAAAAACTATTTTTTTCAGGGCTAAAGCTAAATCATTTCCGGATTTTTCTGGTTTCCTCTATTGTTTGTGTATGCTTAGGGAACCCTGTTTTGGTAGCATGTAGAATTGGTTTATGACTTGTAATCGAGTCTTATTGTGTTTATTTGAATAGTTTAGGGCTTGACTTTCATATCCGGTCATTTCGTAACAAAATTTTGTACTTGAATGCCATTAAGCCTAGTGAACGGCTTTTGGGAATGAGATTATTTTTGTACGAGATGTTGGGACTGATTTGAGGAAATAATGAAGCCATGATGGCTGGAAATTAGGTAAACACAAGGGATATTCTGCCGAAATTTTACTTGAAGGCTAGTTGGATTTACTTGTGATTTGAGCGAAGGACTTTTGGGTTGTTTGAGCCTAGGTCTTCATTTTACCTTTTCGTTTCCAAAAATTCATGTTTTCACCCTTGCTTTAATCATTATTTGGCGAGGCATATGACTGGTAGTCGAGCCTCACATGTGCATTCTGTATACTCGATTTTGAAAGTGGAACCTTCAATTGTTTTCTTTGGATTATCTTAGGGTTTCTTGGGGATTAAAGCTCTCTTTTGGGGAGGTATCTGTACTGACCCCGGTGAGTGTTCCACTACCTGCTACCCGTTATGTGAAATATCTGAATATCTAAATACTTGATTTATGACTGTTGGAGCCAAATACTGTTTTGATAAAAGGGAGGCGAGGGTGTACTTTATCACACTCGTTCTCTGGTCTGTTCATATGCCAATTTTGAACGCGTATCTGAATCTGCTATCTGAATCTGTATCTGGATCTGTATCTGTATCTGTTCTGACGTCGTTTGGAAGCTTGTGTCCAACGACCTTTCTGTGACCACTGAGCTCAACACCTGTGGCCAGTTACTCGAGTCGGGCCGGCAAGGGCCTGGTCGATTAGATAACGAACCACGGTAGTCTGTTTTGGGATCTTTGGGTATTGAGACCCTTGATTCCGGGTATACTTGAGTATTACCATTTCTGATCTGATTGGATTTCGGGCCCGGTGGGGTATGTGAGGTGGAAGGAATCGAAGAAAGTGGAGTCTACGATATTGGTTACTCCTTTAGCGTTGACGGAGTGTCAACTATTATTTCGATCAAGCTTCGATGATGCTAATGGGAATTTGGCTCCTGAGAGCCACCTGTATCCTTCTGATTTGAATCATTGGTTCATTTACTTTACATCTGGCATGTGTACCTGATTTGTTAAATGTGAAATGCCATGATTTTACAGCTATATGTGTGAGAACCCGTAATTTTTCCAATTTCTAGGTTTTATTATATTTCTAGGTTTTCTTATTTTCAATGATTTGTTTTCTGCACTTTCTGTATCCGGAAAATTTTCTAGATAAATTTTATGAGTAAATATAATTTTTAGATGATTTTTCTAGTATTGAATAGGTTTTGAGAAATTAAGAGTGAATACCGGACGTGGGACCCACTAGTGCGAAAAGTTCGGCAATTTTCGGCCAACTAGGTTAAGTTTTGGATACTGGATTTAATTTACCAGGTGTTAAGGGATAAGTAGAGGATGTTATTTGGATTGGTGTGAGAGGGAACAAAGAGATAGAGATTCATTAATTAGGTGACAAGTGTCACCATTTGGTTGGATTGACTTGTATGACCACTATTCATGTCTTTACCAAATTAATATCAAAATTGACCAAAAATTTCCTTATTTTCTTCTCTCCTTGGCCGATTCTCTTCAAGCAACAAAAGGGAAAGAAAAGCACTCCAAACTCTTGCTTCAATCTTGCTCAAATTCAACCAATCAACCGTTTAATCTTGTTTTTGTTCCATAGAAACCCTTAAGGGAGTGATAGTGAGTTGTTTTGTGAAGTAATTTGGAAGATTTAAGTGCAAGGTTGCTCCATTCCTTTGGGTATCAAGGTGAGTAGTGAAGAAACTCCTTTTCTCTTTCCAATAATGCTTAATGAGCAACCTAAGTGAGTTAAAGTGATGATCTTTGGTGTTATTTCATGATTTTGGTTGAGATTGATGACACTTTCTATTTAATTAGGATTTTTCTGTTTTCATATGATTATTATTATGTGGTTATGTATGATGTTTGGAAATGATATTTGAGGAAGCTAGGAGGTGGAAAAAGTGATTAATTCCAATCAATTTCTGTTTTGGAAGAAATCTGGAAAATTAGGGTTCCTTGGTTCTTCATTCTGTCCGAAATTTTAGGTCATAGATAGAGGCCGAATTGGCCTTAGCTCAAAACATGAAAGTTGTAGGTAATGATACTTTATAGGTGCCTACAAAATTTCAGTTCAATCGGAGTAGTGTATAATGAGATAAGTCGAAATTACTATTGCTGTTCTGGTTTTACCCGAAATTGGGATTTGCTTCTGTAATTGGTTGTTTTGGTCTGGATTACTTCCGAATGAGTTGTTGAGGCCTTCTGATGAAATTTATCCCTGTTTCTTAGCTTTCAGCTGGTTTTGGAATTTCTGGATTTGGACTTGTAGAGCCTGAGTTATGATGTTTCCGCTAGAATGCGTTTTGGTGAATCTGTTTTACGTTTTGATGTGGTATCTTGCATTTTTGACCTGTTTGCACTCAAAACTGGGTTGAGTGACCTTCTGTGATGTTGTAGCCCTGTCTTTTAGCTTCGAAATGGTGGGTCTTACACCTTCATCCGATAATTCTAGGGCATTTGGTGCCATTACCGCAAAAAGAGGTCAAAAACTGTTTTTTTCAAGGCCAAAGCTAATTGCATTTCCGAATTTTCTGGTTTTCTCTAATGTTTGTATATGTTTATAGAACCCTATTGGGGTCATATTTGGCATTGATTTATGATTCGTTAACGAGTCTCATTGTACTTGTTTACATGTTTTAAGGCTTACTCTTATTCCGGTCATTTCCTAGCTAACTTTTGTACTTGTACTACTTTGAGCCTAGTGAACGGCTTTTGGGAAATGAGATGAATTTTGTGTGAGATGTTGGGACTGATTTGAGGAAATAATGAAGCCATGATGGCTGGAAAATAGGTAAAAACAAGGGATATGCTGCCGAAATTTTACTTGAAGGCTAGTTGGATTTACTTGTGATTTGAGCAAAGGGCTTTTGGGTTGTTTGCGCCTAGGTCACCATGTTACCTTTTCGTTTCCAAGAAAATCATGTTTTCCACCCTTGCATTAGTATTTATTTGGCAAGGCGTACGACGTGTAGTCGAGCCTCACTTGTGCATTCCGTTTACTCGATTTTGGATATGAAACCTTCAATTAGTTTACTTTGATTATTTTAGGGTTTCTTGGCGATTAAGGCCAATCTGAAGTGAAAACTTTTGAAGTTGAGCCGGTGAGTGTACCACTCCCCTCCATTGCTGTTTAACTTGATTTCTGCTCTGCAATCTGTTTATTTGTTTGAGACGAGGGTGTACTTTATCACACTCGTTCTCTTGTCTGTTCATATGCCAACTTACTATGCAAAATTTGAATCTGTTATCTGTGTCTGCATCTGTTCTGATTTCTATGACCTATGAGCTCAGTCCTGTGGCTAAGTTATTCGAGTCGGGCCGGCAAGGGCCTGGACGATTAGATAACGAACCACGGTAGTCTGTTCGGGGATTTTGGGTATTGAGACCCTTGATTCCGGGTATACTCGAGTATTACCATTTTGTTCGTTTGAGGTGAGCGGGCCCGGTAAAGGGGTGTTTGGTGGACGGAATTCGGTGCGAAGTGGGTCTACGGACGCGTTGGTTCTATATACGTTGACGGAGAGTCAACCGGTTTGGATCAAGTACTGCGCTGGAAATTTGGCTCCTGAGAGCCACCTGTATCCTTCCTATGTGAATCATTAGTTGCTTTACTTTACATCTGGCATGTGTATCTGATTTGTTAAATATGAAATGCCATGATTTTTCTGCTATATGTTTGGTACCTCATTGAGCGCAAGCTCACCCCTTTCTGTTCCTTTTGTTTTCCTTACAGGAAAATAAACCCTTTTGGTCTGGATTTGACAAATGGCTGCCAAATTGAGCTAGTTGAACATATCTTTTGTATAGCTCATGTATTAAAACCCTAAGTGTACTTTTGGGGACTGTTTCCTTTTGATTTGGCAAACTAGACATGTATCCACTTTTGAGACTTTTGTATGTCATTTTGGATTGTAATCGCTAAAGTTCAGATGTGAATGTTTGTTAGCTATTTCGGTTGGGTTCTGACGGGTCGGTTACTATTCATGGCCGACTCCGGAGTTCATTTTTTCTCATTTTGGGTTATTTTTCCATTTTGACTTGTTTACGCTCGTTTGTAAGTTCCGGATCCCAATAGATAGTTCTAGTCTGCATCGTTAGTCCTGGCGAGAGCTGGGCAGGCAGGCCGCTAACCCCTTTGGTTCGCCTTAGGGGAAAGTGGGGCTGTTACAATATGCCTGGTACCTCATTGAGCGCAAGCTCACCCCTTTCTGTTCCATTTTATTTTCCTTACAGGAAAATAAATACTTTTGGACTGGATTTGACAATTGGCTGCCAAATTGAGCTAGTTGAACATATCTTTTGTATAGCTCATGTATTGAAACCCTAATGTACTTTTGGGACCGTTTCCCTTTTGACTTGGCAAACCAGACATGTATCCACTTTTGAATACTTTTGTATGCCACTTTGGCTTGTAAATGCTAAGTTTCAAGATGTGAATGTTTGTTTGATATTTGGTTGGGTTCTGACGGGTCAGTTACTATTCATGGCCGACTCCGGATTTTTGGGTTATTTTGCCATTTTGACTTGTTTACCCGCGTTGTTAAGTTTCGGAATGTATTAGCTCGTTCTATACCGAACCGTTAGTCCTGGCGAGAGCTGGGCAGTCAGTCCACAAACCCCTTTGGTTCACCTTAGGGGGAGGTGGGGCTGTCACAAGAGTCACTTCGGGTGGTCTCTGCGTGGAGTGAGCTTGGGCCGAGTGGTGTTATAGTCGTAATTTCGTGAATGGGTGTAAAGGATTATGTACTCTTTTGAGCATAAGTTACGAATCATGAAACGTTCTAGGTTTAAACCTTTGTCATGGTACTTTGGGGACAATAGTTAGGTATGTCAGGTAGGAATCTCTAATATGGGTGATTTACCCTTGGGACCGACCGGCTCGAGTTGTGAATTGTCTTATTGTGGATTCTTGTACTTGGGTACTAAATAGTGGAGAGCGCTAGAATAAGGGTCTGTATCTTGATTGCACTTGAGGTGAATTTTGATGGCAAAGGTTAAGGCGTGGACGATTCTAACATTTGACCTAGTCATTGGACTGATCAAGGGGATTGGATCTCGGAGTGTTATCATGGACGAATCTAGCAATCGTCTGACTAGGGTTTCTATAGAGCGTGTCCAGGTTGTAGAGTACGTTGAGGAATTTGCATGGAAGATCTGTTTCCTTCTCCTATGACTGTGAGGACTTGATAAGTGTTTATTTCTTTGTTAAACTTCCCTAGCATATTAGCGTAGCCTTTACATGGTAAGATTTTCTCTCTTGGTAAGCTTGTTGTAGTACTATGAGTAAGAGAAAGTCACTTGACAGTTGGGGGAAAGTTCTATAGCATCAAGTTTTGTGCGAGCAAAGATTAGAATTTCGAAGACGAAATTATTTTAAGGGGGAGAGAGTGTGAGACCCCGAAAATTTACTTGTCTTTATAACCCTTACGTGAACTCACTTGCCTTTGATTCTTGGTTGCTTTAATGGTTGAATTTGAGCCAAGAGAGTGAATTTTTTAAGAAAAGTTTCATAATCTCAAGTTGTTAGAAAATCTAGAAATTTTAACAGGAGGCTCTGCGCAGTTTTGGCAAATTGGCTATAACTTTGTATAGGAAAGTCGGAATTGAGTTCCATTTGTTGCATTTGAAACTAGATTCAGAGGGCTTCCTACGATGTAAAATTCAGAGTTTGATTCAATGTCTATAAATTCTAGGAAATTGGCAAAGTTGACTGAAAATTCTGCCCTGCACAAGTAAACATAGGAATGTTGTAGTAGCTTATGGCTCAATTTGGACCAACTTATGGACTAAATCTCTTTGAGGTGTCTTTTAAAGATTCTTAGTATTTAAAGTCTAGTTTTTTTAACAAGCCAAGTTATATAAATTTTTGATATTTATAACTCAAGTTATAATTTTTCTAAAGGAAGGGCATAAATTAGGATTTTTGTGCATACTAGGGTTTTGGTGTGTGTTTTTGTGTGCATTTTGGTAGTGTGATTGTGAAGACTTGTAAAATCCCTCATATTTTCTTAAAAATTTCATTTTATTTGGAATCCATTATTTTACAATAAATTTACTACTCATTCACTTCCTCAATAGTTACAATTAATCATAGAACCAGGGGTTTTTCCTTTATTTTCATAATTAAGGTAAACTAGGGTTTTTTCGTCTTTTCGTAGTGTAATTATTCGGTACGGAGTGTGTATCAAATTTAGTAATTTAGAGTGAGTTTTAGATGATATTAAGTGTATAATTAGAAGTAATAATAATAAGTTACTGAATTGTAACTGAAAACCCTAATATGTGGGAAATAAGGAAAAACGGGTTGAACCGATGTGTACCGTTCGTTACCGATTGAGTGCATCATTTGAATATTACTTTATTACCTTAATCTCCTTATTTTAGTTGACTCTTAATTAACCCTTAAGTCAGCCACCATTATTGACTAAGAAAAAGAGAGATATTTTGGTGGAAATATTTGTGATTAAGCCATTTGTCAAAAATCCAACCAAGGTCTTGACCAAGACCTTTGACCAAGACTATCCTTACTCTTCATCTTGTAAAATAGAACCAAAAACACCTCATTTTCTTCATGCTTGGTTGTGACTTAGGAGAGGAAAAAGAGAAGAGAGAAAATTTTCCATTTTTCCAACTTGAGAGCTTGCTTGATTCTTGAGAAAATTACCTTAAAACGTGATTCTACTCCGATCAATCGTTGGGAAAGCTTGGAGGTGAGCTTAGTAGAACTTTTAGGAGGAAGAAAGTTCTTGTATCACAAGTTATTTTGGAGATTTTGAGGTATTATACTAGAACCTCCCTTGTTTCTTTCTTATTTTGCAATTTAAGCAAAGCCTGGCTTGATTGTGGTGGATTGTATGGAAGATATCATGGTTTGGCTTATTAACTTTTAATTTTTAGCTAGGGTTTGTAATTTTCTATTTTTATTAGTGTTATTTATCTAAAATATGATGTGAATAAGCTTAGATAGGGAGTGGTAGTAGTGGTTTTATACACGAATAAGAAGATTATCACTTGAATGCATCAATTCCAACTTTAAGTTTTTGTACTATCCTGTTCTGACTAGTTTCATTCGGCCATTATGGAGGCCGAATTCGGCTTAGCTCAAAACATTAAAGTTGTGGGAAATGATGTTTTATATCTGCCTGTAAAGTTTCAGCTCAATCTGAGCACTAAAGCACGTGAAACGACAAAAATACCCTTGACTGCCATAGGTATAGTTTTGCGCACAGTTTTGACATTTCATCATTCTGGCTCCATTTTTTCACCTTGATCTGTTTCAAATCAGCCTTTGGCCAAAACATGAAAGTTTTAACCCTATGTTTCATCTTTCCAACGCAACAAAAAACACCTCAAACGAAATTGTGTAGCCTGAGTTATTGCCGTTTGAATTCAGTACTGACAACCCTCCTGGTCATGAACTTCTGGTTCTGTAATTTGTAAATCTGACCTAGATAAACTGTGAACTGGGTTGAGTTGTCTTCATCAAAGTTGTAGCCCTTTGTCTTAGCTTTGAAACGGTATAAATTGTATCCCAATCCGATAAGCCTAGCTTCGGTTGTGACCAATATGCTAAGAGACGTCAAATCTGCCAATTAGCTATTTGCCTTTAAACTTGATTTCCAGTTGCTTTGTTAAGACTTGTGCTGTAATTGGATTATTTTGCAGCCTAATTGAAGGGCTATGGTGGTAACATTATTTGTGTGTGATTTTGGGGCTGATTGAGAAAAACAATGAAGCCATAAATGGCTGGAAAATAGGTAAACACAAAGGGCGTGCCGCCCAAATTTTCACTCGAGAGTTAGGTATATGTACCTGCGACTTGAGCGACGATTTGAGGTCAAGTTAGACTTGGATCGCCTATGGTATTTGAGTTTTCTTTAGTCAGGGTATATGTGAGAACCCGTAAATTCCGTAATAATTTTCCTAGGGTTTTTCCCCTTTAAAGACATGTTTTCTGCATTTTCCGGCTTAGGAAAAAATTTTCCTGGTGAATTTTATGAGTAATTATGTTTTTAGATGATTTTTCTAGTATTTGAGAGTTTTTGAAAAATTAAGGATATATATCGGACGTGGGACCCACTAGTGCGAAAAGTTCAGAAAAATTCGACCAATTAGGTTAGGTTTCGGATACTGGTTGAAATTTATCCGGTGTTAAGAGATAAGTAGAGGATGTGAAGTGATTGATGTGAGAGGAAAAAAAGAAGGATAGGAATGCATTAATGAAGTGACACTTGTCATGTTGGGATTGGTTGTACCTTTATGACTTACTATTCATTTTTTTTTACCTTTTGACCATGTGGTTAAATATCTCCAAAAATCACAAAAAAATTCACTCTTGTCTTCATCTTCTTGGCCGGCCACCTTAAGCTTAGGAAGGAAGAAACTCTTCAAAATCTTAGCATCCATCTAGTGCAAATCATCCAAAGCAATCACCTAAAACCCTTTCACTAGGTGTTAGTGGTTTGTTTGGTGAAGTGTTTGGAGGAGCTAAGGTGTCCTACAACTCTCCCTCTCTTGTTTACTAGGTGAGTGGTGATTGAACTTTCTCCTACACTTAATGAAGCTTAACTTGTGCCTAGTGGTAGCTAAAGGGATGAATTTTGTGGTTTATTTCTTGCTTTTGGATGAATTGATGAAGTTTTCAATTTATTGGTGATTTTTCTGGTTTAATGTGATCATGATGTTGTGGCTATCTATGATGGTTGGAAATGATGGTTAATGACTCTAGTAGGTGTACATGATTGGTATTTGCAACCAATTTCTGGTTTGGAAGAAATTTCAGAAAACTAGGGTTCTTGAGGGGGGCATTCTGTCCGAAATTTTAGGTCCTAGATAGAGGCCGAATTGGCCATTGCTTAAAACATGAAAGTTGTAGGTATTGATGTGTGTGAGGTGCCTGTAAAATTTCAGGTCAATAGGAGTTGTGTGGAGTGAGAAAAGTTGAAATTACTATTGCTGTTCTGGGTTCATCAGGATGTAAGAACTGCGTCTGTAATTGGTGGTTTTGGCTGGAATTGCTTTGGATTTGGTTGTTGAGGTCTTCTGATGAAATGTATCTTGATGTCTTAGCTACCGCATGACTTTGGAATCAATGAATTTGGACTTGTATAGACTGAGTTGGACTAATTACAGCATAGTGTAATTTGTAAACCTGCAATTAAGGTTCTGGTTTGGTATTTTGCATATTTGACCTAGTTTTGCTAGGAATTGGACTGAGTGACCTTCTACATTGTTGTAGCCCTGTTTCTTAGCTTCGAAAAGGTGGGTCTTGCACCCTCATCCGATAATCGTAGTGAAATCGGTGCCATTACCGCAAAATGAGGACAAAACTGTTTTTTTTTCAGGGCCAAAGTTAATTGCATTTCCGGATTTTCTGGTTGCCTATGATGCTTGTATATGTTTATAAAACCCTATTGGGGTTGTGATTGGCATTGCTTTATGACTCATTATTGAGTCTCATTGTACTTGTTTGCGTGTTCTAGGGCGTGACGGTGGTTCACGAAATACTTTTGACGGACGTGCATGAAACAACACTTACTTGATTGGTGAGTATACTACTCACTTGAATGTTACAATGTGGCTTTGCTATATGTGATTTTGATGCGTTGAAGGCTTATTTGGCTTATTTGGCTATTGGAATTGATTGAGGTGAGGGTGTACTTGACCGCCCTCACCCCTTGTGATACCGTTAATGACTGTTTACCGCTTCACTGATATACTGCACTTGCTATATGAGATATTGAATTCACTTCATGAAAAACTGATTTGGTGTCGTTTGGACGAGTATCCAACGGCCTTACTGTACTACTGAGCTCAACCCCGTTGGTAGTCAATTGAATCGAGCCGGCGGGGGCTTGGTCGTGAAAATTGACATGCCACGGGGACTGTACTGGGGACTCTTGTAGTAATGAGACTCTTGATTCCGGTAAACTCGAGTATTACCAAAAGCTACTGATTGGAGTGCGGGCCCGGTTGGGGTATGTTTGGTGGAAGGGATGGGAGTGAAGTGGGTTCTACGGTTGGTACTCATAAACGTTGACAGAGAGTCAATGAGATTGGATCAAGAATGTAAGCGTGGAAATGGGCTCTTGAGAGCCGTCCGTATCCTTTTACCGACTTGTTTTACTTCTTAATTGTGTACTTGAAATGAAAGATTATGCTTATGTGATCTTTGTTGCTTATGTGGTAGTAACTCACTGGGCTTAAGCTCATTCCATTCCATTTGTTTTCCTTACAGGAAAATGACCACTTTTGGAAAGGTTATACTTGTTGGTTGTCAAGTTGAGCTCATGTAAATGTATCTTTTGGATAGCTCTTTGAATGAAACCCTAATGTGTATTGGGTTCACTTTCTTTTGATTGGCAAACCGAACATGTATATTCTTAATGAATGGTTTTTGATATGCCGCTTTGGCTTGTACATGTTACATTTCAATGTATGTATTTTGGTTGATATTTGGTTGAATTTCGGATCAACTCGTATTTCAAACGGCAAAAGAAAAATTTTGGCTACTCTCGGCCTAGTATCTGGATTCTGACGTGGCCGGTACTGTTCATTATCGGCTTCAATTTTCATTTTTTTTTATTTTGTGATTTTGACATATTTACGCGCGTGAGTATGTTCCGGAACGTATTAGATCGACGTGAACTGATCCGTAGTCCTGGCGAGAGCTGGGCAGGCAGTCTGCTAACCCCTTTGGTTCGTCTTAGGGGAAAGTGGGGCTGTTACAGTATATAAGCTAAAATTTTGCCGGAACTCGTACCCTTGAAAAGTGAAAGTAGCAACCCTTTCAAAATACGATTTTCCCGGTCTTTGATACCAAGTGTAACTTCTAAAGTCGAAACCACTTCTTGATCATAACTAAACGAGCGAGCATGAATTTTACAA